>NC_136412.1:281054120-282254120 GCF_051521515.1 Lactuca serriola | reverse complement strand
TTATTAATTCTCTTTTAATTAAACACATTAATTAATTTAATAAAGTCCATAAGGTGCAATTTGAGCTATTCAAATACTTCCAGGTTCTAAATATAAAAAATTCAAAATTAAAACCTATTTAATTATTTTTTTTTAATTTATGAACCCAAGAGTTACACCTTTTTAATTACAAGAGTTTCTTAATTTGTGACTTTCCAAATACCAAAACTTGAGGGCAAGTTTTGTAACTCTTGAAAACTTTTGGTTTTCCATAACTTATGAGTTAATATGGTTTTTTATGAAAAAACTTTTCATGTTCCATAACTTAAGGACAAGTTATGGAGGACTTTAAAAAACATTTAAGATCAAATTTACCAAGCAAAATTATCATATAATCTTCATGTTATAAATTAACTCATAAGGCAAGACAATTCATATCAATAATTTAGAAGAAATTAGACTCTCATATAAACTAATACAAATCATAAAATTTTGACAATTATCTTTTGATTGGATGAGTATAATCATTACCATACCAACAAAATCAAATTTTATGAACTAAAACATTTTGTGGTAATGATCCTATTCCAAAACATGCTAAAAATCCCGAAAAACTATTGTCTGATCATCCAACTCGTCGAGACCAACAATGGACTCGTCAAGTTCAAGGCAAAAAACAACCTACTAGAGTAGGTGCTGTCAGAACAATTTTTCAGCTTTGAAAAAAATATGTCATGCATCAAATATAACAGAAAACAATCCAAGTCTCTGATAACACTGTTCGGTTTTAGTATACTACAACATCCTATGGTGCACATACAACCTTAAATGCTTTGGATCTATGTTTTCTCTAATTATACATGCAATATTGTTTCCAAAGCATTAAGCCTCCAACTAGCATACAATTGACATAAACAACATATAATTGAATTATAGAATTACCACTTTGTTTTAGCTTGTAGTTTTGGCCTTTA
Organism: Lactuca serriola; assembly: GCF_051521515.1. Lineage (NCBI taxonomy): Eukaryota > Viridiplantae > Streptophyta > Magnoliopsida > Asterales > Asteraceae > Lactuca > Lactuca serriola. The sequence goes on along the minus strand of NC_136412.1, from coordinate 282,253,167 downwards.
AGAACTTAGCATCTCAAATGTGATGCCTCAAATGGTTCACAAACACCATGAACAAAGGAGGACATGAGAGAGAGGCTACTTAGCACACAAAATCATTTATCACTCTTCTTAGAATGCATGGGTCCAAATTTGGTGACTATGGGTTCCTTTTATAGTGTGGCAAAGTCTAGGGTTACATCCATGCAAACCCTAATTCACATGACCCTTCATATTACTTAGGCTCTGTGGGCTAAATCTCCATGGACTATCCATGGACTATCATTTTGGTTTAGCCCATCCTAAATAACCATAGATCATTGGCCCACACTATAAGAATCATTGATTTATTTAATCAGTCCTCGTATATTTAATTAGTCTCTTTTGATCACTAAATAAATTTCATGTTAATTCTTGATCAATACTAATTAAATAATACGATTTCATATAATTTATTAGAACTTATAATATATTATTAAATCACAAATAACCTCTTCTCAAAAGTCCATCCTATCAAATTGCTCTGGTGAAGGCAACCCAAATGCATCATGCTACTCTCGGGTCAAGTACATATCAATTATATTTATGGGCTTAAACACCTATTCCAACAGTAAAATCATGGAATTACTCATCTTATGTTCTTCACTTATATTTTATGATCGTTAATCTCAAGATGTTCTTATTCTGTGCAAACCGATCGTCAAACTGGGCTACAACAATTGGTATCAAAGTCGTATTTTGAAGGTTCAAGCGACTATTTCAAGGGAATGACTCCCGATCGGTGCTTATCTTGAAGATTTTTTCGATTTTTGCAAGAATTTTCGGGTTCAAACTGGAAATTTTTATGATGAGTATTTTCTATTTTTAAGGGTTGATTCAAGCTTTCAAGAATAAAAAAGCTGTTGATGTTCGTTTATTTTTTTCCTGGAAAATCCGGGTTTGCAAAGTTTTCATCTTGATGTTGAAGAAGAAGAAGAAAAAGGGAGATGATATTTGCTATCTAAAATATTTGAATATTTTTGTTCCAGGCATTTTATTTATGCTTTGGAAAGGGATACAATAAATAAAGTGGAGAAGAGAATTCTCTTTGAAGATTTCGTGATCAACATGTGTTCTTAAGTTCATCATAAAAAATGTAAGATGTTCATGCCTTTCAACTTAAAATATTGTTGTGAATCTATATGATAGAGATTATGGACCTAATAAGCTGTTTGCAAAAGACCTTTGTCCTTGTTACTCTTTTTGGAAAGAGATATCCACTTTATTTTTCCTCCCAAAGAAAAAACTGATGGGTTTTAGGTAAAACAAATAAACTAGAAAAACAATTCCTAAGCTCACATGCAACCTACTTTGGATCTATGTTTTAACTATTGAACATATAAATTTAAATTGCAAAACAAGAACCCTAAGAAGAGAGGCTATTTTGAAAATAACAAATTGGGGTTTAGAGTTACATATCTTTCAATTGCTATAGCAAACAATTGGTAGTCCTCTAATATTGATCTTCTTGGAAGCCTAGCACCACAAACGCAATGCCTCTAATGGAATCACACCCAAGACCTATCAAGAAGGAAACTTGTGAGGAGAGAGAGAGAGAGAGAGAGAGAGAGAGAGAGTAAGGTATGCAATTTTCGGCCCTAGGGTTTCACCAAAGCAAGAGTGGCCAATTTTGAGAGCCATGAGGCTCCTTATATAGCTGAGGGATCTAGGGTTTAGGGAAAACCCTAATGCTCATTTGCTTGGGGCCTAAGCTTATCCAAAGGTCTTATCCAAGCCCCTTGTACGAAATCCTTAGGGTTTCCCATATAGATTTCGTCCACCCCCTTCCAATGAGGTTTTGGAACCTTCCACTCAACTATTGGATAATTGCAAACTAGTCCCTTTTAATTTATAATTAACACAATTAACCCCAAAATCAATTCTAATTAATTTCAGGCTAACTATTAATTAAATATTATGATTTCTAGTTAATATATTAATCTTTTAACATATTGATAAATCATTTATATTAATTTATTAATCTTATAATAAATCAATATCTCTCCTTTCATAATTTCCTTATCTAGTTGCTAGGCTTGAGGGCAATCCAAAAGGACTGTGTTGCTATCAATTCAAGTACATATCAATTATAGTTATGGGCTTAGACACCTAATCCAACAGTCTCCCACTTGGATAAGTTTGTAACTATAATTGATAATATGACTTCTAAATTTGACCAGCAAATTGTAGCTTCCAAAAGCTGCTGCCGAACTCTGACCCAGTCAGTTACGTGTCCTAAGATAAGTGATCACATGACCCTTCGTTCTACTAGATATCCCTAGACATAAGACATGGAATATAATCTATCTCTTTGTCCAGAATCTATGTTTCCTGATTTCTGATTTGCGATGGTATAGGACTTCTAATTGAACACATCAATTTAGTCCTTGCTGGGCCCAGCACATAAGTCAACACCAAATCATCGAGGGGCCCACAGATATCTCTTTTTCCTTTTAGGGTAAAAGAAACGAATAAACATTGACTCATATGCTTGTATCTTTTACTCATCAAACTATACATGACAATACGTTTTATAACACCAAGTTACTGATGCATTTTCGTATCACCAATGTATAGCCGACTTGCAAATTATAACTCATATATCTCTGTTTCAAGATCATAGATATTATCGTCTCAATATTACTCGTGATGAATTCCATGAAGTAATACTCTGAGCGTGGGTTTTTCCAATACTCAAATCTTAATTTCTGAGTACTCATGAACATTGCAACAATTCTATTGCTATGTTTATCCTTAGACAATCTGCAATCCAATTCACGATAGTCTTAATTCACTACTTACTTCCAAAAGTATGAGCGACTGTGGAGTTTGAATAATCATATTATTCGGGAAGTAAAAGCATGCAAAATATGAAACACAATAATAAACAATTTACAAAAGGCAGTAAACAAACTCATAAATAATACTTTATTATTTAATCACCAAAAGTCAATTACATTTACTTTGTAACAAGTTTCTGAACTAGACCAATCTAACTACTAAAACTAATATCATCTTTTAATCCTATGCTCTGAGCATGTTGAATATGCTTAGCCCTACTCAGACCCTTTGTGAGGGGGTCTGCTAGGTTATCTTTAGATGACACCCTCTTTATAACAAGATGGCCTTCTTCTACTCTATGTCTGATGAAATGGTACTTTCTGTCGATATGTTTGGTTTTACCATGATCTATGGGTTCCTTAGTTAAGGAAATCACTCCCTCATTATCGCAGAACAGTTTTATGGGCTCCTGGATGGTTGGAACAACTCCGAGATCCCCAGTGAAGTTCCTTAACCAAGATGCTTCTTTAGACGCTTCACTTGCTGCTATGTACTCTGATTAACAAGTAGATTCAGCCATCGTATCTTTCTTGGAACTTTTCCAAGTAACTTCTCCTCCATTCAGTAGAAATACCCAGCCAAATTGAGAACGGAAGTCATCTCTATCTGTTTGAAAGCTGGCATCACTGTAACCATGTACTCTCAAAGTATCATTGCCACCAAGTACAAGGACCCAGTCCTTCGTTCTTTGCAAATACTTGAGTATATTCTTTACTGCTATCCAATGAGCTCTACCTGGGTTTCCCTGATAGCGACTGACCATGCTCAAAGAAAAGGCCACATCCGGGCGAGTACATGTCATAGCGTATATGATCAATCCAACAGCTAAAGCATAAAGTACACGACTCATGTCAGCTATTTCCTCATCTGTACTAGGGCATTGGGTCTTACTCAATTTGGTATTGCTCTGGATAGGTAGCTCTCCCTTCTTGTAATTTTCCATACTAAACCTCTTTAGTACCTTATCGAAGTATGTGCTCTGACTAAGTCCAATTAATCTCTTCTTTCTATCTCTCAATATTCTAATCCCAACAAAATAGGCAGCTTCTCCAAGGTATCTCATGGCAAAACACTTTCCAAGCTAAGACTTAACCTCTTTCAAGGTTAGAATGTCGTTACCAATGAGTAATATTCAGTGTTCTAAAAGGCGCGCCATGGCGTGAGGCGTGGCTTCGCCGTTACGAAAAGCTTCATAACGTTGTTGTTAGGCGTGGCGCGTGGAAAGGCGTGATATGGCGTGTTATGGTGCGTGTTTTTTCGATTGAGACACAGTTTTTTGCTCTTTGTTATGTCTTTTCAAATTGGAGATACAAGTATTGTGGTTTTTGTTAACTTTTTGTTATTAGTTATTGATCTAACACTTCTAAAAAGTAGTTATATTTAATATAAATTTATATTTATATGGTAATATAATTTTAAATTAATACAAAATCGCCGCCTTACATCACGCCTTGAAAAACGCCATGGCTCGCCATGGCTCGTTAAGCTTGAGGCTTAGCCTTGCCGCCACGCCATGCCTCACGCCATTTAGAACCTTGGTAATATTTCATCGACATATAACACCAAAAAAAGTCACTATACTCCCACTAGCCTTGATATACACACAAAACTCATCTTCACTCCTAGAGAAGCCAAACTCTTTGACTTTCTCATGGAAGCAATGATTCTAACCGCGAGATGCTTGTTTCAATCCATAAATGGATTTCTCAAGCTTACACACTCTATTGGGAAGCTTTGCATCAAAAAATCCTCTGGCTGATTCATGTAAACATCCTCAGCCAACTTCCCGTTAAGGAAAGTAGTCTTGACATCTATCTGCCAGCTTTCATAGTAATGAAAGGCAACTATGGCGAGCAATAACCTGATAGATTTAATCTTGGCTACTGGCGAGAAGGTTTCATCATAGTCAACCCCTGGGGTTTGTGTGAAACCTTTCACAACCAGTCTAGCCTTGAATGTGTGTACATTCCCATCCATGTATGTCTTCTTTTTGAAGATCCATTTTCACCCAACTGTCTTATGACCTGTTGCATTATCAACCAAATTCCAAACTTGGTTGTCATACATGGACTTTATCTCGCTGTCCATTGCCTCTTTCCACTTGGAAGCGTCTAGGCCTGCCATTGCTTCCTTATAAGAGATTGGTTCATCTAAATTTACCAGTGTCCTATCACTGATGAATGTGTCACCGTCTGAAGTAATATGAAAACCATACAACTCAGGTGGCACACTCACCCTAGTGGATCTTCGAAGAGGTAATGATTTATCAGTTGGTTCAAGAGGAACTGTTTCCTCTAGTTGAGTGCTAGTGTCATCTAAGATTCCTTCAGTAGTTGACTCTTGAATCTCTTCAAGGTGAATGGTAATCCCACTGTCCTCTTTGAATATGAGTTCTCTTTCCAGAAAGACTCCTCTTCATGCTACAAAAACCATGTTCTCACTAGGTTTGTAGAATAACTATCCAAAAGACTGTTTTGGGTAATCAATGAAAACACATTTCTCACTTCTTACTGCTAGCTTGTCATGAGTCTCTCGTCTTGTGAAATCTTTACAACCCCAGACTTTAATATATGCTAACGAGGGAACTTTCCCTATCCATATCTCGTGAGGTGTTTTGGCAACCTTCTTTGTCGGGACAAGATTAAGGATGTGGGCGGTTGTCTCTAAGGCATAGCCCCAGAAATGAATTGGAAGTGAAGCACGACTCATCATAGAACGAACCAAGTCTAACAAGGTTCGATTACGCCTCTCAGACACACCATTTAACTGTGGTGTCCTAGGAGGAGTCAATTGTGAGACTATCCCACATTCCTTTAGATAGTCGTTGAACTCAATACTAAGATACTATCCGCCTCTATCGGATCTAAGTATCTTAATTTTCCTGCCCAATGGATTTTCGACCTCATGTTTAAACTCTTTGAACTTTTCAAACGTTTTTGACTTATGTTTGATTAAGTATATATAGCCATATCTACTATAATCATTAGTGAAAGTCAAATAAAATCGATTAGCATCTCTTGTGGTTGATCTGAAGGGTCCACACACATCTGTATGTATGAGGTCCAACAAACCTTCACCTCTTTCACAAGACCCTGTGAATGGTCAAATGATTCCAACACTCCATCCTTTTGGAGTTGGGCTGTGCGTTTCTTGTTAATGTGTCCAAGATGACAATGCCACAAGCATGCCTTGTCTACACTATTAGACAAGTCAATATTGAACACACTATTTCCTAAGCTATCAACACAAGTCACTATTTTATACACACCATCACAAGGTAAAGCTTCAAACACGAAAAAACCATTCTTATAAACAGAAATTGAACCATTCAAATCATTAAAAGAATATTTAAAACCTTGTCTAAACAATGCATGAAATGAAATAATGTTTCTCGTCATCTCGGACGAATAGCAACAATTCAATAAATCTAGTCTAACATCATTACTAAGCAAAAGTTGATAAACTCCGATCTTGGTCATTGGTGAAGACTTCTTGTTTCCCATGATCATGTTTATCCTTCCTCGCTCTATCTCCTTACTTTCTTTTAGCCCCTGCAAATCAGAACAGATGTGAAAACCACATCCTGTATCAAGGACCCATTAACGAGAAGATAATGAGTTATTAGAAGAAATAATGTAAATACCTGCCGAAGATGGCTTCACTTTGCCATCTTTGATATCCTGCAGATATTTTGGCCAGGTTCTCTTCCAGTGCCCCTTTTCATTGCAATAAAAAGAAACAGCATCCTTTGGATCAGAAACATGGGAAATGGTAGCACTAGGCTTTTAGCCTTTGGGCCACTGTTGGATGACCCAACTTGGACCTTTTCCTTCCATTTTTGCTTAGGAGGACCTTTCCTCTTTTTCCCCTTTCCCTGTCCAGTAGCTAAGACAGGAGCACTCGCAGGAGTGGAGGATATACTTTTACCCTTTATTCCTACTTCAGCTGTCTGCAACAAGTTGTGCAATTGGGCCAATGTCTGCTCAATATTGTTCAAATGGTACGTCAGGATGATTTGACCATAACAATCGGGTAACGAGTTCAAGACCATATCAATGGCCAATTCCTCATCAAATTGAATGTTGAGCTTGACCAAACGCTCTACGTAGCGTTGCATTCTTTGCACATGAGATACAACCGACTCCCCTTCTTTCATCTTGCAATCCATAAGTGACTTGACTACTTAAAACTTTTCTTGATGAGCTCGCTTATGGTACTTTTCCATAAGGTCCTTGTTCATCTCAAAAGGCCAGTAGTCCTCATAGTACATCTGCAGTTCTAGGGACATGGTTGCGACCATGAAGCATGCCACTTTGGTAGCATCATCATAATGCTTCTTGTAGTTAGCATATTCATCGGGAGTGGCTTTGGATTCATCAAGCTCTTTGAGCTCCTTTTCAAGTAAATACTCTTTTTCCTCAAAACGAAGCGTCATCTTAACTTTATGAATCCAATCGTTATAGTTAGAGCCATCCATAACGACTTTGGAGCAAATGTTGAGTAAAGAGAAGTTGTGGTTGGAGGATGATGAAGCAGAAGTGTTTCCAGGAGTAGACATCTGAAAAGAAAGATAGTTTCAGTTAGATTTCAAGATAGCTCAATATAATAACCCAAAGCTATCATATCAAGGTTAGGATCCAACTACGAAGATTTACAACTTAGAAATGGGATGTCGAGATCCAAGTGTAAATTTCATAAAGGTAGGTGAATGACGATTCACCAATTCTACCATTAGACAAAATAAACGAAGTGAAATTCCTAATTCCTTTTGAGATACATTGAAACTATTCAATGGCATGTTTTAATCTCGGATTATGCTCTTCTATTTGTGACTGGGGTACCGAGGATCACAAACAAGATGTGAATAACCATGCAATGTGCTTGGTAACCTCATTGTTTTTATCATTAACAATTGATGTGCCAGTAAACCACACACACTCCGTCAAAATGATAATTATGGGATACCCATCACTACTCTTTATTAGTGCCTATTAGTGTGCTGGTAATCCACACACGCTCCACTAACGACCAATAAAGCATAATGTGCAATTTCATGGATTAGCATACTTTTCACATTTGTCCTAAAGTAACTAGAATTGGGATTTTTGTAAAATAATGTTCTAGTACTTTCTTTAATAACATTATACTTTTAATGATATGTAGTTGTCCTATCAAATCCGTTCTGCTAACGACCCTTCATTAATCAAGAAAGCGGTGGGTGAGAGTAGACATCCATTCAACTACCATTTTATAGGTAGTTTCCTTATACCCCCTTATAGACTAGCTTCGTGAATGAGGCATACTAACGATTTGACTGACCATATTCTTATACATATATAATATTTAACTTTTAATTATAATACATATATAAGGTGTTTTTTAAACTTTTTACAACTTTAAGGTTTATATAAATTTCAAAAAATTAAACTAAAACCAAATAACTAGATTTAAGAATTATTTGTTAATTAACCTTTAATTAATTTATTAAATATTGTAAGGATTATCTAATCAAATTAAACAATTAATTTAATCGTAATCATTATCCCTCTAGATTTCAAAAATTAGGGTAAAGGATAATTTCCTTATTTTTCTCAATTATCCTATTAGGCAATAATTATCCAAAATGAGATAAACCCCTAAAATAAGAAGCAAATTTCGAAATTCAAGGGGGGAGGCTAGGGTTTTCCAAAACCCTAACCCTAATTTCGATTAGGGTTCATGGAGGCTAGGGTTTTTCGAAAACCCCTTTGAACCAAAAACCCTAAAAACGAAACCTTGGCCTTTTAGGGTTTAATAGCTATAAACCCTAATTTGTAATTCAAGTATTATAGCTATTCAATTTAAAACAAAAGCAATCGCTTTGATACCACTGATGGGTTTTAGGTAAAACAAATAAACTAGAAAAACAATTCCTAAGTTCACATGCAACCTACTTTGGATCTATGTTTTAACTATTGAACATATAACTTTGAATTGCAAAACAAGAACCCTAAGGAGAGAGGCTATTTTGAAAATAATAAATTAGGGTTTAGAGTTACATACTTTTCAATTGTTATAGCAAACAATTGGTAGTCCTCTGATCTTGATCTTCTTGGAAGCCTAACACCACAAACGTAATGCCTTTAATGGAATCATATCCAAGAGCTAGCAAGAATGAAACTTGTGAGGAGAGAGAGAGTAGGGTATGCAATTTTCGGCCCTAGGGTTTCACCAAAGCAAGAGTGGCCAATTTTGAGAGCCATGAGGCTCCTTATATAGCTGAGGGGTCTAGGGTTTAGGGAAAACCCTAATGCTCCTTTGCTTAGGGCCTAAGCTTATCCAAATGCCTTATCCAAGCCCCTTAGACGAAATCGTTAGGGTTTCCCCTATAGATTTCGTCCACCCCCTTCCAAGGAGGTTCTGGAACCTTCCACTCAACTATTGGATAATTGCAAACTAGTCCCTTTCAATTTATAATTAACATAGTTAACCCCAAAAGCAATTCTAATTAATTTCAGGCTAACTATTAATTAAATATTATGATTTATAATTAATATATTAATCTTTTAACATATTAATAAATAATTTATATTAATTTATTAATCTTATAATAAATCAGTATCTCTCCTTTCATAATTTCCTTGTCCAGTTGCTAGGTCTGAGGGCAACCCAAAAGGACTGTGTTGCTATCAATTCAAGTACATACCGATTATAGTTATGGACTTAGACACCTAATCCAACAAAAAACATGCGATGTTGACCCATCTCATCACCTTTTGTCCCCTTAATTTCCCTACACACTCCACTTTTGCCTTTAACCCATGCCTTGTCCCCTCAACTTTTTCCCTTTTCAACACTCCACCTCATCTCCTCATGCCTTTGAAAATATTCCCCTTAATAAATATGAAGACTTAGGCTCTTAGGTATCAAATTTTCACAAAAAATAGAATTTTTCCTCATCAGCATGCCCCTCCTCGGGTCCTATACCGAAGATCAAAATCTGCCTAAAAAAAGTTGCTAACCGAGGTTCGTTGAGAAGGCTCTGCAGTCCATAGCAGACCTAATCTTTACCCAGAGACCTGCTCAGACCTAGTATCGGAGACCCGATCCACTACCCAAGACCTTGTCAATCCTTATACCAAAGACTCGAAGACTGTGGTCCTCGGCACCTAAAGTCCTACTCGGAGACTGTTACTGCAAACTACCTCCTCTCTTCTTTGCCTTTTCACCGCAGACCAACCACGACTCCTCGCACTGCAGCCTTCAACGCCTCCTCGCACCGCATCCTCCCTTTCTTCTCCTACCGCAACTTAACCTTCTAACCTCTACCACATACCTCACCTTCCTTAGCTGCAGATCCTTGTCCTTGGTAGCTTTTCCATACAACCTTCTACTCCTCGGTACCCCTCTCCAACCTATCCTTCTCACCCGCAGCCCACCCTCTTCAGTAGCACTCTTCGATACTCCTCCCTCACCTTCCCCATTGTTGACTTCTCATACCGTAGACCCTCTCCTCTTCAGTCTTCCTCCTCAGTCCTTCCTCCTCCATCCTCAGCCCTCCTCCTCCTTATTCCTTACTCTTCCCCTCTCATAGCACACCCCCCCTCTTCCTTTATTCTTTTTGCCTTATTTTTTTTTAATTAACACCAATTTTTTTAACACCAATTTTTTTACACCAAATTTTTTTTTCAGACAATTTTTTTTATTTAGTCAATTTTTTTGTAACACCAATTATTTTTTTATCCAATTTTATTAGCACCATTTTTTATTTTAATACCAATTTTTTTAAAAACCAATTATTATTTTTTTACCACAACCCAACCTTTTATAGTCACATTGGCTTACTTCATGCTGATTATATTGGAAGAATTTTATTCTTTCCATGAGGATTACTCCATACCGCAGTCGGATATCATATGTTTTCTTCGCGAGGATTGTGCCATAGTCGCGTCTGGTCAACAAAATTGTTTCGCAACCTTCGCTTTATGGGATTTTTATATCTTGAGCATATGGAGTTTATTTTCTTTTGAATACCACTTCAGGAGTTCTGACACTACTGTTTGGGTATATCGGTATTCTTTCAGCACAACAGAGATTCTTTCATGTCGAGTTATTATTTGTTACTTTGGTATTTGTTCAAGCAGTTTTTCAGCGACAAAATCAACTAGCTACATATGACCGGAGAGTATTTATTTTACTCTCATTCTCATGTTTTATCGAGACCCTACATACATCTAGGGAGAGCTTGCATCGCTCTTGGTATCCGACACTCTCCATCCCGATGATTTGTTGATTTTTGATATCCGGTCATTGGTTATCTAAATAGGAAGAGAATATTATGTTATCATCCGGATATGTTATTATGTATTGTTTGAGTTTGGATTTTCGAGACTTTTGAAGATGATGATTTATTTAGTGAGGCGATGTGGCACTGATTTTTGGTCTTCACAGATCAAATTTTTGGTTTCACTAGATGTTTCACAGTTCCAGATTATTTACTATTCAGACTCTACCATAGGATAATTTATTTGTGTTTGCATCCGGTTCAGATATAATGATTTCTCGAGTTCGGATTTGTGATTTTTTGAAGACGAATATTATTTTGGCGATGTAATGAAACACTTATTTTTGATCTCCCGATCAAATTTTTGGCATTGTTAGACCATATCTTCGGACTCACATTATTTATTATTCGGACTTCATTTTTGGATGCTTCACATTTTTAGCAGATTATTCTTTTGAAGATTTTTGGGTGTACTATGACTCGAGAACTAGAGATGTTTTTCAGACTTTTTGAAGCCAAAGTGTTTTTCCGATTGGATCTTCCACTTGATCATGGGGCTTATGACTAGTTTGAAGATTTGAATCTTATTTTTCTGCCTCAAGATTGGTGACCTTGAAGCGGAAGACCTTTCACTGATTAGAGATTCATGGCCTACATCAGAGATCACAGACACTTCAGAGTTTCAAATATATTTCAGCATTTGGTTCTCATTATGTTTCATTTTTATTACCACACTTGCTAGTTAGTTACTATGTATTTTAACCTTTTATCACTTATTTGTATCCCTCATCATTTGCAAGCAATTAGGGAGAGATTGTTGGAGCATGGAAATTCTCTACAAATTATGAGTGATAGTTAGGTTATATTATTTCCCTTTATTGTATTGTTGGTTTCCCTCTTCGTATAAATAGAGAGAGGTGGTCATGTAAAAGAAAGAGTGCACTAAAAATGTAGTTTCTAGTGAGAGAGAGTGTGTGGTGTGATCTCTCCCACCAAGGGAGAGTTATCTCTCCCAACCCATGTTCTTCATTTATTATTTTTATCTATCTTTTCTAGTAAAAGCATAGAATTACTCATCTTATGTTCTCCACTTATATTTTTATGATCGTTAAATCTCAAGATGTTCTTATTCCGCACAAATCGTTTTTCAAAATGGGCTACAACAGTGTAAAGAACATGAACCTGGTTTGTTGGATGTGAAGAACAACCCTGTGATGGTTTACATGAAATGTGATCCTAGTCGCCCTCTATTTGGATTCAGCTCACTTGTAGTCAAAATCTCGCGATAATACAGTAAGTACTCAATTCATATAACAATTTTGCTTTACTTTTTTTTGGCTATAATTATTGAAATATGTGAATTTGTTTTTGACTATTTGTAGGAGTTCTCGTAAGTTCCAGAAACATTTTGGAAGATTATGAGCTTAAGAATGTCGAGACAATGAGTAATTGATTGTCAATACTCAATATGAATATATGTTCATATATGAACATATGTTCATTTATAAAGATATGTTCATATATGAACATTATTTTCATGAATGAATATATTCTAATCTTTTGACTATAAGTCAACACCAAGAAAAACACATGGTGGACATGCTTTGCAGCAACTGACACACCATTTTAAGTTTGAAATGCAACCTCAAAAAGGAAATATTTTTATTTCTTAACATTTTTTTATTTATGAACATAACATATATTCATATATGTCTTTCCTTGTATTAACATATGTTTATTTATGAATATATTATGCTTTTATGTTTTATTTATATATTAGGTAAATTTAATGTTACGTTCATTTATGAATAAATCTTCATATATGAACATATGTGATTTTAATGTGAGTATGATTTTACTAGAAATTTAACGTTGGAATATGTAGTGTTATTGAAATGAATTTCCTCCTCTATATAAATTTACTGTAAATATGAACTTATGTTCTTTTATAAACATTTATTCATATATGAACATAAACTTTTTTTACCTTCCTATCTTTTCTACATCAATCTAATTTAACGATCACTAAAGTGGTTATGTGGTTAGGTCATGTAATTTGATTATGTGTTGAACCCACCCGTGTGTGTGTATATATATATATATATATATATATATATATATATATATATATATATATATATATATATATATATATAACACATAACCTAATAAATAAAGATTTTTTTTGTCATATATCATATTATCATTAGATTTGACACATGTTATTTTCTAGGATTTTTAGATTTATTACTTTCCACTTGTCTTTTATTGCTTTTTTTCTTTCTATTTTAGTGAATTTGACATAGTATTCAAATGTAATAATTATAGTACATGTAATAATAAATAAATATCAATTTCATTAATACAATTTTCCTTTTAAATTTTAAATTTCTAAATTAAATCCAATTATTTTATTTGTCTATTTACTTAAATTATATGTTTAATTTAAAAGAGAAATTAGAAAAATGTTAAAAATAACAAATTAAACATTACATTTCAGTAATTCAATATTTTTTTTTCTTATTAATTCAAAATTCTTAAATTTTTAGATTACTTATTTTATTGTTTTGAGAAATAAATTAGTATAGTACATGGGTCTCACTAAGTGTTATATATATATATATATATATATATATATATATATATATATATATATATATATATATATATGGTTAGGTTATTTTGTTTTCACTATCTATTGTGTACATATATGACTGATTCTGGACCAATCATTTTAGTTATTTTAAAAAAGTAGTTAATGCATATTACATGTTGAAGATATAATGAATATTAATTAAATCTTCTGCATTTAATATGCATTAATTAGTTTCTTAAAATAACTAAAATGATTGGTCCAGAATCAGTCATACATGCACACAATAGATAGTGAAAACATTTGAACCTAACTATATATATATATATATATATATATATATATATATATATATATATATATCCCTATTCTAATAAATGAATATGTTTATTCTTCTATTGACAAATGTCATAATACTAGAATTCATCATTAATATTATATGTCTCTTATCATGTCACTTGTCAACCTATTAATTATCCATTTTAAATTTCAAAATTTAAATTTCTCACTCTAATTAAATTAAATTAATAATTGATTCTTCACTTTAAATTTTAAATTTAATTTTTTTGGTTTAATTATATTAAATTAATAACATTAGATTAACAAATAAAATAAAATCAATATAGATTATAAGTTGATATAACTTCACGTATTTGTTTAAATCAACGATTATAATTTTATATAACTAAAAAAAATATTTCTTAAGTAATAATTTATCTAAAATAATTGATTAATAATTTTAATTTTTTATTATGAAAATTTAATTAATTTTATAACCGTGGTTATCATGGGTTATAAACTAGTATATATATATATATATATATATATATATATATATATATATATATATATATATATATATATATATTGTAATTCTGTTAAGCGGGAGAATATATTTGAAAAAAACTCACAACTTACATTGCAAATATATTTGTCATTAAGCGGAGACAATTTTTTTTTTATAAGAAACAACTATAAATATTTGTATTTATTATTTCACACTCCTCACCGCACCTCATCCACCCTAAATATTCTTTTCAAACAAGTTGAACATAATATATAGTCAATTTTAAGAATCCACTACTTAGAGCATGAATTACAAAATATATAATTTAATTTTATGAACTAACACAATTTCACATATAATACAAATCATTTCCTTTTATAAAACTATTTTCGAGTTTCACAGTATATAGTTATGTATTTTTGGATTTTCAACCTAAATATCATTATTAAGATAATGGTAGATTTCCTAGTTACCTACACAATTTACATACAAATATATAAGAAATTTGTCAAAAAGATTTTTTTTATAAAGAACATGATCATGTCTATACAATATTATTAAAAAAAAACTCTTAGGACGTGTTCGGCAAAATTAGTTGGTAGCGGGTAACGGGTAACTTGTAGGTTGTAGCCTTTTGTTAAACGCTACATGAAGTAACATTTGGATTTGGAGCGTTTTGTTTAAACTAAACGTTAGAAGCTTGTAGTGTCAAACAAGACTTTCTGTTCAAAACGGAACGTTTTATCAAACGCTAGAAACTAGAAGCTCTCAAATGCTGTGTGCCGAACACGCCCTTAATTCACCAATGAAACAATCACAACATTTGATTGTATTTATATCATATGTTTTGAACTTTTAAATCAAATTGTTGAAATCATCTTTCCCAAAAAGAATTCAAACATTATTTCTTTTGACAATAATTACAAGGCTTCGTAACCTCTCCATACTTTCTAAAATAGTTTTTACAATTCAAACACAATTACATTTAATTAGAGAATCTTTAAATTCAGCAATTATGTTATTAATTGAAGCAAATCATTCTATTTATCTACGAGATATTAGTTTTCACCATAAATCTGGCCAAAAACATTAATGGCCACCTCATCTTTCTCTTCTATTTTACTCTCTTAAACCCTAATTCCCTAATCATCTTTGTCCTTATGTATATGGTTGTGTTTTAATTGATACTTTGTGTGTTCATAACATAACGTAGCACCACAAGGTGGTTCCTTTATTCTTAGAATTTGTGTTTGGTCCCTTCCTTGCATCTCCAGTTATCACACCACTGTTTTAGCTTCACACAAATCTCTACAAACTGAAGCAGGCATCTCCTTGAAGACATCTTTTGACGATTTATGCCATCATTAAACCTAATTCACTGTACACCTAGTTCGTGAAAATCGGCTCGACCCCAGAACCCCTCTTGTGTGCATCTATTGTTGAATCTATATGCCTAAGAATCATTATGGAGTGATACTGCTAATAATATATGATCCTATAGGGTCACACCTTTATCAAGTTGGCACATGTTGTATATTTATTATTAATATGATTATTAATAAATAATATCAATTCTAGTATTTTAATTAGGGTATAATTATTGTTTTGTGAACATAATAATTATAAGAGAGTATGACTAGTTATTATATCATATGGTATGATTTAATAAGTCATGTACAAAAGTTTTGGACACTTTGGTTAACCATGATTAAGTTAAAGACTTACTCTACCATGGTTAATAAAGTTGGAGACAATTTTTGTCTTTTCCAAGACCCATGGCCGAAACCATAAGCAAGCATAGGAGGTCGCTTTTCAACCTCCCCACTTTGATCCATATGCCCTTAAAGTAAGGTCATTACTTTATATTAATTAATGGGGTTGCTTTTGCTTTTCATGGACTATATAATAGAGTGCATTAAGCTTGTTTTTGGTGTGTGAAACACTCTCTTCTTCTTCCTTTCTTCTCACTAAAACCATAAGTAGCAAAGTGCTACTCCTCTTGCTTTTCTTTTAAAGATCATTCAAGTCTTTGGTGGTTCAAAGTGCTTCTCCTTTAGTGCTTATTTGAGCTAAGTACTAAAAGGCTTAAGAAGTACTTTAGACAAGAAGGAACTAGCGTTTCAAGTGCCTTAATCTTGATGGTGGATACTTGTAGAGAAGATCATGTTCTTTGATCTTTACATCTTCATCAACACCCCAAAACCAAGTGGGATCAAAGGCTTCAAAGGTTATCTCTAAAACATCTTATGGTTGTTTTTAATATCATTCTAACCTCTATAAATGGATCCATGATGGTTTGGTTTTGTTATGAACTAAAAATAAACTTGTTATTTTTAAAGTCTTCCGTTGCCGGGTTTTATGAAAAACAAACTTATATTTCGTATCAAAACCCAAAAGTGGTATCAGAGCCATCTTTTATATGTTAGAATGATTTTTTTATGTTTGATAATCTTTGGTTTTTGGAAAACAAGCATGGATTTCTTTTTATTAAGAAAAATCCATATTTGTTTTCTTTGGCAACTTTTTGGTTAAAATTTTTTGTTTTTATATATAACAATTTTTCATGCATTTTGGTTATATAAAAGTTGCCTTAGAAAAAACAAAGAATTGTTGGTTGTAATATTTGATATGCTGTTGTATATAAACAAGTCATTTGGACATTTGTGTTGTGTTTGGTTGATATTTATTTATTCATAATACAACCACATTTTTTTCATATCATACGGACACTACATTCTAAAGTGACCATAAGACCCATACGATGGTGTCACCTTCTATCACACTTATAGTGAAAAAATAAAATATCACTATATGCATATGGTCACACTTTTATGGTGTGTCCGTAAGTCATATTTGTATTAGTGTAAGATGTAATAGATAAATATGTATTTTTTCATTTGTTGATTTGTTGTAATAAATTAGTTAGACTAGTAGTATTTCTTTTTACATGTAACAAGATGAAGAAATGGCCTCCTTGAAGATGACTTAGGTGCTGTTTGTTTTTCTGAAGCCAAAATGTCTGCAGTCTGTGGACCATATCTGCAAGCCTCTACAGTAGGAGAGGTGAACCAAATGTCTGCACTCTACAATAAGAAGTCTGTTTGTTTTTTAACGTCTGCAGGTATTTAAATAAACTGATTTTTCAAACTTAATTTCATGTCATAAACATTAAAAAAAACCATTTCAACAAAAAATATAGGTGGCGTAGAAAGGAAAAAAGGATAGGCGACTTTTTTTTGTTTAGATTAAAATGAGACGTGAAGACCTTTGAAGACAGTGACCAATGTCTGCGCCAAGAAGAGCTCGTGCAGACGTTTTTTGATTTGCATACTTCCAAAAAACAAACACTCTGCGAGAGCATATGTCTGCGCGTTCTCTGTATGGTGCAGACAAAAGTGGTTGTGCAGATCTACACAAAAAAAAACAAATAACCCCTTACCCATTTAAGACCATAATCCCAACCACAAGCTTCTACTTTTGGTTTTTGGCTTAATTATAGTCTTAATGGTTTAAGTGTTGCAACTTTCACAACATGAAGATTTGAAGTCCTTTTGCAAACACGAGTTGACTTGGCAAGTGGGAGCTTGAAGACCTTTTGAAGTGTCTCTTATGTCCTTTAGGAAATACTTAATAATTCTTGTGATGGCTCACAAAAATTATTATTAGACATGGCTTGGTTTATACACATTAAAATGCATGTTTGTGATGTTTATTTTATATTAAACATATGTTATGTTTTATGTATAAAAATGGTTTTTACATGTCAAATAACATTTTTTCATAAGATAATATCACTTGAAGTTTAAGTAAAAAATATTTAAAAGATAACATAAAATGTTTAGAAATAGATATTTATAAAAACATTTGATCGGTTACCAGTTAAAACTCAATTTTTTGTTGAAAATAGTTTTATTGTACAACTTATAAATACCAAAATTTAAAATATTTGAAATGGTTTAAATGATTTTTAAACTTTATATAACTACGGAGTCGTTTGTTTTTTTTAAAAGCTCTGCAGCACCACTTTTGTCTGCATCCCGCAGACAACGCGCAGACTTTTATCCCTGCAGACTGTTTGTTTTTTTCGAAGGGCTAAGATCTAAAAACATATGCGCGATGTCTTCACCACACAGATATGGACTACCCACTTCTCACATATGCGGGCTTTTAACCTAAAAAACGCAGCTACTTCTTCTTGTCGACGCCTTCAAAGAACTCATCTTCACCATTGACGCCTTAACCCTCGCTCCACCACCAATTTCCCTGCCAGCGCTCTCCACCGACGAGGACTCCGACCAGGACGCCGACCAGAACGCCGGACAGCGCTGCGCTTCTTCTTCCTCTTAGCTGTCGAACTTCACAGCTTTTGAAGGTATGCACTGTTTCCTTTTTTTTTTTTTCAAATCTCACATGAAATTTGTGTTTATTCTTGCTAAAAAGTCTATAATCTAATCAAATTTGTTGATTATTTTTGCTGAAAATTGTTGTTTTTATCTTAAATTTGATGTTAGATATTGCTGGGAATGCTTGTTTTTCTCAAATTTGTTGATACCTTTTCCTTTCTTGCATAAGTTTCTTGTTGAATGTTGCTGAAAATCTATAACATCGATGAAATCAAGTTTTCTTGTTGATTAAAATATGAAAAATTGTGTTGGAAATATGAAATATTGTTGTGAATATTGTGATTTTTGTTGAAAATAGTTTTTATTATTTCAAATTGTTGTTTTATATGCTAAAAATTGTTGTTGAAAATTGTGAATGTTGTTTATTCTTGCTGAAAAGTCTATAATCTAGTCAACTTTGTTGATTCTTATTGCTGAAAATGGTTGTTTTTTCTTAAATTTGATGTTAGATGTTGCTCAAAATGCTGTGAATTGTTGTTTAATATTGTTGTGAAAATTGTTGTTGAAATCAAGTTTTTTTCTTGATTAAAATATGAAAAATTGTGCTGGAAATATGAAATATTGTTGTGAATGTTGTGATTTTTGTTGAAAATACTTTTTATTGTTTCAAATTGTTGTTTAATATGTTGAAAATAGTGAATGTTGTTTATTCTTGCCGAAAAGTCTATAATCTAATCAAATTTGTTGATTCTTGTTGCTGAAAATGGTTGTTTTTTCTTAAATTTGATGTTAAATGTTGCTCAAAATGCTGTGAATTGTTGTTTAATATTGCTGTGAAAATTGTTGTTGAAATCAAGTTTTTTTCTTGATTAAAATATGAAAAATTGTGCTGGAAATATGAAATATTGTTGTGCATGTTGTGATTTTTGTTGAAAATACTTTTTATTGAAAATACTTTTTACAATACCTTATAAAATCTTCTTTGTCTATGATATATTGGTTATTAGAAATGACAGAAAAACAACAATGTACCAATGAGCATTTAAAATGCTTATTGGATACTTGTATTGAAGAAGTAGAGAGTGTTGGTAGAAGAGGATTGAGTTTGTAGAAAGATTCATGGATAAGTCTTGGAAGAGTTCTTGAGCAAAAATTTGGTGTTGATTTGAGTCAAAAACAAATGAAAAACACATATGACAATCTGAAAGCTAAATACATAGGATGGGTATATTTAAAAAAACAAAACTGGTAATATATACAATTCTCAAACAAACACTTTTAACTTAACAGCGAAGGAGTGGGATGATTTTAAGAAGGTACATATACATTAATATATATATATATATATATATATATATATATATATATATATATATATATATATATATAATAAACATTTATGTTTGAAGTTGCCAAATATTCTTATAATATTTTTTGTTACATTTGGGTTTAGGGGCATCCGAAGGCTGATTCATTGAAAACAATTCCACTGCCTTTTCCAGATCTTTGTGCATGTCTTTTTGATGGAAATAGTGCTACTAGTAATTTTAGGAGTTACTCAACCCAATCCTCATCAGTAGCTGGAGCATCCTCTTATAGTGCTCCACCACTTCAGATTACTGCCACTCCTTTTCTTGCAATAGATGATAATGGTGATGACATGTCCCATCATGCTTGTGAGCCACCACCTTCTGCTACTTCACCTTCTGCTGCTTCACCATCCGGTAACCCCAAGAAAAGGGCTAGACCCTCAACTCCTACAGCTCCTAGTGCCTCACCGTCTGCTTCTTCTCCTTATGGAACTTCTATTACTGCTGACGATTTAGCATTTGAAATGAAAAATGCTCTACTAAGTTTGACTAAATGGTATACAATTCCTCAATGTTTAGAGAAGTTAGAGGTGCTTCTGTTAGGCCCTACAGATCCTTTACGGTTTGTTGCATATCATATTTTTGGAGCGACCATGAACATGAGAGAGATGTGAATGCATTTGCCCGATGTTCCCGAGATATTACGAGGATGGCTTGAGATGACGGGTACAAGTTTAGGAGTTTTGAAGGACGGAAAGATTGTTCGTTGATTTTTCTTGTGTTGATACTATTTTGTTAGTTTTTTTTCTTTTGTTGGAACTATTTTGTTAGGTCTTTTTGCCGTTGTTGGAACTATTTTTTGTTATTTTGCTACTTGGAATATGGTTTATCTAATGTTTTGTGCTAATTGAAATATGAGTAATGTAATGTTTATTTGCTACTTGAAATATGGTTTATGTAATGTCTTTTTGCTACTTGACATATGATTAATGTAATGTTTATTAGCTACTTGAAATATGGTTTTTGTAATGTTTTTGGCTACTTGAAATATAATTAACGTAATGCTTTTTAAAGTTATACTTTGTTGATTTTAGGTTCATAATGGATCACGATCAAAAGTTACTTCTTGTAATTCTTATGTACCTGTACATCCGTTATTTTTGGAAGAGGGGTCTGAAACGATTGCGGGATAATGATTCGGAAATGACGGGACATGAATACACATTGGAGTTATTACATCGTAACCGTTTACAATGAGTTGAAGTACTACGCATGTCCCGCGACTCTTTTGTACGAATGTGTGCTCATTTTAGAGCAAATTACTCATTAAAGGACATCAAACATGTATCGGTTGAGGAAAAGATGGCTATGTTTTTTATGATGATCGACCATAATCAACGTTACGTGATTATCAAGCGGAGATTTCAACACTCGAAGCAAACAATTCCTAATTTTTTTATGAAGTGTTGGAAAAAATGATGCTTTTCGCACAAGATGTTATAGTACCAACTTCTTTTAATTCGAATCCAAACATTCTGGGACATAATAGGAGGCTACGACGGGTTTTCAAAGGGGCGGTTGGTGCACTTGATGGCACTTTGATACATGTTGTTGTCCCTGCTAAGAAACAAGACTTATATAGAAGTAGGGCAAATTGAGATTTCTACCAAAACGTATTGGCAATTTGTGACTTCAATATGATTTTTACATTTGTTGTGACCGGGTGGGAAGGGGTAGCGCATGACTCTAGAATATTATCAGAAGCAGTAGCCGATCCTCAAGCATCATTCCTATTTCCACCACCAGGTAATTTTTGTTTGTTTAAATATGTTTTTTTTTTCTTTTGAAAATTGATAGTGTTTTGCATTTTTTACAGACAAATATTATCTTTGCAATGCCGCGTATGCATACACTCGAGGATTTATGGCCCCTTATCGTAATTTGATGTATTGGCTTGGAGATTTTCGTCAAAGACGTGCATTGACAAATAAAGAAACATTTAACCATGGACATGCAAATCTTTGGAATGTCATTGAGCGTGCTTTTGGTGTTTTGAAAGCACGCTTCCCAATATTGAAGAGGATGACACCATTCCCGTTTGTTACACAAACAAACATTGCCATGGCATGTTTTGCGCTTCATAATTTTATAAGGAGAGAAGGACTGAGTGATGAGTATTTCGCACGATACGATGAACCCAATGTCTCGTTTCGAAATAACAATGTGGCAATTGATGATGCTGAAGACGGGATTCCAACACATGGTACTGCAGCAGGCCGTGAATATATGACTCGGTTACGGGATGAAATTGCTGAGCAGTTGATGCACAATATAGATTGAATTGTTTTAAATGAAATTGTTATTGTAAAAGCATTTTTTTATTGTATGACCGTGAATATATGACTCAAGTTGCATGAATTTTATTTTCAATGTTGTATGACACTTATTATTAAAATTTTGGTGTTGAAAAATCATTTGAAGTTTGTAAAATAATTTTATTTAAAATTCAGTTTATTTTAGCAGCCTGCAGATGTTAAAAAACAAACAGTCTTCTTATTGTAGACTGCAGACGTTTGGTTCACCTCTTCTGCTGCAGAGGCTTGCAGATGTGGTCCGCAGACTGCAGACATTTTGGCTTCAGAAAAACAAACATCACCTACATGTCTTTATAATAAATAAGGAGTTTTTGTTAAAAATACTAAAAATCGGTTTATAGCGTTATTACGTCGAAACTATAATACTAGTTATTATTTTTTCGTCGAAACATAAAATATGATATTAGTGTTTTAAACATAACGCAACATGTTTATATTATGTTTTATGCATGCTAAATAGGATTTAAAACATAAGTATCATCACCCAAATTTTGGTTTATCAAAATATGACTTTTATCATAAAATGCATAAAATTGAGTTTATAAAATAAAATGAGTTTATTCTACAAAATCATGAAGTCATAAGTTTTATGATTGTTAAAATGAGATTTAAAATAGTGATTTTATAACTCATCCAAAACTCCACGTCTAAAGCATAAAATAAAGTTTTTTTAAGACTAGTAGCAGTTCTTAAAACCGATCTACAACTAAAGTTTAAAATACCGGATTTTAGTTTATAATTGACCGCGGTTAATGGCAAATAAAATGAATTTTTATTTGGTACCAAAAGAACCTCATAACAAGTGATATGAATTTTACGAAAGAGTACTGAATTATTGGATGCATGCAATATTCATGAGACTATGTTTTTATAAACTATAATTGTAAAACATATATAAAACCTTTTCTAAAAATGCAAGTCACTACCGTCCTTTTGAAGAACACTCGTTATCATT
This sequence comes from Lactuca serriola, assembly GCF_051521515.1. Lineage (NCBI taxonomy): Eukaryota > Viridiplantae > Streptophyta > Magnoliopsida > Asterales > Asteraceae > Lactuca > Lactuca serriola. The sequence goes on along the minus strand of NC_136412.1, from coordinate 282,229,685 downwards.
TGAGGGTTTTAATGTCAAGGGGTGACCTGGTCACTAGGATTGGATTTTGATGTTCGGGGTAGTTTCGTAGTTTCTGGTTTCTAAAGGGTCACCTTGTTACTGGTTAGTTACAATGCTACAAGTTGTTTCAAATAGGATGACTTGATTAGAATCTTATGTGATAAAGGTCACCTAAGCATGAGAGGTTCGATGCATAGATGGGATAAACATGACAAGCTAAGCAATAGTTGTTTAGGATCCCAAAATATAGGAGTTACATATTGTATGCAATTGGTAATCGCTACATACCGAGTTTGATTAAGTTTATGGGATAAAGGTCACCTAACCATTTACTTGTTTCATTACTTGGATTATAGACTTTAATAAATTAATATTTTAAGAAACAATAAAAGGTATTAATTTTTAAAGACTAAATATTGAAAATACTAAATGAAACTTTGTTAAATTCTGTTGATAACTTTTAATACTCTTACACCCTGCAAAACCTCTCTCTTGTTGAGTTTTAAGAGATAGTAACTTAATTTTGATGGTTATAATTTCTATAACCGGTATAATACCTTGAGGTTCTTCCTTAAGGATAAATAGAAATTATATATACTAAAAGATCTCAAACCTGAACAACCTCTATAAGCCAGTCAGTCTGATCATGATACTTTTATGGAAGTATTATTGTGATGATGTTGATGTGTCTCACATCATGCTGGAGTAATTAACCTTGTTTTGTAGAAAGCCTTGGATAATAATGAAACATATCAGATGTCTCATCAAGTAAAGCATATATTCAATCAGAACACTAGAAATAGCTTCAAGTATGTTCAAGCATTGAATAAAAGGAAGTCTAAGAGAATGTGCACTCATATAGACTTATATTTCAGTTAAGGGAAATACAACATAAACCCAAAAATCAAGAAAGGACCAAATGATTGGTGTTGTTTCTATTGTGGAAGAAATTGGACACAAAAGGAGGAATTACTCCTCTCATCCCATCGAGCTGAAGAAGTATAAATTGGACAAGACTTCAGATATCTATATGATAGAACTATTTATTTTTCCATCATTCACTTGAGTATGTAATACTTCATGTGACACTAATAATTGATATTATATGTTGATGATCAAAATAAATAATCAACTAATTACAAACGAATGGTATTTCGTCTTGAAGATATAACAAGTGTTGTTATAGTCTTGTATCTTTTATTTAAACAACATATGTATTGTACCTATCCTTATAGGGACATGTAACAATTGTAATTTATGAATAAATCTTGATTTACTTATCGTTTAGTGGATGTTCACATTTATGTTCTGAAACGATGTATTCTGTGTTCAATAATATTTTCTCATAATGTTATTTATGAAGTAAATCTATAATCTTTCATTAAGTTACTAGTTCTGATCATAACACATATATATAATCAAATGATATTTTATTGGAACTTATCTATATCATAATCATCATGACAATATATAAATAAAAAATACATATACCAACTTCAAATGGATGGAATTTTTTGAGGGCAAATGAACTTGATTCATTTGATATATGTGAATCCTATTTATATGGGAAGATGATTCCCAAGTGTCTTCTGTTTGGATTAGTGTCTAAGCCCGTAACCATATTTGGTAAGTACTTGACCCGGTTGTACATGGTCCTTTTGGGTTGCCTTCACCAGAGCAACTTGACTGGAGAAATAATAGAGAAAGAGGTTATTGTGATTTATTAATATTTTATAAGTATAATATATTAAAGGAGAAATCATATTTTTTTAATTAATATTGGTCAATAGTTAATTAAGAATTAATTTTGCGATCAAATGTAATTAATTAAACTAGAGGGGCTGAATTGTAATTATGTGATAGTTGCAAATTAGGGCATTGGATGCCCCAAGGATAGGTTGGACGAATTCAAGGTGATAAGGCCTTAGAATTCGTCCATGATAAGGATTCAAGGCTTATCTTATGGGCCGCTTGGTGGGCAAGCAACCAGATGAGGATAAGGACTGAAACCCTAATCTCTACCCTATATAAAGACCCCTTAGGCCTAAGAAAATCGGCCACTTGATCCCAAGAAGACCTAGAGCCGATTTTTGCCTCTCCCATCTCTCTCTCTTGCCTCTCCAATTGCTTGTGGTGTTTGTGAGCCATTAGAGGTACTGCACTTATGGTACTTGCTTTCCAAGACAAGGAGATTGAAGATTTGTGTTGTTATTGCAATATAACAACAAGGTATGTAATCACTTCTACTATAGAGATTTCGAAATACCTAGGTGCATGCTAGGGTTCTTCTTGTGTTCATAAGTTGTATATCTAATAGTGAAAAACATAGATCCAAATCTAGGGTTGCATGCATACATAGGATTGTTTGTATCAAACCCATCATATTCATCTATTAGTAGTTAAAGAACAAAGGTCTTGACAAAGAATTATACATAAGTTATGCATGTAATCATTTCAATCCATGAATAGATTTGGTGATAGATGTTTATTCAATTTCATTGACGAATTTTATTATTTATTGTTGAAACCTTTGATTTTCTCAAATTGTTTCATAGTGAATATTGAAATACAACTTAATGAGATAATCATTACCCTTTCGTTGTGATAAATAAAATGAGTTTTGTCAATGAAGTCTTCTTGGAACATCTTATGAATTGTGGAATCGATTCAAAACTCATTCCGAAAAAACACTCACTCGTCATTAGTATGTTTCTTGTGGCACAAGATCTCCTGGTCACTTGAATCTATCTCTTGATATTCGAGGTATCCTTTGTATTCTCTAGTGGGATAGGGTCACCTAGCCACTTGATAAATGTCGATAGTACAAGTTTTTAAAGAGGATAAAAATAGACCTTTCAGTCTATTGTATGATGTTTTAAAAGAACTATTTACTTTATAAATTTTTTGGAATTATGCTCACTGCAATAAATATATATTGAACACATATATTTTCCAACCAAACAAATGGATTAAATACTCTCTTAGGCTAAGGATGAAATGGTTTATCCTTATCTAAAAGGTATGGAGCCTTAGAGCTTATGTTAGACAATAAGTTCAACCACTCTAGCATCTACTAACTGCATTTATGTAGAATATCCTAAATGATTGTTTAGGATGAAAGTAATTTTTCTAAGTGGGAGCCATTTGGAGATTTAAGAGCTAAAGATCTATAAGCTAAATGCATCATAGTTTGGAACTAGAAAGTTTTCAAATGTTGTTGAATTTGCTCAATAGTTGATCAGAAACTAATAAAACACATAGAGATGCATTCATGTATGATCATCAAGTATGGGCTTGATTAATCTTCCTCAATATAGTTTGAATATAAATAGTAAGTGAGTTTTTAATGGAGAAAACATACATGAATGAAAATCTTTCCAAGATTTAAGCTAACATCTCAAAGTAAGAATCTTCTTTCTTATAAGTTAGTTATATAGTGTGATTTAATTATGAATCTAGTTGAATCTTGTGTTTTCTACAAAGCTAGTGGGAGCGCAGTAACATTCCTAGTCTTATATGTAGTCGACATACTAATTCTTGGAATAAAGATCTATATAGATAGATCATGGAAACTTAAAGGATTAAATAAAATTGAATTAATTGTCAAGGATCTTAAAAGAGCTTAAGATAAAGGACTCTGAGAGAGTCATCCTATCAAAAACCACATGACATGATTTTGAGAAAAATCCTAGTGCAAATGTTTTGAACTAGATAATATGATTGTGTTCCATATGATGTTGTAATTGGATTAATCATATATGTCATGATTATGCCTAAAGGCCAAATGCGTCGTATTCTTAGAACATGTCGAATGATACCAGTATAATCTGAGAACAAGTCATTGTGTGACTTATAGGAACATTCTAAAGTACTTGCAAGAACTAGAGAAATATTCCTAATCTGTGGAGTAATTAAAAGAAATCTATGTTCAAAGTTGTTACACATGTGCTAAATTTTCAAATAGATTGAGACGATTCTTAATCTCAATCGGGTGTATCTTCATTATGAATGAAGAGAAAGATACATGGATAGTGTTTCCATGTAAATTTTAATTATAGTTACAAATTAGAGTTAGAGTACATTGTGGTTTGGAGAACCATGTACAAAGATTCTTAAACTATAGTTCATTATGACTATGAGTAATCTTATTACACAATTATTGGTATCTAAGTCATATTTAAGCATATAATACATTCTATATATATATATATATATATATATATATATATATATATATATATATATATATATATATATGATGTAGCAACTGAGAAAAGAGCAGAGTTTGAGAAAGCTATGGCTTGCTATCACCAAAAAAAGGTAACCTTTTTTTTAATGTTTTTCTGTTAATCTAAACAATTATAGCATTGTAATTTCAACAAATCAATTGAAGCAGAAATATGATGTCATCTTTTTCATTTTACCCTTTCAAAAATTTAATGTTGTAGTCATTTGGAAAACAAGAAACCCTAAAATTCATAAAAATGCATAAAAAATACTTAGAGATCACAAAACTTTTTTTTTTTGAATTTTTAATAAAAAGTTGCAGCTTTCTATACAAATTCGCTGAAAAAAATTTTGAATTTTTTTTTTAATTAAAAAAAATTGATTTTTTTAGCGATTTTTTAAAGAAAGTTGTGATTTTTTATAAAAAAATTCAAAAAAAAAGTTTTGTGATCTCTAAGTATTTTTTTTTATGCATTTTTATGATTTTTAGGGTTTTTTGTTTTCCATAGAACCTAAACCTATATATATATATATATATATATATATATATATATATATATATATATAACTGAAAATGTTTGTATTCACAAAGTTTATACAAATTGAGTTTGTCAAATCTACTTAACAAAACTCGTTCATTAGCTAAAGCATGAAAGTCATGTTGGTGCTATAGGGCCTTGTTGACATTAGTAGATGCATTTGATTGAAACTTAGTATTTGGATATTAGAACAACACAAACAACATATATTGAAATGAATTGATATATTGGATATGAGTCTTTCACGGAATAATTGTTGTGTTCTATGTTAGCATGTTTAAATCCTTGAATAACTAGGCTATTCTAAATGTCCATAGTCGTTCATAGTTGCGGGAGCATCTATGAGGTAAGACTAAGATGAGTGGATTGGTGAATTCTCATGGAGATGAGAATAACAAGAGCTGCTACCAACTTCATAGATACTTGATTAAGAAAATAAGTATTGGACTTGACCCGCATCAAAACCACTTAACGGATCGTAGTCAAGAATGATGTTTTGATCAAAGTTGTATCTTTGTATTCTTATACCTGAAATACATATTTGGGACTTGAAGTGTAGGAATTGTTGTGCTTTGACATGATTTAACGTTGTTCCATAAAAGGGCGGTCATATGGGCCATCGTTCAGTATGACATGAGCTACATTGATGGGCGTATGTAGTCAAGATGGGATTTGTCCCTCTTATTTCTTGAAAATTAGACATTTAAGCCCTTACTAAAAGTTGAACACTAAATGAGATTGATTGCGATCCATATCTCATATTCAACATGATGTCTGACACAAATGAATAATTGATACCACAACTTTAGTAACAATTGTAGTATAGAGCTCCTGAAATTGGTTGCTGATGAGATGTCACCCTTCATATGTTGTTACGGGCAGTAGCCCGTTGCTAGACATCAACTACTGTCTATATTAGCCTATAATGAATCTTGTGCAAGTGGGAGATTGTTGAATCTATATTTCCAAGAATCATTATGGAGTGAAATTGCTAATAATATATGATCATATAGGTTCTCACCTTTATCAAGTTGGCACATTTTGTATATTTATTATTAATATGATTATTAATAAATAATATCAATTCTTTATTTTAATTAGGAATATATATCGTTTTGTGAAAATAATAATTATAATAGAGTATCACTGGTTATTATATCATATGGTGTGATTTAATAAGTCATGTACAAAGTTTTGGACACTTTGTTGTTTAACCATGATTAAGTTAAAGACTTACTCTACCATGGTTGATAAAGTTGGAGACAGTTTTTTGTCTTTTCCAAGAGCCATGGACGAAACCATAAGCAAGCATGAGAGGTTTCTTGTCAACCTCCCGACTTTGTTCCCTATGCCCTTTAAGTAAGGTCATTACTTTATATTAATTAATGGGTTTGCTTTTGCTTCTCATGGACTATATAAGAGAGTGCATGGAGCTTGTTTTGGCTATGTGAAACACTCTCTTATTCTTCCTTTCTTCTCACCAAAACCGTAAGTAGCAAAGTGTTATTCCTATTGATTTTCTTTTGAAGATCATTCAAGTCTTTGGTGGTTCAAAGCGCTTCTCCTTTGATGCTTATTTAAGTTTAGCACTTAAAGGTTTAAGAATTACTTTATACAAGAAGGAACTAGCATTCCGAGCACCTTAATCTTGATGGAGGATACTTGTAGAGAAGATCATGTTCTTTGATCTTTACATCTTCATCAACACCCTAAAACCAAGTGGGTTCAAAGGCTACAAATGTTATCTCTAAAACATCCTATGGTTGTTTTTAATACATTCTAACCTCTATAAATCGATCCATGATGGTTTGGGTTTTTTATGAACTAAAAATAAACGTGTTATTTTTAAAGTCTTCCATTTCCGGTTTTTTTGAAAAAACAAACTTATATTTCGTATCAAAACCGAACATCTATATTTTCTCAACTATGTATGTACCAGCAACACCACCGAGGCTACTATTTGTTAATACCACTTCTCTACAAACACTGTTTTTGGATTTATAATGTCAATGGTTGTATGATTTTTCTTAATTTTTCTTTTTATTTTACTTTCTCCTGTTGAACAAATGATGTCGGCACTCGGAAAGCACTTTGTTGATGTTGAGGTTCATGTAATCAATTTATGTGTTTCATTTGTCTTCCATTTTTTCAGATGTTCTTATCAATTGAGTTACTTTGATTTTTCTTTCTCGTGTTGAATGGATGATGTAGACACTTGAAAATAACTTTGTTGATGTTGAGTTGAAGGTAATCAAATTATGTCTTTGATTTGTCTTCCATTTTTCATATTTTTTACCAATTAATTTTAGTATGAATCACATAATTATTCCCAAATATTTTACAAACTATCATAATTTATATCCTCTTATCTTGTGGTTTTAACTGATTTTTGTATTTAGTATCTACGAGTTTACCTAACTCTCTTTGACAACCAAAAGAGATGATCAAAATCTCGTGGTACAATTTTTCTAACTTTACTCAATTAATTTCTATTTTTAATATTGTTGTATTGCTCTGAAATATGATTTCAATTTTTGCTTTAGGGTTCAAGAAAAGATGTCATAGCTTTAGGTGTGCCCTCATCATCATTAGGGGTTCATGAATCTTCTACAAAAGGTGGTGTTGGCAATGGAAACAAATAGGTTATAGCTCAAGGTGTTCATTGTTCATCTACTAGCTGTTATAACAAAACATATGACTACCTCTCTGATTTCATTTGTCGAAGCCAAGTTTGAATGTAATTTTTAAACCTTGGCTTAAATCTTTTAAATAAAGATTGTTAGATGGTTTTTTGAATTGGTGATTAAAACTTTAAAACTCGTGAGATCTTATTGGTAATAAGAGACTAGAAGCATAAAAAAAAACAAAACCAAATTTGGTTGTTTAGTTTAGAAATCTCACATTGAAGTTGTAAAATTGGTCAGATTGTGATATGAAATTGGAAATACCATTATAGGATGAAAAATGAATTATGTTAAATTGATTATTCATATAAACATCTTAAAGATGTGGAAATTAACTAGATTATTCATGTTGTTGGGTTTTATTTAAAAATTGTTTCAAAAACATAAACATTGCAAAGAATGACTTATGATTTGAACAAAAATAAAACTAGTTTTATTCCTATCAATGATCATTTTGCAAGAGTTAGAATGATTAAAACAACCATATAATAGAAAGAAAAACAACATTTTAACACTTTGATTCTCATGGGAGGTTGGAAGTTGATGAAGTATGACATTAAGCTCTAAATCAAGATCTCTCTAGAAGTATCCACCAAGCAAGATAAAACCACCATTATATGCTAGTCATTCACTTGTAAATAAGTTACTTTTAAGCTATTAAGACATATCTAAAGAAGTCTTAGTAGAAAGCAACTTATTTTTCTTCATATATAACATCATTTGGGATAAAGAGATAAAGGAAAAATGAGGTTGCAATTCCGAAATTTGGCAGTCCATAGAGCTCTTGTTGCTTTCGGTTTTCATGCTCCAAACAAGGGAGAGAATTTCAAGAATAAAGCCATGTACAAAGGCTTATAACTTCATCTTTTATCCTCCATCCAATGTAGAAAAAAGGTGTAACCAAAAGGAAAAAGAAAAAGGCACTTCATGGGACATATATTAAACTATGAAAAAGAAATCTAGCACCATACCTCATGTCAAATTCGGCCATAAGGTTAAAAAGACCAAAAAATGATGGCTAATTTCTTTATGCATGGCAAGTTAAGTGTTTATATAAATATACCAACTTTATATAAAATTCTATCATTTATATAAAGTGACTCAAATATTTATATAACATATAACTAGTCATAAATGTATGAATATCTCTTTTATATATAAAACTACTTTTTATATATAAATAAACTCTTACTAAATGTATATAACTTATAAATAATCATACTTTATGATATATATTTCATAAGTTATTATTTCTCCAATAAATATTATTTCCATAAGTAATAAATTCCCAATAAGTAAAATATTATTTCCATGAAATAGTAATTTTCCAATAAAATACAAGTGTTGATATATTTATTAATAATAAAATTACATTAATAGATAATCGATTGATGGTAACTTGCTATAAGGTGTGACCCTATAGGATCATAAGTTATTAGAAATATCATTTTATAATAACTCTTGAGCATACAAGATCTTTCAATCTCCCACTTGCACAAGACTCATCATAGATTGATATATACATTGGTGAATGTGTAGCAACATTTCACTATCCCCAATAAGATATGACAAAGAATGTCATTCATCAACATCCAATTCCTAAAAGCTCAAAGGCTCAATTGATGTATTAAGGTAAGTTTATCAATTATCCCTTTGTTACAGACATCCTGTTGAACGTAAGCCTTGGATCGCAATCAATCTCATTTTTAATTCAACTTTGGGTAACATGTGTTAGATGTCTAACTCTCAATGCATAAGAGGAACAAATCCCATCTTGAATACATAAGCCTCTTGCATAGTTCACACCATACCTAAAAATGACTTTTATAACTATCCGGTTAAGGATCAACATTTGACCATATCAAAGCATAGTACTCCCTATACTTAAGTCCCACTATGTATCTTAGGTGTTAAGGATACAAAGGTAGTACCTTTTAATCAAGTGTCACTCATTAATTCGATCTATGAGTTGATCTTGATGGGGTCTGTTCAGTACTAGTTCTTTGACAAGTTCCTATGAAACTTTGTTACAACCACTTGCCTACTTTCATCTAGTAAGAGTCAACCAATCCAACATAATTGCTCCTACAGTTATAACCAACTATGAACTTTTAGAATAATAAGATTATTAATGGATTAAACATGTTAATATAGAACACAACAACTATTAATGTGATGATCATATCCTGGTATATCAAAATACTATATAATAGTTGTTGTTACAATGTTCCAATATCAAAATTAAAATCCCATTTCTAGAATAATAAAGTCATGTGGTTGAAGTGTGATTACTCATACTTAGCTTAAAAGGAGAGAATTTATTAATGGGTTTGACTAAATTTAATTTGTGTGAAATCTATGAATACTATCATCTCCATATTTTGACTTTACTCTAGGTATACTTAAATATGTTTGAGTATATGATTGGTGTTTTTCATGACATAGAGTCTCTTAGCTTGATTAAGTGTACTCTCAAGTTCACAAAGATTTCTATGTGATCCTTGAATGGAAGAAATCAACATAGCTTTTCAATGAACTCATTCATCCAATCATATTTGACTTCAACTTCAAAAGTAGTGTATTCTTATTTTATAGTAGATTCTGTCATTATGTTTTGCTTAGACCTCATTCCAACTAAACTTACTCTTCATTCAACAATGAAGTCATAATCAAATTATAATTCATAATTATCTATATTTGTTTAGAAATCAAAATCATATATAGCTCTTTACATTAAGATATTATTCTAAATTAATTATCTCATATACATTCTCTTAGTTAATTTTCGATACTATTAGAATGTTCTCATAGTCATCTAGTGACTTAACCATATATTCAATTTTGTATCTCATGATATGAGTTGTAACATCTTGATTTCCAGGTATTCCATTTTGACCCTTGGTTTGTGAATTGTTTTCAAAGTTAGTCCTTAATGGCATTTTTGTAATATTGGGCCATGCATGCATACGTCGGGCATACGTTGAGTACGCAGGGCATATGTAGCCAGGGTGCAAACCCTAATTTTTAGGGTTTGGACCCTATTTAAACATCAATATAAACCCATATTCGCTCTCAACTCCAACCTCCACCCCTCTTTGCCCTCACTTCGAAACCCTAAAGTATGTGAGTGTATTTTGAAGCATGGAGAGTCATTTTAGTGCCATATTGGTGTACTGGGTGGTGAAGGAAGAACTTTGAAGTTGTGGTGCTTCACTCAAGACTTTGGATCCAGCAAATACCCTCCCTTATGCATCTTTTGGAGGTATAAAACTACAACCTTGATGAATATTTCATTAAGATCTAGTTCTATCTTAAATGTTAGCACCTTTTTGTCCCTAATTTTGATCCTTGAGAGTATGGAATACTCCAGGAAATTTGAATTGTCCTTTCAGAGGTTTTAGGGTGTGCTAAGTCATAAAAATGTGATCTTGGGCATTATTTTTTTCCATGAATGATCTAGGTTGTCTTAATAAGTTAAGAAGTTAGGGTTTTTAGTTTTGGGCACTTAATAGCCATGGAAGATCATAAAGTTGGAAACATTATGATTAAGTACGTCATTTGGGGTCTAAATCTAGATTTTGGTCGAAAGAGGTTAAAGATTAAGCTTTTAATGGGAAGAATGGGTGGCAACCACATACGTTGGGCATACCAAAGGGTACGCTGCGCGTGGCTAACCCCTCGACTCTGGTTAAACGTGTTGTACGCCATGTGTACATGTTGAGTAAGCCCAGCGTACTCATCGAGTACACCCGGTTGACTTTGACTTTGAATTTGACATGGATTTTGACCAAGTTTGACCTAGGGGTATTTTGGGTATTTTGAGTTGTAGTCTGAGTTTTAGTCACTATTATTTGTAAAGGCCACGAGTAGAGTTGGTTTTCAAAGCATCGTATTGTTCAACTATTCCAACATCTATGAGGCGAGTCTTCTCACGGTATCTATGGGTCGAAGGCTCCAATGTCTGTTGGATTAGTGTCTAAGTCCATAACTTTTTTGGTATGTACTTGACCCGATGGTGCATGGTCCTTTTGGGTTGCCTTCATCAAAGCAACTTGATAGGATGAATAATGGAGAGAAAGGATTAAATATGATTTATTAATATATTATGAGAATAATATATTAAAGGAGAAATCATATTGTTTAATTAATATTAGTCAATAATTAATAAGAATTAAGTTTGTGGCTAAAAGAGATTAATTAAACTTAAGGGACTAGAATTGTAATTATAAGATAATTGCAATTGGGCTATGGATAACCTTATTATATTAGGTTGGACGAATTCTATGGGAAACCCATTAGAAATCGTCCAAGGCTTGTTAAGGAAGGGTCCATGGGTTGCTTAGGGCCTAAGCATCCAAATTAGGGTTTCCTAGTTGAAAACCCTAATAGCCTACATGTATAAATAGTACCCTTAAGCCTCAAAAACGTGGTGAACTAATTGGTTAGGGTTTCCACACATTTTGGGCAGCCTCCTTCTCTTCTCCTCTTCATCCTCTTGCTCTTGGTGTTTGTGAGCCATTAGAGGAGTGACATTTGTGACTCTAAGCTTTCTAAAGTCAATACAAGAAGGAATTGAGATTGTTATTGCTATATAACAATCAAGGTATGATCTAAACCCTAATTCATACGTTATATTGATTAGATCTAGGGTTTTAAGTCTTGGATTAAAAGCATGTACAATAGAGAAACCTAGATCCAAGCATTAAGGTTTGCATGAGCACATAGGATGTCTTTTGGCTAAAACCCATCAGTGGTATCAGAGCCTAGATTGGTTTCTATTGTATTGATGCATATTTGAACGAAACTAGCACTAAAAATCGAAATTTTTTGATTCTGAGTGTTTGACTCACCGAGTCACTTGGTGCACTCGCCGAGTCTGGTGTACTCGACGAGTCCAGGTCCAGACTCGACGAGTCGAAACGTCTGACAGCTCGTTTTCGCGATTTTCTTCCTGTTTTGGCTTTGGATAATTACCATATATGTTTTTGTTATAAAATCCGAATTTTATCAATATTTGGTGATTATCCTTACCTAAATAGAAGATAATTGTCAAAATTTAGATAATCACTTGTTTTATTAGATAAAGTTTGATTATTTGTAATTTAGATTTGAATTATCTTGTGAAAAAGTTTCAATTTTTCCCCTTTAGGTTTTATAGTTTAAATTTGAACTTAATAGTTTTGTTTTGAAATTTAAATAGTTAAAACCCTAATGTTTTGAATACTTTCAAAACTTGCCCTCAAATTTTGGAATTTAAATTTTGATTAAAAGGTTTCATGTTGAAATATTTAAATTCTAAACCCTAATTTTTGGAATGTTTCAAAACTTGCCCTCAAGTTTTGGAATTTAAAAGTTGATTAAAAGTTTAATTTAGAAATGTTAAATTCTAAAACCCTAGTATAGTTTTGAAAAGTTCAAATCACACCCTTATGGTTTTATTAATTAATTAAGGTGTATAATTAAAGGAGACTTAATAAATCCATAAAGTTTAGGTTCAAATTTAATTAAATTAAAAGTATAAATTATTAAATTAGAACACCTAGTGTTTTAAAAGTGTAATATACACCCTATACTATGCATAACATTAAAAGTCTAACATTATATATATATATATATATATATATATATATATATATATATATATATATATATGAGTAAAAGTCAGTCTTACCGTTAGTAGGCCTCATTCACGAAGCTGGTCTATAAGGGGTGTTTAAGGAAATTGCCTATAAAATGGCGATTGAATGGGTATCCACTCTTACCCACCGCACTCTTGACTAGTGGAGGGTCGTTAGCCGAACGGGTAGGATAGGACGAAACCTTCCATTATAAGTATAATGAAGTATAAAAGTAACTAAATGCTTTCATAAAATTCCTAATCTTAGATACTTTAGGCAAAAGTGAATTGATGCAATTCCATGAACTTACACTTTGTGCCCTTGCAAAGACGTTAGTAGAGCGCGTGTGGTTAACCGGCACACTAAATGGTTCTAAGCAAAGGTATCAAAGGGTGACTCAATGTTTGTCATAGTTCGGTGGAGCATGTGTGGTTAACCGACACATCGAATAGGTGAATGTAACATGTGAGGGCACCATGTAGATTTGCATGGTTATTCACACCCGCTTTGTGATCCTTGACATCCCAGTCACAAACTAGAGGGGCATATCGAGATTTAAACATGCCATTGAAATGTTCAATGAATCTCAAAGCATCTAGGAGTTTTCATAAATTTAAAACTTAAATTTCTTTTCGTTTTCATGGTGGAAATTTAGTGAATCATCATTCACTTACCATCAAATGTTCTGCAATTAGGGTTACGGCATCCCTCTCCCGAGTTGTAGAATATTGTGTTGGGTCCTAGCCTTAGTATATCATTTGGGTGATTTACTAAGGACTCAATAAATCAACTAACTTGAATTTATTTTCTCCCGTTTTGTAGATGTCAAAGTACGACAATTATGGTCTTCCCAAATCCCGTGGAACAAGCATTCCACATGAAGATGATATTCCATGATTCGATCGAGGGACAAGAATTCATGCTTCACTTCCTCCTCCTCCTCCTCCCGTTGTTCTCCCTAACCCACAAGATCGAAGAATTGAAAGGTTCAATGTCACTAAAGCCCTATTGGAAATGAAACATGAAGATGGTAAACCCGTGTGTGCCCACATTTTAGGAATGAAATCACACATCGATAGGTTGATTATGTTGGGTGTGTCATTCCCTGATAAGTTGGCTGTAGACTGGGTTCTGCAATCACTCCCTGAATCATATAATGAGTTCAAAAGAAAGTATTATATGATGGATCATGACACAAACCTCATTGACCTAACTTACATGCTCATTACTGCTGAATCAGAAATGATTTGGCAAAGCAATGGAGCTTATTTGTTGGGAAAGTCAACCAACCATGCTTCCGAGGACGTTCTAGGAGAACCGACCTGCGTTTGCTGCCAAGAGAAAGGGCGTTGGATACAAGTCTGCCCTAATAGCCTGAAGAGTCCAGAAGATGGGAGAGTCAAAGAGTATGGTTGTGCTTTAGGTAAAATCCACTATCTAACTCCATTAGTTCCTATTCATTGATTCTTAATACATAATGTGATAAGATTGCATTTGAATGTTTTGCAGGATCAGTGAAAAGAGAGGAAGCCTGATGGAAAAGCAAGATGAGTCTGATCACGAAAAGATGGATCTCGATCACATGGATTCGAAGATTAGATTTTGAGCTTAGAAAGTTATGATAGAGTTGTTAGGAATATTTGATTACATAGTTTTTCAGTTGATTTTGCATTTGTAAGGACAAATGTTTTCCACTGCTGTTATAAATAATTTTTTTTTTGGTTTGACTCATTTATTTATTTATTTATTTCCTTGCAATAAAATCATTATGAAAAATTGATGTTTTCATATTTCTACAACGAATGGATGTGATTCTTAATTATGTTATTAATGGAAAGGTCAAGAATTTACCAAATAGAGAAAGTTTCTCATCGCCCAAGTTTCAATTGGATAGAAACTTGGAATCATACAACAAGTATTGCATGATGAATGAGAAGTTTCATATTTGAAAATTAGACTAATTCATTGACAAAGTGTCAAGTGAAGGACTAGGAGATCAAGTACATAAGGTTGTGTATTGATCAAGTCCACCACAAAAGTAACAAAGATATTCGTCATAATTTACTAAGGTTAAGTAAATATGATTACACATATGAGATTAAGTGTAATTCTTAGTTGATTTAAAAAGAGTTTAAATCAATAGCAGTACGAATAAGAAGAATCAAGTAGGCAGAAAGATAAAAGTTTTTCTATTCTAAGAAGAAGGGAGAGTACCTTTTATACTTTATGATATGTATTAATGATTAAGAACCATATTTCAATTGATCCTCTAAGTAAGTCTTAGTACAATTGTATGTATAAGAAGAGGAATCAAGAATTGAAGAACTGGTTAAATCAAGAAGTCAATCATACTTCATTCCAAAACAAGTCTTAGAGTTAAGATTGTGATATTGAGTGACAAGTCTTAATAAGGTTTATAACATTCATCAAATGTAGAATTTGGAAAAAGGATTTTCTAATTTTCGTACATTTGAAATTGGAAAGTTATGATGTCTTGGATAAGATAAAGACCAACTAGGACAAATTTTATGAAGTGTTTTGTCTTGATAAAAAATTACACTAGCTCTT
The DNA here is from genome assembly GCF_051521515.1 of Lactuca serriola. Taxonomy (NCBI): domain Eukaryota; kingdom Viridiplantae; phylum Streptophyta; class Magnoliopsida; order Asterales; family Asteraceae; genus Lactuca; species Lactuca serriola. The sequence continues at coordinate 282,214,049 of NC_136412.1, read as the reverse complement.
GAATATTTGTTTGTCAAGAAATGTTTATTGACAAGAGAATCTGATATGTCAAGGAGTCAGTGAGAGTCTTAATGGTCTTCAAAGGGTTCAAGAACAAATCAAAATAAACCTTATCGATCATCACTAGCACACGAGTTGAGGTTTACAACCTATCATGTTTGACATCATCTTGTTTTTTGTACCGTTCCAATTGAGTTAATTATGCATGTGAGCCCTATGAGTTCTCATTTGAATGCATAAAAGGAAAGGACCTTGATCAATGAAAAGTACATTGATAGGAAAGGGTGAGCTGCTTAACTACTTGGAAGACATGGTGGGCAGCCATGTTACCATGAGGCAAGAAATCAAGATTGAGAAGGTTCGGTCCATATGAGTTTGAATTTGTCATAAACTTTGGTTTTAACAAATTCACATGGATAGGAACATATACACCATTAAACTCGAAGTGTCATAAGATTTCCTCCTTCATTAAAACGACTGTGAGGAAATGCTTTCACTAAGGAAAATTTTAAGAAGATAGTGATTGTGAAATTGTATTCTTGAATTCGTTTATGGTTACGGTATCCCTTTCCATAATTTGAATTGTGAGATTTGGCAATTAGTCTGAATTGTTTAAGACACACATATGAGCTATCTAAGGTAAAGGTGTATGAGATTAAGAAGCTTAGATAAAAGATTATCAAAGCATTAAGTATTAGAAATATGAACTTAAGAAATTCAATAAGTATTGTTTTTCTGTAAGTTAAGCTGTTTTCTAAATACATGTCAAAGCTAGTAGGAGCATAAGTGTTATGTTTATAATAATCATCATGATAATTGGAGTATAAATGTTATAATTGAATGATTATTAAGGCAGGTATTGCAAGTTAGCAATATTAATTATAGAAAACAAGAGTTATACTTTGCAAAGTTGTAAGGATGTAAAGTTGTTTTGCTATAATTAAGGGAGAGAATATTATGCTTCATTTCAAATCTAAAAGCTTAGGTTGTGGAATGTTAATAAATTTAGTCAAGGATACATAGTGTGTTCTTAAATTTCGATTATGATTACGGCATTCCTCTTCATATTTCGAATTGTAAGAACGTAGCAAGTAAAATATTATGGTAGAAGATTGATAAAGTATCAAATCTTTATGTAAGACATTACGTGTCCCATACGCTTCGGGTATAGGATCGATTGCAAATGCTATAATATTTGACCATTCTAAAATTTTCCAAATGTCTAGCACATTTAGAGGGAAAAAGGACAAGAATCGGTTTTGACTAAGATAATTAAACAACTATCAAAGGACAATCCAAAGTTCGCCGAGGATTGGTCGCTTGTGAGTAGTTGAAAGTATGATATTGGATGGAGCATATCGACATTATTATGAATAGACAATATTCTATTAAGAATGAGTTTTCATATGGTAAGTATGGAAAGATTTCCATATTGGGAGTTGGATATTGAGAATCTATGTCTAGATTAGAAAATTTTATGTAAAAGGATGTTCAAAGGAATGTACTTTGAGTGAGAGACATCACATCTATGGAATTGTCTTGTAACCATCTAAACACAACAAAGTCAAGGCAACTGCTTTTTACCTTTATTCTGATGCCAACAAGCAAGGAAATCAGATCCACTTCGCTCCTCTATGATCCCACCAACTCTTGCTTCAAGTATCCTTCTTTTTCAAGCTCCAAAACACACTTAAATCCCTCTCACTCTCAATTTAGGGTTTGAAATTGATGGGGAAAGTTTCTGGACGTCAAAGGGAGTGCTAAAGAGGCTGGGGTGGGACTTAAGGTTCCTTATATAGGGTGCAACCCCCAGGAATTAGGGTTTCTCATTCCAGCACTGACTCGCGGAGTCTAGCCTCCGACTCGCCGAGTCAGTCACTTAGCACATGGCCAAATTGCGACTCGACTCGCCGAGTCTATCCATAGACTCGTCGAGTCGATCTTCCTTAATTACACCAAGAACCCTGAACTTGCACTTCTGAACGTGGGGTGTTACAATTCTCCTCCACTTAAATTAGGCTTCGTCCTCGAAGCCTGCTGCAGCACACAATTCCAGATAATACTCCCACAATGCACCTCCTGGTGTCAAACGACTCAGGTTCCTCCGAACACTACTATCAACCTCTATAAAGTCTAACCCTTCCCTTCCAGAGTTACGACAGCTGATTCAAGCCGGCCACCGGCTTCTTTCTTTGGTAACGACCCTTATTAACCAAAGATCACCCAATGATACTTTCATCACTCCCAAACACAACAATCACTTGACCCTTACAAAGCTAGACATCCCCCTGGACCACCGGGTCCTGACCTGGTACTAGGCTGCTACCCCCTTCCTCGACTGGCATATCCTTTATCGAATTCACTTCTGGGACTTATCCCACTTTCCTTTCCGAATCCAACTTGTTTCTTTCCGAGCTGACAGGATGGTACATCCTTCAGTTCCCGAGCAACTCCCATGAGCTCTCCCCTGTAATCACATATGCATGTTGAACCTGCTTTAACATCCTCGGGGTGGAAATCCCGACACGCTGACGATACCTCCAGACATTCTTGGGATGAGTTATTACTACATACATCACCTCCTAATTACAACCATACAGAAAATCCAAGGCTCCTTCCTTGCATCCCTTCCAAACTCCTCTGGTTCTACACTACCGGAAATCCTTCCGCAACCTCATCAGACACCCAACCCGGATGTGTTTCCATACAACTGGTACAATCCCAGTGCTAAAGAACCATAATTGAAATACTCTCCATCATCCATTCTCACTACTGCTTTCACTTCCGTGATCCCAACAATCCCTCCCGGAGTTACCTACCTTTCCTTTCTCCTTATCCAAGGAAATCTACTTGCCAACCTTGCCACTTTAGACGAGTGCCACGGTGCTCACACTCCACTCTACGCTATCCCTTGTAGAGTAATCACTATTTTATGCATCACATATACTCTGAATCTGATCACAAGGACTATCGAAGTCCATACCCCACCTTTAGCATGATCAATACCCGGGGACAGACCTATTGTTTGCTATTGCATGACGACATAATCACCCATTCTCCGCATACAGATCCACTAACGCATACAGACTCTCTAGCATGACTAGACCGCCTTACCAGGCCTTCGGCCTGACTGGTAAGCCTTCCGTCCTGACCGGTATGCCTTTCGGCCTGAGTGATACGCCTTCCGGCCTTCAGTCTCCCTGGTCCGCTCAAACTATCCATACATCATCCTGATCCGTTCCACCTTGGAATCTCTCCCATACATACTGTTCGAGCCCTCTATGGGTTCCGAACTCCAACTCCATTCCATATACCCAGATCCCGGCCTAATCCTAGGCCTCACAACAACCAACCACCCCACCCAGAATCCTTGGTCTGTACTCCGCCCCATTGATCTGTCACTTACTCATACCAGCCCACACTCTTGGACGGCTAAAACACTGTTGGATCCCAAACAGCTAATCAAACTCTAATGCTTTTCGATCCTCCTGAGAATTTTCCAATTCTCCCCACTTAGAGCACTGACTTCCAACCACCGGTGGCCCAACCGGCATTACTTACAAACCTCACTCAACATATTCCCCTTATCCATGAATTGATTTCCTCTAAAATGGGCAACCTTCGAGAAATCACATCCCGTCATTGCACATCTCTAACTCTAAGGGAGTTCGATCCTTAGCTGAACACTCCTCAAATTGCAAATGCTATACCTGACATCAAGACCATACAACCAATTTCTGACCATCAATCCCTTGGATGCTGACCACTTACACTCCTGACTACTATTATTTTTCAACCAACCCATGAAACACGCAGAACGGCGAATAAAATGTAACACCACAAAATAACCAGGTAACCAGACAACAATGAAACGAAAACATACCCGCAACCGCATCCGGCTCTGCCCTGACCCCCTCTGCTGTGAGCTGAAAAATGCGCCCTTGAGCTCTCGGAGGCTCCGCTCCACCCTGGCCCTCGCCAGTAATCCTCAAAGTAGCCGGTGCTGGAACCTGCACTGGCCTGGAAACTCGTTGCGGACTGTCGGCCCTCATGTGGCCAACCTGATGGCCCTGATAACAAATCCTCATATCCTGAATCGGGGCTGACTGACGGCAATCCCTCGCATAATGCCCCACTCTTCCGCACTTGCGGCATGCACCACCGGACCTACAAACCCCGGTATGACCCTTCCCGCACTTCTCACAAGTACGGCCACTCCGACTGTCCAACCTGGAATCAACGGTCTTGAACCGTTTCGGCGCCGGCTGCGACTGCACCGGGGCCTACCTCTGCTCTCTCAACTGTAACTCAATCTCCAACTCACGCCGCAGAGCGGCCGCCTGCAACTCCAGTAAGGTCTCGCACCTCTGCATAGACACAAACTACCTGATATCCCTTTTTAGCATACTCAGATATCAGAACATCTGACGCTGCTCTGAAACAAACTCAGGGCAAAACATCGCCCTCTCAGTGAACATCCTGGTGATCTCCGTCACCGACTCTGAATCATGCTCCAGTTCCAAGAATTCATGAGCCAACCTATCCCTCTCAACCCGTGGAACATAACGGGTAGTGAACATCTTCCGGAACTGCTCCCAAGAAACCGTAGCCCGCTGCGCATCCGAATATAACCCCGTGGTCAATCTCCACCAATCCTTCGCCCCGAGCCTCAACAGGTTCAGAGCACACCTCACTCTCAGATCAGCAGGGCATGAACACGTGAAGAAACACCCCTCCACATCTGACAACCATCTCATAGCAACAATCGGGTCCTGAACTCCATCGAAGGTAGGGGCTTCGTATTATCGAAATCTCGATACTGAAAACCTCTACTGGCTCCTCCCCCTGCTGCTGCTACAGCCGCTGTAGCCGCCGCGGCAGCCGTCTCTGTAAGAGCTACATAGCGCTCATCAAAATACTCGACCATGGCGGTCTTGATCGACCCAAACAGTTCCGGCAACTCAGACCAGAACATAGTAGCAACCTCATCATGCAGGATCTCACGAATCCTAGCATCCAACTCGTATGTGCTCATCTGACTGATAACCTCGAGTGGTGTTGATCCATCCTGACCGTCCTCTCCTGGTCCCGATCCTGACCCGGATCTGCTCCCAGCATGCCTCGTAACCACCATACTGAAATTACTGCAAAACATCAGATGCTACTCACTAACCCGAGAACCAACTTCCAACCCAGCCCTAGGTTTGTGACTTCCTTGATACGCGTATGGGTCCTGTGCTTTCAGTAGTACGGGCCCATACTACCTTCCACACTTACCCATATTTGTATCAAGTATCACCACAACACCCTAGTGATGAACATGCGTAACGAGCACTCAACCCTCACTCCTAGAGGAACACTAGAAATCTCATACAGAAAGAAACCCTAGGCTAGCAGGCATCATAAATCAGGCAAATCTATCATGTAATTCCTGAAGATCCCTAGCCTAGTACTAGCATGTTGTTCTATCATATCTCATAAACAAATAACTTGTATGGTATTTTGGGGTTACTTATTGGCTCCGGCTGATCGTACCTCCGCATCCTCCTTTACTCACTTTGAAAACCATTTTAAATTCTCTTTTTGAAAACCCTCCTTTATTTGAGACTGGATTCACATGAATGTTCCTCCAATTCACTCAAACCAAGGCTCTGATACCAACTTGTAACGCTCTAAAAATTCAAACCAATTTAAACTTTTCAAAAACAACCCACTTTCATTAATTCATTACAAAAAGGTTTTCAATACTTTTATTATCATAGTATTTTTCCCAGATCCATATCATAAAACATAAACACGAGGAGCGGTACGATGACGCCTTTGCCTTGTCACAGTCTCTTGAAGTACCTGAAACATTAAACCACAACTGTAAGCCCAAAAGCTTAGTGATTACCCCCAAAATACTACATACAACACATACGCCTTTCCAGGCCATAACTCCATGGGATCTTCCGATCCGAATGTCTCAGGGGATTTCCATCCCATATCTCTGTTGACCTTCCGGTCCGTACTCTGTTGACCTTCCGGTCCTTACCATACATAGCATACATAGCACATACATAAATATCATCTTAACCTACCGGTCCTTATCATACATGACACACATAGCACATACATATCATATAACCGCATATAGCATGATGACCTTCCGTTTCGTAACATGTTGCTCATATTGTAACATAACACATACAACTCTCATAACACCTAACAACATATATCTCATAGTCTTCATAGCAGATAAGACCTTCTAACAGCATATATATCATACTCTTCATAGCACATATGACCTTCCGGTCACACATATACCCTCCTAACTATCAGGATACCGACCTTAACCAGGTCCCTAACGTATATCATCCTAACTACCAGGATGCAAGCATAGCAAAGCAATAACATAACAACAATGCCCGGATTTCCATCCGATAGAGGGCCGGCCTTGGTGCCGTAGACCCTGTCAGTATAGTGAGGATAACTCACCTGTAACTGAAGACTGAAGAATAAGATCACGCTGCTCCGACCACCAGCACAAACTCCGCCACTGATCATTACCAAAACCAAATCAATAAATACCAATAATTACCAAAATACCCCCAGAAGTCAACTGGTCAACCCTTGGTCAAAGTCCAAGTCCTCAGCCAAGGTCAACCTTCCTGGTTGATCCTACTCGCCGAGTCAACCCGTTGACTCGACGAGTTCCCATACTCAAAACTCTCATATCACGACTCAACTAGTCGAGTTTCCCCAAGACTCGTCGAGTCCAACAAACTTTGAGTCCCTTCATGCTCAACTCACCGAGTCATCCTTCGACTCACCGATTCACGACTTAACCAGAAAAAGTTAGGACTCCTCGACCAAACTCGCTGAGTCCAAGAACAGACTCGCCGATACCAAGGCAATCTTTAACAGACTCGCCGAGTTGTTCTTCCAACTCGTCGAGTTCCTGCCTATCTTCATCCAACTCGTCGAGTACACCCATGTGACTCGCCGAGTTACTACGCGATTCATGCCGAATCTCTAGTCCGACTCGTCGAGTCATCTCCCAGACTCGCCGATTCCATACGTAATACCTTCATGCAGATGATCACAAGCCAAACCATTGCTTTCAATACAGAGATCTGGACTCCTAGGGCCAAATCCACACGTAAAGTTTCCAACTTTACGTGCATGCGAGGCTCAATAAGCTCTACTCAAGCTAAAGTGAAGGTTTAAGGCAAGGACACTCTGAATCAAGCCCCAAAGCTATCACTTTCCAGATTCATGAGTCAGGACCAGTCTAGATCTGTAGTAGCAACCACAAATCTAAACCCAATACTCGAAAAGAGGCTCATATATGACAATTTGGCCCTAAAAGTTCATTCATGAACCATCTAAACACAACAAAGTCAAGGCAAATGCTTTTTACCTTTATTCTGATGCCAACAAGCAAGGAAATCAGATCCACTTCGCTCCTCTATGATCCCACCAACTCTTGCTTCAAGTATCCTTCTTCTTCAAGCTCCAAAACACACTTAAATCCCTCTCACTCTCAATTTAGGGTTTGAAATCGATGGGGAAAGTTTCTGGACGTCTAAGGGAGTGCTAAAGAGGTTGGGGTGGGACTTAAGGTTCCTTATATAGGGTGCAAACCCCAGGAACTAGGGTTTCTCATTCCAGCACTGACTCGACGAGTCTAGCCACTGACTCGCCGAGTCAGTCACTTAGCACATGGACAAATCATGACTCGACTCAGCGAGTCTATCCATAGACTCGCCGAGTCGATCTTCCTTAATTACACCAAGAATCCTGAACTTGCACTTCTGAACTTGGGGTGTTACAACTTTGGGGGACTCACTAATTTTTATGCTTACAATTTATGTTTATGGTTTTAGGTACTTCCGGTTTGAAAGGTAAGTACCCAGCGTGATGGCACAACATCCTCCTCTCATAATTTTCACATTTTGAATAACTATACTATGATATTTTGGATATTATATTTGGTGATTGTTTTTGAAACAGTTAATGAATGGAATTGAGAGTCTTTCAATGAAAAATTTTATCACTGTTTTTAGGCTGGTACAAGTTGGTATCAGAGCCTTGGTCTAAGGGATTCAGACACACTTTCGGGTGTGTCAGAACTCAAACTGGGGAAATGACAATCTTTTTTAATGGAAAATGAAATTGAATTTCTAAAAAGATTTTTACTAAGTAAAAAGGGGTACAATGCGTGCAACCAGATGAGCTCTAGTAAGTAGTTCCCAAAACTACCCATAACTATGTGTTATGATTAGTATGCTTAATATGAGAATTGCATGCTAGCATAAGGCTAAGGATAATTTCAAGAATCAAATGATATAATTACCTGATTTGGGTGATGGCTTACAGCCTAGGGGAATTTGATGTTATGTATTACATGGAATTGATATCTGCTCTGTTAATTGCTACGTGTATGTTTTCAAAGTTGTATATGAATGGTATCATATAGCCCTAAAATGATTGATTTGGCCTCATTTCATGTTCCTTGTTTGGTTGTGGACTTAGCGTAGAGTCATCATTCGACAGTCTATGTGATTCCATTTGTGTATAACTTGCATGCATAAGGCAATCAATGGTGTTGATTGAGGTAAGGATGAAAGTGGGTCCAAACCCGGACCGGATTGACCCAGACCCGAAAAACCCGGAACCGGTTAACGATATTTTGTAGAATCGGAAACCAGACTGGTATATAGGAACCGGTTCTGGTTCGGTTCCGGGTACGGTACCGGGTAAAGTGGGTCTAGAACCGGAAAACCCGGAAACATCAAAGTGGGTAGGTTGGAACCGGATAAAGTGGGTTTAGAACCGGAAAACCCGGAAAAACCAGAATTTTTTGGTACTTACATACTACTTAGTGGGTTGAATTTTGAAATTTTTTATATAGATATCCCGACTTTGGGGGATTGTAACTTATTGAATAAGAAACCAAAATTAACATAATTATAGTCTAAAATCATGTACAAACTCTAAAATACACTCTAGAAAACACCTCATGTCAATCCGATTTTAAACAAATGAGATATGCATGTGTTAACATTTTCACAAAATACAAATTACAAAAACAAATAGTTGAAAAGTTGAAAATTTTCAGTTCTGATATCCCGACTTCGGAGGACTATAAATCATTGAATATTAAACCAAAAATGACAACATTATAGTCTAAACTCATGTACAAATTGTAAACTACAAGTTGGAAAAAATCACATGTCAATCCGTCTTCAAACAAATTAGATATGCATGTTTTAAAATTTTCACCGAATACAAAAAAAACTAAAAAACAAAAAACTTCCAACTTTGATATCTCAACTTTGGGGGAGTGTAAGTCAATGAATATAAAACTAAAAATGAAAAATTTATAGTCTAAAATCATGTACAAACTCTAAAATACATGTTGGAAAAAACCACATGTCAATCCGACTTCAAACGAATTAGATATATGTGTTTTAAAACTTTCATCGAATACAAAAAAACTAAAAAACAAAAAACTTTCAGCTTTGATATCTCGACTTTGGGGGAGTGTAAGTCAATGAATATAAAACTAAAAATGGCAAATTAATAGTCTAAAATCATGTACAAACTCTAAACTACATATTGGAAAAAAATTTATGTCAATCCGAGTTGAAACCAATGAGATATGCATCTTTTAAACGTTTCACAAAAACCGGTTCCAGCCTTAAAAGTGGTTCCGGTTCCAAACTCCGGTTCTGATTTTTAGACCCGGTTTACCCGGACCCGATGGACCCAAACCCGAATTACCCGGAACCCTGATAAAGCCAATTTTTAAACCCGGAACCGGAACCGGTTCTATATATTCCGGTTCTAACGGTTCCGGTTCCGGTCCGATTCCGGTTCCGGTCCAGTTTTCCAGTTCAAAATCTCATCCCTAGATTGAGGTTCTCGGTTTTGTGAGTGGTGGGAGTTGAGGATTCTTAAGAAAGCCTAGGACATGTATGATGTTTAGCATAGGCTTGGTATATGGTTCTAGTGTTGTGACTTAGAGGAATCAGGACGGATCTTGAGGAAGGTACAGATAGGTGTGAAAGCTAGTATTGGGTCCTACTACTAGAAGCACATGATCTGTACTTGAGACAAGAGCAGACCTGGAGACTCTAAGGAGAACTTTATAGTGAGGATTCCCTAGAGTTATATACTAATTTTTTATATGTTTGTGTTTCAGTTTGAGTATGGTGATGATTACTCGAGGAGGTTCTGGCTCTAGTTCTGGTTCAGGTTCTGGCTTAGGCGCATAACTGATTGATGAGAGATTGTGCAAGTTCATTGTGGTTGACGTTACTCATGGTATCTTGGATGCTACTCCTGTGATGTTCGGTACCATCAAGGAGGGGATTATAAAGTTGATGAATGAGAGACATAGGTCTTTTTAAGTAGAGATTGTTACGTGCCAGATAAGAGCTCAAACTCCATCATTTCGGGAGTTCAAGGCCTGTGGAGCTTCTGAGTTCTTTGGATCTAAGGATCCCATCACTAGCCGACATTAGGTCACTAACATGGAGAATGATCAGGATACAAGCTTTTTCCCTTAGGGGGCAAAGGTAGGATTTGCATACTACCTGCTGAGGGACCGAGCACGTGACTAGTGGGATGAGGTTGGTCGAACTTTAGGGTCTACAACAGTGGCAGTCATGACTTGGGAGGATTTTGTTTGATGCTCCAGACGGAGTTTGCACTAGCTATTAAGGTGCAACTATTGGTGAGGGAGTTTCAGGACCTTCGCCACACCATTAAGATTGTGGTGGAGATTACAGCCAAATTCAGGCAGAGGGCTCTGTTGGTTATGCAGTACATTACGGATGAGGAGATGAAGAAAACAAGATACCATGACATGTTGAGAAAGGATATCAGGGAGTTTGTGAGATTTTCGGGGTGTAAGACCTTGAATGATATGATTGATAATGACTGTGAACAGGAGATTGAATTGGAGCTTCGAACAAAGAGGAAGTCAGAGCAGGTTCATACAATGGTGAGCCAGGCTAAGAGGCACAACACTTATGATTCATGCATCAAAGGCCCGTAGGGCCAGAGCCGCTGTGCTAAATAAGGAAAACTGCATTGTGGGGCGTGTCGATTAACGGGTTAAATATGTTTCGGTTGTGGTCAACCGGGCCACTTGAGTAGGGAATGCCCTCGGAGTGCTCTGATTTGCTTTCATTACAATCAGATCGGCCATAAAAAGGCAAATTGTCCGAGACTAGCAGGAGGGGCAGTGGCAGCGCCTCCACCAACCACCTTAAGGATTACTGATGGCAGCCAGGGCAAGGCGGAGGCACTTGTGGTGAAGAGCAGGGCATTTCAGCTGACCACCGACAAGGCCCGTGCAACACCAAATGTGGTTACTGGTATGTGATATATTCATATCTTTTATTGCTTTCCTTATTTATGCTCATGTTTATATTTGATCCTATATAGGGACGTTTTTGGTCAATTGTATAACTGCTCTTGTTTTGTTTGACTTGGGAGCTGCCTGATCCTTTGTATCTCTTGCACTTAGCAAGAAGTTTTGTGATGCTCCCAGGACTCTAGATTACCCATTGGAGGTTGAGATTTCGGATGATCGTACTATGAGTTCTTCGAGGGTTCATCGTCGGTGTGTCCTGAATCTGTTTAGCAAGAGGTATTCTATTGATTTGGTTTTGATACCTCTGCGAGGATCAAAGGTTATTATCGGGATGGATTTTTTGGGCCCAATGGGGCCATGATTGACTATGAGCACCATCTAGTGAGAGTTCGAACCCTAATTAGGGGAGAATTAGTTATTCCTGGCGAGGGAGCTTCGCATGGGTCATGTTAGGCGTGTCAAACCCAACAAATAAAGGGGTACGATATACTCCAAAAGAATCCCACCATATTTCACTAAAAGGTAGTACAAGGCAAGCAGGGTCGATCCATAGAGACACGGGATAATTAGTCTATACCTCTTTGCGCAAGGTACTATGGTCACCAACAGTAAAGGGGGGGGGGTGTTAGAATAAAATAATTAAAATAAACACTTAAAAACACAAGTAATCAACTAAAAGTGTGAATTAAATTCATAAATGGTAAGGACTCCAACCTCATGTATGACAACTTAGCAATGTGATTCCAAGATAACATGATATTTGCTTAATTCTATCAAAGTTGGTACTTGAAATTGTTAACAAGCTCTAACACTTCCCATTCACCACATTAATTAACCAAAACAAGCTCTTTGATTAACCCTAACCTTAATAACCTAATCTAAACATGCTCTTAGAATTAGGTTGAAAGATTGCATTAAACTTTATGTTAATGTTCTCAACAACACCCAATACTCCTCACAAGCTCGGGAGAGTAAGAGTGTGTGAATAAGATTTACACTAAATTCATTCAATGGAAATCAATTTAGTGCTTGTTACTTGTTCAATTTCACAAAACAATTACGGATTTTGAAAAAGAGATAACTTGAATGACCAAACCCTAATTCAAATGGCCAAAAAGAATCACAATTAGAATCAAACACTCGATTAAAGCTAAATCAAATTCACTAGATAGAAATTAAGAACAAACATCAGGTCATATGATTGAAGTCACTACCAAGAAGTCAAAACATGAAATTGGAGAAACTAGGGTTCTAGCCACACATGGCTAGAACAAGATCACAAGTCTAAACGATGAAATTAAGTGTAATTACAACTTACAAAAACGAGAATTAATGTTTCCAAATGATTAACGGACAAACCCTTGCAAAAACTTTCGAATTCTCCTCTCCAATGGTGCTCTGATATGTTGTGTCCCCATAAAAATAGCCCTCAACCCGTAATATGAAAGATAGGAAAAACTGCCAAAAGTTGGTTTTTGGGTCGAACACGACCCGTGTTAAAATAGGCTAAACTGACACGGGTCGTGTTCAGCAGCCAACACGGCCCGTGTTGATTTTCACTAAACTGACACGGCCCGTGTTCAGCATGGTCAACAACTTCTTCTTGGTCAAACACGCCCCGTACCCATTTTTCAGTGTACATTCAACACGCCCCGTGTACCTCTCTGACTCCAATCCAAACTTGATTTTTTTTCAACTTTTTCATTTTATGCCCAATCATCTCGCAATCTTCACCAATGCCCTCCGGCACCTCCAAAAGCGCGCTGCAACGTCCGGTTTACCTAAAAGAGATATGAAAGTGTGCAAATAAGGTCGTTCTAGAGACTAACATGAAGATGATAATAATGCAATAATAATGAATACATGCATAAAAGGGACTAAAAGGTGTGCAAAAAGGTGCACAAATAGCACCTAACAAATTTCCCCAAGCTTAGACCTTTCTTGTCCTCAAGAAAGAACAAGAACCAGACAAACAGGACGATTTCTAGATGGCAAAAAGTAACACAGAAAAAATGTGGACAGAAAGATCCTAAAAGCTAAGAATGAATGCATGTGATGAAAACCATGAAAATGAAACATATGTACAAAAGATACTTAAGGAACAAAAATTGAACCAATGAAAAATTTAAGAACACAAGTAATCTTTTTATTTATTTTTATAAATATGGACATATACGATCAAACCTTACATCAATGGGGCTCCAATCATTAATACCTAGGCGACCATCCTGCTTCCTTCCATGTATCACAGACTCTCAAGGTAAGGAAGACCCGAAAAGGTGTAACCCAATAATCCAACCCTAGTTTTATTAAAACTTTATACCTTACTAAGATTTATGGGTGAAAATAACATAGTCCGGATCTCATGTCCTTAAGACTAGAAGGCCAAGAATCAGAATTGACGCATCCTTAAGAACCCGTCACGGCGAATCAGCTTTCGCTGAAACAACGAACCCACCCGAAGGGGCCTAGCTCCTATGCTTTCACTTTTTTGAGAGCCACAAGTATCATATCACACAGTTCTTCATTCACCAGATTTGACTTTGAATTGGCTTTTGATTTGATTGAACTTTGATTTGTACTTCATTTTGAACTTGGATTCTTCAATCTTCATTTTTGGAATTTCTTGAGATTTCTTCGTTTTGGCACATGAAATTCTAATTTGGGTACTAGATATGACAGTTATACCCTTCCTTCTTTCTTGACTATGTGGATCTGATACTTAAGCTCTCTGTTACCACGGGGGTAACGTGTGTCAACAAATAAGTCCGTGTTTTGTGGGTCTAGAGTTGTCGATAAATATTCTTTTTATACATTCAGAAGCAAATCATCCTAAAGCTGTTATTACCGCCCAAAACATGTTTTAATATAAATTCTTTATATTATCTAAGGCTTGGGTCTCGAATTACGGTGTTTGGGTCCCCTAGTTATGATAGTTGATTCTACACTTCCGGTAACAATCCGGTTGCTTCGGTATTTTTTTTCATTTTGATTCTTCGTTTTCCCACTTCATGGAGAACTTGTATGTAAAGAGTACTGTCATCATCTCGTTTATATATATATATATATATATATATATATATATATATATATATATATATATATTGATGAAATGCAAAAAAAAAACTTAAAATAATAATAAAAATAAAAATGTTTTTGGTTTTTATAAATGCATAATGAAAGGAAAGAGAATTTTTCTTTTGATGATGATGCATGGATGCATGAACCTAATGTACAACTCTACCCCTCCCCAAGCTTGAATATAAGCATCGTCCCCGATGCTTGGAGAGGGCGGAACAACCTATCTAATCACTGGAAGGTGGTGGGGGATGGTAGTCGAGTTGGGTAAGAGTCTAAAACAGTCACAAGTACACACATATTGAATTTTAAAGCAAAATATGAACGATTAAAGATATGGAAAGAATTTACCGAATCGTTCTTGGAGCCTTGCAGTTGGTGGGAACCTCCTCTTCAACCTCCCCAAGCTTGTTTACATGAAGTATCAAGCCCAAAAGCACAAAACAAATTGTGAAAATTTCGGACCTAGGGGATCTTGGAAGAGAGAAATTGTTTTGGGGGTGAGTTATGGGTGTATGGGGTGATAAAAGCCGATTTTTATACTTAAAACACATTTGTTCTGCAGCACGAACACAACCCGTGTTCTTTTAGTGTAAAATTACACGACCCGTGTTGGGGGTTTAAAATTCTGAAAATGGCTGAACACGGACCGTGTTGGGCATAAGGGAAAAATGACACGGGTCGTGTACCCCTCTGACTGCGAAAATGTTTGCCTCGCTTGAACACGACCCGTGTTCAATATAAGGAAAAAATGACACGGGCCGTGTACGGCTCTGTTTGCCACTTTCCACTTTTTGAACACAAAAAATCCTCTCTCCTTCAAACGAAATGGTTTTGCATCCCAAGGTCCGCTTGGTGATTTAAAAACATGATTAAATTCATTTGGAACATTAAAAACCAAAAACTCAAAGAAATGGAAATGTTTTTAAAGAAAAAGACAAAAATACCCCCGGGTTGCCTCCCGGTTAGCCGCCCTTGTTTTAAGTCGTTGGCTCGACGTTGCCCCCAAATATGCTTCGTTCTAAGTATGTGGGCCTCTCCAACACATCAATCTTCTTGCCACCTCCTTTAACGGAACCTTCAACCTTCCTTTGGCTTTCTTTTTGTGGACAAACCAAAAAGGACTTAAACCTTTAATATCGGAGATTGTCCACTTAGTCCTCTTTTGGTATTTATTCAGCAGGGTTATCAAATCATTCTTTTCCTTCTTCGATAGTTTATTTGAGTTGATGACTGGTTGAGTGCTCTCCTTCTCGACATGTATATTCAATATAGGGTCTGGTGGAGTTTTTGCTCCGGAATCTTGTGCTTGTTCCACCGGTGGAAGGAATTTGGCTTTGGTAGTAGGTGGCTCTACTTCTCTTCCATCAATCCACATGTACCTATCCTTCTTGAATTTCAAAATCTCCAGCACCTCCTCGTTTATACCGCACTCATTTCCAAGTTCTTTGGCTTTGTACCTGTCTAATTTTTGTGACAAGACTAACTCCATAAAATCATGGTTAGTCGAGTTTAAGCTCTTTTCAGCCAATGGCTGGATCATATTCACAAAATTAATAGATTGAACATCAGAATGAACCTTTTTTTTCTTCATGAACATTGAAGTTGATAACTTCACCATCAACTTCCATACTTAAAGTTCCATTGTAGACATCAATTTTTGTTTTAGAAGTTTTAAGGAATGGTCTACCCAAAAGTATGGAACTTGAACTTGGAGAGTCATCATCTCCCATATCTAAGACATAAAAATCAGTCGGGAAAACAAATTCATCAACTTGCACTAACATGTCCTCCAATACACATTTTAGATGTACCAAAGACCGATCGGCAAGATGGATGATCACACCGGTTTTTCTCAATGTTCCTACACCAATTGATTTAAAGATAGAATATGGTAGGACATTTATGGATGCACCTAGATCGAGCATGGCTTGAGGTACATAAAGATTCCCCAATTTGCATGGCACGGTAAAGACACTGGGATCATTGCACTTTGGGGGCATCCTCTTTTGCAAAACCGTGGATACATTTTCCCAAACTTTTACAATTTGGTTTCCTTTCAATTTCTTTTTAGATACACAAAGATCCTTAAGGAACCTTGCATATCTAGCTACCTGCTTGATGGCCTCGAGGAGTGGGATGTTAATGTGAACTTTCTAGAACATTTGCATAATCTCACTCTCCTCCCGTTCTTTCTACGTGCTCTTTAATCGTTCGGGGAATGGAGCAGGTGTGGCTTTAGGCTCAGTGATGAAGGGCTCCTTTGCAATTGTTTTATCTTCCTTCTTCTCTTCTTTGGCTTCCTCTTCAACCACTATTTCTTCTTCTTCTTGACCAACCGACACTTTTGGACCATCGTAGCTCTTTCAGCCTCTCAAAGTGATGGCACACACTTTGTGCCTTAGGTTCGTTTCTGTTTGGGCGAGCAACTTTCCTTGAGATTCTAGTTTGCTTACAGAAATAGCAAGCTGTGAAACTTGTTGCTCTAAGTTCTTTATACTTGCTTTTGTCTCTTGTTGGAAAGTTTGGGTGCTGGTGGCCAAACTCTTCACTATGTCCTCTAAGGACATACCTGATGAACCCATTTATTGAGGAGGGTGTTGTGCCTGCCTTGGCTGAAAGTTTTGTGGTGGAAAAGGTGGTCTTTTTTGGTATTGATTTGCTTGACTTGGTTGATAACTTTCCTGTTGATTTCCTCCCCAACCTTGATTATTGTTCCATCTTTAGTCATTTTTTGGCTGCTCAAATCCCCTTTGGTTTGACCCAGAATATCCTCCCATGGATTTTGCGTCTTCATAATCCTCATCTTGAAGTTAAGGGCACATGTCAGTTGGATGCCCCACTTGAGTACAAATACCACAAGGGCGGGGTGTGGGCTGCACACCTTTGTCTTTGGCCAGCATCATTACTACTTTTGTGAGCTCGGACAATTGAGCTTCAATCTGAGGAGTTTGAACTTCCTTTACATCTTAGGGTGCATCCGTGTATCATTCTTCATCATGTCTTGAATGTTTGGAATCTTCAACCATGTTCTTGATTAGATTGCGGATTTCGGTTGGAGTCTTATCGGGTAAAGATCCGCCACTAGAAGCATTAAGAAGTCTTCTTTCCATTGGGTTCATACCTTCAATGAAGTACTGTAGGAGCTGATACTTGGTAATCCCATGCTTTGGACAACGGGCACAAAGTTTCTTAAATCTTTCCCAATATGTGTGGAAATATCACTTTTGTGTTGCTTGATTCCGACAATTTCCCTCCATAGGGCTGAAGCTTTCATTTCGGGAAAGTACTTATCCAAGAACAACCTTGCAAGGTCTACCCAAGTAGTCACTGTCCGTGGTGAGAGGTCATAGAGCCACTCTTTGGCTGCGTCTTGCACTGCGAAGGGGAATGCCCTAAGCTTGATCTGATCCTCCGTGACATTGTGTGGTTTCATACCCACACATACTACATGGAAATCTATGAGAAACTTGTGAGGATCTTCATTTTCCAGGCCCCTAAATGTTGGGAGTAAATGAATGAGCCCGGATTTTAGTTCCAAGTTGGTGGCGTCTGGGTATGTGATGCAAAGAGGTTGTTGAGTAACCTCTTGTCTTGACCATTGACGGGGAGTTTGTTCGGGTGGTGGGTTTGGAGGACCTTGATTCCCTCCAATATTGTCTTCCATGGCTTGAGAAGTGGGTGATGTTTTAGTAGGTGAAGTGTTTAGGCTATTATAAACAGGTGAAGAGGGTGGAATGGTATTTATGGGTGAGGTTGGTTGTGGTGAGAGTGATGGGCTTTCTGTTTCTGAGGCTGATACACTTGAGAAGGGTATGTCCTCCCAAATGTTGATGACTGGGGGAGTAGATGATGAAGAAGTACCGGAAACCGATTACCTCTTACGAAGATTGGCTTGCTTCCTTAACTTCTTTGCAGTCCTTTCTATCTCCGAGTCAATTGGCAATGGTGTATGTGTACGAAAAGATCTAGACATAAACAATTAGTAACATTGTGTCCCCGACAACGGCGCCAATTTGTTAGGCGTATCAAACCCAAAAAATAAAGGGGTACGATATACTCCAAAAGAATTCCACTATATTGCACTAAAAGGTAGTACAAGGCAAGCAGAGTTGATCCATAGAGACACAGGATAATTAGTCTATATCTCTTTGCTCAAGGTACTATGGTCACCAACAGTAAAGAGGGGGGGGGGGGGGTTAGAATAAAATAATTAAAACAAACACTTAAAAACGCAAGTAATCAACTAACAGAGTGAATTAAATTCATAAATGGTAAGGACTCCAACCTCATGTATGACAACTTAGCAATGTGATTCCAAGATAACATGATATTTGCTTAATTCTATCTAAGTTGGTACTTGAAAGTGTTAACAAGCTCTAACACTTCCTATTCACCACATTAATTAACCAAAACAAGCTCTTTGATTAACCCTAACCTTACTAACCTAATCTAAACACGCTCGTAGAATTAGGTTGAAAGATTGCATTAAACTTTATGTGAATGTTCCCAACAACACCCAATACTCCTCATAAGCTCGGGAGCGTAAGAGTGTGTGAATAAGATTTACACTAAATTCATTCAATGGAAATCAGTTTAGTGCTTGTTACTTGTTCAATTTCATAAAACAATTACGGATTTTGCAAAAGAGATAACTTAAATGACCTAACCCTAATTGAAATGGCCAATAAGAATCACAATTAGAATCAAACATTCGATTAAAGCTAAATCAAATTCACTAGATAGAAATTAAGAACAAACATCAGGTCATATGATTGAAGTCACTACCAAGAAGTCAAAACATGAAATTGGAGAAACTAGGGTTCTAGCCACACATGGCTAGAACAAGATCACAAGTCTAAAAAATGAAATTAAGTGTAATTACAACTTACAAAAATGAGAATTAATGTTTCCAAATGATTAACGGACAAACCCTTGCAAAAACCTTCGAATTCTCCTCTCCAATGGTGCTCTGATATGTTGTGTCCCCATAAAAATGGCCCTCAACCCGTAATATGAAAGATAGGAAAAACTGCCAAAAGTTGGTTTTTGGGTCGAACAAGGCCAGTGTAAAAATAGGCTAAACTGACATGGGTCGTGTTCAGCAGCCAACACGGCCCGTGTTGATTTGCACTAAACTTACACGACCCATGTTCAACATGGTCAACAGCTTCTTCTTGGTCAAACACGCCCCATGCCACTTTTCAGTGTAAATTCAACACGCCCGTGTACCTCTCTAACTCCAATTCCAAACTTGATTTTTCCAACTTTTTCGTTTTACGCCCCGATCATCCCATAATCTTCACCAATGCCCTCCGTCACCTCAAAAAGCGCGCTCCAACCTCCGGTTTACCTGAAAGAGATATGAAAATGTGCAAATAAGGTCGTTCTAGAGACTAACATGAATATGATAATAATGCAAGAATAATGAAATATAACTAAGCTAAATACATGCATAAAAGGGACTAAAAGGTGTGCAAAAAGGTGCACAAATAGCACCTAACAGGTCAGCTCTTTATTTAGCTGCAAGGGCCAAGAAATATTTTCAGCAGGGTTCTTTGGGGTTTTTGGCTTATGTGTAGATAATCAGGTAGCGGCACGACAACGTTGAGTGAGGTGCCCATTGTTCACGATTTCCCCGATGTGTTTCCTAAGGAGTTAACAGGAGTGCCTCTAGAGAGGCATGTCGGATTCCAGAGTAATTTAGTTCCTGGTGCGGCTCCAATAGCCAAGGCACCGTATTGCTTGGCACCACCAGAGATGCAGGAGTTTTCTATGCAGCTTCAGGAGCTGCTAGACAAGGTATTTATTTGGCCTATCATTTCTCCATGGGGAGCACCGATCCGGTTCGTAAAAAAGAAGGAAGGTTCACACAGGATGTGCATTTACTACCGTGAGTTGAATAAGCTACCGATGAAGAATCGTTACCCACTCTCGAGGATTGACGACTTATTTGACCAACTTCAGGGTGCATATTCATTTCCCAAGATTGATTTAGGATCAGTTTACCATCAGATGAGGTTCAAGGTCGATGATGTAGAGAAGACGACCTTCATGACTTGTTATGGTCATTACGAGTTCGTGGTGATCCTATTCGGGCTCACCAATGCACCAACGACATTCATGGATCTCATGAACTGGGTCTTCTGGTCGATGTTGGATCAGACAGTGACAAAAATAACTTGAGGTACTTGATGGATCAGCTGAATTTGAATATGAAACAACGGAAATGGTTGGATGTGGTAAAGTACTATGATTGTGAGATCCTGTACCACCCTTGGAAGGCCAATGTGGTGGCTGATGCTTTGAGACGTAAGGCAGTGACTGCTCTTGATAGGGATATTTGTTTGAGGATGGTTATAACTTTTCCTTTGTTGTATTTGATCAAAAAGGCTCAGTTAGAGGGATTGAAAAAGGAGAATTGGAAGGTTGAGCTAATCAGGGGGAAGATTCCTTTATTTGTCAGAGACAGTCAGGGGTTGTTGACTCAGTATGGTAGAGTTTGGGTTTCGACTATTGTTGAGGTGAGAGAGACAGTTCCGGAAGAGGCACATGAGTCAAAGTTTTCAATCCATTCGGGGGTCACAAAGATGTATAGGGATCTGAAATTCAGTTATTGGTGGAATTGTATGAAAAGGGAAATAACATGGTTTTTCGAGCAGTTCCTGACTTGTAGGAAAGTTAAGGTCGAACATCAGAGACCCCATGGCAAGATGCATCTGTTACCCATTCCCATGTGGAAGTGGGAAGAGAATACCATGGATTTCGTCACAAAGCTGCCAAGGACGACACATGGAGTTGATTCTATCTGGGTCATTTTTGATAGATTGACCAATAGTACACATTTCATACCAATTGTCGAGAGTATATCTGCTGAGAAGCTAGCTGACATCAACATTCAAGAGGTGGTGGTTCAGCATGGAGTTCCGGTTTCGATGATTTCGGACCGGGATGTTCGTTTCAATTCTAATTTTTGGAGGATGTTTCATGAAGATTTGGGTATTTAGTTGCATTTTAGTACAACATACCACCCCCGGACCGACAGTTAGAGCAAGCAGATGATTCAGATGCTCGAAGATATGCTCCAGGAATGTGTATTAGATTTTGAAGGAAGTTGGGATACTTACCTTCCACTGGTCGAGTTCTCCTACAACAATAGTTATCATACCTATATTGACCGACCACCTTTTGAGATGTTGTATGGGAGGAGGTGCAGGACCCCGGTTTGCTGGGGAGAGGTTGGGCATCGGGTCATGGGGAGTATCAAGGCAGTACTCAATACCATTGAGTTGATTCAGCAGGTGTGCGACAGGTTGCGAGTCGCGCAAAGCTGGCAGAAGAGTTATGCAGACCGGGGACGTTCAGACCTCGAGTTTCAGGTGGGGGACTTGGTGATTCTAAAGGTATCACCTTGGAAATGTGTCATCTATTTTCGGAAGCGGGGCAAGATGGGCCCCAGATTTATTGGTCCCTTCAGTATTTCCGCCCGAGTAGGCAAGGTTGCATACCGGGTGGATTTGCATAACGTGCTTAGCCATATCCACAACACCTTCCATGTTTCTCAACTTTGATAGTGTGTGGTTGATGAGTCCACATTAGTCCCTTTAAATGATATTCAGGTTGATGATTTCCTGAATTATGTGGAGAGACCAATGGCAATCTTGGATAGGAAGTCGAAGGCCTTGCGTAATAAAGTGGTATCTTTGGTTAAGGTCTAATGTCAGCATCAGAGGGGTTCCAAATGGACTTGAGAGCCCGAGGAAGAGATGCGAGAACACTACCCTGATTTATTCATAGCAGTAGACTTCAAGGATGAAGTCTAGTTCAAGTGGGGAGAGTTGTAACATCTTGATTTGTAGGTATTCCATTTTGATCCTTTGTTTGTGAATTGTTTCCAAAGTTAGTCCCTAATGGCATCTTTGTAATATTGGGCCATACATGCATATGCTCGTCGTACGTTGAGTATGCAGGGCATTCATAGCCAGGGTGCATACACTAATTTTTAGGGGTTTGACCCTATTTAAACATCATTATAGCTCCATACTATGTCTTAACTCCAGCCCCCACGCCTGTTTCCCTTATTTCGAAACCCTAAAATATGTGAGTGTATTTTGAAGCTTGAAGACTCATTTTGGTGCCATTTTGGTGCTCTTGGTGGTGAAGGAATAACCTTGAAATTATGGTGCATCACTCAAGACTTTGGATCCGGCAACTACCCTCCCTTGTGCATCTTCTGGAGGCATAAAGCTCCAACCTTGATGAATATTTTTGTAAGATCTAGTTCTAGCTTAAAAGTTAGCACCATTTTCTCCCTAATTTTGATCCTTGATAGTATAAAATACTCTAGGACATGTGATTTGTGCTTTCAGAGGTTTTAGAGTATGATAAGTCATAAAAATGTGATCTTGGGCATTAGTTTCATTCCATGCATGATCTAGGTTGTCTTAATGAGTTAAGAAGTTAGGGTTTTTAGTTTTGGGCACTTAAGAGTCACACAATATCATAAAGTTGTAAACTTTATGATTACAGACGTCATTTGAGGGCTAGATCTGGATTTTGGTCGAAAGAGCTTAAGCATTAAGCTCTTAATGGGAAGAAAGGGTGACAGCCACATACTCTGGGCATACCACAGGCTACGTTGCGTGTACATGGTCAACCCATCGAATCAAAAGGTGTCATGTGACAATGCCAAGAATCCTTTAAAGGAGTCTTGTATCTTGACCTCTTTCAGGATATTGTTAATTCATGCAAAAGAATATAAAACTTTTAACATTCATCTTTATCAATCTTTATAGATTTTACATTCCAAGAATATATCTTGTCATTCTAAAGTCTTTCATTTTAGAATTACTTTCTAAGTTAAGGTCAAACGGCCTTGCATAGTCAGAATTTTATTTCAAATGATTAAGTATGTCTCATTCATACAAGATTAGGAATATCACTATCCTCCCACTAGTTCTTAGTAAACACATATGTCCTTTTCATTTTGATATAAAACCATACCTTGTATCTTTATATTAAAATGACTATTACGACCTTGAGATGTTTTCTTTATGTCCATAAGTGGATCTTAAGCCTTACACATATTTGGTTAGGATAACATGGATTAAGAAAAACTCTAGTAGAATATGAATTTATATTAAGAATATGAATTTATATAGATATCTTCTAGTAGATTTCTATTAAGAAAAGCGGTCTTTCTTGAAATCAACTTGCTATATCTCATATTAAGAATATGAATTATAGTAAATAATATCCTTGTTGATCTAATCATAGCTACTTGTGAAAATGTTTGATCATAGTCAATGTCATAGTATGATAAGGACCATAATCAATTATACGAGTATAACAAGATCCTTTTATGACAAGCCTTGCTAAATGTGCATGATATCCATGTATATATTTTGTTGATGATTTAATATCATCAATATTATTTAAGTGTAATAGGATTAAATTTGTTGACCAAAAGTGATCTTGTTGAATATTAAACAAGTTAGGATGGTGTAGGAGTACACACTTGTTCAAGTTTTCAAGATTCAAAGTACACTGTTATTTAAGGGAGGAGCCCCTAAACGAACGGAGGTTCGGGGGCAGCGCTTGGCGGGCTCAAGGGGCAGAGCCCCTGAATGGGGTAGAGCTGCCAGGTCAGCACAAGTTTTTTTATTTGGGTTATGTTGCTATATTAAAAAATGCATCAAAACTGATTTTTATAAAATTAACCCTTTTCCCTGAGATCCGTTTTATGACAGGTTTCGCAGTTTTGATGACAGTTTGTAACTGTCTAGTGACAGTTTTCAGACAGGAATCATATAGTCATTTTTTTGTCATTTTCTGGTACACTTCTTGAAGAACATTTTGACATACATTCTCTGATTTTGTATCTCTGAATTTCATCCAATTGAGTGTTCGATCTGTACCATCGAAAATTTTCAATTTGATAGTGAATCACGACTTTCATAGAATCCAAGCAATCTGTTCATCTCCTATTTCTAACAATTTTTTTCTAAAAGAATCTCTTACTCCTTCTAGCCTTGCTATAGAGAGGAAGATTAATCAAGCCCATACTTGATTATTATACATGAATTACAACTCAACGTTCTTGACTCTATGTCATTCATCAAATTCAAGATTGGATATGGCATCATGGTAGTTGATGGATTCGCTAGAAACCTTCAAGAAGAACTCTTCAATGAGAGATTCCACATTTCACAAGTCAAAGATGATTTATACCATTGATGCGAACTATTTGTGTTTGTGAATAGCTATGATTCAAGTTCAAAATTTCCTTGTTGAAACTAGTGCCACCAATTGCTACATCAGGCTATGGTTCTTGAGTTGCTTCAAGTTCCATGTGCCTCCCACTTGCTTTGTCATTAGAAGCTTGCTTCTTGTTGACTAAGCATTCAGAAGAATAAGAGAAGTTATTCTTTGTGGGTTTGAATTAATAATCTAAATGCCCTTTTAGAATATTATACAAATATGTAATTTGTTGGTGTTTGTATTCAAGATACAATTAATGGTGATTAAGATATAATCCTAAGAGCTGTTAAGGTGCAAAGTTCTCATTGGATGTGGCTTACCCTCTTGTATGTGTAAGTGGCTTAAGTCTTTTCCTATAATTAGGATGTAAGTGACTCCCATTATGTAATGAACCGTTTTGGAGAGCATTAGTTTTAGAGAGAGAAACTAGCATACCCATTTGTACTCTTTCTAATTCATACTAATGAGAGCTTAAAAGATTTATTTACACTATGTGTTCTTGAATTTGTATGATGATTCACCAGATCTTTTTTCTAATTCCGCACATGCCATCATAATAAACATCACTACAATTGGTATCAAAATCGGGTTTTCTTGATTTGATCAAGATTTGATCCATGATGGCATTCTAGATTTGGTGATTCTTCATTTGATCATTGATCATCGTGTTTTAGAGAGTTTGGATTTTAGAAATCGAATTCCTCATTGATTCTACTCATAATTCAATTTTCTTCACTAGAATTCAAGTGATTTTTACTTTATCTTTCTAGAAAACCCATTCAAAATCACTTTCTCAGAAAAACTCAAGATCTTACCGATTGATCAAAGATGGTGGACTTGCCGTATGATTATTGGGTTGTGATCATTGAAGATGTCAAATACAAAGTCAATGAAAATCAATTTTATGGGTTATTGTTAAGCAAGTTGATTTCGTGGGGTAATATGGTTTCTTTTGGAGGTCTGAAGGATGATCATGGAAGCTTGATATTTCAACCAATTTGTAAGATTGAATGGTTGAATAAAATTGCCTTGTCCATATTAGTTTGTAGTAGAAATCAAAAGAAATGAAAAGAAAGAGATTTGTTTAATAAGAAATACATTTCTCTAATTGAAAACCCAAGTGATCTTCATGCTCTTAAGTTTGTTGAAGTTTAAGACTATGGAGTTCTATGTGATGTTCTTGAAGTTCATGACAAGAAGATTCAAGTTGATTCTCATGAATATGTAAAAGTTTTTTGCTCGATTGGAGTTCAAACCGATGATATTTTGTGTTCTTGTGATTCGTTTGAAGGCGTGATTTCTTATCGAAAGTCGTTAATCCAAGAAATTCACAAGTATCAAGCTCCAAAAGATTTGATCGAAACTTACAAAGTTGAAGTTGTCAAGAATGAAGTGGTTATTGAAATCAAATCTTCAAGATACAAAAAGATGAGAAAGAAAAAGAAGAATAATATTAAACGTAAAAGCAAGCGTGTTTATTCACAAAAATCGTCAAATGTTGTTGTGAATCCGAAATTCATAAAGCAAATTTGGGTTCCAAAGCAACAATCTCAAAAATGTTGCATTGAATTTGAAATCAAAACTCAAAATTATTGGTGGGTCTTATGAAGATGTACTTGGATCGTTGAAGAACACGAAGAACGAGTTGTACAACACGCATCGTGGGTGGTACAATGTTCAAATTGAAGATTTTCTCTTTCTAACAAAAGAACCAAAATCTTCTAAATTTGATTCGTTTGTTGCAAATGAAACTCAAATCGTCAAAAAAGTATCTCAAATTTTCAAACGGATTCCTAAACGCCCATGATTTTGATTCGTGCTTTTCGTTTTTCATTTTTGATCAATTTGTCTCTTTGGATCAAATTCGTTTCAAATCTCTTTGCTGATCCAATTAATTTTTTTTAGATCAAACATCAAAATTAAAATCATTTCCTCCATTTCCTCATCTTCCAATGTTACTATTGTTGTAATTCATAATTGAGCCCAATAAAATCATTTGATAAGCCCAGCCCAAACTCAAATTTCTAAATACTGTTCATGTTTTATCATTTTGAGGCCATAATAAATGTTCGGTCGTTCTTATTCACTATTGAATCGAAATGTTGACTTTAGTTTGCTTGAGTCAAACTACTTCTTGATGTGCGTTAAAATCGATTTTGATTCGGTTTGTATCCGATGTTCACTGTAATTGTTTCAAAATCGAACATGTTTGAGTCAAAATTGTGCTTGTTGTCGATTTAGAATTGAACATACATGAAGTCGAATTCAATTTCAACTGTTATTAGGTGTCGATTTTTGAGTTTAAATCGAACTGGTATTGATCGAGAATTCGAAATTGAAAGTTAAAAACTTCATTGTTTGCAATCGAGATTATATTTGACTGATTTTGATTTGGAATTGTTCTCTTGAATTCGATTCAAAAGGAAAGTCAATCGAGTTTCCAAAAAGTCAAAATCAGATTTTCAATTTGTCGATTCAGTGAATTGAAAGTTGAAATTGGTTGATAAATGTTTGATTCAAAGTTGTTTGATGAGGATTCTAGTCGAATTCCATATTGGGATTGAAATCGCTACTTTGAAGTCGAATGATTAAAGTAACGATGGGCATAATCATGTCTTTGAAATAGAGTTGGAGTTAGGTTCGATGGTCGATGGTATGATGTTCTTGTGTGTTCTTTTGATAGTGATTGGACATTTGTTAATAACGAAGGACGAAGGGTTTACAATCGACGCAGTTGAGTAACGATTGTTGGTAATCTATGGTCTAAGTTGGGTTTTTTTGGCAACTGAACTTGGTTTGAGGACAAAGTTTGGATTCGAACTGTATTTGGGAATCGGATTCACTTTGAGATCGTATGTGAAGATTAGTGATTGAATGGTCGATTGGTTAAAATCGAAGACTGTAATAGAGATATCGAGGATCAATGGTTGTAATCTGAGTCGATGGTTCGCAAATGTGAACGTATTATTGGTCGATGTTGGTATGTTGATCGACTTGACTGGGATTCGATGTTGGAATCAATAATCGTGATTTTGATGTCGATTGTTGATATTGGTCGAGGGTCTCTGTAGTGAAAAACAAAGGATGGATGATTGATGACGAACAGTTGATTGATGATAGATGAGTTTGAATTGATGGATTGGATGGTATATATTGATTTCGAAGTCGCGTCTTGATTATCTATTAACGAATTGTGAAAGTTTGGAGGTGATTATAAATGTCGATGGCTATAAGCTTGATAACGAATGCTGATATCGTTGATTGAGTAGTTCGACAGTCGAAGGCATAAAAGCGAAACGTGGTTTTCTCAAAGTTGATGGAACAAGCTTGCTTACGAGGCCTTGTAATCTTGAAAGCGAAGACCAGTATGTTGAGAACGAAGACCTGTAATAGCGAAGCGATGGTTAACAGACTGAATGATCAAGAAGTTATTCAACGTTTCGAATGGCTTCGTTTTCGACTTTCTTTTGAATGATTAAGAAGACACTTCGTACCCAACTCTTTGAAACTAAAAGCGAAGGGTAGATTTCGTTCTTTGTATAAAGAATTGGGGAAGAAAACACACAAGTTTCGAACTTGGTCCCTGCACTTTTAACAAAGTGGCACAAATGGTCCAATTTCGACATTGGAGTAAAAAAATGTGAAGAAGGCAGAATTTCTCGTTTAGCCCCTGCAGTTTTGAAATATTGGCAGAAATTACCCGACTTCGAAAGTGGGCTAACAAAGCTGAGAAATTGAAGAATTTATATTTCATGCCCTTGCAGTGTGTGCAAATTTACACTTTCTACCCAGTTTCGCAATTGGGGGAATGTTTTGCATCTTAAGTTGTTTTGGCTCAACGGGTCCCTGCAGAATTCAGAAAGTGACATGTTTTACCCGGATTTTGGAAAATCTTGCAACTCTCGCCCAAAAGTCAAAAATTTTCACAAATTGCAATTTTTTCAAGGCTTTTTCGGGATTGTTTTTTCATCCAAGTTTTTTGGTGTTTCATTTTTGGCACACATCAAGGGGGTGTCATGTGAAGATTTATTTCCTCGGGCGTTTCTCACCCTTAATGGGTTTTATAATCATTTTTTTATTATAAAAAGGGGGAGAATGAAGAGTGGGTATTCGAAGCTTCGGGTATTCATTTGCGGATTTGAAGATCGGTGTTACTTCGGTGGGAGTTTGGTCTTGATCACGCGAGCACTTTGGATATTGAAGCCGGGACATCCAATCCTAACTTTGAGGGGGAGAATGTTAGGGTGCAAAGTTCTCATTAGATGTGACTTACCCTCTTGTATGTGTAAATGGGTTGAGTCTTTTCCTATAATTAGGAAGTAAGTGACTCCCATTATGTAATGAACCATTTTGGAGAGCATTAGTTCTAGAGAGAGAAACTAGCATACCCATTTGTACTCTTTCAAATTCATACTAATAAGAGCTTAAAAGATTTATTTACTCTGTGTTCTTGAGTTTGTATGATGATTCACTAGATCTTTTCTAATTCTGCACATAACATCATAATCAACACCAGTACATGAGCATAAAGGAAGATAATTTCTATCAATTAGAAAGTAGACATTATCCAGTAAGGTCTAACTCTCCCTTCATTATAACTTAATGCTTTAGATGGTGATGCTAGATTTATTGGTATGTTGTGCTTAATCTAAGACATTCATTAGAAAGGAAGTCATACAACACAGTGTATAGTTCCTTAATAATTATTTCCTCTACATATTTGTGAAAATATGATTAAGAATAATTTATATATAAATAAGATTCACATTTGTCAAATAAACACATTATTTGCCTTCAAATATCCCTTTTCTTGAAGTTGGAGCATGTGCATTTCATCTATATAATAAAGATAACAATGTCATAGATATCTTTGATTCAAAACAAGTTTAAGTCAAAAAGTGATAGCATATAGAACTTAATTTTACTTATTAAAATATTGATATTTAATTTATAATTCTATTAAGAGATATAGTCTCATAAGTAGAAGTTAATCATTTCAGAATATGAGTATTATCGTTGAGAAAACAATCAAGTAAATAATCAAACATTTAAATAAAATAACTGAGACATAAATATTTAGACATGCTAAATTTAAAACATAGATTGTTCCAAAACAAATAGAGTTTTATATTATAATTAATTTATATTCTAAGCATAAATTATGATCTGAACTCCGAGAGTGTAGTTCCAACTTGTTTTTGCTCAGCTGGTTACTTTTCTATAAATATCTACAAATAAGTTACAAATATTAGATTAACATTCAAGTACCAAGTACTAGAGTGTTATATGAAAAGTATAAGTTCTATCTGGTAGATACCTAAAGTACTACTATTCCAGACTTTCTTTTCATATAAGTAAACCAGATTCTCTTCCAGTATCCAGTTTCTCCATAAAAGAAACAAGATCCATCTATGTGAGCCTTATTGGATTTCTTAGGCTTAAAGATGTTCAGTCCATAAAACATAGGCTTCTTAGATCCCACAAGGTGACTTCTTTTAGCCTTAGGCTTCTTAGATCACACAAGGTGACTCCTTTTAGCCTTACATCATTCCATTGTTTAAACAAGTTTGAAACAAATATCACTGTATTTATATGAATATTCTTTAACCTGTTATATCATCAGATATACATATCCAAATTATCCAAGACATCTTGGAAGTCAGGAATAACTATTCCTAGTATGATGTTAGAAGCATATTTAGCATCACAATGGTGTCTTTACTAGGTATTATGTTTAGGTCTATTGCTCAAAGCAAGTTGTTTACGACTACGACCTTTAAGTGTATACAATTTCACATCTCTCACGAGATTGTCTCTCAAGACATGCACCCATTCACTGAAGTTGTATTTGTTGAATATTATTGTTTTATCAAGTCATTTAAAGAAAATGACCATTAATGGTTATGAGGTTAGATTATATATCTACAAAATTTTAACAAAATTCATTTAGTATTTTCAATATTTAATAATTAATACCCTCTTAGGTTCCAAAAACATTAATTATCAAAGTCTAGGATCCAAGTTGCAAAACAAATAAATGTTTAGGTGACCTTTATCACATTCATTTGAATTAAACTCAATAGATATCGGTTATTAATTATATATGACTATATACTTCCTAGATTTATGGGATCGCTAATAACAAATTTATTTAGACATGTTTGATCACATCTATGCCTCAGATCTCTCTTGCTTAGGTGACCTTTATCACAAAAGATTTCCGATCAAATCATCTAATTTAAAAAACTTGTGTAATCGGCCTATAAATTGATTATTGAAATCGCGAAAACACCTCAACCATCAAAAGATAACACTAAGTGGTAAGATGATCTTTATCCCACTAGTGCATACAATAGATGTGCGAGTGTTCATTAAAAAAGATTGTATAGATGTGAGGTTTTCTAAGGGGTCTTTGATGTTTTTATAATTCTAGTTTAAAAAACATATTATATCATGGTTAGTGAATTCATCCAATAAACCATGGTACACTTTTTAAAAATCTTATTTTTATGAAAAATCACATTTTAACAATGTGCTTTTATAAAACCTGGTTTTATAAAGTGAAACTATCAAATTAGTATTAAGTTGATGTATGAGCGCTTTAGAACATTTGTAAACCTTTTAATAAAACTTCATTTTATAAATTAAGTTTTGGAGTTTGATAAGTTTGCAAATCTCTATTTTAAACTTATACAATTTTAATCCCAAAATTTTACTGGTTACTAGTTTTAACGATAAAGCTTGCTTTATTTTAAAACTATTTTTAGCATCTTGTGTTAAAAGGTAAATTTCATTAAAATCAAACTCCTTTGTGTTGTTTATTTGTGTTCAAATATTATTTTGCATTTGAAAAACTAATTTATCAACCATAATATAATAATAACATCAACATGAAACAGCACAAGCATGCATAACAATTATAATAACATATGTGCATAAACCAAACCATAAACTAGTAATATTTTTGTGAGTCGTCACAAAAATATTAAGTTCATTCGTAAAGGTACATAAGCGACCTTCATTTTGAAAAGTCTTCATGTGCTCCCACTTGCTTCAAAATCATGTATCAAGTTTGCAAAAATAATTTTATAAAGTTTGAGAAACTCTAATAAAATCAAGTTTATATACTTTTTGTCACAACTAGCATTTTTGGCTAGGAAATTATGTATTCATGTAATCAACTCTCAATCTATTTTGCAACTGTTAGGTGCATTTCATGTACCCATTTTGGAGCTTTATTTCATAAAAGTACATTGCATATAGGCTTAAACTCATGCATTTTGCATGTTTTTTCGGGATTTTTCATGAGGCAATTTCATTCAAATACTTTTGTGATATTTCAGGGACTTTTGGAGGTAGGATATTGTTGGAGAAGGTAAATAAAAGTTGCGGACAAAATTCAGGACTTGCGGAGCACCGAGGAGCAAGATATCAAAGAAATGAAGATTTTGGCTTTACAGAGATTTACACGGCCGTGTAAATTCAAGACTTGCGTTTACGCGGGCCGTCTAAACATAGATTTCTGTGTAGTATATTTTTGCGTTTACACGGGTCGTGTAAATGACAGTGTTAATTTACGCGGGCTGTGTAAATGTAAACGTGGGTTTTAAAGCAGTTTTTCACCATTCTTAAAAGGGGGAATCGACTTTTTACTTAGGGGGTCGACTTTTGGAGTAGAGAAGGCGAATTTCTTGAGGATTTTGAAGTTGATTAACACTTGGGAACATTTGATTTCATTTTGTAAGAACTTTAATTTCATTTTCTAGATTTGTGATCTTGTTCTAGTCATGAGTGGCTAGAACCCTAGATTCTCCAACTTTATGTCTTGACATTTGGATGTGATTTCAATCATATGACTTGATGTTTGCTTTCAATTTTCTATCTAGTGAATTTGATTTTGTCTCAATCGAATGTTTGATTATAATTGTGATTCTTATTGGCCATTTGAATTAGGGTTAGATCATTCAAGTTATCTAATTGCAAAATCTGTAATTGTTTTGTAAATTAGACTAGGTAACAAGAACTAATTTGATTTCTATTGAATGAATTTAGTGTAAATCTTTTCATACACTTTTACACTCCCGAGCTTGTGAGGAGTATTGAGTGTTGTTGGGAACATTCACATAAAGCTTAAAGCAACCTTTCAATCCAATTCTAAGAGTTTGTTTAGATTAGGATAGTAAGGTTATGATTAATCAAAGAGCTTGTTTTGGTTAATTATTGTGGTGAATGGGAAGTGTTAGAGCTTGTTAACACTTTCAAGTACCAACTTAGATAGAATTAAACAAATATCTTGCCATCCATGGAATTACATTGATAATTTGTCTTGCATAGAGTTGGAGTACTCACAAATCCTGAATTTGTTTCATTTAATTGATCATTTACTTATTGCTTTATTCTTTTGTTTAAATCATTGCATACCAACCCCCCATTTATGTGACCATTATTGTACCTTCCACAAAAAGGTATAAGCACTTGCCCCGTGTCTCTGTGGATCGACCCTGCTTACCTTGTATTATATTTTTAGTGCAAAGTAACAGTATTTTGGAGTCATTTTGTACCCCTTTATTTGTTGGGCTTGACACGCCCAACAAATTGGCGTCGTTGCCGGGGACACGGTGTTACTAATTGTTTATGCCAAGCATTTTGTGACAGGTGCTTTCAAAAAAAAAGTCAGGTAGAAGATAAGTTTTCAATTAAAATAAGTGGCGAGAAGGTTAATGTGCTGTAAAGGCCCACCTACTTAGAACAAAACACATTCATGGGCCAAGTCGAGCCAACGACTTAAAACAAGGGCAGCTAACCGGGAGGCAACCGGAGGTTATTTGTTTCCATTCTTTTAAAACTTTTTAGTCTTTGGTAAATTTCAATTCTTTTTTTTAATGTCCCAAATGGTTTTAAACTTATGTTTTATGCCTAGAAAATGAATCTCCGGCTCCAAAAATACTTCACGGATAGCTTGGGGAGGATGAAGAGGAGGTTCTCACCATAATTGCAAGGCTCCAAGAATGATTTGGTAAATTCTTTCCATCTCTTTAGTCATTCATATTTTTCTTAAAAATTCAAATGGTATGCATCTGTGACTGTTTTGGACCCATTCCCAACCCATCTACCATCCTCCACCATCCGACTTTTAATAGGTCGACTATGACTCTCTCCAAGCATCGAGATGCTATATTTTAAGCTTGGGGAGGGGCATCCATCCATGAATAAATCCCATTGCATGTAGTTTTGTACATATTGCATTATTTTTCTTTTTTATTTTTCTGCATAGAATTTTTTTTTTCAAAAGCCAAAAAGATTTTCTTTCTGTTGTTTTATTATTCTTTGCATTTTGCATCTAAATTTTTGCATTGCATTCATTTGTTGAAAAAAAATGATCCAATCCCAAGCAACCGAATCTTTTCAAAACAATTGAGCTGGTAAATTAGTCATGTGCCTTGAAATTGGCTTGCTCTTTTTATTGAAAAATCTAAAAGCAAGTTAATCACACACGAACACACCTCCCGAAGCTACTTGTGCAAAACAGAAAGTTAGAAGATTGTCAACATTGGAGCATAATGGCAAGTATGAGTTAATTCTTTGGGACATATGACCGGTCTTATGAGTAGTAATGTTCAATTGAACTTAAAATACCAAATTCAAAAGTTCATAAAAAGAATACAAAATCCCAATGTTCCGAGCCTTCCAGCGCTCTAAAAATTCATTTTTACTCATTCCCTTTTATATATCGTGCTTGGGGACATAGCTTCCAACTATACCTATGGGTCTTTGCATGTTGACCTTTAGTCCCCCGAAAAATGTCTAGAAGTCCCTCACGGTAATAGACCATGAGATGTCCCACAATAGAAAAGTCAAGGACGAAAATATAAAGAAATAGGCCTAGCAAATAAATTAATAAGAGTGTTATATGTTATCTTATTTATATGAAAATAATAATAATAATAATAATAAATTAAAAAAATTATTATTAAGTTAATCTGTGACCTTTGGGACTCGAACAAGTAAACTTTGAGGTGTGTTTTACACCTAATCGCCTAAAGCTAAATTGTTTGGGACTGATTGAGTTGAAAATTCTCTACACGGGTTCCATAGAAAGTCATGAACTTAATAACCAAATAAAGCTAATATGTGGCCTTTGAGGTTCGGGCAAGTAAACCCGAGGGATCCTTTTAAATCTAGCACACTAAGGTCATTTGATCTGGATGTGTTGGTTGGAAGCCAGTTACACGGATTTCAAAGAAAGCCATGAGCTTTATTTGTAAAAAAAATGTAATTAGGAAATTTGTATATAGTTGTGTTTATAGTTTAATTGAATATTATGTTTAGGAAAAATATTTGGCTGCCAAAAGATTCCCTTGGACTTGGATTTGAACTTATGACATTGGGACTGAATGTTAATTACTTTGACTGGAGTAAGTGGTTTGAATCTTGTAACCAATTTGGATAAATATTAGGGAATTTTTAGAAAAGATATTTAAGAAAAAGATTGTTGTTGATCAACAAATAGTTGGGGTCGATCATTGTTATAATTTGTGAAACAAAGATGATTGACCATGTTTTGTCACATACAATTTCACGAGAGTAAGACCATAATTTGTTCTATTAATTGACTTGCTAATATTGAGAGGGAACAAGTATGGTGATCTTTGATTCTGTTGAGTTGTATTAGGGAGTGCCTAAGGTCTTATTTCTATTGTTATATATTATTTTGAGAATAAAGCCAAGTTGACTCAAGGCACGACAGGTATATTCTCAACTATGGTACAAAATAGGGTTAATTGGGTTGGATATATTTTTTCATGTTTGTTTTGGATTTCTTGCATCAAGTTTCAAAAAAAAGTTTAACTTTGATTTTCTTTTCTTCTCTTTTATTTTATTTTCTCCGGTTTAAATTTTCTTGTTCTTTCTTGAGAACAAGAAAGGTTTAAGCTTGGGGAGATTTGTTAGGTGCATTTCATGTACCCATTTTGTAGCTTTATTTCATCAAAGTACATTGCATATAGGCTTAAACTCATGCATTTTGCATGTTTTTCGGGATTTTTCATGAGGCAATTTCATTCAAATACTTTTGTGATATTTCAGGGACTTTTGGAGGTAGGATATTGTTGGAGGAGGTAAATAAAAGTTGCGGACAAAATTTAAGGACTTGCGGAGACCGAGGAGCAAGATATCAAAGAAATGAAGATTTTGGCTTTACAGATATTTACACGGCCGTGTAAATGCAAGCCTTGCGTTTACGCATGCCGTGTAAACGTAGATTTCTGTGCAGTATATTTTTGCGTTTACGTGGGCGGTGTAAATGACAGTGTTAATTTACGCGGGCCGTGTAAACGTAAACGTGGGTTTTAAAGCAGTTTTTCACCATTCTTAAAAGGGGGAATCGACTTTTTACTTAGGGGGTCGACTTTTGGAGTAGAGAAGGCGAATTTCATGAGGATTTTGAAGTTGATTAACACTTGGGAACATTTGATTTCATTTTGTAAGAACTTTAATTTCATTTTCTAGATTTGTGATCTTGTTCTAGTCATGAGTGGCTAGAACCCTAGATTCTCCAACTTTATGTCTTGACATTTGGATGTGATTTCAACCATATGACTTGATGTTTGCTTTCAACTTTCTATCTAGTGAATTTGATTTTGTCTCAATCGAATGTTTGATTATAATTGTGATTCTTATTGGCCATTTGAATTAGGGTTAAATCATTCAAGTTATCTAATTGCAAAATCCGTAATTGTTTTGTAAATTGGACAAGGTAACAAGCACCAATTTGATTTCTATTGAATGAATTTAGTGTAAATCTTTTCACACACTTTTACACTCCCGAGCTTGTGAGGAGTATTGAGTGTTGTTGGGAACATTCACATAAAGCTTAAAGCAACCTTTCAATCCAATTCTAAGAGCTTGTTTAGATTAGGTTAGTAAGGTTAGGATTAATCAAAGAGCTTGTTTTGGTTAATTATTGTGGTGAATGGGAAGTGTTAGAGCTTGTTAACACTTTCAAGTACCAACTTAGATAGAATTAAACAAATATCTTGTCATCCATGGAATCACATTGATAATTTGTCTTGCATAGAGTTGGAGTACTCACAAATCCTGAATTTGTTTCATTTAATTGATCATTTACTTATTGCTTTATTCTTTTGTTTAAATCATTGCATACCAACCCCCCATTTATGTGACCATTATTGTACCTTCCGCAAAAAGGTATAAGCACTTGTCCCGTGTCTCTATGGATCGACCTTGCTTACCTTGTATTACATTTTTAGTGCAAAGTAACAGTGTTTTGGAGTCATTTTGTACCCCTTTATTTGTTAGGTTTGACACGCCCAACAACAACTCTAAGCAGGATAATATACATAATATTCATTCCAAAAGCATCTGGTTGAATCTAAACTCTCGCGTGAAATTCAAAACCTAATTCAATACATATCGTACACTCAACTGTGGGTTTGAAACCCTAATGTCCCGGTTCAAACATAGAAGGGACCAGGATCCTCTTGTTGGGCCTAATGGACCAATAAACCCTCAAATTGATTCTTTTAACCTAAGAGTCTTCAATGGACCCACATTCATTAAACTATAATATGTTGGGCCATAAGACTTTTTATGGGCCTTATTTGGCCTAAAATATTTCACTTGACTTCATGGACCTTATTGGGCCGTAAACCCATTTCTTTGTCACTATTGGGCCGTAAACCCCCATATGGGCCCAATGGGCCAAAAATTTCATAATGGGCCTAATAATTTCGATTATAACCCAAGCTAAACCCAACATCTAACTTCATATCTTTCTACTCCCCAAATTCTCGGCCATATATCAAAAAAAAATCCATGGTTAATCACTTGACACCTCATTGTTACATAGTGGTTATCTATGATATTAACCTCACATATATCTAAGTAAGACTTTTAATCCCCCATGTAATAACCATTCCATCCTCTCTCCTTCTTCTTCTTCATATTCTCAACCTTCTCCCTCTCCATTTCAACTTCATTTTCATTTCTAAACTCTCTCAAGAACTCCCTTCCATCTTCTCTAAAAGTCGTGGATTGGTAAGTGCATTCAAGGGGTTCTTCAACACAGATTCATCCTTTTGGTAAGCTCTTGCTTGCTTTTATGATTCAACTTCAAGTTTACACTAAACATCTCTCTTTAAACCACTCTTATTTTGTGTTCTTGCTCCTAGAAACACTCACATTTCAAGATCTCTCCAAGGAAGCATCTAGACCGAAAACTCCTCTCACTTCTTCAAAAACCGAAACCATCAACCCAAGGTGAGTTCATACCCCCTATTTTCTATTTTTACTATGTTTTGGGGGAGAATACAAAATGTTTTGTGTAGATCTATGTGTATATGCATGATTATGTGTGTTTTTCATGTCATATGTTGTGTTATGTGTTTAACTTTTTGATCTTTACTTGAACATGAAGTTTATCACTTGGATCTTCATAAAAAACATGAGAAAAGTATGTGTCGTCTTATATATTACATGTAAACTTGTAGATCTAAGATTTTACTCTCAAAATAGCAAAAACAAGTGTTGTGTTCAAACATCTATAACCTAAACTCAAAAATCAGCTATTAACAGAAAAGTTTTGGACTAATTACGGGTTGTTTTGACCACCTTAATTATAATATTTTTCAAAACTATTTTACATGAAAAAAGTTCAGGTTTGTACCTTTAAAATGACTACTCTCACGCGTTCATACGATTTTTTCTACAATTTTTGGCGATTTTTACAAAATTGCCTATCATTTCCGAAATGATTTCGGACCAGTCTGTAAAGATGAACATTTTCACACTGGTTTGAGGCCATTAAAAATTATAATAAAAATTATGAAAAAAGTAGACTCATTTTCCAAACTCTCAGGGTTTACGGATAAAAATTTCGACTTATGATGATTTTTCTATAATTTTTCTAAGAATAGGGACAGAAAGGTTGAAAACAAGGAAATTATTTATCATGCTAAAAGCTCTAAAACTAGTCTTAAATGCAAGTTTTGTTCTTAAAAAGGGCCTAAACTGTTATTTTTACCAAAAATGGGCCTTAATTGTAAATTTTCAGCTTAATGGGCCAAGAATATCATTCTTAAAAAAAAGTGGGCCTTTTATATCATTTTGGTAAATAATTGAGCTAAAACTAGCAATATAATACAAACGGGCTAATTAGGTCATTCTCATGTTTATTGGGCCTTAGTGACCCATTTATATGCTTGATAGTTCCTAAATACTCTTTATATGTTTATTGGGCCTTATTGACCCACTAACATGTTCGACGGACCTTGGATACTCCTTGCGTGCTATTTGGGTCTGTAAATAACACACATGTCAAATGGGCCTTAGTTGTCCTTTTTGCATATATTTTGGGCCCATGTTATATAATCTCATTCCTTTCGAGCCTTAAAATGATTTACATGTTTAGTGGGCTTTAGTGTCCTTTTACATGCTTAGTGGTCCTTAGTGTCCTTTTACATGTTTAGTGGGCCTCAATTGTCCTTTTACATGATTCA
This sequence comes from Lactuca serriola, assembly GCF_051521515.1. NCBI lineage: Eukaryota > Viridiplantae > Streptophyta > Magnoliopsida > Asterales > Asteraceae > Lactuca > Lactuca serriola. The sequence continues at coordinate 282,174,827 of NC_136412.1, read as the reverse complement.
TTGGGCCTGGAGTGTGCTTTATATGTTTCTCTTCGTGTAAATTTCGATTAAGGATCTAGTGAGACGTGTCGGTGGACACCTATTGAGTGTACGATCGTAGCCTGTAGTTATAACCAGAGTCTCTTGGAGGGAGAGCGAGGATTTGTGTATAGATATATACGGGGATGACACCCCACACCTGAGTTGTTCGCTATAGTTAGAATAAACTAGTCTAGGGTGACGAAAACCTTATTTTATTCCATCAGCGTCCAACAACGCCATGACACGCGAAATTGTCATTATCTAGTATGGTTATAGCGAGTCACTTAGAGGAAGTAACATTATAAATTTATAGGAGACCATTCTCTTTTCTAATTGGATTACTCGGAAACATACTCGCGCCGGTACTCAACCTCGGGGGTTGGTATACCAACATTCTCTTTTATAGACAACATAGGGTTGTCTGGAGGCATTTTCTTTACATTCTCTTCATTCTCTTTTTTGCATTCTAGTAAATGTTAGCACACATGCATTAATACAAGATCGGACACAAACATACTAAATTGTTTTCATAAAATATAGGATTTTTTGGTGGTTACAGAATTTTACAAATCTTTTTCTCAAATATGCTTATGAACTCACCAACATCTTTATGTTGACATTTTTAGATTAACTTGTATTCTCAGGAAACCGTTGATCAGGTTAGGCAGAACGAACTAATGGACCTTTTGATATATTTTGTTTCATCATACTCTGACTATTTTGGCATGTAATATTGAAATACAAGTATTGATATAAACCAATGACAGTTGTAATATTATGTGTGTGATGATGATGATGTTATGTTTCAATTATATACTCTGTGGTGATACTACAAAGGTGAAGTCACGCCGAGCCCCCGGACGTTTCCGCCGTCTGGTTCGAGGGTGTGACACTTTTGATCTTCAAAATAGCCACTATCTTCATTCTTGTTATATTTTTATAAAAATAAACTATTTCTAAAACTAATCTATTACTTACAAAAACTAACAAATGAAAATTATCTATTTAATTATTACATACCATATGAATAAATAAACAGTTACAACCATTTCAAATAATCAACACATGCAACAACACAAAGGTCCATGGCTAGTTTATGCACATTATACACATTTATATACTCAAAATCATATAGAACAACTCTTTGTTTTCTAATATAAAGTCTAGGACTAAAAAGATGCATGTAAACTTTTAGTCAAAAAATAACAACAATAAAATTTTTAAAGTTGTCATAGAAAATATGTATGGATTTTTTGTGCAAAGAGAAAACCATCCATGTTTTCTAAAAACAAAGATTTTATCAACTTAACAAAAAAATCAAACTAATCTTGTAAAAATGGCTCTGATACCAATTGTTGGGTTTTTATTCAAAACCTGTTTCAAAAACATAAACAATGCAACGAAAGATTTAAGATTTGATGAAAAATAAAACTAGTTTTATTCCCAACAAGGATCATTTTGCAAAAAGTTATAAAGATTAAAACAAACATAAAAAGGAAAGAAAAACAACATTTTAAGACTTTGATCCTCATGGGAGGTGGGAAGTTGATTAAGTATGGCATTAAGCTCTAAATTAAGAGCTCTCTAGAAGTATCCACCAAGCAAGATAAAACCACCCTTAGATGCTATTCATTCACTTGTAAATAAGTTACTTTTAAGCTATTAAGACATATCCAAATAAGACTTAATAGTAAGCAAATTATTTCTCTTCATATCTAACACCATTTGGAAGAAAGTAAGAAAGGAAAGAGTAGGTTGCAATTCCGAAAATTGGCAGCGAATAGGGCACGTTTTGGTCTCAATTTTCATGCTCCAAAGAAGGGAGTGAATTGCAAGACTAAAGCCATGTAAATTTGCTTAGAAGCTCATCTCTTATCCTCCATCCAATGTACACAAAAGTTGTAAGCAAAAGTCAAGTCATGGGACATATATTATACTATGAAAAAAAAATATAGCACCATACCTCATGTCAAATTCGGCCATAAGGTCAAAGAGGCCAAAAAGTGATGACTAATTTTTTTATTCATGGCTAGTTAAGTGTTCATATAAATATACCAACTTTATATAAAACTCTATCATTTATATAAAGTGATTCTAATATTTATATAAGATATAACTAGTCATATATGTATGAATATCTCCTTTATATATAAAAATACCTTTTATATATAAATTAACTCTTACTAGTTTATTAAGATATAAATGTATATAACTTATAAATAGTCATACTTTATGATATATTTCAGAAGCTGTTATTTCTCCAATAAATATTATTTCCATAAATAATAAATTCTCAATAAGCAAAATATTATTTCCATGAAATAATAATTTTCCAATTAAATACAAGTGTTGATATATATATATATATATATATATATATATGTATATGTATATATATATATATATATATATATGTATATGTATATATTAATAATCAAGTTATAATAATAAACAATCAATTGATGGTAACTTGCTATAAGGTGTGACCCTATATGATCATATGCTATTAGCAATATCATTTTATAATGACTCTTAGGCATACAAGATCTTTCACATATAACCATATTAGGTCAATGGCCTAATCAGTAACTTCTAATGAGCATCAAACTTGAAAATATATTAGTGTTGCATATTTTGTCATAATGCGTCAATTCTGATTTGAAAACATGAGAGTTGGCCTCTTAAGTCAAACTTTTCAAAATATAAAAGATGTTGCTATTTTTTATTTAACAATGAATAAATATAGAAGAATGTTGGCTTACAATTCCATGGAAATATGTCAGTTTTGCATTTATAAAGTCCATATTTCACTTGAAAGTCAATTTATGGAGTTTCGAAAGAGAGTCTGGTCCTGTATAATCCTAACAATTATGTACTCTCTTTCTCTCTAAAAGCTTTTTGTTACATAATATAATGGCACGACCTATTAATTTGTCAAATGTTTCATAAGTTGATATCTTTTAATTGGTTTGAAAGCAAAACACATAATTAAGCTTCTAATTACACGTCCAATTTTCTGTTTTTGTATAAAGCAAGATGTTATTTTGTCAGTTAATTGATCGATTCTTTGTGGAATCAAATCCAAAATGGGGTTGTCATGTGGTAGTTTTGATTTGTTTTTTTTATCTTTGTACATTTAAAGTCTTATGGAATTCTATTAGTCCAATATATGTGGCGTGTTTAACAAAACTAGCTGGTAGCTAACAGTAATTGATAATTGAAAGCTAGAAGCTTAAAATTTTATTATATAAGTGTTTGGCAAAGTAGTTAAATGCCTTTGAAATATGAAAAATTACATAAAAGGACATATGTCTAAAAGCTAAATGTGAAACATAATAAGTAATGTTATCTACAAAGAAGTCCTTCAATAATTATAGATATTCACACATATCATTATTCTTTTTGGACATTTCAATGTTAACAATAATGTTAAGTCTAATTCTGTTACTTTATCTTTTAGTATTATTATTATTATTATTATTATTATTATTATTATTATTATTATTATTATTATTGTGCCAACTTTTTATACCTTTATATTTATTTTTATATGTTTCCCCGCATTTTGCACGGGTCATAATCTATAATCATGTAAAAGACAGTGAGATTTTAGTTTCACTAAAACCATAATTTCGAAAAATACAACAGTGGTATCAAAACGTTTTTCAAACTTTTGTAGTTATCTGATGGATTAGAGAATATTTTCAAGCCCAACTAACTGAAAATGTTGATCACAACACCATTTATCGAAAATTTTAATGTTTATCTTATATAAGGTTTTTCTTTTACCATTTTTGACAAACTCTAGCCTTCTAAGGTTTGCCTTTTTATTTTTTTTTTAATCTTTATGATTCTTTGAGTGTTAAAATTAAGCTTCACCATTTAGAAAAAATTTCCTTCCACTTTCTTTGAATATATATTAAGTCGATAGTTTTATTAATCTTATTCTTTTGAAAGTTCTTACTTCTTATTGGAATAAGCTTCTCTTTATTTTCTTTTATGTTTGTCCAAAAATAGTCGACAAGATCATCTTTGTCCTTAAAACAGCCCATAAGATCATTTTTATCCTTATTTATTTTCTGTTTTGTAAGGTGATTCTTTTCAAAAATGTAACCTATAAAATCAAATCACATAACCTCACATCACTCAACCATATGCACTAAAAGCACTTAAAGAGACTCAATCATTTGGTAATTCTTATTCTTTTGAAAGTTGTTAATTTGTGTTGTGAAACCTTTTATATATAATAACACATCAACCTAAGAAAACATGATGGACAACAAAAGATAGGTTAAGAAAACAAAATAATTATACATAGGAGACATCATATATAAACCCAAAAAAATGTTAATCTCTTTATCTGGGCTCTAACTAATTAGCAACTAGTAATTACCCCATTTTGACCAAGTAGATGGATATTTGATGTCCCCTTTTTTCTTCTTATCCTATCATATGTTACTAAACATGCACATGCAACCTTTTTGGACCTTCACATGTTTCTTCCTAGCTACATAACTCATTAGCAAGAGTATTTTAACCAACACTTTCCCCTATATCTAACTCTAATATGAAAACTAAGTGAAAAAATTTTTAAGAGGGCATGACTTCACAAAGTATAACTTTACTATCAAGAGGACTTTTTGAAACATTGCATGTCCAATCCAAATTAACATCAGGAATGAAAACATTCATCTTGAATTCAAATTTCTAGCATAAAGAAATTGGCAAGTTCAAATTCATTCTTTGTTGTCAAGGCTTGATCAATTTTGTCTGTCATCATTTCATGTCATCATCCCTTGTTCTCTTGAGCAGATGCCTTTCTTCCAAATCTTTGTCTATGATCGAATGAATGATCGATGCTTTTGAATATACCATCTCTCCGAGGCAACCAATGTTTTCCTGTCATTATATCACAAAAGATAAATTACTAAAATACACAAATCCTTGCAAAAAAATTATACCTCAAGCTTAATCAAGGGAATTCATTTATTACCTATTCGACAAAAAGACATACCGCATGAATAATTTGAACATTCTTATACATTGACTATTATAGGAAAGTTAAAGCAACCACATACATGCATTTAATAAGATCATCTACATATTTCTAGCTATATATATATATATATATATATATATATATATATATATATGAAAGCTTCCCTTTACAACTTATAAAAGTAAAACAATTCATTAATGGAGATTTAATCTCACAGAATTATGTGGTTTCAAGACCAAGTTAATGGAATTAGCAATTTGTAAATAGACTTTCAAAATTGTCTCTAGTTTGAGGCTAACCTAGCAATAAACCAACAAAATCCGAATTGTTGTTGAGCAAAGTGAAGAGTAGGAGAATTCTAGATTCTACTTTAGCCTTCAATTCCATGCATTTTAGTTTGAGTCTCTCTCTCTCATATATATATATATATATATATATATATATATATATATATATATATATATATATATCAATGAAAACACAAATATAAAACAAACATTTGAATGTTTACAAATGAGGAACATTTTCTTTACCTTTCTAAACTTACAAAATTATATGCTATAGTTTCCTAACCGCTACAACTTTGTGATTTGGCAATGATCCAAACTAAATTCAGAACAGGCTTAACAGAATATTAAATTTTGTTTACTAATTAGAATATTTTGATAAATATGAATATGAGTGATTCTGTTAGAGAAAATAAATAGCACAACCAGGTAGAAATACTCATGTTCCTGAGCATGCAACATGCTGCATCGAGAAACCAAAACAAATCAATAGATTACACACATGAGTACTTTCTCCTCCACCGGCACTTCTGTTTGTGATCGTTGATCCCGAACGCAGCAAATTGTGGTGGGGGCAGTAATTGGTTCATGGTAGAGCTGTGATCAGATTGGAAGAAAAAAAGGAGCTGTGATTGGGGGTGGTGTCAATCGGAATTAAGAACCTACCACCGATTTCAAGAAGAGAGGAAGAACCATGCGATTGATTGGAGAAGAGGGGAGAAAAACATCTGGGAACATGCACACATAACCCAGTCTTGGAAGTTGTGATTGAAGAGGGGAGAACTGAGAGAAATTGAAACTGAGAGAATACCAAAATGTTATATCTGTGAATTTAGTGTCTTGATTGCTTGCTTCCGTCTTAAAGATTACATATGGGTAAAATTATCAAGGACTCTTGGTGCAAACAAGGTGTTTCTTTTTTTGCCCGCCAAGTGTTTGATAAAATGCCTAAATGAAGTTTTCAAGTGTTGCATCCAATTTTAGACTCTAAGAAGATGTAGAGTTTCTTCCCGGTGTTGGCTTCACTATGCACACTTCAACCTTTTGTTGGAGTGTCACATTTTCCTTTGGGTTATTGCTTCTATTTTCGGGTCTCGCCTTGAGGCTTAAATAAACTTTGTTTGTGTGATCATGGCATCCTCTATCCTTTTCGGGGGTTTCATTGTTTCTTGAATGGTATTATAGGAAGTAAAGGGATTTACCCTATGATATCTCATCTCAAGAGCTTACACCTCCCTACATATGAACACAATGTTGTGTTACGGAAGGCTATTACTTCTGACCATGGATTGTTTATGTATGTGGTAGGAACATTGAAGGCGTTTGGTCAATGGATATGTTGGAGTTACATGAGGCTTCATGCCCTAATTCGTTTGTGTCACCACCTGAGTGGTCTTGTTAAGTTTATTGACGGGGCTGATGACATGAGGGCATATTGTTAGCATTCCAAAGCTACCACCCAACGGACTAGAAGTTGACCTCAATGATAGGTTGGTGTTGGATGCTCAGCTACTTGACAGTGTTTTTAAACTACCTATCACCACTGTCAAAAGCATCCATCATAACTATTTTATGGGTTTTTCTCAGGATTTGAAAGCAACCCTTTTCAAGGTTGTGGCTCATCTCGGGTCTTTCGATGCATGAGTTGCAGTGTTAATTCTTCATAGGTGTACTCTTCAGGTGTTTCGGCCCAAGAATAGGCAAGAAAGTAGGTACGGAAACAGAAGGTCTTAGCAACATCGTAATATTATGAGTGTATTAGCTACTTGGGGGACTAAATACGGTATTGTCAAGCTAGTTAAAAACTTAGTTGACAATACAATACTGGAGAAACAAGGCAAAAAAGAAGAGTACATTGAGGAGGAAAGAACACTTGGCAACACCAATGTCAGGAAATGTCTTCATAAGGTTGTTGGTGGACATTTTACAGCAGCAGTGAAAGTTTTATGTTCCTTGGGGGTTACTCCATTCGAGGGTGCCACCACAAAGACACTAGAGCATAAGAATCCATATAATCCACCACCTTCCATGTCGAGCACCATATTTCAAAACCTCCCCTTGTAGTGGATATTGAAAATGTCCTTGAGGGCATTAAATCCTTCCCTAAAGGTACCTCGTGTAGGAGAGACAGGTTGAGAGCTCAACACATTTTGGACACTCTTTATGTAGAAGGTTAAACTATAGACTTAGACCTCATACATGTTATTACATTTGTGATTAATCTATGGCTAAGGGAAGATGCCCTTCGAGTTTGGCATAATTTATTGCCTCTGTTCCTCTTACGCCGCTCCTAAAACCTGACAAGTGAATACCACCTATTATATTATATGGAGACATTTGGTTTCCAAGTTGACTATGAAAGGTGTTAGTAAAGAAATGGCCCAGTATCTTAATGATTTTCAGTTCGGGGTCAGGGTTTCGGGTCGCACTTAGGTCATATTACATATCGCCAATAGGGTGTTGACTGAGCGCCACGATGACAGGCCTCTTTCCATGCTTATCATGGACTTCTCCGATGCCTTTAAACTTGTCGACAAATATGTATTACTTCATGAGATCAGATTGAGATGCCTTTATATATCCTTGTGGGTTGAAATCCTATATGGTCAAGGAGCAAGGTTGTATCTAGGAGACACACGTATTTGGTCCACTACTGGGGTTCAGCAAGGAGACACCTTATGCCTTGGCTTCTCTTCGCAACAAGCTTTCGGGCATTGCCCTTAGAATTTTAACTACTAAGGACACCCCCTACACACATACACAGAATACACTTACGAGTGCCCTTTTTAGTAAAACTTTCCAAGATATGGAATTGCGTCTCGACATGACAGCTCAACAGAAATCCATTTTGCAGTGTTTACGTACACCACATGCTCAAGATTTTTCTTCTAGCTATCCCTATAAATGGGCTTGGACAACATATGTCTCTTGTGGAGTATACTATCCTCAAATATCGAATCATGATCCTAATATTCTCATCTGACGAGATATGCCCGGTATGCTGCAAGGCATGTTTAGACTCTTTTGGAGAGCATGTAGCTCATTGTAAAGAGCTCATGGGATTCAAATACAAGCACAATATGGTTAGGGATGTTTTTCTTGACATATTTAAGTGTGTTGGGGTTTCCACTAAGAAAGAGGAACCTGTAATATTCTTGACTAACCCGGCAGAAGGAAGGTCAACCCTTAGACCGACTAACGTGCATGTGTGGACCTTATAGGGGTATCCCCTCTTGTGGGCTTGAGTGTAACGCCCCTTTTCTGGTACGTGATTCAAATATAGTATTTTCCTTCCTTAAGAGGAACTCGACAAGTCAGTAGCCTGACTCGTCGAGTAGAGATGGGATTTGCACACGTTTTTAGTTGGCGACTTGACGAGTCCATATTCCGGACTCGGCGAGTCCACATTCCGGACTCGGCGAGTCCACTTGTCTGGAAGAAACCCTAAATCCCAGGGTTTGTACCATATTTAAACGTCATTATAGCCTCCCACCCCAGCCTCCAACACCTTTAGAGCATTTCTTTGTAAAAACCCTAGTCCCCATTGTTGAGCTTGAGTGTTTTGTGATAGCTTGGGAATTTTAGAAGTGAAGGAAGGAAAGAAGATCAATAGAAGAGAAAGGAGATCCAAGAACTAGCTTCCATCTATTTCATATTCTGGTAATAAAGTTATTACCTTGTTTATTCTTCCATTAAACCCTCTGTTATGCTTGTTTATGTCTCTTTTGGTGCTTTATATGATTTAAACTAGAGATTTGAGCTCTCCTTAGGATGGAGACCATAGATCTGGATGTTATTGAGTTCTAGGAACTCTATGTAGCTACCTTTATGAAGATATAGCCTTGTTCCAAACCCTAAGTGCTTAGTGTTGGATGATTTTGGTGTTTTAGCCCCATTCTCGTGTGCATGCACGTAAAGTTGGAAACTTTACGTGCAAAACCAGCCCTAGAAGCCCAGATCTATGAATTAGATGCACTGTAGTTGACTAGAATCGACTGTATAGTAATGGCATATTCCAGACTCGGCGAGTCCAAGGCAATCTTCTTGTCTCAAGAACAGACTCGACGAGTTGTTCATAGAACTCGACGAGTCATAGTCTGGGCGTGTTCATATGATGAAGGAGAACTCGACGAGTTATTCATACAACTTGGTGAGTCGGATGAAGTTAGATTGGACATTAGTATGGAAGAAGAACTCGTTGAGTTGTTGCCAAACTCGACGAGTTGAAGCGAGTAGAGGATTAGAAAAGGTGTTAAGGACTCGGCGAGTTGGCGGCCCAACTCGGCGAGTCCGGTCAACTGAAAGTTGGCTTTGACCAGGGGTAAAATAGTCATTTTACCCTGAGAACAGTTATCAGTATCTGATTTAGTGTTTATGGGATTTATAGCCGGGGAGTTCCGGAGCAGCAGTCCGTCAATTTCAGATTTAGCATCTTAGCAGCCAGCGTTACGAGGTGAGTTTTCCTTCCAGTAGGAACGGGTCTACGGCGACAATGCCAGCCCGTTTAGTTAGCAGTAGTTCCGGACGTCAGTCTGATGCAATAGCTCAGTGTGCTTAATGTCTTTGTGATTCAAGCAAGTCTTTGTGTTATGTGTCCCGGACTTCGGTCAAATGCGAATGCATTGTATGTGTTTATGCAAGTAGTTATGATTATGCTATGCTATGTTCAGTTAGTTTCCGTACTTTGGTCCAATGCAGTTTCCGGACTTCGTTCCGATGCAGAGGGCAAGGCCCTGGTTAGTTTCTGGAATTCGGTCCGATACAGAGGGCAAGGCCCTGGTTATTTCCAGACTCCGGTCCGATGCAGTTTCCAGACTTCGGTCCGATGCAGAGGGCAAGGCCCTAGTTAGTTCCGTACTTTGGTCCGATGCAGTTTCCGGACTTCGGTCCGATGCAGTGGGCAAGGCCCAGTAGTTACTTTATATGTTATTGTATGGTATGTGGTAGTTTGGGGGAGCTCACTAAGCTTCGTGCTTACAGTTTCAGTTTTGGTTTCAGGTACTTCCGCTAGCAAGGGGAAGAGCTGGGGATGATGGCATGGCACACACCACAATTACAGTTTTATCCTGGGAGTTTTATTCAGACATTATGATATGATAATGACTTCAGTTTTGATTTGTTACATTTGCTATGGCTTTTGAGACATATGATTCATGGTTTTATTATATAACACTTGATGTTGTGGTTTTTAGTAATGTTAAAACAAAAAAATTTGGGTTGTATTTTTGGGATATTACAAGTTGGTATCAGAGCCTTGGTTTGAGGGATTCAGGCACACTTTCGGGTATGACTGGACTCAAACTAAGGAAATGGTAAAAGGTTTTCAAAAAGAAAAATGTTTTCAAAAGAATTTTTGACAAAGAAACATAAAAGAAAAGAGTTTTTGAGAAAGAGAAAAGGGTGTGGTAAATGCGATCAGCTGAGCTCAAGTAAGTACTCCCAAATTACCCATACAAGTTTATATTATGATTATTTGTTTCAGTTTCAGTAGAACAACATGCTAGAATAGGACTAAGGATCTAGGAGGACGTCTTATGTGCCTGCTTATTGTGCTTCAGTTTCATGAGAATTGCATACTAGTATTGAGTAGATAGTAGTAGGATAGCCTGTTAAGGTTATGCATGATAGTATTGTTGGAATAGTGTCTAAGGCTGCAACTATATTAGGCAAGTATTTGACCCGATTGTGCATGGTCCTTTTGGGTTGCCTTCACCATAGCAACTTGATAGGATGATTTATTAAGAGAGAGTAAGTATTATATATATTATGAGAATAATATAAAGAATAATATATTGTTATTTGATTAATATAAGTCATAGAATTAATTGGAATAAATTTGGTGACTTAAAAAGACTAATTAAATAAAGGGGTATAAACTGTCAATTGTTTGATAGTTAAGCTTTAGACTATAAATCCTTATAGATATATAGTGGACGGATTCTAGAAGCTAGGATAGCTTCAAAATCGTCCAAGAGGTTATCTATGGAAAGGATTTGGATAGCCTTAAGAGAAGATTATCCAATTAGGGTTTAGGTTGTAACCCTTAAGGAGTCTACAAGTATAAATAGACCCCATAGCCAAGGCAAATCGGAATCTCACCTAAAGTAAGAGAACCCTGGCCGATTTCCTCCCCTCTCCTCTCTCCTAAATCATCTTCCTTGCTATTGGTGTTTGTAAGCCATTAGAGGAGTGACAATTGTGACTCTAGAAGCTCCAAGACTACAAGATCAACAAGGAATTCAAAGGTATGGTTCTAGATCTGTTTCAATGTTGTTATTTAACCTAATTAGTCATTAGAAGTCTTGGATTCAAAGCATGTTTAATTAGAAAGCCTTGATCCAAGCATTAGGGTTTTGCATGCGCACATAGGAAAGTTCTTATGGCAAAAACCCATCAGTGGTATCAGAGCCTTGCTTGGTTTTCATTAAATTGTTGCTGGATGAACTGAAACTAAACTGCAAATTTCGATTTTTGTGTTTCTGATTCATGGACTTGGCGAGTTCCAAAGTGGACTCGGCGAGTCCCTTTGTGCACTCGGCGAGTCCAAGCGTCAGGAATGGCCAGATTCGGGATTTTTTCATAATTATCTTATGGAAACTTACCTTAATCATAATAGATCAACCTAAATCCGATTTTTTGATATATATGACTATTATCTTGATCTAGTTAAAGGTATTTATCAATTAATAAAATATTTAACTTCCTTATAAGATAATTAATTAATTATTTTAATTATTTTGGTAATTATTTTTCAAAGAAATCTTGAATAAAATCAAATATAGATAATTAGGATATTAATTGTTAATTGGAATTATTTGTTATTTGATCCTCCATGTTTTAAATGTTTAAAACTTGCCCTCAAGTTTTGAAATTTATATTTGTGATTAAAAGTTTTAATTTAGACAACTTAAATTTCAAACCCTAGATTTTAAAAGGTTTAAAATACAACCCTATACTAATATGATATTACTAGAATAATATATATATATATATATATATATATATATATGTGTGTGTGTGTGTGTGTGTGTGTGTATAACTAAATGCTAGTCTTACCGTTAGTAGGCCTCATTCACGAAGCCGATCTATAAGGTGGGTATAAGGTTGCGGCCTATAAAATGGCGCTTAATGGGTGTACACTCACACCCACCGCTTGCTTGATTGGTGGAGGGTCGTTAGCCGAACGGGTAGGATAGGGAAACCTCATCCTCTCATTAAAAGTATAATAAGTAATACACAGTAACTACACATTTTAAAATTTCCCAATCTTAGTTACTTTAGGAAAAGTGAATTGATGCAATCCCATGAAATTACACTTTGCACCATTGCTAAGAAGTTAGTGGAGCGTGTGTGGTTTACCGGCACACTAATTGGTTCTAAGCAAAGGTGGCAAAGGGTGATTCATTATTTATCATAGTTCGATGGAGCGTGTGTGGTTTACCGGCACATCGAATAGGTGATCGTTACAATGAAGGCACCATGTGAATTTGCATGGTAATTCACACCCGCTTTGTGATCCTCGGTATCCCAGTCACAAACAAGAGGGGCATATCGAGATTTAAACATGCCATTGAATAGTCTCAATGAATCTCATCCGAACCTAGGAATTCTCAATACACTTAGGACTAATAGTTAACTTTTTGTGATGGAATTAGTGAATCGTCATTCACTTACCTTCAATTTATTTGCATGTTAGATTACGGCATCCCTTTTCTAGTATGTAAATGTTATTGTTGGATCCTAGCCCTAATTTTTCTTATTGGGTGATAATTAGGGATGCTTATTCTAATCTATCTTTGTCCTTTTCTTTTGTAGATGTCGAACGCAAACAACGCTGCTGCTAGTTCTTTCACGTTGATGAGCCTTTGCCAAAAGATCACCTTCGATGGAACGAACTTTAGCGAATGGATAAGATACATTCGCACCATTGCTCGCTATGAGGATAAGGAGTATGTCCTCGATGAGAAGCTCGAGAAAATCAACCCTGAAATCGCTACTCCGGCCGAAATCACCGCTTTTGAGACTCATGAGCAAGATGTAACGAAGGTACATTGCATCATGATTGCCACCATGAACTCCGAATTCCAAAAGTCCTACGAGGACATGTACCCGTACGAGATGCACCAAGACTTATTGGAGAGATACCACCAGAACGCGAGACAAGAGCGTTATGATATTTTCACCAACATGATTTCCGCTAAGATAGGTCATGGAGAATCTCTTACCGTGCACCTGCAAAAGATGCAAAGGTATGTCGACCGCCTTCGCAAGTTAAATGCTGACTTTGGGGAAGACTTGGCGATCGAAATGGTGCTTCACTCTTTGCCTCCGATGTACAATCAATTTAGGATGACCTACCACATGAACAAAGAGGAGGTCACCCTAAGCAAACTCCAAGGTCTTTTGAGGGTCGCTGAGAGCAACTTCAAAGACAAGTCCGTTGCACCAACTCCCAATCCGCCTGCTGCTCCTGTCTTGGCTATTGGTCAAGGAAAGGGAAAGAAGAGGAAGGCTTCATCGAAGAACTATCGCAAGGTCAAAGCCTGAGATGGTGCCTCTTCTAGTGGGACCAAAGTTGATCCCGCTAAGCCCTGTCCTAACCCGAAGGAGGCAGAGTGCCACCACTGCCACAAGATAGGACATTGGAAGAGAAGCTGCCTAGAGTACCTGCAAGCAATCAAAGAAGGAAAGATCAAGCCATCTTTCGCAGGTATATACACAATTAAATCTAACGATTCTAATCATGCTATTTCTTGGGTTCTTGATACCGGTTGTGGTTATCACATTTGTTCTAATGTGCATGGACTAAGAAGAAGTAGGGATGTGGAGCAAGGAAGGATCAATCTAATCATGGGGAACAGAAGATCGTCGCCTGTGACCAAGATTGGAGTGTATTCTTTAGTGCTTAGGAATAATTTGTGGTTAGATTTGAACAATTGTTGCTATTCGCCAGAAATGGCTAGAAACATCATTTCATTTCATGGTTTATATAGACATGGATTTAAATTTTCTTTTAATAATGAGAATGGTTGTATTTTGGCTTATCTAAATAGTGTCTTTTACTTTGAAGCTATACCATGTAATGGAATATATGAAACTGTTATGATTGTTGATAACTTAGGAAATGATGTTTTGAATATAGATTCTTCCACTAGTATGGATAAAGCATCCTTGTGGCATTGTCGTCTTGGACATGTCAACAAGAAACGCATAGCCCAACTCCAAAAGGATGGAGTGTTGGAGTCATTCGACCTTAGGGAAGATGACACATGCGAGTCTTGTTTACTTAGAAAGATGACTAAATCACCCTTCACGAGTACGTGTGAAAGGGGTGAGGGTCTATTGGACCTAATACATACCGATGTATGTGGACCGTTTAGATCAACCACGAAGGATGGGAACCGCTTCTACGTGACTTTTACCGATGATTATAGTAGATATGGGTATATCTATTTAATCAAGCAAAAGTCAGAAACCTTTGAAAAGTTCAAAGAGTTCAAGAATGAAGTAGAGAATCAATTGGGCAGGAAAATCAAGATGCTTCGATCTAATCGAGGAGGAGAGTACCTAAGTCTTGAATTCCACGATTATCTCAAGGAGTGTGGAATAGTTTCGCAATTGACGCTCTTAGACATCGCAGTTGAATGGTGTGGCAGAAAGGCGTAATCGAACCTTATTGGATATGGTTCGCTCTATGATGAGTAGTGCTTCACTACCTATCTCTTTTTAGGGGTATGCCTTAGAGACTGCCGCCCATATCCTTAACCGAGTCCCTACTAAGAAGGTTGCCAAAACACCTCACGAGATGTGGACAGGGAAAGCTCCCTCGTTGGCACACATCAAGGTTTGGGGTTGCGAGGCTTTCGTAAGACGAGATACTCACGACAAGCTCAAACCTCGAAGTGAGTGATGTATTTTCATCGGCTACCCGTAGACATCCTTTGGATATCTCTTCTATCGATCGAAGGACAATGTTATCTTTGTTGCGAGGAGAGGAGTTTTACGAGAGCGAGAACTCATAAGCCAAGGAGATAGTGGGAGGCAAATCGAACTTGAAGAGATTCAAGAGTCGATAGATGAAGGAACCTCTACCGCTGGCGCTCAACCCGAGGAGAAAACTCCAGTTGAACCAATTGACGAGTCCTTACCTCTTAGACATTCCGATAGAGTTAGAGTTCATCCCTAGTTTTATGGTTTTCATATTACTACCAAAGGGGACACGTATATTAGTGATGGTACACTAGTAAATCTTGATGAACCTAATAGCTATAAGGAAGCCATGGCAGGCCCGGAGTCTGCAAAATGGAAAGAGGCAATGGATAGCGAGATCCAATCCATGTATGATAACCAAGTTTGGAATTTGGTTGATTATGTGCCCGGACGTAAGACCGTTGGGTGCAAATGGATTTTCAAGAAGAAGACCGACGTGGATGGAAACGTACACACATATAAAGCGCGATTGGTTGCGAAGGGCTTTACTCAAACTCCCGAAGTTGACTATGATGAGACCTTCTCACCTGTTGCGAAGATTAAATCTATTAGAGTGATGCTAGCTATTGCCGTATTTCATGATTATGAGATTTGGCAAATGGATGTCAAGACCGCTTTCCTTAAGGGAAAGTTGGTTGAGGATGTTTACATGGCTCAGCCACAGGGGTTTGTGGATCCGAAGCATCTGAATAGAGTGTGTAAGCTTGAGAAGTCCTTTTATGGACTTAAGCAAGCGTCTCGCAGATGGAATCTTTGCTTCGATGAGAAAGTCAAAGAGTTTGGATTTGTATGAAGCGAAGACGAATCTTGTGTATATGTCAAAGCCAGTGGGAGTATAGTAAGCTTCCTCGTTCTATATGTCGATGACATATTACTCATAGGAAACGACATCTCGACTCTGCAGGAGGTTAAGTCCTGGCTCGGGAAGTGCTTCGCTATGAAGGACCTTGGAGAGGCTTCTTACATTTTGGGAATAAGGATAGTAAGAGAAAGAAGTAAGAGACTAATTGGACTTAGTCAGAATACTTACTTAGAGAAGGGACTAAAACGTTTTAGTATGGAAAACTCGAAGAAGGGAGAATTACCAATACAAAGTAATGCCAAGTTGAGTAAGACTCAAAGTCCGAGTACCGAAGCTGAGATAGCGGAAATGAGCCGAGTACCATACGCTTCCGCAGTTGGCTCAATCATGTACGCTATGACTTGTACTCGCCCTGATGTAGCCTTCGCTTTGAGCATGGTTAGCAGATATCAAGGGAATCCTGGCAGAGCACACTGGATTGTGGTGAAGAACATCCTTAAGTACCTTCGGAGGACGAAGGAATGGTTCTTAGTCCTCGGAGGGAGTGATGACTTGAAGGTGCGAGGGTATAGTGACGCCAGTTTTCAGACCGACAGGGACAACTACCGTTCGCAGTCGGGCAGGGTCTTTACCCTAAATGGAGGAGCAGTGGCATGGAAGAGTTCCAAGCAGGAGACCGTAGCTGATTCAACGTGCGAATCAGAGTACATTGCAGTGAGCGAAGCGTCGAAGGAGGCAATATGGCTAAAGAACTTCATCGGTGATCTTGGAGTTGTACCTGCCATAAAGGAGCCCATGGAGATTTTCTGTGATAACGAAGGAGCGGTTGCCTTGACCAAGGAACCGAGGGATCATGGTAGATCAAGACATATCGACAGAAAATATCACTTCATTAGACATCGTGTAGAAGAAGGACAACTCGTAGTAAAGAGGATATCATCAGAAGATAACCCAGCAGATCCGTTTACGAAGGGACTGAGTAGGGTTAAGCACTTGCAGCATGTTAGGAGTATTGGGCTGAAGGATGATATTAGCATAGATTAGATAGTATTAGAAACGTGTAATAGATAAATGTAATTAACATTTGATGATTAAATAAAGGAGTTTTATTTATGAGTATTGTTACTATCTTATGTTAATTGTTTAACTATTGTTTCACTTTGCATGTTTTGACTTCCAGAATAATTGAGTTTATTAGGAATAATCGAATTGTTCAAATTGTCCACAATCGTTCATATGTTGGAAGTAGATATGAATGAAGATTGTCATGAATTGGTGTGTAGATTGTCTAAATAGTGTTATACATAGCAAAGGATTGCTGCAATGTTCATGAGCGCTTATGAACTAGTTTTGAGCATTGGAACAAACCCGTGCTTGCTGGAATCACCTTATGGAATATGATATAAAAGGGTGATCGCAAGACGATAATATCATATAGTCTTAAAACCTAGATATATGGTTTGTTATTTGTTAATTAATTGTACATTGATAATGCGAAAACGCATCAGTAACTCGGTGTTATAAAATGCATTGTTGTGTATAGTTGGTTAATGAATAAGTAAATGCATATAAGTCGAAGTTTATCTGTAACTTTTATCTAAGAAGGTAAAAGCGATGTATCGGCCGCTCGATGATTTGATTTGACTTATGTGCCGGGCCCGGTCAGAACTGAATTGATGTGTTCGATTAAGTTCTATGTCAAATAAATCAGAGATCGAGAAACCTAAATGCTTGACTAACCATTCCATAGGATTGTTAGCATGATATCTAACAGAGGACTGTACGATCCCTTATGTAAAGGACAAGATTGATTAGATCAGAGTTTTACAGCGTCTTTGAGAGCTACGATTGCAAACCGAATTGTACTTGCGCATATAGTTACTAGACTTATCCAAGTGGGAGACTGTTGGAATAGTGTCTAAGGTTGCAGCTATATTAGGCAAGTATTTGACCCGGTTGTGCATGGTCCTTTTGGGTTGCCTTCACCATAGCAACTTGATAGGATGATTTATTAAGAGAGAGTAAATATTATATATATTCTGAGAATAATATAAAGAATAATATATTGTTATTTGATTAATATAAGTCATAGAATTAATTGGAATTAATTTGGTGACTTAAAAAGATTAATTAAATAAAGGGGTATAAACTGTCAATTGTTTGATAGTTAAGCTTTGGACTATAAATCCTTATAGATATATAGTGGACGGATTCTAGAAGCTAGGATAGCTTCAAAATCGTCCAAGGGTTATCTATGGAAAGGATTTGGATAGCCTTAAGAGAAGATTATCCAATTAGGGGTTAGGTTGTAACCCTTAAGGAGTCTACAAGTATAAATAGACCCCATAGCCAAGGCAAATCGGCATCTCACCTAAAGTAAGAGAACCCTGGCCGATTTCCTCCCCTCTCCTCTCTCCAAAATCATCTTCCTTGCTATTGGTGTTTGTAAGCCATTAGAGGAGTGACAATTGTGACTCTAGAAGCTCCAAGACTACAAGATCAACAAGGAATTCAAAGGTATGGTTCTAGATCTGTTTCAATGTAGTTATTTAACCTAATTAGTCATTAGAAGTCTTGGATTCAAAGCATGTTTAATTAGAAAGCCTAGATCCAAGCATTAGGGTTTTGCATGCGCACATAGGAAAGTTCTTATGGCAAAAACCCATCAAGTATGAGCTTAGCATTGTATGCTAGTATAGTTTCTCGTTATGAGGATAGATATGCTTGAGTAGTTTCCTGTGTATGAATGTTGCTTGCTTTGTGCTTTGTGCGACTCTGAGTGATGGGAGTTAGCTATTAGTTGAATATGTCACGTCATATGTGATCACGGTTAAATAATCTCAGAGTGCTGGATTTGGCCCTATTGTGCAGCTCTTGTCTGAGTCTAACCGTTGTAGGGACGAGTCTTTTACTCGAAGGATTATCTGAGCCTCATCACATGTGATGGTATTCAGGTGATGGCTATTTGGTATTACAAGGAGGGCTTCAACAGTTGAGGACTGGTTTGGGTGGAGTCAGATATTTCCCTAGGGCAAGCCTAGGATTAGAGTAGCAGAGATCGGTAACAGTAGTAGTGACTTGTGGAGTCGAGGCAGTTCTTAAGGAAAGTACGGATAGATGTGGAAGGTAGTATAGGCCCGTACTACTGAAAGTAGAGGATCCGTACTTGAATCAAGGAAGGCTGAGATGAGACCAGGAAACTTGTGGTAGTAGTGATCCCTCAAGATATATCAGTGTTTCTGACGTTTATCATGATGTGTTTTCAGAATGGTGGTTTTACGCCCTAGGCCAGCAGTCGGCGATTCAGGAGCTGGCGAGGGATTAGGATCAGGCTCGGGGGCCGAGCATCTAGATGAGCAGACTAGAGAGATCCTCACCTCAGAGGTTACTCGCACCATACTTGAGCATACTCTTGTGATCTTCAGTTCGATCAAGGAGGGTATTCTAGAGCTGATGGACGAGAGGTTGAGCACATTCTGTGTTGAGGTGGCAGCCATGATGGGGTCACGCACACTCAACTTCAGGGAGTTCTGAGCTTGTGGAGCTCCAGACTATCATGGGGCACGGGATCCCATTACGAGTACCAGGTGGTTGGCGGATGTCGCCAATGCGTTCCACACCAGCAGATGTCCTGAGGGGGACAAGGTCAGACTAGCATCCTGTCTTCTGAAGGACAGGGCACGAGATTGGTGGGATGAGATCGGGCATGTTATCGGAGATGACACGGCTCTTGATGCGATGACCTGGGCTGATTTCACTACCAGGTTCAGAGCCGAGTTTGCACTGGTTATTGAGGTGCAGCAGTTAGCCAGGGAGTTTCAGGATCTCATCTAGACTATAGAGACAGTGGCGGAGGTTACTGCCAAGTTCAGGGAGAGGGCTCTTCTCGTTCCTCAGTACGCAGCTGATGAGGAAATGAAGAAGGCTCGTTATCATGAGATGTTGCGGAGTGATATCCGCTAGTTTATGAGCAGGTCCAGCTGTAAAACGTTGGATGATATGATATCGAGGGCGAGAGAGAGAGAGAGAGAGAGAGAGATTTAGAGATGGAGAAGAAGAGGAAGCCAGAGGCGGCATCTGGCACAGGGAGTTCGGGCAAAAAGCCCAAGGTATCGGATCACAAATCTAGAGGACAGCAGAGCCACAGTCGGTGTGGAAAGTGTGGGAGATTGCACGATGGGGCGTGCAAGGCAGGGAGTCCCAGTTGCTACAAGTGTGGCCGGACCGGGCATATGAGCAGAGATTGTACAGCTACTCCCACCACTACCACAGCATCTGATCTGATTTGCTTCCATTGTAATCAGAGGGGACATAAACAGTCCCAGTGTCCGAGTTTGTCAGCAGCAGGGAAGGTGGCAGCACCTGCCCCTACTACATTGAGGATTACAGATGGCCGTCAGGGCCGAGGTGAGGCGCCAGTGGCGAAGAGTAGAGCTTTCCAGATGACAGCAGAGGAGGCGCGATCGACTCCTGATGTGGTGATGGGTATGTATTTTTCCTCTTGTCTCTTATTTGATATTGTTTATTTCTCATAGTTATATGTTTTTGTATAGGGTCGTTCTTAGTGAACGGCATTTCAGCTACAATATTGTTTGATTCAGGGGCCACCCGATCATTTTTTCACTTGCGCTTAGCAAGAGGTTTAGTAGAGCTCCGGGGGAGCTGGATTGTCCACTCGAGGTTAAGATAGTTGATGACAAGACCGTCAGGGTCGTGAGAGTACATAGGGGGTGTTCGTTGCAGTTATTTGATGAGCAGTTTTCAGTGGACTCGGTTCCTATTCCCCTGATAGGGAATAAGGTTATAGTGGGTATGGATTGGCTGAGCCCTAATGGGGAAGTAATTGATTGTGAGTTGCAGTTAGTGAGGGTTCGCACTCCCAGTGGGGGAGAGTTAGTGATTCAGGGCGAGAGGCCATAGCACAGACCAATTCTTTGTTCAACAGTGAGAGCGAGGTGCTACGTTCAGCAGGGTTGCACGGGGTATATTCGCCTATGTTATAGATGCCTGGGAGAAGGGTAAGGCGATAGTTGACGATGTACCAGTAGTGCGAGAGTACCCAGACGTATTCCCATAGGACTTACCTAGGATACCTACGGAAAGACAGGATGAGTTTCGGATTGACCTACTTCCGGGTGCGGCTCCGATAGCCAAAGCACCGTATCGGTTGGCTCCTCCAGAGATGCAGGAGTTGTCTGCGCAGCTGCAGGATGTAACAACCAAAAATTCCTAACTAATTTAAGCTTTTCAAAAACAACTCAAATCCATGAATTATTACAAAAAGGTTTTCAGTTTGTTTATTATCAGAGTATCCCAGAAACATCAGTGTAAAAAAAATGAGGACCGGTACGATCATGCCATCGCCTTGCCACGATCTCCTGAAGCACCTGAAACAAAACATTGAAACTGTAAGCCCGAAAGCTTAGTGAGTTACTCCTAAAATACCAACCACATATAACCATACTCATATCATATCACAATACAGAACAACCATGCATATCGAGTCTACAGTATGACTAGTCCGCCCGCACCGGGCCCTCAGTCCACCTGGTCCACTCTCCGAGTCTAGCCATTTATATCGAATCTACAGTTTGATTGGTCCGCCCACACCGAGCCTTCAATCCACTTGGTCCACTCTCTAAGTCTACAGTATGACTGGTCCGCCCGCACCGAGCCTTAAGTCGGCCAGGTCCACTCTCCGAGCATCGGCACGTCTGGACCGCCCTCTTAGGGCCTTCAGCCTATCCGGACCGATCGTTGGGCCTTCGGTCTATCCGGTCCGCCCTGGGTATGTTGGCCTACAGCACAAAGCAGGACCCGCCTCAACCCAACCCTAGTCAAACAACCATGTGCACATAAAACAGTTAATCACATAACAATCCTCAGCCAAACAAACGAATCTATCAGATCATGCAGCATAACAACATCCTAACCCGGATACCGACCTAACCGGTCACTAACATAACATTACCCTATATACTAGGATACCGACCTTAACCAAGTCACTAACATAACATTACCCTATATACCAGGATACAGATCTAGCAATTCAATAACATATCAAACAAATACCCGGATTCCCATCCGATAAAGGGTCGGCCTTGGTGCCGTAGACCCTGTTGATATAGTGAGGATAACTCACCTTGCAATTTTCGAACCGAATCACGAAAGCACAAACTCGAAGAACTACCTCCAACTCCATACCCATAATCATCAATGATCCAATGACATAAATATCCAAAATTAACATAATACCCCTGAAGGTCAAATCGGTCAAAGTCAAAGTCCTCAGTCAAAGTCAACCTTCCTGGATGACTCTACTCGCCAAGTCAACCCACTAACTCGCTGAGTTCTAAAACTCAGAAACTCTCTCATCACGACTCGACTCGCTAATTCACACCATGACTTGTCGAGTTCAACAATCTCCGAGTCCTACCCTGACCAACTCACTGAATCACCACTCAACTCACTGCTCTGAGTCTAACCATAAGAGGTAGGGGGTTTTACGTTGTGACTCGTCGAGTCCAAGAACCAACTCGCCGAATCCACGACAATCTTCATCAGACTCCCCGAGTTGTTCTTCCATCGTCGAGTCCAAGCTCGTCATCATATGACTCGCCGAGTTCACCCACGCGACTCGTCGAGTTACTACGCGACTCAAAGCCTGAAGCCGTAGCCCAACTCGCCGAGTCATCTCCCAGACTCGCCGAGTTGATACGGGTATTCCCATAATCGAAAGATACAGAGCTACTCCTTTGCTCCAAACAATAGATTTGGGTCCCTATAGTGCATTAGCAACATAAAGTTTCTACCTTTACATGCTTCATGTCCCATAATTCCAAAAACCAAGTTAGAAAGGAACTTAACTCATGGGGAATGGCTTTTGCATAGAAATCATAAGGTCTTTCTGCATATTTGATCTAAATAGAACTCAGATCTGGAGTTTCAGCTCCAGATCTAACTCATGCACCAAGATCTCATCATATTATCTCCAAACAAACCCTAAAACTCCATGAAAGATGGATCTAGAAAGGAGAAGGACAAGGATAACGATTCATTACCTCCAAAATGACCTCCCTCTGAAGAATAAGTTGAATCTCCACAAATCTCCTTGATCCAAGCTCCTCTATCTTCAAGATCTCTTCACAAAATCACTTATCTAAACTCCAAATTGCTTCCAAGGACTCTCACTCATGCTTTTAGGGTTTATGAATCTCAAAGGGTAGTAAGGGGGCTGAGGGGAGGACATTAAGTCCTTTAAATAGGGTGCAAACCCTAAGATTAGGGTTTTCCTCTTCCAGCACTGACTCGTCGAGTCCAGCCGCCGACTCGGCGAGTCAGGCCACTTATCACGTGCTCTTCACACGCTCCGACTCGACGAGTCATAGCTCCAACTCGCTGAGTCTATCCTTCTAATAACACTTTACACCCCTGAACTCTTGCTTCTGAACTTGGGGTGTTACAATTCTCCCCCACTTAAATTAGGCTTCACCTTCGAAGCCTGTTGCAGCGCACAATTTCCGGATGATACTCCCACAATGCATCCACTGATCTGACATCGGCCTAGATTCCTTCAAACACTACTATCGAATCACTATAAAATCCATCTCTTCCCCTGTAGGTTCCTAACAACTGCTTCAAGCCGGCCACCGGCTTCTTTTCTCTGATGACAACACTCATCAACTAAGTGCCACCTAATAATACTACCATGTTCCCGTCTTACGCATTCATTCGCCGCTTGCGAAAACTGAATACCATTATAAACCACCGGGTCCTGACCCAGTATTAACCCGCTATCCTTTGTCCAACTGGTGCTACTTCTATCAAATTGCACTGATGGAAACTCATCCCGTTTCCTCCCTGAATCAAATCCCTTACTGCGCTGACATGATAATACATCCTACAGCTTCCGTGCAACTCCCATGAACACCCATCTATAACACATATAAACATCGTACCTGGCCCAAATAGCCTTGGGCTGGAAAACCAGGCACGCCTACGATGGGTCCAATCATCCCTAGGATGGGACATCACCACATACATAACTCATGACTACAACCATACTTGGATCCCAAGGATCTACCCTTGCATCACTTCCGAACTCCTCTGATTTGACATCAGCGCTAATCATTTCACAACTCAATGGACACCCAACCCGGATGTGCATCCATACAACTAGTACAATATCAGTGCTCACTATCAATAACTGAAATACTTTCGATCATCCATTTACACTACTGCTTTCCCTTCAGATGACCAACACTCCTTCCCGGAGCCACATACCTCTCCCTTCCATTCTTCAAGGGAGTCTACTCAACGACCTTTACCACATCATCAATTGTCATGGTGCTAAAACTCCACTTTACCCCACCCATGTAGAGCGCTACTCCCTAACTCTCATATACTCTGAATCTGATCACACAGCTAACGAAGCCCATACACGGCCTTTAGCTAACTCCATCATCAATACTTGGGGTCAGACCTTATCGATTGCTATTTCACGGTGACATACTCACGCATTCTCTGCATACAGGTCTACTAACACATACATAGTCTTCAGCATGACTGGACCACCTTACCAGGCCTTCAGCCTATCTGGACCACTCTCAGAACCTTCAGCATGTCCGGACCGCCCTTCTGGGCCTTCAGCCTGTCTGGACCGTTCTTCGAGCCTTCGGCCTGACTCGTACGCCCACCGGCCTTCAGACTATCTGGACAGCTCTAAAACTGTTGTACATCACCCTAAACCATTCTTCCCGGGAATCTCTCCCATGCAGTCTGTTCTAGCCCTCTAGGGGTTCCGAACTCCAGATCCGTTCTATGAAATTTTACCTCAACCTAACCCCATGCCTCACGCCGATCAACTACCTTATCTGAAACCATGGTTTGTTCCCTGCCCCACGTGTCTATCACCTGCTCTAACCAATTCACATTCTCGGCTAAAGACACTACTGAATCCAAACAGCTAACCATCCCTGGATGCTTGCTGACTCGCCTGAGAATTTTCCAATTCTCCCCACTTAGTGTACCAACTACCAACTAAAAATGGTGAAACCGGCATGACTGGATCGACCCCACTTGGTATCAACCCCTTCTTCATGAACTGGTTCCCTCTGGAGTGAACAGCCTCCACAGAACAACTCTCCCGTCATCGCACATCCCGAACTCCAAGGAAGTTCGAATCTCAACTGAACACTTCTCACGTCGCAGTTGCTATTCCTAGCAAAGAGATCATATATCTTATCTTCCGACCATAAATCCTCCTGGACGCTAACCAAATACAACTCTTAACTACTAAAATCCTCAATCATACTACGAATCATGCGGAAAAAAGGAGAAAGGTTTACAATACCACACAAATAACAAGATAACAAGATGGAAACATACCCGCAACTGCATTTGGCTCTGCCCTGACCTCCTCTGTTGTAAGCTAGAAAGTGCATCCCTGAGCCCTGGGAGGCTCCGCTCCACCCTGACCCCCGCCCGTAATCCTCAAATTGGCCGGTGGTTGAGCCTACACCGGTCTTGCAACAAGTTATGGACAGTTGACCCTCAAGTGTCCAACCTGGTGGCAATGATAACAAATCCTCATATGCAGAACCGAGGCCGACTAAAGGCAATCCCTCGCATAATGCCCCTCTCTCCCGCACTTGCGACACGCACCACCGGATCTGCAAACTCTGGCATGACCCTTCCCACACTTCTCACAAGTGTGGCTACTCTGACCCCCAATCCTAGAGTCAACGGTTTTGGACCGTTTCGGCGCCGGCTACGACTGCACCGGGGCCTGCCTCTGCTCTCGCAACTGCAACTCAATCTCCAACTTACGCCACCCGGCGGCCTCCTGCAACTCTAACAAGGTATCACATCTCTGCGTGGACACAAACTGTCTGATATCTCTCTTGAGCATACTCAGATATCGGGACATCTGAGCCTGATCCGAAGCAAACTCAGGGTAGAACATTGCCCTCTCAGTGAACATCCTGGTGATCTCCGTCACCGACTCTGAATCCTGCTTTAGCTCCAAGAACTCCTGAGCCAACCTCTCTCTCTCTCTCTCTCTCAACCCGCGGAACATAACGAGTACTGAACATTTCCCGGAACCGATCCCACGTAACCGCAACCCGCTGCGCATCAGAATAAGATCCCGTAGTCAACCTCCACCAATCCTTCGTCCCGATCCTTAAAAGGTTCAGAGCACACCTCACCCTCTGATCCACAGGACATGAACACGTAAAGAAACAACCTTCCACGTCTAACAAGCATCTCATAGCAATGATAGGATCCTGAACTCCATCAAAGTTAGGGGCTTTGTATTATCGAAGTCCCGATACTGAAAGCCTCTACCGGCTCCTCCCCCTGCCGCTGCTACAGCCATTGTAGCTGTCGCGCCAGCCGTCTCCACAAGAGCTGCATAGTGCTCATGAAAGTACTCAATCATGGCGGTCTTGATCGACCCAAACATCTCCGGCAACTCAGCCTGGAACATAGCAGCAACCTCGTCATGCAGGATCTCACGAATCCTAGCATCCAACTCATCCGTACTCATCTGACCAATGACCTCAGGTGGTACTGGTCCATCCTGACCACCCTCTCCTGATCCCGATCCCGAACCGGATCTTGCCCCGAAATGTATCGTAATCGCCATACTGCAATGCACCAACAAGACCCTTAGACACATCATATACCCGCCCAGGGAACTATTTCATAACTGACACCCTAGAGAGTTGTGACTTCCTTGATACGCGTATAGGTCTTGTGATTTCAGTAGTACGGGCCCATACTACCTTCCACACCTACTCATATTTGTCTCAAGTATCACCACAACACCCTAACCATATACACACACAACGAGTGCTCAATCCTCACTCCTAGAGGAAAGTTGAATATCTCATATAAGGAAAACCCTAGGCTAGTAGGCATCACAAAATCAGGCAATTCTATCATGAAATTCCTGAAGATCCCTAGCCTAGTACTAGCATGTTGTTCTAACATATAACATAATCAAATAACTTGCATGGCATTTTGGGGTCAACTTATTGGCTCTGGCTGATCGTACACTCTGCCTCCTCTTTTACTTACTTCAAAAACCTTTTGAAAACCATTTTGAAAATCCCTCCCTGATTAGATATTGGATCCACACGAGTGTTCCTCCAATTCACTCAAACCAAGGCTCTGATACCAACTTGTAACAACCAAAAATTTCCAACTAATTTAAGCTTTTCAAAAACAACCCAAATCCATGAATTATTACAAAAAGGTTTTCAGTTTGTTTATTATCAGAGTATCCCAGAAACATCAGTCTAAAAAAAATAAGGAGCGGTACAATCACGCCATCGCCTTGTCACGATCTCCTGAAGCACCTGAAACAAAACACTGAAATTGTAAGCCCGAAAGCTTAGTGAGTTACTCCCAAAATACCAACCACATATAACCATACTCATATCATATCACAATACAGAACAGCCATGCATATCGAGTCTACAGTATGACTAGTCCGCCCGCACCGGGCCCTCAGTCCACCTGGTCCACTCTCCGAGTCTAGCAATTTATATCGAGTCTACAGTTTGATTGGTCCGCCCACACCGAGCCTTCAATCCACCTAGTCCACTCTCTAAGTCTACAGTATGACTGGTCCGCCCGCACCGAGCCTTAAGTCGGCCAGGTCCACTCTCCGAGCATCGGCACGTCTGGACCGCCCTCTTAGGGCCTTCAGCCTATCCGGACCGATCGTTGGGCCTTCGGTCTATCCGGTCCGCCCTGGGTATGTTGGCCTACAGCACAAAGCAGGACCCGCCTCAACCCAACCCTAGTCAAACAACCATGTGCACATAAAACAGTTAATCACATAACAATCCTCAGCCAAACAAACGAATCTATCAGATCATGCAGCATAACAACATCCTAACCCGGATACCAACCTAACCGGTCACTAACTTAACATTACCCTATATACTAGGATACCGACCTTAACCAGGTCACTAACATAACATTACCCTATATACCAAGATACAGATCTAGCAATTCAATAACATATCAAACAAATACTCGGATTCACATCCGATAAAGAGCCGGCATTGGTGCCATAGACCCTGTTGATATAGTGAGGATAACTCACCTTGCAACTGCCGAACCGAATCACGCAAGCACAAACCCGAAGCACTGCCTCCAACTCCACACCTATAATCATCAATGATCCAATGACATAAATATCCAAAATTACCATAATACCCCTGAAGGTCAAATCGGTCAAAGTCAAAGTCAAACTTCCTGGTTGACTCTACTCTCCAAGTCAACCCACTAACTCGCTGAGTTCTAAAACTCAGAAACTCTCTCATCATAACTCGACTCGCCGATTCACCCCATGACTCGTCGAGTTCAACAATCTCTGAGTCCTATCCTGACCAACTCACTGAATCACCACTCAACTCACTGCTCTGAGTCTAACTAGAAGAGGTTGGGGGTTTTGCGTTGTGACTCGCCGAGTCCAAGAACCGACTCGCTGAGTCCACAACAACCTTCATCAGACTCCCCGAGTTGTTCTTCCATCGTCGAGTCCAAGCTCGTCATCATATGACTCATCGAGTTCACACATGCGACTCGCCGAGTCACTACGCGACTCAAAGCCTGAAGCACTAGCCCAACTCGCCAAGTCATCTCCTAGACTCACTGATTTGATACGGGTATTCCCATAATCGAAAGATACAAAGCTACTCCTTTGCTCCAAACAATTGATTTGGGTCCCTAGAGTGCATTAGCAACATAAAGTTGCTACCTTTACGTGCTTCATGTCCCATAATTCCAAAAACCAAGCTAGAAAGGAACTTAACTCATGGGGAATGGCTTTTGCATAGAAATCAGAAGTTTTTTCTACATATTTGATCCAAATAGAACACAGATCTGGAGTTTCTGCTCCAGATCTAACTCATTCACCAAGATCCCATCATATTAACAAACCCTAAAACTCCATGAAAGATGGATCTAGAAAGGAGAAGGCCAGGGATAACAATTCATTACCTCCAAAACGACCTCCCACTGAAGAATAAGGTGAATCCCACAAATATCCTTGATCCAAGCTCCATTATCTTCAATATCTCTTCACAAAATCACTTATCTAAGCTCGAAATTGCTTCCAAGGACTCTCACTCACGATTTTCGGGTTTCTGGATCTCAAAGGGTAGTAAGGGGCTGAGGGGAGGACATTAAGTCCTTTAATTAGGGTGTAAACCCTAAGATTAGGGTTTTCCTCTTCCAGCACTGACTCGTCAAGTCCAGCCGCCGACTCGGCAAGTCAGGCCACTTATCACGTGCTCTTCACATGCTCCGACTCGACCAGTCATAGCTCCAACTCGCCGAGTCCATCCTTCTAATAACACTTTACACCCCTGAACTCTTGCTTCTGAACTTGAGGTGTTACACAGGAGCTGCTAGACAAGGGTTTCATCAGGTTGAGTAGTTCACTATGGGGAACCTCGATCCTGTTCGTGAGGAAGTGTAGGACCCCGATTTATTGGGGCGAGGTCGGTAAGAGGGTCATCGGGAGCACTGAGGTGGTGCTCAAAACCACAGAGTTGATCCAACAGGTCTGTAGCAGACTGCACACAGCGCAGAGTCGGCAGAAGAATTACGCCGACAGGAAGCGTTCAGACTTGGAGTTTGTCACACCCCGGCCGTCGGCGGAAACACCGGGCAGTGTAACGTCATTTCTCGTATGATAGTTATCAACTTCTTGAAAACACATGCATTTAAAATACGTCAACATAAAGTTGGTGAGTTCTTAGGTTTTGACTCCATATAAAAATAATACATTTTCCAAGTTTAAAAATTATAGTTTTGAAAGTATCATTTTGACTCTCAAACATTTAGTATATATATCCTAGGTATAATGGTTTACTTACCCAATAAGTATATGATGGGTTTTAGCCATATGAACATCCCTATGTGCACATGCAACCCTAATGCTTGGATCTAGGTATCTCTAATTGATCATACACTGAATCCAAGACTTCTAATGGCTAATATACAATAACAAAAATATGAAATAAGAGATTAGAGATTAGAAGTTTACCTTGAATCACTTGCTTGATCTTGTTGTCCTTGAGGCTTTAGAGTCACAATTGTCACTCCTCTAATGGCTTACAAACACCAACTAGCAAGAAGATGATTTAGGAGAGAGGAGAGAAGAGGAAGAAATCGGCCAGGGTTTCCTTAGAGACAAGAGTACCGAATTCCCTCAGTCCTAGGGGTCTATTTATAATTGTAAGGCTCCTAGGGTTTCACCCTTAAACCCTAATTGGATAACTTAAGCCCTAAGCAATCCAAATATTTTCCATGATAAGCCTTGGACGATTTTATGGCTATCCTTAGCCCTAGAAATCGTCCACCCCTTATCCATAAAGGATATATAGCCCAAAGTGCAACTATCAAACAATTAACAGTTTATACCCCTTCATTTAATTAATCTCTTTAAGTCACCAAATTAATTCCCAATTAATTTATGACTTATATTAATCAAATAACAATACTATTATTCCTTATATTATACTTATAATATATTAATAATATTCCTTCTCTCATTATAAATCATCCTGTCAAGTTGCTAAGGTGAAGGCAGCCCAAAAGGACCATGCACAACCGGGTCAAATACTTGCCTAATATAGTTGTAGCCTTAGACACTATTCCAACAGTCTCCCACTCGGATAAGTCTAGTAACTATATATACAAGTATATTCCGATTAGCAATCGTAGCTCTTAAAGACGCTGTCAAACTCTGATCTAATCAATCTTGTCCTTCAGATAAGGAATCGTATAGTCCTCTATTTAGATATCATGCTGACATTTATATGGAACTAATTTGTCTAGCATTTGGTTTCTCGATCTCTGATTTATTTGACATAGAACTTAATCGAACACATCAATTCAGTTCTGACCGGGGCCGGCACATAAGTCAAATCAAATCATCGAGCGGCCGAGATATCGCTTTTACCCTCTTGGAATAAAAGTAACAGATAAACTTCGACTTATATGCATTTACTTATTCATTAATCAACTATACACAACAATGCGTTTTATAACATCAAGTTCCTGATGCGGTTTCGCATTATCAATGTACAACCAATTAACAAATAACAAACCATATATCTTGGTTTTAAGACCATATGATATTATCGTCTTGCGATCACCTTTTTTTTTTATCATATTCCATAAAGTGATTCCAGCAAGCACGGGTTTGTTCCAATGCTCAAAACTAGTTCATAAGCACTCATGAACGTTGCAGCAAACTTTTGCTATGTCTAATACCATTTAGACAATCTACACACCAATTCATGACAATCTTCATTCATACCTACTTCCAACATATGAACGATTGTGGATAATTTGAACAATTCGATCATTCTTAATAAACTCAATTATTCTGGAAGTAAAAACATGCAAAATGAAACAATAGTTAAACAATTAACATAAGACAGTAACATTACTCATAAATAATACTCTTTTATTTAATCATCAAATGTTAATTACATTTATCTATTACACGTTTCTACTACTATCTAATCTATACTAATATCATCCTTCAGCCCAATACTCCTAGCATGCTGCAAGTGCTTAATCCTACTCAGTCCCTTCGTAAGCGGATCTGCCGGGTTGTCCTCTGATGATATCCTCTTCACTATGAGTTGTCCTTCTTCTACACGATGTCTAATAAAGTGATATTTTATGTCGATATGTCGAGATCTACCATGATCCCTCGGTTCCTTGGTCAAGGCAACCGCTCCTTCATTATCACAGAAAATCTCCATGGGCTCCTTTATGGCAGGTACAACTCCAAGATCACCGATGAAGTTCTTTAACCATATTGCCTCTTTTGACGCTTCGCTTGCTGCAATGTACTCTGATTCGCATGTTGAATCAACTACGGTTTCCTGCTTGGAACTTTTCCAAGTCACTGCTCCTCCATTCAAGGTAATAACCCAGCCCGACTGCGAACGGTAGTTATCCATGTCGGTCTGAAAGCTGGCGTCACTATACCCTCGCACCTTCAAGTCATCACTCCCTCCGAGGACTAAGAACCATTCCTTCGTCCTCCGAAGGTACTTAAGGATATTCTTAACCGCAATCCAATGGGCTCTGCCAGGATTCCTTTGATATCTGCTAACCATGCTCAAAGCAAAGGCTACATCAGGGTGAGTACAAGTCATAGCATACATGATTGAGCCAACTGCGGCAGCGTATGGTACTCGGCTCATTTCTGCTATTTCAGCTTTGGTACTCGGACTTTGAGTCTTACTCAACTTGGCATTACTTTGTATCGGTAATTCTCCCTTCTTCAAGTTTTCCATACTAAAACGTTTTAGTACTTTATCTAAGTAAGTGTTCTGACTAAGTCCTATTGGTCTCTTACTTCGTTCTCTCACTATCCTTATTCCCAAAATATAGGAAGCCTCTCTGAGGTCCTTCATAGCGAAGCACTTCCCGAGCCAGGACTTAACCTCCTGTAGAGTCAAGTGGTCGTTTCCTATGAGTAGTATGTCGTTGACATACAGAACGAGGAAGCTTACTATACTCCCACTGGCTTTGACATATACACATGATTCATCTTCACTTCATACAAATCCAAACTCTTTGACTTTCTCATCGAAGCAAAGATTCCATCTGCGAGACGCTTGCTTAAGTCCATAAATGGACTTCTCAAGCTTACACACTCTATTCGGATGCTTCGAATCGACAAAACCCTTTGGCTGAGCCATGTAAACATCCTCAGCCAACTTCCCATTAAGGAAAGCGGTTTTGACATCCATTTGCCAAATCTCCTAATCATGAAATGCAGAAATAGCTAGCATCACTCTAATAGATTTTATCTTTGCAACTGGTGAGAAGGTCTCATCATAGTCAACTCCAGGAGTTTGAGTAAAGCCCTTCGCAACCAATCGCGCTTTATATGTGTGTACGTTTCCATCCACATCGGTCATCTTCTTGAAGATCCTTTTGCACCCAACGGTCTTACGTCCAACCAAATTCCAAACTTGGTTGTCATACATGGACTGGATCTCGCTGTCCATCGCCTCTTTCCATTTTACAGACTTCGGGCCTGCCATGGCTTCCTTATAGCTATTAGTTTCATCTAGATTTATTAGTGTACCATCACTAATATACATGTCCCCTTCGGTAGTAATATGAAAACCATAAAACTAGGGTTGAACTCTAACTCTTTCGGAACGTCTAAGATGTAAGGACTCGTCAATCGGTTCAACCGGAGTTTCCTCCTCGGGTTGAGTGCCAACGGTAGAGCTTCCTTGATCTATCGACTCTTGAATCTCTTCAAGCTCGATTTGCCTCACACTGTCTCCTTGGCTTATGAGTTCTCACTCTCAGAAAACTCCTCTCCTCGTAACAAAGACAACATTGTCCTTCGGTCTATAGAAGAGATATCCAAAGGATTTCTGCGGGTAGCCGATGAAATACATCGCTCACTACGAGGTTCAAGCTTGTCGTGAGTATCTCGTCTTACGAAAGCCTCGCAACCCCAAACCTTGATATGTGCCAACGAGGGAGCTTTCCCTGTCCACATCTCGTGAGGTGTTTTGGCAACCTTCTTAGTAGGGACTCGGTTAAGGATATGGGCGGCAGTCTCTAAGGCATACCCCCAAAAAGAGATAGGTAGTGAAGCACGACTCATCATAGAGCAAACCATGTCTAAAAAGGTTCAATTACGCCTTTTTGCCACACCATTCAACTGCG
Source organism: Lactuca serriola (assembly GCF_051521515.1). Taxonomy (NCBI): domain Eukaryota; kingdom Viridiplantae; phylum Streptophyta; class Magnoliopsida; order Asterales; family Asteraceae; genus Lactuca; species Lactuca serriola. The sequence goes on along the minus strand of NC_136412.1, from coordinate 282,140,989 downwards.
GTGTCCTAGGTGGCGTCAATTGTGAAACTATTCCACACTCCTTGAGATAATCATGGAATTCAAGACTTAGGTACTCTCCTCCTCGATCGGATCGAAGCATCTTGATTTTCCTACCCAATTGATTCTCCACTTCATTCTTGAACTCTTTGAACTTTTCAAATGTTTCTGACTTTTGCTTGATTAAGTAGATATACCCATATCTACTATAGTCATCGGTAAAAGTCACATAGAAGCGGTTCCCATCCTTCGTGGTTGATCTAAACGGTCCACATACATCGGTATGTATTAGGTCCAATAGACCTTCACCCCTTTCACACGTACTTGTGAAGGGTGACTTAGTCATCTTTCCAAGCAAACAAGACTCGCATGTGTCATCTTCCCTAAGGTCGAATGATTCCAATACTCCATCCTTTTGGAGTTGGGCTATGCACTTCTTGTTGACATGTCCAAGACGACAATGCCACAAGGATGCTCTATCCATACCATTGGAAGAATCCATGCATAAAACATCATTTCCTAAGTTATCTACAATCATAACAGTTTCATAAATTCCATTACATGGTATAGCTTCAAAATATAAGACACCATTTAGATAAGAAAGAATAGAACCATTCTCATTATTAAAAGAAAATCTAAAACCTTGTCTAAACAAACCATGAAATGAAATGATGTTTCTATCCATTTCTGGTGAATAGCAACAATTGTTCAAATCTAAAGATAAACCATTCCTAAGCATTAAAGAATACACTCCAATCTTGGTCACGGGCGACGATCTTCTGTTCCCCATGATTAGATTTATTCTTCCATGCTCCACATCCCCATTTCTTTTTAGTCCCTGCAATCCAGAACAAATATGGTAACCACAACCGGTATCAAGGACCCAAGAAATAGCATGAGATGAATCGTTAGATTTAATTGTATATATACCTGCGAAAGATGGCTTGATCTTTCCTTCCCTTATGGCTTGCAGGTAGTCTAGGCAGCTTCTCTTCCAATGCCCTATTTTATGGCAATGATGGCACTCTGCCTCCTTAGGGTTAGGACAGGGTTTAGCAGGATCAACTTTGGTCCCACTAGAAGAGGAACCATCTCGGGACTTTCCCTTGCGGTGGCTCTTAGACGGAGCCTTCCTCTTCTTGCCTCTTCCTTGCCCAATAGCCAAAACAGGAGCAGCGGGTGGATTGGGAGTGGGTGCAACAGACTTGTCCTTTAGGTTGCTTTCAGCAACCCTAAGGAGACCTTGGAGCTTGCTTAGGGTGACCTCTTCCTTGTTCATGTGGTAGGTCATCCTAAATTGATTGTAACACAGAGGAAAAGAGTGAAGCACCATGTCGATCGCCAAGTCTTCCCCAAAGTCAACATTCAACTTGTGAGGACGATCGACATACCTTTGCATCTTTTGCAGGTGCACGGTAAGAGATTCTCCATGACCCATTTTAGCGGAAATCATGTTAGTGAAAATCGCGTAACGCTCTTGCCTCGCGTTTTGGTGGTATCTCTCCAACAAGTCTTGGTGCATTTCATACGGATACATGTCCTCATAGGACTTTTGGAATTCGGCATTCATGGTGGCTATCATGATGCAATGTACCTTCGTTGCATCACGCTCGTGAGTTTCAAAAGCGGTCATTTCAGCCGGAGTAGCGATTTCAGGGTTGATTTTCTCGAGCTTCTCATCGAGGACATACTCCTTGTCCTCATAGCGAGCAATTGTGCGAATGTATCTTATCCATTCGCTAAAGTTCGTCCCATCGAAAGTGACCTTTTGACAAAGTCTCATCAATGTGAATGAACTAGCGGCAGCATTGTGTGCGTTCGACATCTACAAATAGAAAGGACAAAGATAGATTAGAATATGAATCCCTAATTATCACCCAATAAGAAAATTAGGGCTAGGATCCAACAACAATATTTACATATTAGAAAAGGGATGCCGTAATCTAACATGCAAATAATATGATGGTAAGTGAATGACGATTCACTAATTCTCCACCACAAAAACATAACTTTAAGTTCTAAATGTATTGAGAATTCCAAGGTTTGGATGAGATTCATTGAAACTTTTCAATGGCATGTTTAAATCTCGATATGCCCCTCTCGTTTGTGACTGGGATACCGAGGATCACAAAGTGGGTGTGAATTACCATGCAAATTTACATGGTGCCTTCATTGTAACGATCACCTATTCGATGTGCCGATAAACCACACACGCTCCATCGAACTATGATAAACAATGAATCACCCTTTGCCACCTTTGCTTAGAACTAATTAGTGGGCCGGTAAACCACACACGCTCCACTAACTTCTTAGCAAGGGTGCAAAGTGTAATTTCATGGGATTGCATCAATTCACTTTTCCTAAAGTAACTAAGATTGGGAAATTTTTGAAAAACATGTAGTTACTTTGTATTTCATATTATACTTTTAATGAAGAGATGAGGTTGCCCTATCCTACCCGTTCGGCTAACGACCCTCCACCGATCAAGCAAGCGGTGGGTGTGAGTGTACACCCATTAAGCACCATTTTATAGGCAGCAACCTTATACCCACCTTATAGACCGGCTTCGTGAATGAGGCCTGCTAACGGTAAGACTAGCATTTTTAATTATACATATATATATTAATCTTGTAATATTATATTAGTATAGGGTTGGATTTTAAACTTGTAAAATTCTAAGGTTTGAAATTTAAATTGTCTAAATTAAACTTTTAATCATAAATTTCAAAACTTGAGGGCAAGTTTTAAACTTTTAAAACATAGAGGATCAAATAAAAAATAATCTAAATTAACAATTAATTCCATAATTATCCATATTTTATTTATTTAATGATTTCTTGCAAAACAATTACCAATTAAATTAAAATAATTAATCAATTATCACATAAGGAAACAAATATTTTATTAATTGATAAATATCTTCAATTAGGTCAAGAATATACTCATATATATCATAAAATCGTATTTATATTGATCTAATATGATTAAGGCAAGTATCTCAAAGATAAACAACAAGAAATCCCGAAGTTTCCTCTTTCTGACACTCGAACTCGCCGAGTACCCAGATGGACTCGCCGAGTTGAGCCTACTCACCGAGTACCATCATGGGACTCGCCGAGTTCATCAGCCAGAGGACAAAAAAATGATTTTTTCAGCAACAAACAAGCAATCAAAGTATGAATTCAATAGAAACCAATCAAGGCTCTGATACCACTGATGGGTTTTAGCCATATGAACATCCCTATGTGCACATGCAACCCTAATGCTTGGATCTAGGTTTCTCTAATTGATCATACATTGAATCCAAGACTTCTAATGGCTAATATACAATAACAACAATATGAAATCAGAGATTAGAAGTTTACCTTGAATCACTTGCTTGATCTTGTTGTCCTTGAGGCTTTAGAGTCACAATTGTCACTCCTCTAATGGCTTACAAACACCAACTAGCAAGAAGATGATTTAGGAGAGAGGAGAGAAGAGGAAGAAATCGGCCAGGGTTTCCTTAGAGACAAGAGTACCGAATTCCCTCAGCCCTAGGGGTCTATTTATACTTGTAAGGCTCCTAGGGTTTCACCCTTAAAGCCTAATTGGATAACTTAAGCCCTAAGCAATCCAAATCCTTTAAATGATAAGCCTTGGACGATTTTATGGCTATCCTTAGCCCTAGAAATCGTCCATCCCTTATCCATAAAGGATATATATCCCAAAGTGCAACTATCAAACAATTGACAGTTTATACCCCTTCATTTAATTAATCTCTTTAAGTCACCAAATTAATTCCCATTTAATTTATGACTTATATTAATCAAATAACAATATTATTATTCCTTATATTATAATTATAATATATTAATAATAATCCTTCTCTCATTAAAAATCATCCTGTCAAGTTGCTAAGGTGAAGGCAACCCAAAAGGGCCATGCACAACCGGGTCAAATACTTGCCTAATATAGTTGTAGCCTTAGACACTATTCCAACAGTATATACCTATAAGTTCTTTGAACCTAGAGTATAAGTATAAATGTTTGTAATTCCATACAAACCAAGTTGCTACGTATAAATCTTATTTCAATTCTATACGAGTAAGTAGGGTAGGTATATTGTTCTACTTAATATACAAGTAATATACCTACTAGATTCTTATACTTAGAGTATAAGTCTTTGGGAAACTTATACTTAACATTCATACTTGTATATCGACAAAGTATAATGCTTCTAAAGTTATGTTACCATGAGTCTGTACCTACGACCGTACGACTTAGTTTTATACCTCTGGTTATTATTACATGGATCACACCTGGAGGTAGTTACAAGGATCACACATTCTGGTAGTTACAAGGATCACACATTCTGGTAGTTACAAGGATCACACATTCTGGTAGTTACAAGGATCACACATTGCGGTAGTAAAAGGATTACATATTGCGGTAGTACAAGGATCACACCTTGCGGTAGTACAAGGATCACACCTTGCGGCAGTACAAGGATCACACCTTGCGGCAGTAAAAGGATCACACCTTGCGGTAGTTTCCGCACGCTTCATCGACGTCGGAAGGTAGTAAATTAGGCAAGTTCGTCACGTGAATACCTTTGAGTTGGAGCTAGCAACGACGCTGGGGTTGTTAAGCTCACACGGGATTAACGAATACAGGTTAGAGGACTTTCACTAAGATTTCCAATCTTAGTTGATGAATACAATAACTCATGTAGACTTCAAAGGCTTCCTATAGCTCTAACAACAAATGCATTTTCGTGTCTAAAACCCTAAGTTACTAGACTATGCTTTTAAACTTTACTCCTAAATTCATAATACTTTTAGGCAGTACAACAGCTATAACTTGTGGAAAAACCAGGTTTTATCTTAACATAAAACCAATAATAACAACGTATATATCAATTAACATATAGAACTTCCGAGTATAACTCTGGAACTATATCGCACACACAATATATATATATATATATATATATATATATATATATATATATATATATATATATATAATCCTAAGTATAACTCGATATCTACATTAGTATAATACTATAACAATAACACGCTAACAAGTTTACGATAGTTGTATAGATACAAAATAATTATATCCCGATTAACGAACGTACTATCATATAATTATAATATTAACTTGTATTCAATATTTAGCATGCGTTTTCCCCCGAAAACATTAAAAAGTGGGGCCGTGAAACTCACCTTAGCAACGTGATTTTATGTAATCTAAGCAAAAACGGTAAGTGGTACGAGGTCGTCGGGGCTCGGGAAGCGAAACGACTTCAACAAACAAGAGAGAGAGAGAGAGAGAGAGAGAAAAGAAATCGTGTAAGGAGAGAAGAGGCCGGAAATGCTATTTATAGGCTGATTTTTGGCCTCTCACGACATGAGAATGATAGATTCACGTCGTGAGCTATGGCAAGAGTCATCCCGTAGCTTTAACGCGTGTTTTCTCACCTCGAATAGTGTCCTGCAGCGTCCTCACGTCGTGAGAAGACCTTGCTCACGTCGTGAGCTTTTGGATTATCGTTCCATAGACTTCTAGCTTCGAAATGTGGCATTTTGACTCCTCACATCGTGAGTTTTTATGCTCACGTCGTGAGTTCAGTCAGATTAGGGTTTCTGACAGCGACATCTTCGGAAGGCCATAACTTTTGCATACGAACTCTGTTTTTGACGTTCTTTATATCCACGCGTAGGTATTTACGAGTACTACAACTATATTTTAGACTCTAATATCTAATTCTAAGTCTATTTTAAAATCCTTTTATTATAGAGATTTATAGTGTTCGGTTTATCATAACTTCTTCACGCGAAGTCAGATTTAGATGTTATCTATATTTTTGGAATCGTATGGACGTATACTTTGATTTATTCTCTAAAGTATGTATGAAAGTTCATATTTGTATTAGAATTATCATGAAATACATAGTAAGTTTACTACATTACTATTTTAACAAAATCACATTACATGATTGGTATAATCACATGTGATTGTTATTGACCTATTTTGACTATTGTTACAGAGTTTCAGGTAGGTGACATGGTCCTCCTGAAAGTATCGTCCTGGAAGGGTGTTATCTGGTTCCGGAAGTGGGGCAAGTTGGGCCCCAGATTCATTTGTCCATTTAGGGTTTTGGCCCGGTGGGCTGGGTTGCTTGCCGTTTGGATCTTCCAGCAGAGCTTAACCAGATCCACAACACTTTCCACGTTTCTCAGTTATGGAAATGTTTGGTGGATGAATCAGCAGTAGTACCATTGGAGGATATCCAGGTTGATAGCAGCTTGAATCATATTGAGAGACCCGTGGCAGTCTTGGATCGGAAGACGAAGACCTTGAGGAACAAGGTAGTCCAGCTAGTGGAGGTGCAGTGGCAACACCGGAAGGGTTCAGAGTGGATGTGGGAGACCGAGGAGGAGATGAGGGAGCATTATCCAGAGTTATTTTTGGATTCAGCAGCAGCAGACTTCGAGGACGAAGTCTAAGATAAGGGGGGAGAATTGTAACACCCCATTCCTGGTATGTGATTTAAATATAGTATTTTCCTTCCTTAAGAGGAACTTGACGAGTCAATAGCCCGACTAGTCGAGTAGAGACGGGATTTGCATGCGTTTTTAGTTGGCGACTCGACGAGTCCATATTCCGGACTCGGCGAGTCCGCTTGTTTGGAAGAAACCCTAAATCCCAGGGTTTGTATCCTATTTAAACGTCATTATAGCCTCCCACCCCAGCCTCCAACACCTTTAGAGCATTTCTCTGTAAAAACCATAGTCCCCATTGTTGAGCTTGAGTGTTTTGTGATAGCTTGGGAATTTTAGAAGAGAAGGAAGGAAAGAAGATCAATAGAAGAGAAAGGAGATCATAGAACTAGCTTCCATCTGTTTCATATTCTGGTAATAAAGTTATTACCTTGTTTATTCTTCCATTAAACCCTCTTTTATGCTTGTTTATGTCTCTTTTGGAGCTTTATATGATTTAAACTGCAGATTTGAGCTCTCCTTAGGATGGAGACCATACATCTAGATGTTATTGAGCTCTAGGAACTCTATGTAGCTACCTTTATGCAGATATAGCCTTGTTCCAAACCCTAAGTGCTTAGTGTTGGATGATTTTAGTGTTTTAGCCCCATTCTCATGTGCATGCACATAAAGTTGGATACTTTACGTGCAAAACCAGCCCTAGAAGCCCAGATCCATGAATTGGATGCACTGTAGTTGACTAGAATCGACTGTATAGTAATGGCATGCAGGAGACTCAGCGAGTCCATCCGGACTCGGCGAGTACAAGGCAATCTTCTTGCCTCAAGAACAGACTCAACGAGTTGTTCATACAACTCGGCGAGTCACAGTCCGGACGTGTTCATATGATGAAGGAGAACTCGACAAGTTGTTCATCCAACTCGGCGAGTTAGATGAAGTTAGATTGGACGTTAGTATGGAAGAAGAACTCGTCGAGTAGTTGCCAAACTCGACGAGTTGAAGCGAGTAGAGGATTAGAAAAGGTGTTAGGGACTCAGCGAGTTGGCGGCCCAACTCGGCGAGTCTGGTCAACTGAAAGTTGGCTTTGACCAGGAAGTTGACTTTGACCAGGGCTAAAATAGTCATTTTACCCCGCGAACAGTTATCAGTGTCTGATTTAGTGTTTATGGGATTTGTATTCGGGGAGTTCCAGAGCAACAGTCGGCTAGTTTCAGATTTAGCATCTCAGCAGCCAGCGTTACAAGGTGAGTTTTCCTTCCAGTAGGAACGGGTCTACGGCCACAATGTCGGCCCGTTTAGTTAGCAGTAGTTTCGGACTTCGGTCCGATGCAGTAGTTCAGTATGCTTGATTTCTTTGTGATTCAAGCAAGTATTTATGTTATGTGTCCCGGACTTTGGTCCGATGCAGTATCCAGTATATGTGTTTATGCTAGTAGTTATGATTATGTTATGCTATGTTCAGTTAGTTTCCGGACTTCGGTCCTATGCAGTTTCCAGACTTCGGTCCGATGCAGAGGAAAAGGCTCTGGTTAGTTTCCGGATTCGGTCCGATACAGAGGGCAAGTCCCTGGTTAGTTCCGGACTCCGGTCCGATGCAGTTTTCAGACTTCGGTCCGATGCAGAGGGCAAGGCCCTAGTTAGTTCCGGACTTCGATCCGATGCAGTTTCCGGACTTCGGTCCGATGCAGTGGGCAAGGCCTAGTAGTTGCTTTATATGTTATTATATGGTATGTGGTAGTTTAGGGGAGCTCACTAAGCTTCGTGCTTACAGTTTCAGTTTTGGTTTCAGGTACTTCCACTAGCAAGGGGAAGAGCTCGGGATGATGGCATGGCACACACCATAGTTACAGTTTTATCCTGGGAGTTTTATTCAGATATTTTGATATGATAATGACTTCAGTTTTGATTTGTTACATTTGCTATGGCTTTTGAGACATATGATTCATGGTTTTATTATATAACACTTGATGTTGTGGTTTTTAGTAATGTTAAAACAAAAAATTTCGAGTTGTATTTTTGGGACGTTACATTGATGGTTGGGGGTTTCACGGCGGGGCAGGCTACTTTAAAAGCTACTATATGCAACATCACAAAACATGAGAAGTTGTGCTTGGAAAATCAACACATTTTCATACCATTTACATTTGATACATTTGGTTTCCTCGCGCTAAATGCGGTGGAGCTTCTTAATAGAGTACAACGAATCATGCATAACAATGTTATATCCCTTAGTTCTATGGATGTAATCTTGAATATAATTGGCTTTACCATACAAAAAGGCTTAGAAACATAGCTTGTTGCTCATTTTCCATCTCACTCATTGTACGATGATAATTAAAAGATATTTAATTTAATTTTCCATGGATATGTTAAAAAAATCTAGATAAAATTAAACTAGATGAACAACTAGGAAATTAGGGAAAAATAATAAGCGATCATTGAATACAGAATTGACCAAGCTTTACCTCGTGGGCTACCTAACTTGTTGTATAGGAGTTGAAAATGGACAATTTAACTTCTACACAAAAGTTAAACCTTTAAGGTACATCTTCAAACAAAAAAGGAAAGAATTTTGAGATGTGTTGGAACCATGGTGGTTGAGGATAGTGGTGATACCTGCGGATATTGATAACGGTGGTTGTGAGCGGTATTGATGGTGGTAGATCAAGAAGCAAGAGGCAGAAAAGAGACACAAGTTGCGAATTTGGTCGTTTCACAGGAAAAGATGACAGAAGATTGAGGAAACTATTATCAATTGATAAAATCCACCCTCCATCACCATAAATCTAAACTAACCTTTCTATTAAAACCATGTGACATCATCTGATTGAGAGAAAAATATTGGAAAATTTCAGACTTATCTTTCGCATTCACGATGAAATCGAAGAAGCACATGTCAAACATCTTCTAGTAATGTTGATTTAGAGTGAATGAGAGAGAGAGAGAGAGAGAGAGGATAGCATAATTTTGGCATGGAAATTTTAATTTCTCTGAGCGGTGAAGGTAGTTGTTTAGAATACTAACAATGTTTTCTTGAGTTTTCTTTAAGAGGGAAAGGGAAGGAAAAAAGAGGATTGAGAAGGAGAGAGGTGTTCTTAAGTTTTTTTTAAGGAGAGAAAGGAAAGGGTATGAGAGAATTGTGAGGGATGGGGAGAAGAACAGAGGGTTGTTTCTTTCCACTCATATTGGGCTGGATTGGGAAGGAAAAGAGAAAAAGATTGATTTTACCCTTTCATTAATCCAGTTGCAACTTCACATTGTGACTTCACACCAACGAATTATTATTCATTATCTTCATTTTCACAACTTATTCTCATAGCATCTTCATCTTCAATCTCACATAACATGTTTTTTCACACCATCAAACTACTGTTTATTATCTACAATGCTTCCTCTTCTCCATCTTCTTCCGTTTATGAAGCACTAAAGCTGATGAACCCTAAACAGGGGTAAAAATGTCATTTTCCAGTAAACTTGCTTTCCTTCCCCTTCAACTCGAGAACGCATTTGTAACGTCCCAAAATTTTCATTTCTAATTTAAATCAAATAGTATTCCAAAAACATCATCAATACAATCCAAATGAAAATAAGTGTATCAAACATCATATCGATCAGAGTAAATCACAAAAGTGGAACTATGTGGTGTGTATGATGCAGTCATCCCAAGCTCTTCCTCTTGGAACAAGAAGTGCCTAGAACATAAACTGAAAATCGTAAGTACAAAGCTTAGTGAGTTCCCCAAACTACCACATACCATACATAATACAACACATACCGGGTCCCTCCTTCCATCGGGCCCCGCTCGGTATACAAATATGTTATTCTTAGGCCCCACCTGAGATTGGGCCCCTCCCATTATACACATAAAATAAATATTTCACAAAATCATGCTAACACACATACAACGATCATAGAACAATAGCATATGATTTAGTCATCGGGCCTTGCCCGTCATCGAGCCCCACCCGGTATACATAGCAACACATAACACATGCAAGGGTCATGCAGACTCCTAACATCCCAACATAAATAACAAGGGCTAAAATTGGTGCCTTAGACCCACTAAACTTTGTGAGGAAACTCACCTCAACTGCTGAATCTAACTAAAAATCCATGGCCGTTTGTTTGATGAATCCCCGAAATATCAATACAAAATAACACCCAATTTAAGATTTGGGTTCCAATCCATATCCAAAAATGTATACTTGGGGTAAAAAGACCATTTTACCCCTAACCTAGTTTGGTCTAAGGCTAAAGCCAATACTCACAATCTAAAAGTCCCAAAAACCAATTAATCATCTCAGACCCACTTATGGCCCAATTTTCCAAATTGGGCCCAAACTCTTACATGGGCCTTACCCTAAAGCCCACACATTCACTTAGTCCAAACACTTGACTTCAAATGGACTAATAAGACCTTATGCATCAAAACCCAAAAGGAATGGCCCGTCTAAGGCCTAAAGAATGTGCCCAACAAACTGAGTACGCGGGGCGTACCAAGCATGTACGCGCAGTGTACTCGCTTGAGGGCTCGTATGCCCAGCGTACTCACCAGTTCAGCCCAAACTCAATTAAAGTACTTAATGCTTAAGACCAAATGTCCAAACCATATATCTAAGACCTAAAAAGCATCTAGAACCAAAAATTCACTGACTTGGTGACTTTGCATGCTCCATAGGGACCCAACTTCAAGATGTAACACTCTACTTTTAATAAACGGACATAATCTCATACATGGATGATTCTAAACCGTAAAGGTGCCAACTTTATGGACCTTAAATCTCAGAAACACCAAGAGTAGCAACTCATAGCTCCTGGAGTAGTATCAAACCGCTAGATCTCATTCACGGGGCCAAAAAGGGTTTAAAACCCATATAAACTAGATCTAAGCTTCTAATGAGAAAGGTCATAGCCTTTTACCTCAAACAAGATGGAAATGAAGTAGATAATCAAGATCCACAAGCTCTTCCTTGATCCACAACCTTGCACCAAACTCCTTCTTGAATATGAACCAAAACACACCAAGATGCATACAATGAGCTCAAAACACAACAATAGAGGCTAAGGAACGATATCTAGGGTTTTGGATACTTAGGAGCTAGTAAATAGGCCAAACCTAATGACTTAAGGTGTTTATATAGGGTGATCCACCCTAAATTAGGGTTTCATTAACCCTCACGTACGCCCTGCATACATGTCCAGAGTCACAACCAAGCCTCGCATCAGTACACTAAGCGTAGACTTTGGTCCGCCCTGCGTACTAGCCTTTCATATTGTACGCTAAGCGTACCACTTGGTACGCGTCGCGTATTGGCCATGGACCGAAATGAAACTTTTAAATAACACAAGGGGAAATAATTAAACATACCAGGATCCAAGTGTTACAATTCTCCCCCAATCGAATCAGACTTCGTCCTCGAAGTCTGCTGCCTCGAACAACTCCGGATAGTGCTCCCTCATCTCATCCTCGGGCTCGCACTTCCACTCCGAACCCTTGCGGTGCTACCATTGCACCCTCACCAGCTCAACAACCTTGTTCCTCAAGGTTTTCGCCTTCCGATCCAGAATCGCCACCGGTATCTCAATATAATTTAGGCGTTCATCCACCTGAATATCCTCCAATGGAACCACTGCAGAATCGTCCAGTAAGCGCTTCCACAGCTGAGAGACGTGGGACGTAGTATGAATCTAACTGAGCTCATCTAGAAGATCCAAGTGATAAGAAACCCATCCCACCCGAGCCAAAACCTTGAAAGGACCAATATATCTGGGGCCCAGCTTGCCCTGCTTCCTGAAACGAATAACACCTTTCAAGGTGACACCTTTAAGAGAACCATATCTCCCACCTGGAACTCTAAGTGTGACCGGCACCTGCCGACATAACTCGTCTGCCGAATCTGAGCTGTCTAGAGCCTGCTCCGAACCTTCTTAATCAGCTCAGTGGTCTTGAGTACCACATTGGTACTCCCCATAACCCGCTGACCGACCTCGCCCCAGAAAATCAAGGTCCTGCATTTCCTCTCGAACAACATCTCAAAATGAGATTGATCAATGTTGGTGTGATAACTATTGTTATACGAAATTCCATTAACGGAAGATACATATTCCAACTCCCACCAAAATTTAGAACGTACACCCGCAACATATCCTCTAGGGTCTGAATCGTCCACTCATTCTGACCATCGATCTTTGGATGAAATGATGTGCTAAAATGGAGACGAGTGCCCAACTCGTCATGAAACTTCTTCCAAAATCTTGAAGTAAATCAAACATCTCTGTCAGAAACCACTGATACCGACACCGACACCCCATGATGTGCCACAACCTCCCTGATATAAACCTCGGGCAACTTCTCTGCAGAAATACTCTCCTGAATTGGAATGAAATGCGCGCTCTTGGTCAACCGATCCACAATGACCCATATCAAATCCACTCCGCATGCAGTCCTCGGAATCTTTGTGATAAAATCCAGGGTGATGTCCTCCCATTTCCATACGGGAATCTCCAATGGCTGCATCTTGTTGTGAGGTCGCTGATGTTCGGCCTTGACTTTCCTACAAGTCAAGCACCACTCCACGTAGCAGGCCATATCCCGCTTTATGCAGGGCCACCAATAATCAGGATGAAGATCCTTATACATCTTCATTGTCCCAAGATGAATGGAGAACCTTGACTTGTGAGCCTCCTCCATCAAAATTTGATGCACACCGCCCCAATACAGAACCAACACTCACCGATTCAAAGTCAACAATCCACAGCTATCATAATCAAAGGAAGCCACCTGACCCACAATACACTCGCTCTTTCGGTGCTCTTCCTTCATAGCCTCGACCTAAGCCTTACGAATCCGCTCCAACAATGGAGTAACCACGGTCATCCTCAAACATATATCTCGCCTCGGTGTCACAACCACCTTGCGGCTAAGAGCATAGTTCACCACATTGGCATTCCTCTGGTGATAAGGGATCTCACAATCATAATCCTTCACCACATCCAACCATCGACGTTGCCTCATATTCAAATTCGGCTGGTCCATAAAATACCTCAAACTCTTGTGATCCGTGTAAATAGTCTACGAACACCATAGAGGTAATACCATCAAAACTTGAGGGCGAAAACCATGTCCCCTAACACCAAATCATGCGTCAGATAATTTGCCTCATGAGGCTTCAGCTGCCTCGAAGCATAAGCGATCATGCAACCCCTCTGCATCAACATTGCCCTCATCCTGTGATAGAAGCATCACAATAAACTACAAAATCATCAACACCCTCTGACAAGGTCAGAATCGACGCCTCACATAATCGTTGTCCTAAAGTCTCAAAAGTTTCCTGCTACTCAGGCCCCCAACGAAATGTAACCGTCTTCTTGGTCAGTCGGGTCAAAGGAACAACTATCTTGGAGAAATCCTGGATGAATCTCCGATAATAACCAGCCAAACCAAGAAAACTTTGAATCTCAGATGGAGACCTTAGAACCTCCCACCGCATCATGGCCTCGGCCTTGGTTGGATCGACCAAAATACTAATCTGGTTGACAAGGTACCCCAGAACTACACCTCGTGTAACCAGAACTCACACTTGGAGAACTTTGCGAAAAATCTCTCCCTCCTCAATGTCTCTAGCACTTACCTCAAGTGCTCCTCATGTTGACCCTAAGTATTGGAACAAACCAAGATATCATCAATGAATACCATCACAGACTGATCCAACATCAGCCTGCACACGCAGTTCGTGAGATCCATGAACACGGCTAGAGCATTTGTGAGCCCAAAAAGCATCACCACAAACTTGTAATGACCATAACGAGTCCAGAAAGACTTCTGCACATCCTCTTCCCTAACCGACATCTAATGATAACCCAATCGCAAATCAATCATAGAGAACCAAGATGCACCCTGAAGAAAGTCAAAAATATCATCAATAATCGGGAATGGATAACGGTTCTTCACTGTTACCTTATTCAGCTCCCGTTAGTCGATACACATACGATGAGACCCATCCTTTTTCTTTACAAACAGAATCGGTGCTCCCCAAGGCAAGCTGCTCGGTCGAATAAATCCCTTGTCTAACAGTTCCTACAGCTGTGTAGACAACTCCTGCATCTTGGGATGGGCCAACGGATATGGTGCTTTGGCTATCAGATCCACACCTGGAACTAGATCAATCCTAAACTCAACCTGCCTCTCCATAGGCACCCTAGTCAAATCCTTTAGGAATACATGTGGGTAATCCCGCACAATCGGCACATCATCCACGGTTGCTTACCCTTATCCCAGGTATCCATAACATAGGCGACATATCAGGAACAACCCTACTGAAAATAGAGTTTGGCCCTCGCTGCTGAACACAAAATTGGCCCACGTTGAGATCTCTCCCCATGAACCACTAACTCTCCCCCACTTGGAGTACGAACTCGTACCAACTACTGCTCACAATCGATCACTGCCCCATAGTAGAGTCTAGGGAAAATTATATGATTGTTTACACACATTTGTATGTTTTAAAATTGTTTTTGTCATAATAACTTGGAAAACTACGAGACAATACTTGGGACGAGTATGAGTAGGTGTGAAAGGTAGTAGAGGCCTATACTACCGGAAGCACAGGACTTACGCTTGGATCAGGGAAAGTCACAAGGTTACCAAGGAACTAGTAATTGATTTTGTTTTGTTCATGTCTGTCGTTACCATCGTTACGGTAATGACAAAGAAGATGATTGTTAATCCGACCCTAGTGATCATATCAAATCGATTCTGATTAATATAAGTATGTTACGTGGTTCAAAGAACCAAGATCAATGTAGCGTCTGACTTAAGTTAGAAGATTGAAGTGAAATATAATCGAATCGATCTATAGAAGTATCACAACCGTTTTTAAGGTTAGAAGCTTGTACCTAGAAGTGCTACATGCTAGATTGTGATTATATCACATTAGAACATGAAGGAAGGTATATTCCATTCTGGAATTTGACTCTAAAAGACCTGAGTCTAAGCGTTGCATCGTACGACGAGATGTCATTAGAACATGTCCCATCAGTCTGTTACGATAATTGAAGTAAAGATTGTTTTCGAAGGAGCATGAGTCTCCAATAAGGATCGAGATTGTGACTTGAAGGTCACGATTGAAAGTGCAACGTGAGATAGAGAGTGGGTGCAAGATCGAGCACCGTCTGCAGTCCAGAAGTCCAAGAATTATATACTCATTTGAAGCAACATAGGAGTTACGGTTATTACCTACGATGAAAAGATAATGTATGGATTCATTATGCAAGCCCTATTTCGTTGATGATTCTGGGACGTAATCATCCTAAGGGGAAGATAATTGTAACACTCGCAGATTCGGGTTAGTCAATTTAGAGACAATAAGCGTCAAAAATAACTTTTTATATAAGATTTAGAATAAATAATCTTGACCAAGTTATAGTATATGTCAAAAGGGTTCCGTACATGTAAAGAACGTTAAAATCCGAGTTATAACAAAGAAGTTATGACCCGTCGAAGTTTTATAGCAAAATCGGCACGGCACCGGGAATCGTAAAAAGTGCATTTACGATAAAATACTTTCTAGCCTTAGCAATCTAAAAGAAATTTGTAGTATATGTTAAACCGAGAGTGTACATAAAAAGAACGTTCAAATCTGACTTCGTATGAGGAAGTTATGATTTTTCTAAGATTTAGCATAACAGTGCACAACCCGAAATTCGAATTTTAGATCGGTCGATTTTTAACCAAAACAATCTAAACGAGAATTTAAGATCTTGTTAATAGGAGCTCAACGATAAAAAGATAGTCAAAAACGGAGCTCGTATGCGAAAGATATGAACGAAACTTAGTCCCTACTCTTCAAGCGCGGCAAATTCGATACAAATTTGTAAATTCGAGATAGAATGAGAATTAGCCGATGGAGTCTAAATGAAAATTGTAGTACTCATAAATACCAATGTGTGGATATAAATAATGTCGAGAATAGAGCTCGTATGTTAAAGATATGGACGAAACTTGGTCCCTACACTTCGAGCGCGATAAATTAGATACAGTTTTGTAAATCGGAGATGGAATGAGAATTAGCTGACGGCGTCTAAATGAAAGTTGTAGTACTCGTAAATACCAACGTGTGGATATAAAGAACGTCAAAAATAGAGTTCGTATGAACGATTTATAATTTATAATAGCACATTTACATATTAAAATAAAGTGTAACTCATATATACGTATACATATATATATATATATATATATATATATATATATATATATATATATATATATATATATATATATACATATGTATATATCATTAAAAAGCTATCGACGATGCGGTCATTATAAGACTAGTGTTGAGTACTTTCGACATTAGTTTAGTACAAATATCATTAAATCTATTTAAAATAGTATTATAAAGGAGGGTTTAGTCATTTAAGTAAATATAGATGGTGGTTTTTGAAAATTCAATTACTATAAATAAGAGCCTCTAGGCTCTCATATTTTTTGCACCCTTCTCTTGATTCAAGAGTCTTTCTCTTTTTATCCCCCGGGCATTTCGGTCCCTCGTGATTCAACTTTTATTCTGTAGTCTTTAGTACAGTAAGGTGAGCGCTGAAGCGCTGCAAAAATCTTTCTTAGAAAGATTCAGCGACGATGTTCTGCCCCTGCAGAGCCCGACTCCTAGATAAGTAAGTTATGTTACCCTACTTTAAATATAGCTTATGATATCGTTATTATGAACCTATAAATAAAATTTATCAGTGATTGAAAGTTGTTATACTGATTGAACTACTTACGGGAGAGGTGTCTAGAATGGTCACGTTGGGTTTGGTTGTTGGATTTCAGAAAAGCTATATGCTGAAATGGTCCTGCCTCCCAACTGTCCTGTCTGGCTGATCATTACTTGGTGGATCATGAAATAGACTCTGAGTTAATGACGAATCTAGACTAATAATTAGTCGAAATAAATATTATACTAAAACCTAGTGGTAATAATACTATGTTTCGTCGAAAGAAATTATATTGTTAACAAGCGAAGCGTTGTCCGAGTTTGGAATCATCACTTTAACAAGTGCGTGCATAGTTACTTTCATCTTACACATAGATATGAAGTATTTTATATAAATTACGTGTTATGTGTGCATATTATTTGAATACTTGCTTTCTATGCTGGATGAACGATTTTATACATATTTTAAATGATTTAAACTGTATATGTATTTTATATTTACGAATATGTTGGGTAAAACATGGGTAGATGAACGATGAGATATGAAAGATAGTATGAGTAAACATTGGCAGCTATAGACTTAGTGCCTAATAAATAACATCGGCAGCTATGGACTTAGTGCTTATTAGATAAACACCGGTAGCTATGGACTTAGTACCGGTTAGATAAACGTTGGTAGCTATGAACTTAGTACTTGTTGGATAAACATTGGTAGCTATGGACTTAGTGCCTATTAGGTAAACACTAGTAGCTATGGATTTAGTACTCGATGAATGAACTTTAGCATCTATGGAATTAGTGTTTTACGAACGAGCATTGGCAGCTATGGACTTAGTGCTTGTCATATAAACCCTGGAAGTGATGGACTACAGAATGATCGAATGCAGGATAGATGATTCTTAGGGTAAACCCTTAAGAATAACGAAGATAATGGGGATGGGTAATTGGGTTCATTGTTTGATGATTAAACATAATAATTATATTATTGTGGGTTGAAAACCCTATGTACTCACCAGGTTTCCCAACCTGACCCACTCAGTTTATTTGTATCACAGGTGTCGATATGAAGTTACATTACGCTAAGATATTAAGGAGACATAAATCACTACTGATAATGAATGTAAGTTCTGTTTATGCTCATGTTTATGTATTGGTGATGACATCCCAATGTTTTAAAATGAATAAAATACATTTCTTCGGAGATTCTTTGATAACGTATTTATCATGTTTTTCTAGGAACAAATTTCGCAACTCTTTTCTTTAAAAGGTTACTCTGATTTTCAAAATAAATCATAAACAAATCGGTCTTTTATGGTCGTGAAAATGGGGATGTCACATGCATGGCCCTGGCGGCCGTCAGTAATCCGAAGAGTTGCAAGAGCGGGTGTTGACACCGGTCCCGCTGCAGCTAAACTCGAACAATTGGCCTTCTTGTGGACCCTATGATTGCAATGAAAGGAAATCAGATCAGATCCTTGGGTGAGGGTAACAGTACAATCCATGCTATAATGACCCGTCCGGCCGCACTTGAAGCAGCCAGAACAACCAAATATGCACGGTCCCTCGTGCGTCCACTCGCACTTGCCACGACGGCTCCGACCCTAATGGCCTCTCAATCTAGACTCAGATACCTTGGCCCTCTTGCCTGAACCCTCAGCACTCAGCACAGAATCTGGCTTCCTCTTCCTCTCCATCTCCAGATCAATCTCCCTCTCCCTAGCTCGTGCTATCATATCCTCCAACATCTTGCAACTGGATCGACTCACAAACTGCCGAATGTTACTCCTTAAAAGGCAGGAAGCTATTCTGACCTTTGCCTCCTCGGGGCAACGGCTGGTGCGGAAGGCGTTAACAACATATTCTAACCACTGCCTGCTCGCTATAGGTTCCTTCTCCCTGTGATAGTCTAGAGTTCCACATGCTCGGAACTCCCTGAATATCAAAGAACGTGCTCCCACTAGTGTCATCATCTCATAATGAAACGAGCTCAACCGCTCATCCAGAACCTCCAGAATACCCTTATTGACCGTTCCGAAGTTCACATGAGTCTGATCAAGAATGCAACGAGTAATCTCAAACAAGATGAACTCCCTAGTTTGCTCATCGAGCTGCCCAACTCCAAATCCTGAGCCTGAACCCTCACTAGCACCAGAACTGCCAACAGGTCTGCCTCTCAATTTCACCGTACTGAAAATAGACCATATAAACCATCAGAATATGCATCGATATATATATATATATATATATATATATATATATATATATATATATATATATATATCGGGGAATCACAAACTCCTCAAGCTCCATGGTTTCATTGCAACTCTCATTGAATCGAGTACAGATCCTCTGCTTCCAATAGTACGGGCCCATACTACCTTCCACATTTATCCGTACTTTCCTCAAGAATTTTCCTTGAATCAACCAAGTTACTTTATATCCATACATATTTCCCATACAACTAAGGCTTCCAGCACTAGATCTCATCCTTGGTTTTCCTAGGGCAAACTCCATACCACTCTCTGCCATCAGCTACAGAAGAAACTCTCATTAACTCTCTCTAACTAGCTCACAAATACAATTACATACCACTAAAACCAGATAGATCTTCGAATGAAAGGTCTCACACTACAACGGTTGGACTCAGACAAGAGATGCGTAATAGAGTTAAAACCTAACCTTCTAAAATTATTTAGTTCCCATAATATGTAACTTAGCATATTTTCTTACTAGTTAGCTGAAGCTAGTTAGAACTCCTAAAAGAACAAAGCAAGCAACATTCGAGTATCAAGTAACCAAAATCAAGCATTACCTAAACAGGCCATCCTATCACTGATTGATCAGTACTAGCATGCAAGTCTACAAGCTCATATAATAGGCATACAGGCATCTCTCCTAGCATTTTATGATGTAAAAAAAGAGCATGTCCTTAGCCCTAACTAGCATGCGATTCACAGATTCACATATCAAATCATATCAGATAACAAGTATGGGTAATTTGGGAAAACATACTTGAGCTCAGTCGATTGCATGCACCACACCCTTTTTATTTTATTAGAAACCCTTTTATAAAACATTTTTCTTTTTGAAAACTCTACCAAACCCTCAGTTTGAGTTCAGACACACCTGAGGGTATGCCCGAATCCCTCAAAGTAAGGCTCTGATACCAACTTGTAACGTCCCAAATAGATGACCCAAAAATTTCATTTCTAATTTAAATCAAATAGTATTCTAAAAACATCATCATTACAATCCAAATGAAAATAAGTGTATCAAACATCATATTCAACATAGTAAATCACAAAAGCGGAACTATGTGGTGTGTGCGATGTAGTCATCCCGAGCTCTTCCCCTTGGAACGAGAAGTAGTTCAAACATAAATTGAAAAATATAAGCACAAATCTTAGTGAGTTCCCCAAACTACCACATACCATACATAATGCAACACATACTGGCCCCTGCCTGACATCGAGCCCCACTCGGTATACAGATTTGTTATTCTTAGGCCCCACCTGACATTAGGTCCTGTCCATTATACACATATAATAAATATATCACATAATCATGCTAACACACATACAATGATTATAAAACAATAGCATACGATTCAGTCATCGGGCCTCGCCCAACATCGAGCTCCTCCCGGTATACATAACAGCGCATAGCACATGCAAGGGTCACGCAGACTCCTAACATCCCATCATAGATAACAAGGGTCGGCATTGGTGCCTTAGACCCACTAAACTCAATGAGGAAACTCACCTCGACTGTTGAATCTCACTGAAAATCCCTAGCTGCTGGTCTGACGAATCCCCGAGTTATCAATACAAAATAACACCCAATTTAACATTTGGGTTCCAATCCATACTTGGGGTAAAAAGACCATTTTACCCCTCACCTAGTTTGGTCCAAGAATAAGGCCCAAAATCACAATCTAAAAGGCCCACAAACCAGCTAATCATCCAAGGCCCACTTATGGCTTAATTTTTCAAATTGGGCTCAAACCCTTACATGGGCCTTACCCAAAATCCCACCCATTCAATTAGTCCAAAACACTTGAGTTCAGATGGCCCAGTAAAACCCTATGCATCAAAACCCAATAGGAATGGCCCATCCGAGGCCCAAAGAATATGAAGCCCAACAGACTGAGTACATAGGGCGTACCCAGCACGTACCCGCAACGTACTCACTTGAGGGCTTACATGCCCAACGTACTCACCCATTCAACCCAAACTCGAGTAAAGTACTTAATGCTTAAGACAAAAAGTCCAAACCACAGATCTAAGCCCTAAAAAGCATCTAGAGCCATAAAGTCACTGACTTGGTGACTTTACATGCCCCAGAAGGACCCAACTTTAAGATATAGCGGTCTACTTTCAATAAAGGGACATAATCTCATGCATGGATGATTCTAAACCTTAATGGTGCCAACTTTATGGACCTTGAACCTCAGAAACACCAAGAGTGGCAACTCATAGCTCCTGGAGTAGTGTCAAACCATTAGATCTCATTCATGGGGCCAAAAAGGGTCTGAAACCCATATAAACTAGATCTAAGCTTCTAATGAGCAAGGTCATAGCTTTTTTCCTCAAACAAGCTGGAAGTAAAGTAGATAATCAAGATCCACAAGCTCTTCCTTGATCCACAACCTTGCACCAAACTCCTTCTTCTTAAAATATAAACCAAAACACATCAAGATGCATACAATGAGCTCAAAACACAACAATGAAGGCTAAGGAACGATTTTTAGGGTTTTGGAGGCTTAGGGGCTGGTAAAGAGGTCAGCACTAATGACTTAAGGTGTTTATATAGGGTGCATCACCCTAAATTAGGGTTTCATTAACTCTCACGTACTCCCCGCATAAACCTCACATCAGTACGCTAAGCGTACCACTTGGTACGCCCCACATACTAGCCAAGGACCAAAATGCAAATTTTAAATAACACAAGGGGCAATAATGAAACATACCAGGATCCAAGTGTTATAGCATCTATCCCTTCCTCCTTCTCCTTCCATTTTCTTCCCTTTCTTACTTCTCCTTCCCCCCCCCCCCCCCCCTCTTTAAAATTTAAACTCAAGAACACAACGTAAAACTACAAATTCTAGCCAATATGGACTTCATATTTCGTTATATATTCTAGGAGAAATGACACAAATGTCTTATGAATTTTCTAAGGTTGATCTTTTTGGTCCCTAAACTATTTTCATGGCTTTATGAGGGAACCAACTCATAGACAACCTGTCTTTTTAATCAATTTTACTTGTTTTAGTAGGTTTGAATGACACATAGACAAAACTCTCTCTCTCTCTCTCTCTCTCTCTCTCTCTCTCACACACACACACACACATACTCATAACCAAGCACCCACCATCGTGTTCTTCCTCTCAAAACCATCGTCTTCATCCATGTGTCCTTTGTTTTCAACTTTTAACCCATTTTCCAATACCGCGTCTGCAATAGTTTCAACAACTAACTAACTTTGTGTGTAAGTCTAGATATGGTCTCTAAATCGAAGCTTGGGTAAACTATTGTTACTCCCAGGGATAGAATTAACATTTATCATAATGTTTCCGACATGCTGACTAATCTTTTTATATATCTTTTTTTTGTGTGTAAAGGGTTCGTTTGCCAAGCTAAGTAGCTGCCAATGTGGAGGTGGGGTTTTCGGAAAGAGACCAAATAACAATGGGGGTAAAATGGGGATATTGAAAGATTAGTTTTAGTATCATCTTCATCCCCAACATACAAGAAATTAGGGTTACTTGTGTAAAAAGATTCCTCTGATTTTCTATCTGTGCCAATAACTCCATTGACACCCACTTTAAGATTATTGAATCTTTGCTCACTATAAAGCGGGTGTCCCAAAAAACTAGGAGCCATTTTTTAGTCTTTTTTTTTTTTGAAGTTGAAGAAATACCAATAAAAAAAATCATAAGCCCGGTGAAGCGAGCTTATATAGAAGTCACAACTTTGTTCTTGTTGTCAAGAGAATACTACGATGTTTGTTGGTTTCCTTAAGTGCCAAATACTTTTCATTTAAAATATAATAATTTTTTAATGATATATGTTGTCAAGAAAAATATTATGATGTTTGTGGTAGCTATTCTTGAGGTATGAACTAGGTGTCATATTCCTACTTTGTTGGTAAGTCACTTAACGGTATATGTTTTTAGTGACCCATAAGTGTTAAACATAGTACTAAGTTTATTAAGTGATGTACACAGTTAGGAATATGTGCATGAAGGAAGCCATTTTGTTCAAGAATAGTTCCCAATAAGAGAGAAAGATGTGGACCTTAAGTTTTGTGTCACTCAAAACTGGTAAAACAAATAAAGAATATTAAAAAGACAATTTGCCCACAAGTGGTTTCCCTTATAAAGCAACTCTAAAAATTTTGTAGGATATTTTATATCATTTCTCCTATATTCTTGTAAAGAATAATGATATGAATTGGATAGATATCCGGATCTTTATGTTTTATATATATAAAAAAAAATATATTTTATTAGATGGTTGGAAATTTATATCACATAATAAATCAAGAGTTTTTGCTAAAAAATAAGACATTTTTTTCCAATATTTTTTTATTTCAAAGATGCATTATCAACCATGTAAAACATATAATAAAATAAACAGAGAAAAACCGACTATCGGAATCAAACCGATGACCATCGCATTACAAAATGTGATGCTCTAACCTCTGATGTAGTCGCCAAGCTTACATAACATGAATTCAACATGTATAAAAATTCAATAAACCCTTAGAATCTTAGTTATTCACTATTATACTATTGTAATTCTTAGCTATTCAATCTTTAGAATAACGATTTAATGATAATGTAATTTAAATATTTAAATTTATTAAACGAAGTACCATGAACATCAATTAAGTATTATAATTTTAAATTAAGTAATCATAATAATAGTTAACACTATACTAAATCAAAAATTTATATATAAGTTTATTCATGCAGTCTATTGATAGAGGTTATTGAGTAACAATGTAACATGATTCTGATAAATATTTATGTTATAATATTTTTCAAAATAGTCATAATTTTACATAATATTAACTTAGTGTAAACATTATCATTTCATACTTAATGTCAATTATAATCATTTTTAAAAATATATATTTATGAAAACTGTAATATAATTTTAACAGGCATAATACATAGACATTCACTTAATTTTAATATGATTAGCGGATAAATATGTATGATTAGAGCAAAATGATATTTTATAAAATGAAGGCTATTTGAATAATCATTTGATGATTTTTAAATGGTTAGACTAGGGTTTAAAAAATTATACTTCTAAGAAAAAACATTTTAAAAACTTTTTCAAATAAGTAAACTGTTGAAAATTTTATCATCATGGAAGCCCATTGACCTTAGGTGAACAAAGCCCAAAAATTAAAAATAAATACAACACATCGCCATAGTCCTTAGGTTGGATAAAGCCCAAAGAGTGTCACGTTGAATAAAACCACATCGCCGTAGTCCTATAAATTAGTTTTTAGGAAAATTAAGTAACCTAATCATATTTTAGTGTATTTGAAGAATATAATTGAAAAAATTATTTTTAGTAAAAATAACAATTTGGTCGGGAACAAACATTTCAAACCAAGAAAAAACATTTTTTCTGACAAAAAAAAATACATTTCAAACAAAATTCCGGACCAACATTCTAAATTCCAAACTGAAATTTTGTATTTCAAGAAAAAAAGATTTTAAAATTTCAAAAACAAGTCCGAAATCCGATAAACAATTTAGGAATTTCGACAACATTTTTTTTACTAAAATCCAACGAAAAGTAAAAAACAAACATAGTAATATGAATTATATATAATATTAATATATAAATTTGGACGTTTAATTAAAAACGATGACAATAAACAATATGAAATGTAGCATTCGGAATCCCAAAAAAATAAAATGACTTTTTGAAAAAAATAAAATATAACTTTGGAATATGAATTATACTCTGGATGGATAGCATTCCGGAGAAAATGTTTTTTTTAAACTGAAAAATAATGTTTTCTTTTTTTTTTTAATTTTAAAACCAAATTTATAATGGTTAGATTACATAATATAAGGCTTGAAGGTGTAGGTACGGTTGCATCCACGATTTGCCACCTCAGCAAAATGACACATCGTCTCCACCATGTGGTTTCCTACCGCGATTCAGCCTAATGCAGCTACATTCCACCGCGTCTCTCTCTCTCTCTCTCTCTCTCTCTCTCTCTCTCTATATATATATATATATATATATATATATATATATATATATATATATATATATATATATATATATATATATATACCAAGATATCCACACTTAGTGTGGCAAATAACCACACTTTTGTGGTAAAAATTAACATGATATTGAGGTGACGCCTTATTGACAAAGAAGAAAATGTGGTAAGGATGACACCACGCCTCCACCCTAATTTCCATAGTTTTACCCTCATCTTGTAATTGTTGTAATGTTTCTATATGAAAGTCATCTTTTGATTCAATAAAGACATGATAAAAGTTCTTTCCAACACTTTAGGTTTTTGATTCAAATGTTAATCCAATCAAAAGTAATCCTCGGTTATAAATTTACCCGACTAATATTAGGTATGCAGTAAAGGATAATGACTTAGGAGAGTAATAATGTTTCCTGTTTGTCCATTTTAGGTCCCTAACGTATTTTTTGTGCGTATTACACCATTAAGGTTATTATAACCGTTTACAAATAGTCCTTTTAAAATGAAGAAACAGGTAAAAGAGATTATTTCTAAACTGTTATAACAACCTTAATGATGTAATGCACACAAAAAATACGTTAGGGACATAATATGGACAGCCGGGAAACGTTATTACCCTCCTAAGTCATTATCCCCGTATGAAACTATAAACCCATATAGTAAATTTTTACTTTTTAAATAAGAAACTTGTAGGTCTTGGGGTTGGTAGTTTGGATGCTTTTAACCTCGACCTTCATTATAAATGGAAGTGGCGGTTTCTTAATGACAAGGGAGCTCTTTGGGTTAAAATTGTCAAATTTTGTCATGGGGAAGGTGGTGGTTTTTTGGACGATTCGAGAATAGGAACTGGAGGAGGTGTTTGGCAAAAGATTGTAGGATCCACTAATCATCTCCTTGAGAATGGCTGTATTCCTTCTAATTCCATGTATAGAGTGGTGTGGGATGGGACTCAAACGAGGTTCTAGAAGGATGTTTGGTGCTTGGATATTTCTCTTAGGGAGCGGTTCGGGAGACTCTTTGCTTTGGCCTTTAATCAAGATGCTCGAGTAACTGAATAATGGGATTCGGTGGGATGGAATTTTCATTGGCGTCGAGGGATTAGAGGAGGGGTTGAATCGACCCAATTTGATTATCTTGTGGAGATATTAAATCCTATTCGCATAGGGGAAATGTCGGATAAGTGGTCTTGGGAGCTTGAATCGTCGGGTATCTTTACTGTTAAATCAGCACGAAATCGGGTTAATAATATAACGCTTCTTATGGGTAGTATGCCTACTAGGTGGAACCGTTTTGTCACTACGAGGTTCGAGCTTGTCGTGAGTCTCGTGTCTCACAAAAGCCTTGCAACCCCAAACTTTGATGTGACCCAACGAGGGAACATTTCATGTCCACATCTCGAGAGGTGTTTTGGCAACCTTCTTAGTGGGGACTAGATTAAGGATATGGGTGGCAGTCTCTAACGAATACCCCTAGAATGAGATAGGTAATGAAGTTCGACTCATCAAGGGACGAACCATATTCAACAAGGTTCAGTTGCGCCTCTCAGCCACACCATTCAACTGTGGTGTCCTAGGTGGCGTCAACTGTGAAACAATTCCACATTCCTTAAGATAGTCTAGGAACTCGATACTAAGATACTCTCCTCCTCGATCGGATCGCAACATATTTATCTTCCTGCCCAATTGATTCTCCACTTCCTGTTTAAACTCTTTGAACTTTTCAACAATTTCTGACTTATGCTTGATTAAGTAAATATACCCATATCTACTATAATCATTAGTAAAAATCATATAGAAGCGATTAGCATCCCTTGTGGCGGTTCTGAAGGGTACACACACATCAGTATGTATGAGATCCAACAGACCTTCACCCCTCTCACAAGTACCAGTGAAGGGTGACTTGGTCATCTTTACAAGTAAACAAGATTTGCAAATGTCATCCGATTTCAAGTTGAATGACTCCAAAACTCTAGCCTTTTGTAGTTGGCCTATGCACGTCTTGTTGACATGTCCATGACAATAATGCCACAAGCATGCCTTGTCCAATTCTTTGGACGAATCAATATCCAACACATTATTTCCTAGGTTATCTACAACCATCACAGTTTCATATATACCATTACAAGGTAATGCTTCAAAATAAAAGACACCATTATAATAAGAATTAATACTACCACTTTCATTATTAAAAGAAAAGGTAAAACCTTGTTTATACAAACTGTGAAAGGAAATAACATTTCTCATCATATCTGATGAGTAACAACAATTATTCAATTCTCAATTTAACCCACTACTAAGCAATAAAGAGTAAACTCCAATCTTGGTGACAGGCGACATTTTCCTATTTCCCATGATTAAGTTTATCTTCCCGTGGTCCACATCCCAACTTCTTTTTAGTCCCTGCACATCAGGACAAATGTGAATACCACAACCTGTATCAAGGACCCAACAATTAGCATGTGGTGAGTTATTAGAAAGAATAGTGTAAATACCTATGAAGGTGGGCTTTATCTTCCCATCCTTAATGTCCTGCAAGTAGTTGGGGTAGCTTCATTTCCAGTGCCCTTTTTCATGACAATGGAAGCACTCTGCATCCTTTGGGTTGGTAGATGGATTAGCAGAACCAGCTTTGGTCCTACTAGAAGAGGATCCATCAAGAGACTTTCCCTTGCAGCTCTTAGAAGGATCCTTCCTCTTTTTCCTTTCCCATGTCCAATTGCCAGAATAGGGGCACTAGCAGTAGTAGGAGTAGGAACAACCGACTTGCCTTTCAAGTTGCTTTCTACAATTCTTAGAAGGCCTTGAAACTTTCTAAGAGTGACCTTCTCCTTGTTCATATGATAGGTCATATGGAATTGATCATAACAAGAAGGCAACGAGTGTAGGATGATGTCAATGGCCAACTCTTCATCGAAGTTAACATTCAACTTAAGCAAGCGGTCCATATATCTCTGCATCTTTTTCAAGTGGGTCGTGATGGACTCACCATCCTTCATCTTGGTTGTGATCATGGAGGCAATGATCTCATACATTTCCTGCCGAGCACTTTGATGGTACCTTTCCATCAAATCTTGGTGCATTTCGTAGGGCCAAAAGTCCTTACAGGACTTTTGAAGCTCAACAGTCATGGTTGCAATCATTATACATGACAGCTTTGTCGTGTCCCTCTCATGAACCCTATATTCTTCAATTTTTTCGAGAGTAGCAATTTGTTCATCAATTTCCTTCATCTCTTTATCTAGGACATATTCTTTGTCCTTATAGCGAAGGTCCATACAAATGTTTCTTATCCAATCATTAAAGTTTGACCCATCAAAGATAGTTCTCCTAACCAAATTCATGAGGGAGAATGACCTAGAAGGGTTTGATCCTAAAGCATTGTTTGGGATAGACATCTGAAAAGAAAAAAGAACAAAGGTTATATTAGATGGGAATCCTTAATATAACACCCAAATGAAATATTAAGGCTAGGACCCAACACAACATTTTACAATTCGAAAGAGAGATGTCGTAATCTAATTGAAAAATATTTGAAGGTAGGTAAATGACGATTTATCAATTTCCACCATGAAAAACAAAATTGATTATTAAGTTTTAATTGGATTGAAACTCCTAGATTCTTTTGAGATTCATTGAAATTTTCAATGGCATGTTTAAATCTCGATTATGCCCTTCAAGTTTGTGACTGGGATGTCGAGGATCACAAATAAGGTGTGAATAACCATGCAAATGTGCTTGGTACTCTTAATGTTACAAATCACCTAATCAATGTGTCGGTTAACCACGCATGCTCCATTGATCTATGATTAACATCAAGCTACCCTTTACCACACTTGCCAGTCCCAGATTAGTGTGTCGGTTAACCACACACGCTCCACTAATGACTTAGCAAGCTGCAAAGTGCAATTTCATGGAATAGCACCATTTTCACATTTTTCCTAAAGTAACTAAGATTGGGAATTTAATAAAATTTTAGTTACTTTATAATTATCATTATACTTTTAACAACAATTAATGTCCTATCCTACCCGTTCGGCTAACGACCCTCCACCAGTTAAGGAAGCGGTGGGCGAGAATGGACACCCATTAAACTGCCATTTTATACGCAGTTACCGTATACCCCCCCCCCCCTTCTAGACCGACTTCGTGAATCAGGCCTACTAACAGTAAGAATGACTTGTCTTATGCATACATACATACATACATACATACATACATACATACATACACATACATATATATATATATATATATATATATATATATATATATATATTAAACTTTTAATATTATAATAGCATAAGGGTTGAATTTTAAACTTTTAAAATTCTAAGGTTTGGAATTAAATGTTTCATTATGTGAGACGTTACAAATTCCAAAACTTGAGGGTAAGCTTTGTAACTTTCAAAACTTTTGGTTTCCATAACTTATGAAAACTTATGAGTTATTAATGTTCATTAATGACACTCTTCACATAACTTGATGACAAGTTACAAAAACTCATTTCAAGAGTAACTTAGATCAATTTTAGCCAACAAGATTATCATATAATTATTGATCTAATCTAACTCATAACAAGGCAATTCATATCAAATAATACAAATAATTACCTAATTGTAACGTCCCAAAATTCAAGACTAAAAAATTTTTGTTAATAAAACATTACTTTAAGCAAAGTCATCAATCCAAAACATAAACAGAGTATTAATTTCCAAAACACATGTTCGTTATCAGAGTAAACATTCCCAGGCTGTCTAATCTATGGTGTGTGCCATGCGATCACCCCGAGCTCTTCCCTCCGCTACTGGAAGTACCTGAAACCAAAACTGAAAACCGTAAGCACGAAGCTTAGTGAGTTCCCCACCCTACCACATACCATGCATAACCACATACTGCACATACTGGGCCATAGGGATGTAAACGAGCTGAGCCGAGCCGAGCTTGACACTAATCGAGCCAGACTCGTTTGAAGTTATGGAAGCTCGAGCTCGAGCTCGAGCTCGTTCGAGCATGGATTGTGAAGCTCAAGATCGGCTCGTTTAGAATATTTAAAGCTCGGGATCGGCTCATTAAAGCTTGTTTGTTCGTGAGCCTAAACGAGCTTTAGCTCGGCTCGTTTGTAGCAGAGTTGTAGCTCGTTTATTAAAATTGTAAATCACATATATATATATATATATATATATATATATATATATATATATATATATATATATATATATATATATATGCATCAACCTCAAAATGTACTTAAAATTTTTAATTTGCAATACCCCAAAATATCAACTAGAAACCAACATTGCCACATTGTACTACTAACATGAAAATTCACGTGTAGAATTTGCAAATATTAAAAAGTAATTAATGGGTTCAGATTCATAATCTAATACCAATATAGCAAAAAAGTACCTCAATTTAAAAAGGTGACAAAATATAAACTAGAAACCATCACTAAATTAAAAAAAAACAATGTACTAAGAATTCACTTGTAAAACTTGCAATATTGAAAAGCCATTAACAGGTTCAACTTCATAATCACAATGCATCAACGCCAATATACCAAAAAACACCTTCATTTGAAAAGGAACCTGCACTAAAATAAAGATGGTTATTAGATGATCAAAAATTGTAAGTTCAAAAAATATTGGGTTATACCATTATACCTTGGACTAGCTTGCATTCATAGCAGGTAGTACAACTTCAGTAGGAATTTCTTCCCTCTACAAAATAAAATTCAATAATTCAAAAGAATGAAATATTAGGTCTTATACATTTCAAGTTTTAAAGCATACCTTCAATTTCTTTTTTATTCCATACATTTTTCTAATCCAGTCCCCTCCACAATCAACATCTGAACTGTGTCGGGTGCCAACAAAGAGCGATATGGATCAATGACTCTACCCCCTACGCTAAATGTTGACTCTGATGCAACCGTGGAAATAGGAACTGCAAGTACATCCATAGCCATCCGCGACAAGACCCTATATTTCAACTTGTGCATGTTCCACCATTCCAAAGCATTAAACAAGTGCATTCCTCCTCCTTGAACATTATGTACACTTTCTTCCAAGTACAAAACAAGTTCAGACTTTTTTGGAACCTCCAAATCCACACTTTTAATAAACTGCCCAAATGCCTCCCAACCTGATTCAAGTGGTGTGCCTTCATTAGGCATTGATGCATTGCTCCTTCCAGAAGATCCACTGGAGGAAGTTGAAGCTTCCTTAACTAAAGAATTATGCATTACTAAATAGTCAGAATACATATCCTCAAGTGCCTTCTCCACTTCTTTAATGTTCTTGGTAGCTTCATTTGGTGGATGCAACTTTGGATAGCTAAACTGAACCAGCTTCATCTTGAACCTAGGATCTAACACAGAAGCAATGGCCATAAGTAGGTGACACTCCCCCTAATACTTGTCGAACTTTTCTTTCATCTTAATTGCCATTTTACGAATAAAATCATCTTTAGATTGTGCAGCTCTATCCAATGTTTCTTTCACTTTGTAAACCTCAATAAGATACAAATTTGATGTAGGATAGTCACTCCCTGAGATAACATTTGTGCACACCTTAAAAATCTTTAATATTTCACACACATTCTCCACATTTTTCCACTCATCCTCATTGAGAAAATGATGGAAATGAGGCTCATATTCTGCATATCTAAGACCAACATAGAAGATAAAAAAGATAAATCTTAAGATAAAATAATTACTATATATATATATATACATACATACATACATACATACATACATACATATATATATATATATATATATATATATATATATATATTCATATTCATATTCATATTAGACACTTACCTTGGAAAAACATCTTTAAACTTGAGAGCTATGGACAGCATGTCATAGGTGGAGTTCCACCTGGTAGGGACATCAAGCAATAATTTTCTATCATGTACTTGAAGTTGGTGTGCAACATTTGAAAATGTTTGACGTCTTGCCTCAGAAGAATTAATATATTTCACAGCTTCACGGACTTCTTCAATGACAAAATCAATATTTGAAAGGCCATCTTTGACCAAAAGATTTAGGATATGTGCACAACACCTTACATGGAATAGTCTACCACCACATGGAAGTTTCTTCACTCTATTAAAGTTGTTTTTCAACGTATTAACTGCCTTGTCATTGTATGAGGCATTATCCACAGAGATAGAGAAGATCTTTCCCTTAATTTCCCATTCCTTCAAGCACTTGTAAATTCCATCTGCAATATCAAGCCCGGTACGAGGAGGAGGTACATGAACAAAACTTAGCACTCGCTTCTGCAATCTGAGAACAAAAGACTTACAATTCAAAAAGGCTGTCAAGTTAAGGAGAATAATATTGACAAAATCTATGCAATACCTCCAGTTCTGATCAATGAAGTGCCCAGTGATGACCATATACTCAATCTTCTGATGAGAAGACTTCCAACAATCAGTGGTCAAACTAATTTTTGAAGCAACACTTGTTAGATCTTTTAGTTTTTTCATTTCATGCTTATAGACCTTCAAACAATCTTCCTTTATTGTAGCCCTACATGTCTTTTGAAACAACGGATTAGCCCTTTTCATCATGTAAACAAATAAGTCATTCTCCACCACTGAAAATGGTTGCTCGGTACCCATTATCCAGTTAGCAATTGATTCTCTCATCTTATTAGGATCATACTTTGTATCAGGTCCGATTAAGGGAGGAGGCTTATCATATCCCATATCCACATCAATCAGCTGAAAATTAAGCATTTGTTGAGATTTTTGGTAAGCTTTACATTTTGCACAGCTTACCAAGTGTCGTTTATATGTTGATGTAGTGCCTGATCCAACTTTAGCCAACCGCTTCTTGCAATGAATACATTCAACTTTTACCTTGCCATCAGGAAGAGTCACATCAACAAATTATCCCCATACTGAGGAGGTCCTTTGTCGCTTAGGCTTTAATTCCAACTCATCCACAGAACCAAAATCTTCACTAGTATTTTGACCATTAGGATGGATCTCCTCGTCATTGAGGTTAATGCCTTCATGTGCATCTTGTAAAGGTTGATTATCATCACCAACACCTATTGGATTCGATGTAGAACCTTGCATTGAACTAACTGGATTTGTTTCACTTACAAATTGCATTAGTAGTGTTGTGTATTAAGATATAACATCAACAGTAATAGATAAAACAAAAAAATGAGCACTATAAAAAAAACCTAACCTTGTGTGGGTGTTCAACGAAGATGTACAGCCGTAGATGAACTAATTGATTTCAATCCGGAGTGAGAGAATAGAAGTACTTATCGCTGCCGCTTGGGGTAAATTAGGGTGAATACTAGGGTAAAATTATATTGTACGTGAAAGGCCCAAGCCCCAAAGAGTGCTTATTTAATTTCAATATGATAATAATAATATATTAAATAATATAAAACGATATTATGGAATTATAAAAAAGCTCGTTAAGGCTCGCGAGCTTAAACGAGCTCTTACCTTAAAGATCGAGATCGGGCCCATTTATTAAATGAGCTTTATCCTAGGCTCGAGATCAGGCTCGGGCTCGTTAAAGCTTGGCGCATTCCGAGCTTTTATCGATCCGAGCTCGGGTAGCTCACGAGTAGCTTGGCTCGTTTACATCCCTACTGGGCCACACCCGTTATCCTGGCCTCACCCCCTGCCTCGGGCCTCGCCCGCTACAACGGCCCCGCCGCTCCAGGCCCCACCTGGCTTCGAGCCCTGCTCGGATACAGATCAATTTCACTTAGGCCTCGCCTGTCACAAGGCCTCTCCCGCTAACATATAATAGCATATAAACATATCACATCACATAAGCTAAACACATACTAACGGATCTTGTCCTAAGGCCTCGCCCTTGTCCTGCTACTGATGAGTCATGGAACCCCGTCCATACTCCTGCTAATAGTGAGGTACGGGCCCAGCCCACCCTCACTCTTTCCCTAACATGGGCCTCGCCCCTGATCTGCTGCTAATGAGATGTGGAACACCATCCACACTATGATATTGGTGAGTTACGGGACCTTGCCCACACTCACCTCCCTATCTCGCACATACAAGTATCACACAGACCACAAGTAAAAACTATCACATAAACCATTCCTTGGGCACCCGCCCGCTATCATTGGGCCTCGTCCTGAATATCATACTAGCATATTGTGCCTAGGGCTAACCCCCCGAGTCTTCTACTCATAACTACATGGGCCGGCATTGTGGTCGTAGACCCATTCACACAAAAGGGGAACTCACCTGCACTTGCTGAACTTGCTGATATCCCCTCTAGCTGATCCCGGCAACTTCCTGAACTCCTGCTCCACTAGCTCCCCGAGCTACCAATATTAATGCAACACTTAGTCTAATTGACCCCCGAAAGTCAACACACTGACTCACCGAGTTTCTATGCTCAGAATCCTTCCATTCGCGACTCGACTCGCCGAGTCAATCCATGACTCGCCGAGTCTACCGATTTCCGAGTCCTGACCTGTCCGACTCATCGAGTCTCCACTCGACTCACTGATTCGAGTCTCAACTCGAAGGGTTTGGGGTTTCGCGCCCTGACTCGCCGAGTCCAAGGACAGACTCGTTGAGTACAAGGCAATCTTCATCTGACTCGACGAGCTGTTCATCCCACTCGTTGAGTTGCTCCAAATCTTCTTGCTACTCGCCGAGTCCACTCAAAGGACTCGCCGAGTCCATTCAGATCTTCATACATGCAGAGGACTTTTGAGTCATGCATGGACTCCAAACTGTAGATCTACCCTTCCCAAGCCTATTCCTCACATAAAGTTGCAAACTTTACGTGTAGAGAAGGAGATCTAGGCTAAATACACCATAAACTAGGGTTTAAAGCAAGGAGGCTCCCTAATCAGCTCCAGGGCAGTTACTTTATGCTTCACAAGGCCAAAATGTGCTTAGATCCAAAGTAGCAACTTCAGATCTGGCTTCTAACTCAAATGGATAACTAACCATGGCTAAAAAAAGCCCCAAAACTCACAACTAGAATAGATCTACATGAAGGAAACGACTTAGTACCTTCAATAACTCAGCAAGGTTCCACAATCTCCAGATCTAAGGCCAATCCTTGAAGCTTCAATGATTCCCCTCTTTCTTCTTCCTTCAAAATCACCCAAAAATATCTTGGAAGCTTGAATGAGCAACAATGGGGCTTAGGGTTCGGTGTTCTAGGTGAAAGAGGCAGTAAAGGAACCCTAGGGGAGAGAATGAGACGTTTAAATAGGCTCCGAGTCCCGGATTTAGGGTTTTCTTCGTTCAGACCAGACTCGCCGAGTCTCCTTGGCCGACTCGCCGAGTCGGTCACTTACTCCTTGACCCGAATCCCACTCGGACTCGCCGAGTTCCTCCTTGGACTCGTCGAGTCGTCCCTTAAACTTAGGGTTTTCTTTCCTTTCTTGGCCTTCCTGACTTTGGGTGTTACACTAATTATCTTAAAATTTGACAATTTTCCATTAATTGGATGAGGATCATCATCGCCAAATCAGAAAATACATTTTTTATGATTACAAAACAGTTTGTGGTAATGATCCTTAACCAATTATGGAAAAGAACTCGAATTTCTACAACCAGAGCCATCAACTCGACGAGTGCATGATCATGACTCGTCGAGTTGCCTTTTTACTGAGTGGACTCGTCGAGTCAGCTAGTGGACTCGGCGAGTTCATCAGTCAGAGGCCAGAAAATTGATTTTTTCAACTTTGAAAAATAACAAGCATCAAATATAACAAAAACAATCCTAGTCTCTGATACAACTGTTGGGTTTTAAGCACTATAACACTCCTATGGTGCACATGCAACTCTAGATGCTTTGGATCTATGGTTTCTCTAATTATACATGCATTTTCAATTTTCCAAAGCATACATCCTAACTAGCATACAATGGAGGATATACAATACAATACTCATAGTTAGATGAATACCTCATGATGTAGTTGTAGTTCTTGGCCTTAGAAAGCTTTAACACCTCAAGTGTGATGTCTCTAATGTGTCACAAACACCAAATGCAAGAGGAGGCTTGAGATAATAAGCTAGTTAGCACAAAATCAATATCACTCTCTTAGAATGTATGGTGTAATCGATTTTGGCTCTACGGGTAGCTTTTATAAGGTTGCAAAGGCTAGGGTTACATCCTTGAAAACCCTAATGCACCATGACCTTTCATATTACTTAGGCTCCATGGGTTAAACCTCCATGGACTATCACATTGGTTTAGCCCATCCTAATTAACCATGGATCATTGGCCCACACCAAGGTTGTAAAAATCGTTTGGCGGTAGCTCGACGGTCGACTGGCGTTAAGGGATTAATCAGTCTTGATGGGGATTAATCGAGGATTAATCGGGGACCATAAATTATTAATAAAATATTAAAATTAATTAATTAAATATTAATATATCTTAAGAAAAAACAAGTACTTCAAAATTAGAAAATAAGAAAAATTGTAATTTGGAAATTTGGAAATACGAAAATATGAACATTTTGGTATAATATTTGAAATTTTGAAAATTTTGGAGTAAAAAAAGAAAGTTGGTTTTTTGAATTTTTTTTTAAAAATTTAAATTTTTTTTGACCTTTTTTTTTGACTTTTTTCGACTTTTTTGACATTTGTTGACCGATTAATCCCGCCAAGGCCGATTAATCCCTCCAAACCCGATTAATCCTAAATTTCCGATTAATGCCCTAATCCTCGACGGTTGGAGAACGCCAAGCGATTAATCCCGATTTCTGCAACCATGGTCCACACTATAAGAATCAATGATTTACTTAATCAGTCCCCGTACATTTAATCAGTCTCTTTTGATCACTAAATCAATTCCAAATTAATTCTTGATCAATATTAATTAAATAATATGATCTCTCAATTAATATATTATACTTATAATATATTAATAAATCACAAATAACCTTATTCTCAAAAGTCCATCCTATCAAATTGCATTGGTGAAGGCAACCCAAAAGGACCATGCTACAATCGGGTCAAGTACATCCCAATTATAGTTATGGGCTTAGACACCAAATCCAAAAAAAGCATCCCTCGATGTCAGATAGCCACCTCATGGTTATGATCGGATCCTGAACCCCATCAAAATTTAGGGGCTTTGTGTTATCGAAGTCCCGGTACTGAAAAGCCCGACCGGTCCCACTACCAGCGGCTGCTATAGCCGTGGAGGCTACAGCGGCAGCCGTCTCAACAGTGGATGTATAGCGCTCATCAAAGTACTCAACCATAGCGGTCTTGATAGATCCAAACATCTCCGACAACTATTCCCGGAACAGTATAGCAACCTCATCATACAGGATCTCCCGAATCTTGGCATCCAACTCATCTGGCCTCATCTGACAGTGGATGTATAGCGCTCATCAAAGTACTCATATTTGTCTCAAGTATCATCACAACGCCTTAACAATATACACAAGCATAGGCGAGCGTTCAGTCCTCACTCCTAGAGGAAGGCTAAATATCCCATAATTGGTCGACTGACCCCGCATAACTCATCCATGAAACTTCTGTTGGGTTATGAGCATAACATCATTCCTATGGTGTACATACAACCCTGATTGCTTTGATTTAGGTTTTTCTAAATTTGAACATCCAACATTGAATACCAAATCAATAAACCCTAAAACTAGCATACCAAATCCGAAAATCACATATGATTAGGGTTTAGATCTTACCTCTCTTGTTATGTAGTAATAACAAGATTAATCCTTCTTGATCTTGACTTCTGAAAGCCTAGCGTGAAGGGTTTTGAGCATTCTAACACTCCTATGGTGTACATGCAACCCTAGATTCTTTGGATCTATGTTTTCTCTATTATACATGCATACATTCAATATTCCAAAGCATCATCCTAACTAGCATACAATGAAGAATAAACAACATGAAATACAAGTTAGATGGCATACATTTTAGTGTAGTTGGAAGCCTTGAGCCTTTAAAAGCTTAGCACCAATAGTCTGAATGCCTCAAATGGAATCACAACACATCTAGGACAAAGGATAACTTGAGAGAGTATTCCTTTCACACAAAATCGGCACATAGTTCTCTAAGAATAGATGCACACGATTTTGGTCATGGAGCAACATATTTATATGTAGGATTCCAAGGGTCATCGGTTAACCCTAATCCATACCCGTGGGTTTATGATCCATGGTTCATGTGGCCCAACTCTTTATGTATCCATACATAAACTTATTCCAACATGGATCATAAGCCCAACATATAAATATAACTAATTTACACAATTAGTCCCCATTGATTTAATTAGTCTCTTTTGATCACTGAATTAATTCTAAACTAATTCATGATCAATACTAATTAAATCATATGATTTCATATTAATATATTAGAACTTATAATATCTTAATAAACCATAAATAACCTCTTCTCAAAACTCCATCCTAACAAATTGTCCTGATGATATGCAACCCAAATGGACCATGCTACTCGCGGGTCAAGTACATATCAATTATAGTTATGGGCTTAGACACCTAATCCAACAGTCTCCCACTTGGATAAGTCTAATAACTATTATTTATAGTACGACTCCAAAATCCCGACTAGCAATCATAGCTCTTAAAAGCCGTTGTCGAACTCTGACCTAGTCGAT
Source organism: Lactuca serriola (assembly GCF_051521515.1). Lineage (NCBI taxonomy): Eukaryota > Viridiplantae > Streptophyta > Magnoliopsida > Asterales > Asteraceae > Lactuca > Lactuca serriola. Next base: position 282,101,907 of record NC_136412.1, on the reverse strand, counting down.
GATGCATCCATTAGATAAGGGATCATATATTCCTCCATTCTAGATATAATATGGACTGAGACATGGATTATAATCATTCTCTCTGTCCATTTGTTGTTTCCCGATTTCCGATTTATGATGACCGACAAATTGAACAAATCAAATTAGTCCAGGCCCGGCCGACCACTTAGGGTTGTCATCACTATATCATCGAGGGGCCCACATATATCACTTTTATCCACATGGGGTAAAAGGAACGGATAAAATTCGACCCAAATGCTTGCTTGTACTTACTCATCAAATTACACACAATAAGATGTTTTATAACATCCAAGTTACTGGTGTGCTTACATATGTCAATGTGCAACCGACTCGCAACTATAACACACATGTCTCCGTTTCAAGAATATAAGATATTATCGTCTCATGATCACTTGTGATAAAATCCATGAAGTGATTCAGATGAGCGTGGGTTGAATCCAGTACTCGAATCTTATTTCAAGAGCACTCATGAACACTGCAGCTATGTCTAAACCACCTAGACAAACTATAAACCCATTCATGACAGTCTTGCCTCAATGCCTACTTCCAAAGTATCATTGATTGTGGATGGTTTGAATAACCTAGTTATTCAGGAAGTCAAAACATGCAGAGTGAAACACAAGAATAATACAAATCCTATATGCCCCCAAAATATTGTGTGCTATATTGATTACTCATTATTCATTGTATAATGTTTCGAATAATCAACTTAATACTTAAATTAAAACAATAGTTGTCTTTGTGAAATAGATCAATTGACAACACTTTAATGATGCTCATTTCACAATCCCAAATCCTTACCGTAAACTTAAGAATATCAAATTCTTGCCATTTACTGTAATCTGTTAGATTCTAAACTTATATGCAATGATCCTTTTGTAATGACTATACACAAAAGTCGCAGAGACTTGGCAACAGACATTACAAAGTATTCCAATGGAGAGCCATTCCATGGAAACGAAGTCTCACATTCAACGTACATTCCTTTTGAACATCCTTCTTGCATTAAGTTTTCTAATCTTACACAGATTTAAAGAATGACTTCCACTTATGGAAACATTTCCATATTCCCATTTTGACTATCACTTCTAAACAAGAGTTGCCTTTTTTTTTTCAGAATATGTCAATATGGTCCTTTCCAAAATTTACACCATACTTCCAAGTGTCCATGAGCAACCAATCTTTGGTAAACCTCAGATTGTCCTCGACAGTTGCTTAACCATTTTAGTCATATCCAGTTATAGTCCTTTTCCCTCTTAATTCCCTAGGAATTTGGAAAATTTAGAATAGATGAATATTACATTACATATAATCAATCCTATATCAGAAGCATATGGGACTCGATTCATGATGTCTCACATAAAGACATGATACCAGACCAATCTTTTGCTATAATATTTCTATTTCTATTTGTCATGTTCTCATAATTCGAATTATGAAAAGGAGTGTCGTAATCATAATCAAATTTCAGAATGCAAATAATATTTCCATATATAGAATTTCCTTATGTTGGACCATTCCAACATAACATTCATATATATACTTGACTAAATTTGATTAAAATCTCAAATTAAGCTTTTAGAATTGAAATGAAGTATGAATTCCTCTCCCTTAATTATAGCAAAACAACTTTTCAAACCCTGCAACTTTGCAAATTGAAACTTTTGTTTTCCATAATTAACATTGCTAACTTGCAACACTTAACATAATAATCATGTTTCCACCAACATGATAATTATATCCTTATTAGCATAACACTTATGCTCCTACTAGCTTTGACATGTATCCTGAAATCAGCTGGACTTCTAGAAATCAATACTTATTGACTTTCTCACCAAATATCAGATTTCTGATACAAGCTGCTTCGATAAGACTTTATCTAAGCTTCCCAAAATCTTACACCTTTCCTTAAATAGCACATATGTGTGTCTAAACAATTTTAGAACTATGAAAAGGGATGTCGTAATCATAGCTTCAAATGCTTAGACCTTTGCCATTGCTCACAATTCGAATTATGAAAAGGGATGTCATAATCATAATCAAATTTGAGAAATGCAAATATCATAATTGCTAACTATTCAAAATCTACTTAGTGAAAGCGTTTCCTCACAATCATTTTCATGAAGCGGAGAGAAACCTTATGAAACTTAGATTTTTATGGTGTATGTGTTCCTATCCATGTGAATTTGTCAAAACCATAATCACAAGACAAGGTTAGAGACAAATCCAAACTCATATGGACTGAACTTGTTCAATCTTAATTTTCTTGCCACCTGGCAGCACAGGGCCTACCATTGCTTCCAGGTTGTTATGCAACCAATTGAGAACTCATAGAACTCACAAGCATAGTCAACTTTTAACTGGAATGAGCACAGAAATAAGAATATGTCAACACGATAGGTTACAAACCTCAAGTCGTGTGCTAGTGATAAACAACAGGTTTTATTCTTGAATAGTTCTTGAGACCCTTTTCAAGATCATTAAGACTCCCACTGAATCCATGACATATGATATTCTCTTGTCAAGAACCATTCCTTGACAAACAAATATTCAAGAGTTAGTGTGTATTCTTATCAAGAAAAACACTTCACATTATTGGTCTTAGTTGGTCTTTGTTTTATCCAAAACATCACAACTTACCAATTTCAAATGTACAATAGTAGAAAGAGTTTTACTCTACATTTGACAAGTGTTATAAACATTTCTTAAGATTATGTCACTCGAGTTACAATCTTAGAGTATGACTCTAAGACTTGTTTTGGAACGAAGTATGACTCATCTTCCCGATTTAACCTTTTCAACAATTCACGATTCCTCTTCTTAGCCAAACAAATGCACCAAGATGTCCTTAGAGGATCAATTGTGATATGGATTTCCATAATCTTTAAGATAATCATAAAACAAGATACTCAAGTACTCCCCCATCTCTTCAGATTGGAGAAACTTTTTATCTTTCTGCCTAATTTGATTCTTCTTAGTCGTTTTGCTACACATTGAAACTTTTCAAACGATTCAGATTTATACTTAATCTTGTAAGTGTAACCATATTTACTAAAATTTAGTAAACCATAGCGAATAGTCTTATTGTTCTTTGTGGTGGACCTGACCAGCGCACAACCAAGTGTACCGGATCCCCTAGTCCTTCACTTGACTCACATATACATGTGAACAAGAAATTAGTCTTAATTTTCCAAAGATGAAGTTCTCATTCATCATACAATACAAGTTGCATGATTCAAGTTTCTATCCAACTGAAACTTGGTTGATGAGAATCTTTCCTTATTTGGTAAATTATGACACTACCACAAATGAAAGAATCAAATCTATTTTCCAATATTGCTATCAATGGAAACATGTAAACAACAATTTTCACAAATTCCATTATAAGGATACTTAAAATAAATAAAATCAAAAAATTTTATTTTATTTAAAAAATTGCAGAAAAACTTATCCTTACAATATAAATACATATGAAAACTATGTTGTTATCTATTCCTAAGCAATCTATAATAACTCTTAAGTAGCAGCTCAAAATTCTGATCCTCGAACCACGCGATCGAAATCCATCTCTTCTTGATCAGAATCAACTCACTCTTCCTTTAAGCTTCCTTTGATTCTACTAAACATCAAAATGTAATTACATTACATCATGTATTAAGAATCTCCAAATAGGAACTTAATAGAGTTAGATAGTGGACTTTACCTGAAGCATAGTCAAATTTTTGACTTTTACCATCCTAGTGAACTTTCAGGTAAATAGGGCAACTTCGCAACCAATGCCTCTTCTTTTGGCAATAGAAACATATGGACACTTTGGTAATGGTCCACGAGACTATCTCAGACTTGGCCTTTCTCTTTACCATTTAGTCAACCGGGTTTACTATGGTCGATCCCTTTCCATTGGGAAGAGAAGACTTTTCTGGACTTCCAATGTTTCCATTGTCAATGTCGATGTAAGTTTGGGAAACAGATCTTCCAATCAAATTTGCTTTACCAGTGCTCCAAATCATTGTTGATTCAGCGGCAACAAGCAAATAAGTAAGATCATTAAGGGTCATGTCGTGGTCTGTCACATAGTAGTCCTTAATGAACTCACTATATGACTCAAAAAATGATTGAAGAGCCCAGTCAATAGTCAACTTCCTTGAAACTTCGACACCCAACTCTCCCAGCCTGTCAATATGTGACTTTATCTCCAAGACGTGGGTACACACAGACTATCCATCTTTGTGTTTGTTTGCCAAAAGGGCTTGAGTGACCTTGAACTTTTTCAAGTCTTTGAACTTGTGGGTTAGGGAGAGTAATTTGAGGAGGTAGAGGAAGTGAAGTATGATTTCGAGTCCCATTAATGCACGACAAGGGGATTAATCTTTCACCTTGATCGTCATGTGGGATATCATCTTCATTAGGAAAGCTTTTATCCAAAAAGGATAAGGAAGACCATAGTTGTCATAACTAGACATCTATGAGGGAGAAATTCAAGTTTCGTTGATTTAAGTCCTTAATATAACACCCAATTTGAAATATTAAGGCTAGGACCCAACACAATATTTAACAAATTGGAAGAGGGATGCCGTAATCCAATTTGCAAAATATTTGAAGGTAGGTAAATGACGATTTACCAATTCCACCACAAAAAAAAATTTAGGTTTTAAGTGAATTGAAACTCCTAGATCTTTTGAGATTCATTTAACTTTTCAATGACATGTTTAATCTTAATTGTGCCCTTTAAGTGTGTGACTGGGATGCCGAGGATCACAAACAAGGTGTGAATAACCATGCAAATTAGCTTGGTACACCCACTGTTACAACCATCTAATCAATGTGTCGGTTAACCACACGCGCTCCATTGATCTATGATTAACATCAAGCTACCCTTTTCCATGCATTTTCAGTCCCAAATTAGTGTGTTGGTTAACTATACACGCTCCACTAACGACTTAACAAGGTGCAAAGTGCTATTTCTTGGGTTAGCACCATATTCACATTTTTCCTAAAGTAACTAAGATTGAGAATTTAATAAAAGTTTAGTTACTTTATATTTATCATTATACTTTTAATGAAGGGAGAATTAGTGTCTAATCCTACCTGTTCGGCTAATGACCCTCCACCACTCAAGGAAGCGGTGGGTGAGAGTGGACACCCATTAAAATGTCATTTTATAGGCAGTAACCTTATATCCCCCTTATAGACCGGCTTCGTGAATGCGGCCTACTAACGGTAAGACTGACTTTACTCTTATATATATATATATATATATATATATATATATATATATATATATATATATATATATATATAACCAATAATACTATAATAGTATAAGGGTTGAATTTTAAACTTTTAAAATTATGGGGTTTGGAACTAAATGTGTCAAAAGAAGACTCTACATTTATAAATTCCAAAACTTGAGGGAAAGTTTTGAACTATTCAAAAACCTTTGGAATCCATAACATATGAGTTTAATATATGCTTTAATGAAAAGACTCTTGGAAATCCATAACTTGAGGACAAGTTATGGAGTTCATAAAAACATTTATGGAAAAAAAAAACTCTTCAAGACCATAACCTATAAGTTTAATGAAGTCTTTTAAAAGGAAAACTTTTCATTTTCCATAACTTGAGGACAAGTTATGAAGTATATTAAATGTCATAAAGATGATCAAATAAACTAACAAGCATGTCAAATAATGTCCATGATCTAGATTAAACTCATATGAACAAGATAATTCATATCAAACAAATTTTATGTAATTAGCATAATCATATAAACTAATACAAAACATGAAACTTTGACAATTATCTTATAAATTGGATAAGCATGATCATTACCACATCAAAAACAGGCTTATAAGTTCAAAAACAGCTTAGAGTAATGATCCTAGTCCAATTCTAGCCAAAACCATCGAAAATCTGCATTCTGGAGAAATGGTCGAGTGCAAGAACAAACTCGGCGAGTTGGTCAGAATTATGCTTGGACTCGGCGAGTCCCCCAGTGGACTTGGCGAGTCGACTATCCATAACTGTAGAAAATCGATTATTCGAGCTTAAACAACAAGTAACATCAAGTATAATTGAAAACAACCCTAGGCTCTGATACCACTGAAGGGTTTTGAGCATTCTAACACTCCTATGGTGTACATGCAACCCTAGATGATTTGGATCTATGTTTTCTCTATTATACATGCATACATTCAATATTCCAAAGCATCATCCTAACTGGCATACAATGAAGCATAAACAACATGAAATACAAGTTAGATGACATGCCTTTTAGTGTAGTTGGAAGCCTTGAACCTTTAAGAGCTTAGCACCAATAGTATGAATGCCTCAAATGGAATCACAACACATCTAGAGCAAAGGATAAATTGAGAGAGTATTCCTTTCACACAAAATCAGCACATAGTTCTCTAAGAATAGATGCACATGATTTTGGTCATGAAGCAACATATGTATATATAGGATTCCAAGGGTCATGGGTTAACCCTAATCCATACCCATGGGTTTATGATCCATGGTTCATGTGGCCCAACTCTTTATGTATCCATACATAAACTTATTCCAACATGGATCATAAGCCCAACATATAAATATAACTAATTTACATAATTAGTCCCCATAGATTTAATTAGTCTCTTTTGATCACTAAATTAATTCCAAACTAATTCATGATCAATACTAATTAAATCATATGATTTCATATTAATATATTAGAAATTATAATATCTTAATAAACCATAAATAACCTCTTCTCAAAAGTTCATCCTAACAAATATTCCTGATGATATGAAACCCAAATGGACCATGCTACTCTCGGGTTAAGTACATACCAATTATAGTTATGGGTTTAGACACTTAATCCAACATAGTGCCACAAGTGTTGTTCCTCTATTGGAGTCACAAACACTTTACGCAAAGGATGATGTAGGAGAGAGGAGGATTTCGACCATTCTTGGGTTTCTTAAAGCCTTGGACAAAAATCCCTTATAATGGGGTCTATTTATACTTGTGGCTGCTAGGGTTTTAGGTGAAAACCCTAATGTGACTACTTAGACCTTAAGCAGCCCATGGACCCCTTCTAGAATAGCCCTTAGACGAATTCCTTATGGGCTTTCCATAGAATTTGTCCAACCTTATTACAAGGCAATCCATCAGCCTAATTGCAACTAATAAAATAATTACAATATCAGTCTCCTTTATTTAATCAGTCTTTTTTTGATCACCAAATTAATTCCAAATCAATTTATGATCAATACTAATTAAATAATATGATTTCCAAATAATATATTAATCTTGTAATATATTAATAAAACCATTTTGAGTATGAATTTATTATTCATATAATAAATTCTACTCTCTCTCCTCTTGTCATCTTATCAAGTTGCATGAGTGAAGGCAACCCAAAAGGACCATGCTCATAATCGGGTCAAGTACATACCAAAATAGTTATGGGCTTAGACACCTAATCCAACAACTTCCACCAACCCTGCAGCACTCGTGTATGCTAGTCATATATAACACGGGACCCTATAGACATTCAAATATTTGATCCTACCCTAAGCCCTTCATCAAACAAGAACAAGAAATAAGGCTAAACCAAACATTCTCGGGCTATAAGATCTTAATTATGTACAACTATGATGCATACACTAACCAACTACAGTAATGATGTCAAATTCATATAAGGAAAAACCCTAGGTTATCATGCATCATATAATCAGGCAATTCAATCATGCAATTCCTGAAGATCCCTAGCCTATCACTAGTATTTTGTTTTAACATATCACAATATCAAATATATGTATGGTATTTTGGGGTCTACTTACTGGCTCCAGTAGATCATACACTCTACATCCTCCTTTAGTATTTTAAAATAAATTTTAAAATCATTTTGAAAATCTTTTCCTTAGTTTGAGACTGGATTCACACGAGTGTTCCTCCAATTCACTCAAACCAAGGCTCTGATACCAACTTGTAACATCCATAAAGTTCATGAAAATTTAAAACTTTTTCAAGCTTTCAAAAACCATTATTAATTACAAAGTGTTTTCAAAATAGTTTCATATCAGAGTATCCCAGAAAATCAAAAATCATAAAATGTGAGGAGGTGCACGATCAAGCCTTCGCCTTCCTGTGATAATCAGAAGTACCTAAAATAAAATCCAAAATTGTAAGCTCGAAGCTTAGTGAGTTCTCCCAAAATACCAATGTCATACAAACCATAACAATATCATAGTCAAACAGCATGCATATAGAGTCTGCAGTATGTCTGGAACGCCCTCACCGAGCCTTCAGTCTGTCTGGCCCATTCACAGAACCTTCAGCATGTCTGTTCCGTTCTATCGGGCCATCTGCCTGTCTGGACCATTCTCCGGTCCTTCGGCATGACTGGTACGCCCCCATTGGGCCTTCAATCTATCTGATCCGCCCCGGGTATGTTGGCCTTCATCACAGAGCAGGACCGCCTCATCCCACCCCCACACATACAATCAACATATCATAGAAAACAAATGCTAGCGTGTACAAATAGTTAGACCGATCTAACATATCGCTAATCATTGCATCATCCTATATACCAGGATACCAACCTAACAAGTCACTAAATATATCATCTTTCTATATACAAGGATACCGACCTAACAAGTCACTAAACATAGCATCATCCTATATACCAGGATACTGACCTAACAGGTCACTAAACATAGCATCATCCTATATACCAGGATTCAGATCTAACCGATCATTAAGCATATCATCATGTGATAACCAGGATAACAATCCAAAAGGGCCGACATTGGTGCCTTCGACCCTGTTAGTATAGTGAGGAAAACTCACCTCACAATTAGCACTAGATGATAATGTCAAATTCCCAAACATAGCTCCAAACTCAACTACCTGTAACCACCATATTGATGGGTTTTGTACAAACAATCCTATGTGTGCATGCAACCCGAGAATTGGATCTATGTTTTCACTATTAGATACACAACATTATGAACACATAAAGAAACCCTAATATGCCCTAGTATTCTCGAAATACACATAGAAGATTAGATCACATACCTCTTGTTGTTATATTGCAATAACAACTCAAAATCTTCAAACCCTAAGTCTTGAAAGCAACTACCACAAGTGTAGTACCTCTAATGGCTCACAAACACCAAGAGCAAATGGAGAGACAAGAGAGAGAGAGAGAGAGAGAGAAAGGGAGGAGGTATGAAATCGGCCCTAAGAACCCTTTAGGAAGGCATAGACGAATTCATGTGCCAAAGGGGTGTTTATATAGGTGTAGAGATTAGGGTTTCAGTCCTTATCCTTATCTAGTTGCATGCCCACCAAGTAACAATAAGATAAGCCTTGAAAACCCTTTATCCTTTATCCTTTGGACGATTTCAAGGATATCTTATCCCTTGAATTCATCCAACCTATATCTAGGATAACCATTACCCTATCTTGTAACTATCACATAATTACAATTCAGCCCCTCAAGTTTAATTAATTACATTTGATCACTAAATTAATTCTTAATTAATTATTGACCAATATTAATTAAACAAATATGATTTCTCCTTTAATATATTATTCTTATAACATATTAATAAATCAAAATAACCTCTTTCTCTATTATTTCTCCAGTCAAGTTGCTCTGGTGAAGGCAACCCAAAAGGACCATGCACAATCGGGTCAAGTACTTGACAAATATGGTTACGGGCTTAGACACTAATCCAACAGTCTCCCACTTGGATAAGTCTAGTAACTATAATAGTGAGTACTCCCGATTAGCAATCGTAGCTCTCAAAGACGCTGTCGAACTCTGATCTTATCAGTAACCTGTCATTTAGATAAGGGATCATATATTCCTCCATTCTTGATATCGTATAGACGTGAGACATGAATTGAAATAATTATCTCAATCTATGTTTTGTTTCTTGATTTCCGATTTACGATTACTGACTAATTGAACAAATCAAATTAGCCCTAGCCCAGCCGAACATGTACGTTTGTCATCACTAAATCATCGAGGGCCCACTGATATCGCTTTTATCCCACTTTGGGTAAAAGGAATGGATAAACTTCGACTCAATGCTTTCTTGCACTCACTCACCAAATCACACACAATAATAAGTTTTATAACACCAAGTTATTGGTGCATTTACATTTTTATCAATGTGTAACCGATTCGCAAGATACAACTCACATATCTCGGTTTCAAGAATACAAGATATTATCATCTCACCAATTGCTTGTGACAAAATTCATGAAGCAATCTAAGTGAGCGTGGGTTTAATCCAATGCTCAAAATCATATTCATAAGCACTCATGAACGTTGCAGCAAACCTTTGCTATGTCTAATACACTTTAGACAATCTACAAACCAATTCATGACAGTCTTCATTCACACCTACTTCCAACGTATGACCGACTGTGGACCGTTTGAAAAATTCGATTATTCTCAATAAACTCAATTATTCTGGAAGTCAAAACATGCAAAGAGAAACACAATGATAATACTTAATCTTAAATGACCCCAAACTTGTGAGTATAAATAAAACACCTTTATTTAATCACCATATTGATTACTCATTATCCATTGTTTAATGTTTCAGATAATCAACTTTATAACTCGAATCATAACCACAATTGTCCCATGCTCCAAGCATGCACACTTTGGTTTCCTATGGTCCATACTTTGTGAAATAGATCAATTGAAAAACTTTTCAAATGAAACTCATTTCACAATCCCCAATCCTTATAATTAGTGTAAGAATACCAAATTCTTGCCATCTTTTAGAATATGTCAAATTCTAATATTTTATGCAATGATCCTCTTGTGAAGTCACGGCACAAAAATCACAAAGACTCGGCCAACGAAATCACAAGGTACTCTATCAAAAAATTGTTTCAGAACAATTCTATAGATGTGATGTCTCTCACTCAAAGTACATTCCTTTGAACATCCTTTTGCATAAAATTTTCAAATCTAGACATAAATTCTTAATTTCCAACTCCCAATTATGGAAACATGTCCATATTTACCATATGACAACTCATGCTTAACATAATCTTATCTATTCATAATAATAGTGTCGATATGGTCCATTCAATACCATACTTCCAACTACTCACAAGCGACCAATCCTCGGTGAACTTTAGATCGTCCTTTGATAGTTGTTTAATTATCTTAGTCAAAACCGATTCTTGTCCTTTTTCCTTCTTAATGCACTAGACATTTGAAAAAATTTAGAATGGTCAAATATTATGGCATATGCAATTATCCTATACCCGAAGTGTATGGGACATGATGCATAATGTCTTACATAAAGATATGATACTTTATCAATCTTCTACCATAATATTTTATGTGTCACGTTCTCACTATTCGAACTATGAAGAGGAATACCTTAATCATAATCGAAATTTGAGAACATACTATGTATCCTTGACTAAATTTATTAACATTCCACAATCTAAGCCTTTAGATTTGAAATGAAGCATAATATTCTCTCCCTTAATTATAGCAAAACAACTTTTCAACCCTTACGACTTTGCAAAGTATAACTCTTGTTTTCTATAATTAATATTGCTAACTAGCAATACTTACCATAATAATCATGCTCCCACATACATGATGATTATTTCTTTACCAGCATAACACTTATGCTCCCACTAGCATCGACATGTATTCAGAAATCAGTTGAACTTCTAGAAAACAATTTCTTAAGTTCATATTTCTAATACTAGATGCTTTGATAAGACTTTATCTAATCTTCTCAAATTCATACACTTTTCCTTGGACAGCTCATATGTATATGTCTAAACGATTCTAGGACTCATATCAATAAGTCTAAAATGTTCATACCCATTTGCCATTTCCCACAATTCGAACTATGAAGAGGTATGCCGTAATCATAGTTGAATTTGAGAAACCCAAATCACATAATGCTATCTTCAAAATCTCTCTTAGTGAAAGCGTTTCCTCGCAATCATTTTCATGAATGAGAGAAACCTTATGACACTTAGATTTTGTGGTGTATACATTCTCATCCATATGAATTCGTCATAACCATAATCACAAGATAATGTTAGTGACAAATTCAAACTTCTTATGGATAGAACTTGTTCTTCTTAATTTCTTGCCATCAAGGGTCCCACCATTACTTCCAAGTTATTGAACATCCCACCCCTTCATTTCAATGTACTTTTCATTGAACAAGGTGCCTTGCCCCTAAACAACCCATTGAGAACTCGTAGAACTCACATGCATAACTAACTCAATTGGTATGGCACAGAAACAAAATTAGTGTCAACACGATAGGTTGTAAACCTCAAGTCGTGTGCTAGGGATGATTGATAAGGTTTATTCTTGATTTGTTCTTGAAACCTTTCAAGACCATTAAGACTCCCACTGACTCCTTGACATATAAGATTCTCTTGTCAAGAAACATTTCTTGACAAACAAATATTCAAGAGTTAGTGTAGCTTTTATCTAGACAAACACTTCACATAATTGGTCCTAGTTGGTCTTCGTCTTATCACAACTTACCAATTTCAAATGTGCAAGAATAAAAAAATCCTTTTTCCAAATTACACATTTGATGAATGTTATAAACCTTCTTAATACTTGTCACTCAATTCACAATCTTGGAGTATAACTCTAAGACTTGATGTTGGAACGAAGTATGATTGACTTCTTGATTTAACCATTTCCACAATTCTTGATTCCTCTTTTTAGACATACAAATTATACTAAGACTCACTTAGAGGATCAATTGAGATAAGGTTCTTAATCATTAAGACTTATCATAAAACATAATAAAATGTACTCTCCCTTCTTCTTAGAATAGAGAAACTTTTATTTTTTCTGCATACTTGATTCTTCTTATTCGTTTTGCTATTGATTGAAACTCTTTCAATCAACTTAGAATTATACTCATCTTATAGGTATAACCATATTCACTAAACTTTAGTAAATCATGACGAACATCTTTGTCACTCTTGTGGTAGACTTGATCAACGTACGACCTAGTGTATTTGATCTCCTAGTCCTTCAATTGACACTTTGTCAAGGAATTAGTCCAAATTTCCCAAATGTGAAAGTTTCCATTCATCATATAATACTTGTTATACGATTCCAAGTTCCTATCCACTTGAAACTTGGGCGATGAGAAACTCTCCCTATTTGGTAAACTCTAGACACTTCCATAAATAACCTAATTAAGAATCAATTCCATTTTGCTAATAATAGAAGTACACAAACATCAATTTTTCATATATGCCATTGTAAGGATAAACAAATAAGATAAAAGCAAAAAAAAAAATTATTCATAAAAGCAGCGGTAAATATGTCCTTACAATGCAAAATTCAACTGAAAAACTATGTAATCAAATAATCCTAACAAATCTATCATAACTTTCTAAGCTCAAAATCTGATCTTCGAATCCATGCGATTGTAATCCATTTCTTTGTGATCAGACTCATCTTGCTCTTCCATCAAACTTCCTCTCTTTTCTCTAATTCTGCAAAACATTCAAATGTAATCTTATCACATTATGTATAAATAATAGGAATTTAATGGAGTTAGATAGTGGATTTTATACCTGAAGTAGAGCCATACTTCTTGACTCTCCTATCTCTTAGACTCTTCAGGTCCTTTGGGCAGCTTCGTATCCATTGCGCCTTCTCTTGGCAGCAGAAACAGGTGGGTTCTTCTAGAGTGTCCACGGAAGCATGGTTGGTTGAATTATCAGACAAATATGCTCCATTACTTTGCCAAATCATTTCCGATTCAGCAGCAATAAGCATGTAAGTTAAGTCAATGGGGTCGCGTCAAGATTCATCATATAATACTCTCTTATGAACTTATCATATGATTTAGGGAGTGACTGAAGAACCCAGTCCACAGCCAACCTATTGGGGAAAGACGCACCCAACATAATCAACCTATCAATGTGTGATTTCATCCCTAGGACGTGAGCACATACGGGTTTACCATCTTCATGTTCCATTGCCAATAGGGTTTTGGTGATCTTGAACCGTTCAAATCTTCGTTCTTGTGGGTCAGGGAGAACAACGGGAGGAGGAGGATTATGTGAAATCAAGCTAGTCCACATTGATCCTTCACTTTGGAACAAGCTTTCACTTTCAACAGGAATACCTTTTCCTTGGGATTCGGGAATACCACGGTTAGAATCAGACATCTACAAAACGGGAGAAATTTCAAGTTAGTTGATTGAATCCTTAATGAAACATCCAAATGAGACATTAAGGATAGGATCCAACAACATTATTTACACATTAGAAGAGGGATGCCGTAATCCAACATGCAAATAATTCGGAGGTAAGTGAATGACGATTAACTAATTCTTCACCATGAAAAACATAAAGGCTTAAGTTTTAAATGTATTAAGAATTCCTAGATTTCCTTTGAGATTCATTGAACTTTTCAATGGCATGTTTAAATCTCGATATGCCCCTCTCGTTTGTGACTAGGATGTCGAGGATCACAAAGTGGGTGTGAATAACCATGCAAATCTACATAGTGCCCTCATTGTTACAGTCACCTATTCGATGTGCCGGTAAACCACACACACTCCATCGAACTATGACAAACATTGAGTCACCCTTTGCCACCTTTGCTTAGAACCCAATTAGTGTGTCGGTTAACTACACGCACTCCACTAACGTCTTAGCATGGGTACAAAGTGTAATTTCATGGGATTGCATCAAATTCACTTTTGTCTAAAGTAACTAGGATTGGGAATTTGTAAAAGCATTTAGTTACTTTACATAGATTCATTATACTTATTACTGAAGAAAGGATTGCCCTATCCTACCCGTTCGGCTAACGACCCTCCACCAATCAAGGAAGCGGTGGGTAAGAGTGGATACCCATTAAACGGCCATTTTATAGGCCATAACCTTATACCCCCTTATAGATCGGCATCGTGAATGAGGCCTACTAACGGTAAGACTAACATTTTAGTTATACATATATAATATTAGACTTTTAATGTTATACATAGTATAAGGGTGTATTTTTACACTTTTAAAATACTAGGTGGTTTAAAATTTTATAAATTACACTTTTAATAAAATATAAACCTCATCATTATGGATTTATTAACTCTCTTTTAATTATACACTTAATTAATTTAATAAAACCATAAGGGTGTAATTTGAACTTTTTCAAAATTAGGGTTTTAGAATTTAACATTTTTTAAAATTAAACTTTTAATCAACCAATTTAAATTCCAAAACTTGAGGGCAGGTTTTGAAACTTTTCAAAACTATTAGGTTTTAATCTCACTTTAAAATTTTCGAAATTTAAGACTATTTAAATTAAAATTTTAAATATTAAAACTCTTGATTTAATAATTATCTTGAATTAAACTATTAATTTAACTTATTAAATCATATGGGATTAATTAAATCATGAAGGATAATTACCAGTTAAACAATTAATTTATCCTAATCCTTTTAATCCCTCTAAATTTCGAAAATCATGGGATAGGATAATTCAAAGTCTTTAATTATATATAATCATAAAAGGATAATTACAAGATATAGGATAATCCAAATCCCTAAAATTTAGGATCTTATCTTGGGGAAGAAGGCTAATCTCGAAAATCCTAGGGTTTGCAAACCTTAGATTTCGAAATCTTGAACCAAGGAAAGGATTTAAAAAACCCTTTTATAATTTTCGCAAATTTAGGGTTTAGAAACCCTAATCTCGAAATTCTTGCCTCCTAGGGTTTATTGGATATAAAACCTAATATGTCAAGTTCATACAATTGTATAATACTAATTGAAAACAAGTTAACCAAAGGCTCTGATACCACTGATGGGTTTTATACAAACAATCCTACGTGTTCATGCAACCCTAGAATTGGATCTATGTTTTCACTATTAGATACACAACATTATGAATACATAAAGAAACCCTAATATGCCCTAGTATTCTCGAAATACACATAGAAGATTAGATCACATACCTCTTGTTATATTGCAATAACAACTCAAATCTTCAAACCATAAGTCTTGAAAGCAAGTACTACAAGTGTAGTACCTCTAATGGCTCACAAACACCAAGAGCAAATGGAGAGACAAGA
This sequence comes from Lactuca serriola, assembly GCF_051521515.1. NCBI lineage: Eukaryota > Viridiplantae > Streptophyta > Magnoliopsida > Asterales > Asteraceae > Lactuca > Lactuca serriola. Next base: position 282,085,776 of record NC_136412.1, on the reverse strand, counting down.
GAGAGAGAGAGAGAGGGAGGAGGTATGAAATCGGCCCTAAGAACCCTTTAGGAAGGCATAGACGAATTCATGTGCCAAATTGGTGTTTATATAGGTGTAGAGATTAGGGTTTCGGTCTTTATCCTTATCTAGTTGCATGCACACCAAGTAACAATAAGATAAGCCTTGAAAACCGTTTATCCTTTATCCTTTGGACGATTTCAAGGATATCTTATCCCTTGAATTCGTCCAACCTATATCTAGGATAACCATTACCCTATCTTGTAACTATCACATAATTACAATTCAGCCCCTCTAGTTTAATTAATTACATTTGATCACTAAATTAATTCTTAATTAATTATTGACCAATATTAATTAAATAAATATGATTTCTCCTTTAATATATTATTCTTATAACATATTAATAAATCATAATAACCTCTTTCTCTATTATTTCTCCAGTCAAGTTGCTCTGGTGAAGGCAACCCAAAAGGACCACGCACAATCAGGTCAAGTACTTGACAAATATGGTTACGGGCTTAGACAATAATCCAACACATATGACTGATTCCATTAGAATCCCAAATTACCAAAATACCCTCAAAAGTCAAACTTTGTCAACCCTTGGTCAAAGTCAAAGTCAACAATCAAGGTCAACCATCCATGTTGGCCCAACTCGTCGAGTTCGTCTACTGACTCGTCGAGTTCCTTTAGAACTCAGAAACTGAAAACTCGAGTCAGCTCGCCGAGTTACCAGAGTAAGTCGTCAAGTTCTTCAGTGTCCAAAAGATCGGGAAAACCCTAATCAACTTACCGAGTCATCCCACCCACTCGCCGAGTTTACTCAGAATCCAGAAGGCAGGTAAACCCTATGCACCTCGTTGAGTTCTTCCTATCTTATCGTGTTCAGCCCTTTCCAGTTGACTCCATGGCCCCAAACTACAGATATAGCCTCTTAGGACTGAGATATCACATAAAGTTGCTAACTTTACGTGCATGTAAGGCTTCAAAGTGATTAAAACAATAAAAATAATATTGATAAGAGGTTTAGGGCATGAAGGAAGGCCACGACTAGATAAAGTGGGCAACTTTATGTTCATGGAGGCCTTAGGGTGTCCATATCTGAGACCACCTCCTTTAGACAAACTCAGATCCGAGAATGACCCCATTTTGCACTAGACTTGACCATATTCTTGCATAAGGGAAGATCTAAGAAATGGAAAGCCAAGGTAAAGACTTTTTACCTTCGAATGAATGCCAAAACGAAGTAGATGTTGAGTCTACAAGCTCCTTATCATTCCAAGGTTCTCAATTTTCAAGTCTCTTCAATAAATGCACCAAACACACACTCTTTAGCCTCACACACTTAAAATAGAAGGTTAGCTCGATTAGGGTTTGTTTCTGGCTTGAAGGTGGGAAGGGAGGTTGGAGAGAAGACTTAAGGATCTTTAAATAGGGTTCAAACCCTAAAAATTAGGGTTTTCATGCACAGCTTCAACTCGTCGAGTTGGGTCCTCCAAATCGTCGAGTAGGTCCTAAAGCTCACGCGGCCTGATCAATTTCTACACCACGAGTTGGGGCAGCCAACTCATCGAGTAGGTCTAAAAATATGACTATAAAGCTTTAAAGTTTATACTTGGGATTCAGGATGTTACATTATGACTTTTATCTTTTATCATGGCTGAAGTGGAGTACTAGTATTTACACAATGTATATTTAAAGATTTGAGGAAGAGAATAAATGCAAGCTCACTAAACCTTTTAGGGTTTATTCAATAAAAATCTTACATTTTGATTTTTCACATATTAAACCTAAAACTTTTCTCTTCTTTAAAAATGACTAAACTTTTTATCTGTTTTTAACTTTTCTTGTTATTTCAACTATGGATTTTTAAAATATAAATTGCGTTTATGTTGAAATAACACTATGGTCTTCATTCAGACTTAACATTTAAATTTTTTTCTTGTTTGTATTTGTATTGTATAAATTTGTGTTTTTCAAGGTGTTGTATGAAAATATGGTTGTATAAGTTTTGTAATAAAATAGAGCATGAGCAGTGATTATTATGGAATAGTATATCTTTTGGACCGGGGCTCGTGTTTTGTACGAGATGCATAAATATGACGCACAAATCTTCTGTGACCCATGAGTAAAGTTGACCCCAACATATATTTGTTGTAGGTGTAGGATTCTGGTTCGTTAATTTCATATAACACACACACACACAAAAAGTCTATCTCTTGTTCTTTCTATAGCTTACAATGTACGCTAGGGTTTGTGTAACAGCCCGGAATCTCAGGTATTGTTAAAGTTATGTTTTTGGGGTGTTTTAAGAGGGGACTCGGCGAGTTGGAGCCTAGACTCGCCGAGTAGGACCGCAGACCTGGTCGCGGGTTCGCGACTGGACTCGACGAGTCCAGATATGGACTCGGCGAGTCGACGCTGTTTAGCGAAAACCCTAACCGTTCAGGTTTGGGACGTATAAAAGGAACTTATTGGCCGTCATTGTTCATTTTAGCCTTCTGAGAGGAACCCTAAATCGATTGTGTGCATCTGGAGCAAGGTTAAAGGCCATTGGTGATTTTGAAGGAGTTGTTGTGCAAGGAAGAGAAGGGCTTGGCTAAAGGAACAGCAAGGGAGTCACGTTCTGAGGATTGGGGACACAGAGAGTACATCATCCAGGTAAGAATTCGAGTATACTCTGCTATGGTGATGTGTTTAGAGAATTAGGGTTTATGGAACCCTTTTGTGGATAGATTGAATGTTACCCTAGTCCCCCAAACGATTGTAACCCTGTATTGGGACCTTTAGAGGTCCAGAATGTCCCATGCCTGTGCATTTCGGGAATTGATGAAGGTTTTGGATTGGAATCCTTATGCCTTAGGTCAATATGTAAATTATAAGTCTTGGGGTGTATCATGAGCACCAAAATGAGGACCTTACGTGATGGACCAGTCTAGGAAGGCCAGACCTATGAATGGTCGGAGCAGTTCTGACCTTAGGAAGCAGTTTGAGCGGTTGCATGGCATGGACTCGCCGAGTCCGATGAACAGACTCGGCGAGTAACTTGAAGAATAACTGGGACTCGTCGAGTTGTTCTTCAGACTCGGCGAGTTGAGTCGGGGTGGCCCCGCGATTCTTCCAGGAGTAACTCGTCGGGTCAAGGAGGATACTCGACGAGTAGAAGGGGAATCTTAGAGGATTGGAGGACGTCTAGACTCGCCGAGTCGCCATGGCACTCGCCGAGTCCAGTCGAGTTGACCGTTGACCGTTGACCTGAGTTGACCTATGTGTGTCTTCTTAGGGTCAGTTAGCTTAGAAGATAAAAGTGTTAATAAGAGATATATGATGTTATAGGGAGTTTGTAGCTCGACGGATCGAGCACGAGTGATTTCAGGATTTGCTAGCTTTCAGCATTTACGAGGTGAGTCTTCTCACTATACTGTACCCGGAAGGGTTTGACTGTGTGACCGGAAGGTCGGATATGATATGTGATATACGTGCTATATGTGGTAAGTTAATTGTTATGCGTGCTATGTATGTTTATGTGGGCCGGAAGGCAATATGTTATGGGCCGGAAGGCGATTATGTTATGGGCCGGAAGGCGTTGTGTTGTGGACCGGAAGGTCAGGGCCTGGAAAGGCGTATGTGCGTAAGTTGTATATTGGGGAACTCACTAAGCATTTATGCTTACAGTTGTTATGTATGTGTTTCAGGTACTAGCGAGGACCGTGGGAAGGCGCCGGCGTGATCGGTACACACTGAAGGATGTTTTTATGATCTTGGGATTTAGACAATTTGTATTTGACATGACACTTAAATTATTTACGCCTTGTTTGAATGAAAGTACTTTATTTTTAAAATGAAAAAATTTGTTTGAAAATTTGCGTTGTTACAATTGGTATCAGAGCCTTGGTTTGAGGGATTCGGGTGCACCTTCGGGGGTAACTGAACTCAAACCGAGGATTTGAGGAAACTTTTTAAATAAAGGCATAAACTTTTGTAAATGGTTTTGTGGTAAGCAAGAAAGAAGCAGTGTGTACGATCAGTTAGCGCCCGAACGGTAAAGATCCCCAAAATACCTTACAATGTTATGTTATGAGATGAGTTATGATATGAATTGTTATGCATGCTAGAAGACTAGGTATTCATGATAGGACTAGAGTGGCCTGATTTGTGATGCCTTAGTCTAGGAAATTTGTCGATGTGAGATGCTTGATAGCGTGCAGGTAGATAGTGCATATCAAAAGTAGAGTACTCACTATCCGGGGTTTGGGGAGGAAGATTTGGGATGAATACTGATGCGGTGTGGTCGGTAGTATTGGGCCCGTACTACCGAAGACACCGGGTCAGTGGGAGACCCAAGTAAGAATCCCTGGATATCGGAGACTGAGTAGGGTTGCGTTATCAAGTGCGATTATACTCGATGGAGTCTCTGATAGTTTTATGTTGTATTTCAGAGACATCATGGTTAGACCACGCCACGGAGCGAGTTCGAGCGGTGTGAGTGACGAGGAGATTCGTCAGATGATTCACGAGGAGGTAGCTGCGGCGATCCGGGCTGAGATCCTGGAGATGTTTGGGTCTATTAAGACCACCCTGATGGAGACGTTTGAGGAGCGGTACGCCGCATTGACTGAAGCTGCAGCCGCTGCAGCTACCGCAGCTGTGGCCACTGCCAGGCCACAGGGGGGTGACTCGTTGCTGTTCCGGGAGTTCAGCAACACGAAGCCACCTGAGTTCGATGGGACGCAGGATCCGATTGCCACGATGAGGTGGATCGCGGATATAGAGGGGTGCTTCTACACTTGTTCATGCCCGGAGCACCTGAGGGTACGGTTCGCTTTGAACCAACTCCGTCTGGGAGCGAAGGATTGGTGGAAGTTCGTGACGACGAACTTCACTTTGGCAGAGATTACAGCAGTGACATGGGAGGGGTTTACTGCTATGTTCAGGGACGAGTACGTTCCCCCGGTGGAGAGGGAACGATTGGTTCAGGAGTTCTTAACCCTCAAGCAGGGTACTGATTCGGTTGTGGCGATCACGCGGAAGTTTCATGAGAGAGCGATGTTCTGCCCCGAGCTGGTGTCCACAGAGCAGGCTCGGATGAGCCGGTACTTGGGTGTTTTGAGGAGGGATATCCGGGAGTTTGTGTCGAACTCCACCTATCATACTTTTGCTGAGCTTCAGGCGAATGCCAGGAAGCGCGAGATTGAGTTGGAGACCCAGGCCAGGGAGGAGGCCGAGTCTCAGCAGGTGGACCGGCGGCCGGCTCAGTCTCAGCCGGCAGCCAAGCGGACCAAGTCCGCTGATTCGAGGACGGGAGGTCCGAAGGGCCGCACTTGCGGAAAGTGCGTCAAGGGTCACGATGGGACGTGTCGAGCTGGTGCTTGCTACAAGTGTGGCAAGGAGGGGCACATTGCTAGGGAGTGCCCCAAGGGGTTTATGGTTTGCTTTCATTGCAACCAGACAGGCCATCGGAAGGCCGAGTGCCCTCAGCTTCGTCAGGGATTTGCACCTACTGCCAGGACTACTGAGACGCGACCGGTGAAGGTCGAGGCCCCGAGGGCTCGTGGAAGAGCCTTTCAGCTGACTGCGGAGGAGGTCCGCGCTGCGCCCGATGTTGTGGCAGGTATGCTGTAATTCATGTATTTATTTTAAAGTTAAGATGTTATGCTTATGTTATTATATGCGTAGGTACTTTCCTTGTGAACTCTGTGCCTGCTCTAGTGTTATTTGACTCGGGTGCGAGTAGGTCCTTTGTATCCTTAGCCTTTAGTCAACATATCAGCGTTAGTCGTGAGTCGTTGAGTCGGCCTCTGAGAGTTTCTATAGCTGACGAGAGAGTGATTTGTGCCACGGAGGTTCTCCGAGGATACGTGCTAGAGATTTTCGGGGTTGAGTTCCTAATTGACCTGATTCCTATTGCGATGGGTGATGTCTGTGTCATCGTGGGCATGGACTGGTTGAGCCAATTCGGTGCTATCATCGACTGTGAGCGTCAGCTGGTGACTATACGAGACCATAGTGGGGGAGTCCTTTCGGTGTACGGCGAGGGTACCCGTTCAGGATCAGCTTTTTGTTCGGCCGCTAGGGCGAGGCAGTGTCTACAGCAGGGCTGTAAGGGTTTTGTGGCGTATGTGATGGATACGCGGGAGGTTTCCGAGAGACCGAGGTCAGTTGAGGAGGTCCCAGTGGTGCGTGAGTTTCCAGATGTTTTCCCCGAGGAGCTGCCGGGAGTACCTCCTGTGAGGCAAGTGGAGTTTGGTATCGATCTGGTTCCAGGGGCCACGCCTATTTCTAAGGTGCCTTATCGTCTTGCACCTCCAGAGATGCAAGAGTTGTCCTCGCAGCTCCAGGAGTTGCTGGGGAAGGGATTCATTCGGCCGAGCCGCTCGCCGTGGGGAGCACCTATTCTGTTCGTCAAGAAGAAGGATGGTTCACACCGGATGTGCATTGATTACCGGGAGTTGAACAAGTTGACGGTCAAGAACCGTTACCCGTTACCGAGGATCGATGATTTATTCGATCAGTTGCAGGGAGCATCTTGGTTCTCCAAGATCGATCTGAGGTCAGGGTACCATCAGGTGAGAGTGCGGGATGAGGACGTCCAGAAGACAGCGTTTAGGACGCGATATGGGCATTATGAGTTTGTGGTGATGCCTTTCGGGCTCACCAATGCCCCGGCTGTGTTCATGGATCTCATGAACAGGGTATGCAGGCCGATGTTGGATCGGTCAGTGATTGTATTTATCGATGACATCCTAGTGTATTCGAGATCTAGAGAGCAGCATGAGGAGCATTTGAGGGAGATCCTTGAGGTATTGAGGTCGGAGAAGCTTTATGCAAAGTTCTCCAAATGTGACTTCTGGTTGCGGGAGGTCCAATTTCTAGGACATGTTGTTAATCAGGAAGGGATATTGGTCGATCAGGCCAAGGTTGAAGCTGTGATGAGTTGGGAGGTGCCGAAGTCACCCTCTGAGATCAGGAGTTTCCTTGGGTTGGCAGGGTACTATCGGAGATTTATTAAGGATTTCTCCAAGATCGCAGTGCTGCTCACCAGATTGACCCGGAAGGGTGTTGCATTCTCATGGGGACCCGAACAGCAGACTTCCTTTGAGACACTTCGCCAGAGGTTGTGCGAAGCCCCGGTATTAGCTCTCCCGGAAGGGATGGAAGATTTTGTAGTATATTGCGACGCATCGATTTCGGGACTGGGTGCGGTGTTGATGCAGAGGGGTCATGTGATAGCTTATGCGTCGAGGCAGCTGAAGCCTCATGAGGCGAGATATCCCACGCATGATTTAGAGTTGGGGGCAGTAGTGTTCGCTCTCAAGATTTGGCGTCACTACCTGTATGGGGTTCGATGTACGATATACACGGACCATAAGAGCTTGAAGTATTTGATGGATCAGCCCAACCTAAATATGCGTCAGAGGAGGTGGTTGGATGTGGTCAAGGATTATGATTGTGAGATCCTGTACCACCCGGGCAAGGCTAATGTGGTAGCCGATGCATTGAGTCGCAGGGCGGAGAACACTCCTTTGCGAGATGTATGTTTGAGACTGACTGTGATGACTCCAGTATTGGATACTATTCGTGGGGCACAGGCCGAGGCTGTGAGACCAGAGATGCAGAAGAAAGAGCGGGTCGTTAGGTTAATTTCAAAGTTCGTTAAGGATGGACGAGGGCTTCTGACGTTTCAGGGTCGGATTTGGGTACCGTTCGTGGGCGGTACGCGTATTACTTTGATGGAAGAGGCTCATAGATCGAAATTCTCGATCCATCCCGGTGCTACGAAGATGTATTTGGATTTGAGAAAAGAGTATTGGTGGCCCTGTATGAAGAGGGACGTCGCATGGTTCGTTGAGAGGTGCTTGACCTGCCGTAGAGTTAAGACCGAGCACCAGAGACCGCATGGCAAGTTACAACCATTGGAGATTCCTGAGTGGAAGTGGGAACAGATCACTATGGATTTCATCACCAAATTGCCGAGAACTGCCAGGGGAGTTGATGCGATTTGGGTGATTGTGGATAGGTTGACGAAGAGTGCACACTTCCTTGCCATCAGCGAGAGTTCTTCAGCGGAGAAGTTGGCGGAGATATATGTGAGAGAAGTAGTATCTCGGCATGGAGTGCCGATCTCGATTGTTTCAGACCGTGATGTGCGCTTCACTTCCAGGTTCTGGAAGAAATTCCATGAGGAGCTGGGTACTAAATTGCATTTTAGTACCGCATACCATCCCCAGACAGACGGCCAGAGTGAGCGAACGATTCAAACGCTGGAGGACATGCTTCGAGCGTGTGTGTTAGACTTCGGGGGTAGCTGGGATGCGTATTTACCCTTGGCAGATTTTTCCTACAACAACAGCCATCATTCGAGTATTGGTATGCCACCTTTTGAGCTGTTGTATGGTAGGAGATGTCGGACCCCCATTTGCTGGGGAGAGGTGGGACAGAGAGTGATGGGCAGCACAGAGATCGTGCTTCAGACGACAGAGCAGATTCAGCAAGTTAGACAGAGGTTATTGACCGCCCAGAGCCGACAGAAGAGTTATGCAGATAGGCGCCGATCCGAGCTTGAGTTTCAAGTCGGCGACTTCGTTCTCCTGAAGGTCTCTCCTTGGAAAGGAGTGATTCGATTCAGGAAGAGGGGCAAGTTGGGGCCCCGGTATATTGGGCCATTTCGTGTGATTGCAAGGATAGGCCGGGTAGCCTATCGTTTGGAGTTGCCAGCAGAGTTGGGGAAGATCCACGACACTTTTCATGTGTCGCAATTGAGGAAGTGCATAGCCGATGAGTCGGCAGTGGTCCCATTAGAGGATATTCAGGTGGATGCGAGCCTGAATTATGCTGAGAGACCAGTGGCCATCAGGGATCGGAAGATCAAGGTTTTGAGGAACAAGGAGGTACCTCTGGTGTTGGTTCAGTGGCAACACCGGAAGGGATCGGAAATGACTTGGGAGCTGGAACGTGAGATGCGGGAGCAGCATCCGGAACTATTTTCAGAGTAAGACTTCGAGGGCGAAGTCTAATCCTAGTGGGGGAGAATTGTAACAGCCCGGAATCTCAGGTATTGTTAAAGTTATGTTTTTGGGGTGTTTTAAGAGGGGACTCGGCGAGTTGGAGCCTAGACTCGCCGAGTAGGACCGCAGACCTGGTCGCGGGTTCGCGATTGGACTCGACGAGTCCAGATATGGACTCGGCGAGTCGACGCTGTTTAGCGAAAACCCTAACCGTTCAGGTTTGGGACGTATAAAAGGAACTTATTGGCCGTCATTGTTCATTTTAGCCTTCTGAGAGGAACCCTAAATCGATTGTGTGCATCTGGAGCAAGGTTAAAGGCCATTGGTGATTTTGAAGGAGTTGTTGTGCAAGGAAGAGAAGGGCTTGGCTAAAGGAACAGCAAGGGAGTCACGTTCTAAGGATTGGGGACACAGAGAGTACATCATCCAGGTAAGAATTCGAGTATACTCTGCTATGGTGATGTGTTTAGAGAATTAGGGTTTATGGAACCCTTTTGTGGATAGATTGAATGTTACCCTAGTCCCCCAAACGATTGTAACCCTGTATTGGGACCTTTAGAGGTCCAGAATGTCCCATGCCTGTGCATTTCGGGAATTGATGAAGGTTTTGGATTGGAATCCTTATGCCTTAGGTCAATATGTAAATTATAAGTCTTGGGGTGTATCATGAGCACCAAAATGAGGAGCTTACGTGATGGACCAGTCTAGGAAGGCCAGACCTATGAATGGTCGGAGCAGTTCTGACCTTAGGAAGCAGTTTGAGCGGTTGCATGGCATGGACTCGCCGAGTCCGATGAACAGACTCGGCGAGTAGCTTGAAGAATAACTGGGACTCGTCGAGTTGTTCTTCAGACTCGGCGAGTTGAGTCGGGGTGGCCCCGCGATTCTTCCAGGAGTAACTCGTCGGGTCAAGGAGGATACTCGACGAGTAGAAGGGGAATCTTAGAGGATTGGAGGACGTCTAGACTCGCCGAGTCGCCATGGCACTCGCCGAGTCCGGTCGAGTTGACCGTTGACCGTTGACCTGAGTTGACCTATGTGTGTCTTCTTAGGGTCAGTTAGCTTAGAAGATAAAAGTGTTAATAAGAGATATATGATGTTATAGGGAGTTTGTAGCTCGACGGATCGAGCACGAGTGATTTCAGGATTTGCTAGCTTTCAGCATTTACGAGGTGAGTCTTCTCACTATACTGTACCCGGAAGGGTTTGACTGTGTGACCGGAAGGTCGGATATGATATGTGATATACGTGCTATATGTGGTAAGTTAATTGTTATGCGTGCTATGTATGTTTATGTGGGCCGGAAGGCAATATGTTATGGGCCGGAAGGCGATTATGTTATGGGCCGGAAGGCGTTGTGTTGTGGACCGGAAGGTCAGGGCCTGGAAAGGCGTATGTGCGTAAGTTGTATATTGGGGAACTCACTAAGCATTTATGCTTACAGTTGTTATGTATGTGTTTCAGGTACTAGCGAGGACCGTGGGAAGGCGCCGGCGTGATCGGTACACACTGAAGGATGTTTTTATGATCTTGGGATTTAGACAATTTGTATTTGACATGACACTTAAATTATTTACGCCTTGTTTGAATGAAAGTACTTTATTTTTAAAATGAAAAAATTTGTTTGAAAATTTGCGTTGTTACAGTTTGTTATGTCTTTGTTTATAGTTCATTCTTTGTTCTTGAGAGTAGTTTAGGTTTGAGAGTAGATTAGGCTTTCTTGTAGTGAGGTTTAATTTGTATGTATATGAAAACATTTTGGTTTATAATGAGATATGAGTTGTTCATGTTGTGATATTATGTGTGTTTAGTTTTTTTAGAGTTTATTCCATAAAAAACCCTATGTTTTGCATTTATTTTTTCATTTTATATTTTTTTTAAATAAATCTAACTATAACTTATTCTTTATTATTTATTTAGTAGAGTTGGTTGTCAACAAATAATTTTATACCCCTTAACCCACGTATATCCTAAGCATTGATCACCTAAAAGAATAATCGATTAAGTCACATTTATGTTTCTTCCTCTTCTTCTTGTACACCACATTGTATCCCTTGTAATGGCTTATTCTTTAAGAATCATGAACATAAACTTAGTAAGAAATGATGAAATTGAATTATGATATTATGATGATTAAGCTTCTATATTTACCTCTTGTACCAAGGCTTTTCACAATGAAACACCCCTTACATGGGTTATTTGAAAATAACATTTAATAAAAATGTTTTAAAAGAAATCCGTAGTTTAGTTTGCGGAAAACAATCCCAAATATTAAAATTTCAAAACACGGTTAAGTTTGATTTGTAATACATGTGAGTGTGTCTCTGTAACATATCATGTAAAAATTGTTAAGAACTAAATGGTTAAAAAGATTGACCTTAACCACTTGATGCTTACTTTTAAAAACAGAGAAAATGTAAACATCGAACTTCTGATTTTTAACTCTTTCATTTTACAACTAAATTGCTTTGATTTTTCAAAAATGTTAATGTTCATTCTTTTCCATACGGTTTGTGTATCACTTTATTCTAGTGTAACCAAATTGGCAAAAAAAAACTCCCAATCACATAAACGTTGAAATCAATAAACTATATCCAAGTAAACTCAAAATGATGTATACAGGATGACATAATATAATGTGTGTGTATGTGCATCAGATAGAAGACGACCGCGACTAGCAAGAGCATTTAGAGCTACTTAGCGTCTAACTTGATGTTAAATTTCAGTTCTAACTATTGTTCAACTGTTAGCATAAATAATAGATGTTTATCAAGAATGGGAAATATGCCATAAGATACAACCTTGAAAAATAAGCATGATCATCATTCAGATTATATATTCTTAAAATAAACTTTAAACAAAAGACAAATGTTGTATATAGAGGATATATAGCAAGAACTCCCTAAACACCAAGTTGATGCCCTAAAAATTAAAAGAAACTCCTGTTAAATCTGTCTTTTTTTCCTTGTGTTTGTCTTCATATATATCCGGTCAATTGTTCTCTTTTCATCATCGACACCGGCCTCTTAATTCCCTAAAACACACCTCGAAAATCAAATAAAACAAAAATAAATAAGCAACTAAAACGAATAACTCTAATTTCGAAGAACAAGATGAAGGTTTTTGATGAAGTGATTATAAGAACTAATTATAAAAAGAACAACTAGGTTCGTTGTACCCCAGATGAAAAGCAGAGGCGGTGGTGATGGGTTAATTTATGGGTTTTACTGAGACAGGGTTTTAGAGTGTGAAGTCGTGGATGAGATTTGAGTGGCAGTCTGCTAGTTGCTGATGGATGATATAGTTTCGAGGGTTCTGGTAAAATGAAATAGAGAGAAAGATGGATAACATGAAACGGAAAAGAAGAGAGACATGGAAGAGAAAACCTGAGGCGTGACATCTAGTGGTATCTTTAGGGCCAAGGTTTTCTTGGGAAATGGGAACATCGGTTGAAGGCACATGTATGATGTATCTATCTCTCTAAAGTGTGTCCTCAAAAGTGTTGATTCATTATCTTCATTCACATAAAAAGAAATCTCCAATGTTAAGCATCTTGTACACTTGCTATCTGAGCGGTGAACCGAGAGACTGGAAATTGTACTTCATGTGCTCATTATCTACCTTTAAGTTATTTAACGATGCTGACGTGTAAAACTCTAAAAAAATCCATCCTTAATTCATAGAAACTCTTCCTAAATTTGCAATTCCTTCTTATATTCCATTTTACTCAACTTCTAAAGGTTAAGGCTTATATGTGTGTATATATATATATATATATATATATATATATATATATATATATATATATATATATATAAGAGTAGGTTCAATAAAAAATGCATAATTAGGGCAACATATGGTGGAACCAATGACTGTAATGCCTATGTTTCTAGGCTAGGCATTAATATTGACGTTATAGTCTAGGTTAACCTTTGTAACTCATTTTGAAGAAATGAAAAAGGAATTATGTGAATATTATGTATTTTATGCTTAATTATTAGGGTTTAATTAATTAAGAATTAAAATGAGCGCCAAAATTAAATATTAGATAAAGTCGGTATCTATTAAGAAACTTGCAGTGGGCGTGACAAGGATTACGGATATATAAAGAATACCAAAATCCGAGTTAAAACGAAGAAGTTATGACCTGTCGAAATTTCGCGACAAAACCAACACGGTGCTAAATGTCGTAAAAAGTGAGTTTTTGATAAACTACTTTTTAGCCTTAGTGATCTAAACAAAACTCGTAGTGTTCGTTAAACCGAGAGTATGTATAAAAATAACGCCCAAATCTGACTTCGTATGAAGAAGTTATGATTTTTTGAAGTTTCAGCTTAACAGTAGACAGCTAAAAAACTCGAATTTTAGATCGAGTGATTTTTAGCCGACACGACCTAAACGAGAATCGAAGGTCTCGTCATTAGTAGCACAACGGTAAAAAGTCTGACGAAAACGGACGTCGGATGAAGAAGTTATGAATTTTTAACGGATTTCCTGTCCTGGTCTGTTAAAAATAATAATATAAAAATTAAAGTCAAAATTAGCCGACAAAGTCTAAACGAAATTTTTAGAGCGTAATTTTACCTACGCGTGCATATAAAGAACGTCAAAAATGGAGCTCGTATGCAAAAGTTATGGGTTTTAGAAGTTTTTGCACAAAAACCGAGAAAATTCGCATAGTCACGTTTTTGCCATGTCACCCTCGCTCAAAACGCGCCACGTGTCTGAAATCTGCTGAGTCATCCAAGCTACTGAGTCATCCGAAGGGTTCCACTAGGAGTCCAACGCGTGTCCCCTTCCTCATGTCCGAGTCTCGTAGGAGGAGCCACGTCCGAAGCCTCGGACTAGACTGCGGTCCAATCAGGAGGCGACAGCGAGCCCCTCGCATGTGAAGATCACGTGCGAGCCACCTGCGCTCCCTCGCCCAGCTGTTGCCGCGTGGCCTTCACTCTTGATGCCACCTTCCCTCGCATGCTAACTCCTCTCCTCCTTAATCCGACTTCGGAACCCTATAAATAGAAGGGTATGCGAGCCTTCTCGGTTACTTTTGGAGTTTTGTGACTTTTAGCCCCTTTCTTCATTTTAACATTCCCCAAATCCCCGGTATCGATTATAACCCCCGGAATACGCCACGAAGAGCCCGAGAAGCCCAAAAAATTTATCTTTTCAGTTTCGAAGCCCGACCCTCGCAGAGCCCGGTTTCTGAATAAAACTCTCTGTTTTATTAGAAACGAACGTTTTAGGAAACGAATTGCTGCCCGATTTTCATCAAATCAAGTGAGTGTATAGTCACCTTCATCTTACACCTAGATATGAAATATTTATATAAAATATGTGCTACATGTAATTATATTAATTGTTTAATTGAGGTGACTATTAAATAGATGTTTTATACAAGTTTTAAAATGTATATGTATTTTTATCTACAAATATGTTGGGTAAAACATGGGTAGATAGTGATGTGATGAAATAAAAGTGATGAGAGGCCTCGATGTGATTGAGATTCAGTCATCTAGCGGAGTTTCGATGACGACCACAGACTTTTCTAGACAGTCCAGTGGAAACGCTAGCAGACCCGCAACCTGTAGGTGTTAATGAACTTGAGTGTTCATTCGCTGTACTCCATCCCCCTCATGGTTGCCTTTAGGACATGTATGGCTGAGGAAACCCCTTAGCAGTAGTGTCCATCCCGATGATATTCTTTAGGCTAGGTCCCTTGTGATAAGTGTTTAGGGACGTAAAGTGAGGATAACGGGAACGGGTAATCAGAGTTATTGTTGATTGGTAAACTTAATAAGTTTATTATTACTGTGGGTTGAAAACCCTATATGCTCACCAGGCTCCCAAGCCTGGACCACTTAGCTTTTTATGTTACAGATAGTGGACCCCGAGCATAGTCGGTGGACAATGAGAGATTTTCGGATTATAGGCCAGTAGTTGTAAATAACTGTTGAAAGGCTTATAATGTTTTGTTTATGCTTTTGATCTGTATCGGAACATGACATCCTGAGGTTTTGATATGAAATGAAACTATACATTTCTTAAAGAAGGTTTTGATAAACTTTTATCATGTTTTATTTTGGGGACCAATTCCGGAACATCTTTTAAAAAGATTTCTCTGATTTCATTATAAAAGGCATAAATTAAACCGGTCTTTTCTGGCCGAGAAATTAGGGGATGTCACAATGACCAAGTGACACGTGTCCATTTTTTATTCATAAGTAATGTATTGTAGAAGCTATGTATGTAGTTTACTCTAAAGTGATGTGTTGTCATGATTTTATTGGTTCCCACATGTGTTCCCATAAACATACATTTTCAATAGATACCTCCTATATATATATATATATATATATATATATATATATATATATAGAGAGAGAGAGAGAGAGAGAGAGAGAGAGATTTAAAGTCAAAATGACTCAAAAGATGGTTGAAGGCGGTGTACTGGCAGTGTAACAACGTAAATTTCAAAACAAAATTTTCATTTTTCATCAACCAATTTCATATAAAACATTGTCAAATATTCCCAATTTTAGTTTTTGAAACATAATATATCCCAAAATCATAAAATCAAACTCTTTCTCTAGTGTGTACGAGTCACGCCGGCGCCTTCCCACGGCCATCGCTAGAACCTGAAACACATAACACAACAACTGTAAGCATAAATGTTTAGTGAGTTCCCCAAAATACCGCATACAACACATACGCCACTCAAGGCTATAATACGACCCTCTGGTCGATGTGTCTCAGCGGGACCCTCCAGTCCCGTAGCTCGTTGGACCCTCTGGTCCGGTCATAGCTCGTTGGACCCTCCGGTCCGGTCTATAACAACATACCACATACATATATCACATAGCACATAATCTCATACATAACACATAAGACCTTCTGGTCAACACATAATATCGCTCATAGTAACGTATAGTGAGAAGACTCACCTTAGGTGTCTCGGTAAGTCTCTGACTCGGTATAGTGAGAAGACTCACCTTAGGCATGAATCGCGAGGCCACCCCGACTCAACTCGCCGAGTCTCAAGAACAACTCGCCGAGTTTCGCCTTGAACTCCAGTCGCCCTACTCTCCCTGACTCACCGAGTTATTTCCCCAACTCGGCAAGTCTACTCACTAAGTGATTTACGGGAAACCCTCATCATACTCGCTGAGTCTGATCTTCGGACTCGGCGAGTTCATGCCATGCACAAACTCCATAGACCTCCTGAGGTCAAATCTATTTCTTTAATTCATAGATATGACCTTCCCAAGAATGATAATCACGTAAAGTTCAGACCTTGACACTCATATAACATCTAAATGGTCTAACTTGGAGATTTAGTCCTAAAAATGACATCCTAAGCTCATGGCTCCCAAAATGACTCATAAAGCTCCAAGGGTTAAGGTCTCTTGACCTCTTTGGGTCCAGATCCAAAGCATAGACTCGAGAAGGGACCAATTGCTCCACTTATCCATCCTCTAAAGGGGTTAGAAAACCCTAACACTAAGAATCAACACCAAAACTGAAGAAGGTCCGAACAAATACCTCAATATGATCTCTATGAACTTAAAAGTCATCAAAATCGCACCTCCTTCAGCCTCCTCTTGCCTTGGTTACCTCCTTCATGCAAACACACCAACAAAAGGATCAAGAATGGCCTCTCCCTCCTCACAAATGCTCTAGATCCCTTATGGTTTCTCTCTGGGGTTTGGTAGCCGCAAATGACGGCCTTAAGGGCCTTTAAATAGGTCCCAAACCCAGGAAATTGGGGTTTCATTAAACAGCGTGGACTCGCCGAGTCCACTCATGAACTCGCTGAGCTCATGGCTCCCAAAATGACATCCTAAGCTCATGGCTCCCAAAATGACTCATAAAGCTCCAAGGGTTAAGGTCTCTTGACCTCTTTGGGTCCAGATCCAAAGCATAGACTCGAGAAGGGACCAATTGCTCCACTTATCCATCCTCTAAAGGGGTTAGAAAACCCTAACACTAAGAATCAACACCAAAACTGAAGAAGGTCCGAACAAATACCTCAAAAGGATTTCTCTCTGGGGTTTGGTAGCCGCAAATGACGGCCTTAAGGGTTTCATTACAAACGCTCTAGATCCCTTAGGGTTTCTCTCTGGGGTTTGGTAGCTGCAAATGACGGCCTTAAGGGCCTTTAAATAGGTCCCAAACCCAGGAAATTAGGGTTTCATTAAATAGCATGGACTCGCCGAGTCCACTCATGAACTCGCCGAGTCCGGCTGTGAACCCGGATACGAATCCGCGACCATACTCGACAAGTTTAAACACCAACTCGCCGAGTCTCCTCAGAACTTCCAAAAATAAAAGAATAAAATATTATACCTGGGAATCCGGATGCTACAATTCTCCCCCACTAGAATTAGACTTCGCCCTCAAAGTCTCACTCTGTAAACACCTAAGGATGCTGCTCCCGCATCTCACGCTCCGGCTCCTAGGTCAACTCTGACCCTTTCTGATGCTGCCACTGGACCTGCACCAGAGGCACTTCCTTGTTCCTCAAAACCTTGATCTTCCGATCCCTAATCGCCACCAGTCTCTCAACATAATTCAGACTCGCATCCACCTGTATATCTTCTAATGGCACCACTGCCGACTCGTCAGCTATACACTTTCGCAACTGCGACACATGGAAAGTGTCATGAATCTGCCCCAACTCTGCTGGTAACTCCAAACGATAGGCTACCCTGCCTACTCTCGCGATCATCCTGAAAGGACCAATATATCGGGGCCCCAACTTGCCCCTCTTCCTGAATCGAATCACTCCTTTCCAAGGAGAGACCTTCAGGAGCACGAAGCCGCCGACCTGAAACTCGAGCTCGGACCGGCGTCTGTCTGCATAACTCTTTTGACGACTCTGAGCGGTCAACAACCTCTGTCTGACCTGCTGAATCTGCTCTGTCGTCTGAAGCACAATCTCGGTACTACCCATCACACGCTGCCCTACTTCTCCCCAGCAAATGGGGGTCCGACACCTCCTCCCATACAACAGCTCAAAGGGCGGCATGCCAATGCTCGAATGATGGCTGTTGTTGTAAGAAAACTCTGCCAAAGGCAAATACATGTCCCAACTCCCGCCGAAATCCAACACACATGCTCGGAGCATGTCCTCGAGCGTCTGAATCGTTGCTCACTCTGTCCGTCAGTCTGTGGGTGGTATGCGGTGCTAAAATGCAGTTTCGTACCCAATTCCTCATGAAACTTCACCCAGAATCTGGAAGTGAAACGTACATCTCGATCTAAGACAATCGAGATCGGCACTCCATGCCGCGATACCACCTCTCTCACGTACATCTCTGCCAACCTCTCCGCGGAAGAGCTCTCAATGAGGGCCAGGAAGTGAGCACTCTTCGTTAACCTGTCCACAATCACCCAAATTGCATCGACACCTCTCGCAGTCCTTGGCAATTTGGTGATGAAATCCATGGTAATCTGTTCCCATTTCCACTCGGGAATCTCTAACGGCTGCAGCTTACCATGTGGACGCTGGTGCTCAGCCTTAACCCTGCGACAGGTCAAGCATCTCTCTACAAACCATGCGACATCCCTCTTCATACAGGGCCACCAATACTCCCTTTTCAGGTCCAAATACATCTTAGTGGCCCCGGGATGGATCGAGAACTTCGATCGATGAGCCTCTTCCATCAAAATGGTACGCATTCCGCCCACAGACGGTACCCATATCCAACCCTGAAATGTCATAAGCCCCCGGCTATCGGTAACAAGTTCCGATACCAGACCGACAACTCGCTCTCTCTTCTAGCTTTCTGGCCTCACGGCCTCAGCCTGGGCCCCACGAATAGCGTCCAACACCGGGGTCATCACTGTCAATCTCAAACAAACATCTCGCATCGAAGCGCCCTCCGCCCTACGGCTCAGTGCATCGGCTACAACATTAGCCTTGCCTGGGTGGTACAGGATCTCACAATCATAATCCTTGACCACATCCAACCACCTCCTCTGGCGCATATTCAGGTTGGGCTGATCCATCAAATACTTCAAACTCTTGTGGTCCATGTATATCGTACACCGAACCCCATACAGATAATGTCGCCAGATCTTGAGGGCGAACACTACCGCTCCCAATTCCAGATCATGAGTGGGATACCTCGACTCATGAGGCTTAAGCTGCCTCGATGCATATGCTATCACATGCCCCCTCTGCATAAGCACCGCTCCCAATCCGGATATCGATGCATCACAATATACCACAAAACCCTCCATCCCTTCCAGAAGGGCTAACACTGGGGCTTCACACAATTTCCGGCGAAGTGTCTCGAACGAGGTCTGCTGATCCGGACCCCAAGAAAATGCAGCACCCTTTCGGGTCAACTTGGTGAGTGGCACAATGATCTTGGAGAAATCCTTAATAAATCTCCGATAATAGCCGGCCAAACCCAGAAAGCTCCTGATCTCGGTGGGTGATCTTGGCACCTCCCACCTCATGAACGCCTCAATCTTGGACGGATCGACCAAAATCCCATTCTGGTTAACGAGATGCCCCAAAAACTGAACCTCTCGTAACCAGAACTCACATTTGGAGAATTTGGCATAAAGCCTCTCCGATCTCAGGACTCCGAGGATCTCCCTCAAATGCTCCTCATGCTGCTCTCTGGATCTCGAATACACCAATATGTAGTCGATGAACACGATCACCGAGCGATCCAACATCGGTCTGCACACTCTGTTCATGAGATCCATGAACACCGCCGGTGCGTTGGTGAGTCCAAAAGGCATCACCACGAACTCGTAATGCCCATAACGAGTCCGGAATGCTGTCTTCTGGACGTCCTCATCTCGCACCCTCAACTGATGATACCCAGACCTCAAATTGATCTTGGAGAATCAAGATGCTCCCTGCAACTGATCGAACAAATCGTCGATCCTCGACAACGGGTAACGGTTCTTGACCGTTAGCTTGTTCAACTCCCGGTAATCAATGCACATCCGGTATGAACCATCCTTCTTCTTGACAAAAAGGATAGGCGCCCCCCATGGCGAACTGCTCGGTCGAATAAATCCCTTCCCCAGCAGCTCCTGGAGCTGCGAGGATAACTCCTGCATCTCTGGAGGCGCAAGGCGATAAGGCGATAGGCGCAGCTCCCGGAACCAAATCGATACCGAACTCTATCTGCCTCTCCGGAGGCACACCCGGAAACTCCTCTAGCAACACATCCGGAAACTCACGCACTATCGAGACCTCATCAACTGACCTTGGTCTCTCTGAATCAACCCTCACATCCATCACATATGCCACAAATCCCCTACAGCCCTGCTGTAGACTCTGTCTCGCTCTGGCAGCCGAACAAAATGCTGACCCCGCACGTGTACCCTCGCCGTACACCGCAAGAACTCCCCCACTAGGGTCTCGAATTGTCACCAATTGACGCTCGCAGTCTATCACAGCTCCATATCGGCTCAACCAATCCATACCCACTATAACACACACATCCCCCATCACAATCGGAACCAGATCTATCGGAAACTCCACACCGAAGATCTTAAGGACACATCCTCGAATCACATCTGAAGCATACACTGCTCACTCATCAACTATGGAAACTCGCAGAGGTCGATCCAACGCCTCTCGACGGATACTAATGTGCTGACTAAATGCTACGGAAACAAACGACCGACTCGCACCCGAGTCAAATAATACCAAAGCAGGCACAGAATTCATAAGAAAAGTACCTACGCACATCATCATATAAGCATAATAACTCAACTCAAATAAAAGATGAATATAGAATACATACCAGCCACAACATCGGGTGTCGCGCGGACCTCCTCTGCAGTCAACTGGAACGCTCTCCCACGAGCCTTCGAGGCCTCGGCGTTCACCGGCCGAACCTCGGTAGCCCTAGCAGCAGGCGCAGATCCCTGCGCTGTCCCCTGAAGTAGCTAAGGGAACTCGACCTTCCGATGGCCGGTCTGGTTGCAATGAAAGCAAACCGAAAATCCCTTGGGGCAATCCCTCGCGATATGACCCTCCTTCCCGCACTTGTAGCATACTCCAGCCCTGCACGACCCCTCGTGACTCTTTCCGCACTTCCCACAAGTGCGACCCTTCGTGCCTCCAGATCTCGAATCAGCGAGTCTAGCCCGCTTGGCTTCCGGCTGAGACTGAGCCGGTCGCCGATCCACCCTCTGTGACTCGGCCTCCTCCCTAGCCTGAGTCTCCAACTCAATCTCCCTCTTCCGGGCGTTTGCCTGGAGCTCAGCAAATGTCTGGTAAGTCGAGTTCGCCACAAACTCCCAAATATCTCTCCTCAGAACACTCAAATAACGGCTCATACGAGCCTGCTCAGAAGACACCTGCTCAGGGCAAAACATCACCCTCTCATGAAACTTCCTGGTGATCACTGCCACAGAATCAGTACTTTACTTGAGGGTCAAGAAAACCTGAATCAATCGTTCCCTCTCCATCGGGGGAACATACTCGTCTCTGAACATAGTGGTGAACCTCTCCCAGGTCACATCAGAAATCTCTGCTAAAGTGAAGTTCGCCATCACGAACTTCCACCAATCCTTCGCTCCCAAGCGGAGCTGGTTCAGAGCGAACCATACCCTCAAGTGCTCTGGACAAGAACACGTATAGAAACATCCCTCAATGTCATAGATCCATCTCATCATAGCAATCGGGTCCTGCGTCCCATCGAACTCTGGTGGCTTCGTGTTGCTAAACTCCCGAAACAACAACGAGTCACCTCCCTGAGGTCTGGCAGCAGCAACAGCAGCAGTAGCTGCAGCTGCCGCAGCCTCATTCAGTGCTGCATACCGCTCATCAAAGGTATCAATCAATGTGGTCTTGATGTCCCCAAACATCTCAGGAATCTCAGTCCGGATGGCAGCAGCCACCTCCTCATGAATCAATCGATGGATCTCCTCGTCGCTGACACCACTGCTCTCGGGTGTGTGTCGAGTCCCAACCATGATGCTTCTGAAATACAACAATAAATATCAGAGACTCGATCGAGCATACTCAAACTCGATAACTCTACCCTACTCATCCTCCGTTGTCCAAAAGATTCTTACTTGGAATGCCCACTGATCCGATGTCTTCAGTAGTACGGGCCCTATACTACTGACCACACCGCATCAGCATTCACTCCAAGTCCTCCTCCTTGGATCCTGGATTACAAGTACTCTACTCTCATTATGCATTGGCTACCCTCTGATAGACCTCTCATGAGCCCCTAACTGCTATCTACTCGCTCTCAAAGCAACTCAGCAGCAGAAATCTCCTAGGCTAAGGCATCACAAATCAGGCCACTCTAGTCCTAATATGAATACCTAGCCTACTCTAGCATGCATAATGTAACATAACATATCTCATAACACATAATGTAGGGTACTTTTGGGGATTCACCGTTCGGGCACTAGCTGATCGTACACACGGCTCTCCTCTGTTTGTCTCAAAACTCTTTTTACTCTTTTCAAAAGTTTTACTTCATTATCAAAATTTTTCCTCAAATCCTCAGTTTGAGTTCAGATACGCTCATACGCCCGAAGATGCATCGGAATCCCTCAAACCAAGGCTCTGATACCAACTTGTGACAACATAAATTTCAAAACAAAATTTTCATTTTTCATCAACCAATTTCATATAAAGCATTGTCAAATATTTCCAATTTTAGTTTTTGAAACATAACATATCCCAAGATCATAAAATCAAACTCTTTCTCTAGTGTGTACGAGTCACGCCTGCGCCTTCCCACAGCCATCTCTAGTACCTGAAACACATAACACAACAACTGTAAGCATAAATGCTTAGTGAGTTCCCCAAAATACCGCATACAACACATACGCCACTCGAGGCTATAATACGACCCTCTGGTCGATGTGTCTCAGCAGGACCCTCCAGTCCCGTAGCTCGTTGGACCCTCTGGTCCGGTCATAGCTCGTTGGACCCTCCGGTCCGGTCTATAACAACATACCACATACATATATCACATAGCACATAATCTCATACATAACACATAAGACCTTCTGGTCAACACATAATACCACTCATGGTAACGTATAGTGAGAAGACTCACCTCAGGTGTCTCGGTAAGTCTCCGACTCGGTAGAAATATGATCTAGCCTCCGCCTAATCACATAAAATAAATACTCTCATAAATATAACTATACTCAAACCTTTATTAACACCCTCAGAAGGGTAAAAGACCATTTTACCCCTCTCTTGGCTCAAAGGCCTCGCTGTTGACCTAACCATAAAAGTCAACAAAAGTCAACGGTCAAACTTTGACCCGACTCGTCGAGTGCACTTGGGCAACTCGGCGAGTCTACACGTGTCCACTGACTCTCTTAGTCCCTCTCTTGGCACGTCGAGTCCTTCCCTTTACTCCACGAGTCACCTGGCATGAATCGCGGGGCCACCCCGACTCAACTCGCCGAGTCTCAAGAACAACTCGCCGAGTTTCGCCTTGAACTCCAGTCCCCCTACTCTCCCTGACTCACCGAGTTATTTCCCCAACTCGGCAAGTCTACTCACTAAGTGATTTACGGGAAACCCTCATCATACTCGCTGAGTCTGATCTTCGGACTCGGCGAGTTCATGCCATGCACAAACTCCATAGACCTCCTGAGGTCAAATCTATTTCTTTAATTCATAGATATGACCTTCCCAAGAATGATAATCACGTAAAGTTCAGACCTTGACACTCATATAACATCTAAATGGTCTAACTTGGAGATTTAGTCCTAAAAATGACATCCTAAGCTCATGGCTCCCAAAATGACTCATAAAGCTCCAAGGGTTAAGGTCTCTTGACCTCTTTGGGTCCAGATCCAAAGCATAGACTCGAGAAGGGACCAATTGCTCCACTTATCCATCCTCTAAAGGGGTTAGAAAACCCTAACACTAAGAATCAACACCAAAACTGAAGAAGGTCCGAACAAATACCTCAATATGATCTCTATGAACTTAAAAGTCATCAAAATCGCACCTCCTTCAGCCTCCTCTTGCCTTGGTTACCTCCTTCATGCAAACACACCAACAAAAGGATCAAGAATGGCCTCTCCCTCCTCACAAATGCTCTAGATCCCTTATGGTTTCTCTCTGGGGTTTGGTAGCCGCAAATGACGGCCTTAAGGGCCTTTAAATAGGTCCCAAACCCAGGAAATTGGGGTTTCATTAAACAGCGTGGACTCGCCGAGTCCACTCATGAACTCGCTGAGTCCGGCTGTGAACCCGGATACGAATCCGCGACCATACTCGGCGAGTTTAAACACCAACTCGTCGAGCCTCCTCACAACTTCCAAAAATAAAAGAATAAAATATTATACCTGGGAATCCGGATGCTACAAGCAGTTACTTCAATGTTTTTGGATCGAAGAAGGAAGAGAGAGACATAGAAGATGGAAAAAGGCCGTGCTTAGGGTTCAGATCGATAGAGATGAAGTGGTAAAATAACAACTCATTCCTCCCGTACAGCCGTACTTATAGAGATATGTTTTCTTTTGATTTGAATTAGTCTTTAACCATCACTAAAATTTGGTGGTGGGGAAAACCGAGATTTTGGGAAAGATATGAGCTAAAAAAGTGAAAAAACAGATATTGCTCTTAAAGTAGAACTTGTAACGTCCCAAAAATACTGAGTAAAAATTTCATTTTTAAATAATTCAAAACCATTCATTCATTTTTCCAAAAGATGATCAGAGTCAAAGTATTCTCAAAACATTAGAGTAAAATCATAAACAGTCAATGCGTAAATCAATCTTTAGGGATGCGGTACGATCTAGTCGAGCCCTTCCTTTTGAAACTAGAAGTACCTAAAAACATTTTAAATGTAAACCGTAAGTATAAAGCTTAGTGATTTCCCCAAAATACCGCATACCATACATACATATCAGCTCGAAGCTGTAACTTGTCTATTTCACCCCCGGATCTATTTCACCCCGAGTCTATTTCAACTTAATTAGTATTTTTCTTCCAAATAGGTCGATTTCACCCCAAGTCTATTTCAACTTAATCGGTGTTTTGCAACCGAACTGGTCTATTTCACCCCGGGTCTATTTCACCCCACATACATGTAACACACAGGCATACATGCTACAACAAGAGTCACGAAGACATCAAGTACATACGACACCTAGTGTCCTAAATTATAATGAGAAGACTCACCTTAATCGGTCAACAAATAGATCTCATACATGAGTTGCTAGTGCTAAAGTCTCTCCCACTAAACATATCCAAAACCAAACCCTAATAAGCAATTAAGGTAAATACTCCAACTTAGCAATTCCAAATACCAAGCTACATCCTCATTTGGGAAAATGATCATTTTAACCTTCTAAGTCCCCAACCCCTCACAATAGACCAAAAGTAAAATTGGTCAAAATGTCAATGGTTAACCTTTCGTTGACTTATGTACGACATATGTATTACTCTATGCAGGGCGTGGAGTCTTATCTAGAAAACGGGCAAGAATTAGGCTACGCTGGATGTAGCCCATATTACGCCCCGCATATGACGTCCTTTGCCAAACTTTATTTTAAGCACTTAATACATTAAGACCTTTCACTCAAAGCTCATATATGGTTCCTAATAGCTCCATAATGGATAAAGTTTCTAACTTTATCCATTAAGCTGGTCCAAACAACCAAGATCTAGTCTTTAAGTCTCAAAGGGACAAAAAATGCATCTTTCTCAACTTAATCCATTAAGTCAAAGTCTCCAACCTTCAGATCTGAATCAATATGATGTTTAGAGGGATAAAGTTTCCAACTTTATCCATAACAAGGTCACTAACTTTCAAGATCTAAACTTTATGCACTAAAATGACCAAAAAATGCTAACACAACTTGCATGGCTTAATGAACAAGCACCAAAGCACAACTTTCCAAGTCCAATAAGTCCCAAGAGTGTTCCATATAGCTCAAAAGGTGTTGGAGTTGCCTCAACTCCTAAAACATAAGCCCAAGGGACCAAAAAGTGACAATTACAACAATTAACATAATCTATGAAACCAATGAGCAAGGTTGAAGCTTTTTACTCACAATGGCCTTTAAATGAAGTAACCTTGTTGGATCTATACTTGAACCCTTCTTCTATACACTTTACCACTGCCTTGTTCTTCAAGATTCCACCTTTACATGGAGAAATAAGTTCATAAATTATGCCAAGGATCAAAAAAGTGAGAGGAGGCTAGGGTTTCTCAAGGAATGATCTTAGGTGGTGGAGGTTGGTCATGAGAGGGTTTCCCATAAGTTAGAGCCTTTAAATAGGGATCAATGTTGTGATTACGCCCTGCATAACCTAAATTGCACCATGTGTATCCCATTAGAAACACAATTCAACACTTAGCAAGTTACGCTCTACGTAACTTGGCTATGCCCTGCGTAACTTTCCTACGCCCCGCGTAGGACAAAACCCCCAATTTCCACTTCAACTTCAAACAACCATAACTTCTTCATTTCAACTCCGTTTTCGGCATTCTTTACATGCACGCAAAGGCATTGAAGAGCCCTATAATTCTATCTCATTAATTTTTACTTGAAACATATTGAACCAAAATCCTTAATCCATGAAAGAAGTCCAAAACATCACTTTTCCCATTTTTCCCTTTGACTTTAAAACACAAACCAAGGGCTTGGATCACATAACCATTATTATCGACATAAAATATGGTCTAAACCCTATTCCCTTGAAGCCTAAGGCCTTTAATTGATTAATTTATTATCCAAAATCCCAAAATAAGAACTTCTCAAAACATGATGTTACAACTCTCCCCCACTTAAACTGGATTTCGTCCTCGAAATCTGTCTTGGTTAGGATCTCTAAAACAACGCGAACATATTCCATAAGCTCCCTCTAACCATTTCGAAATCAAGGCATCTTATAAAGAAAATTTGAGAGACCACTCGGAAACCTACATCTACCAACAAACAACCTAATAACTTGAAAATACTCAACCGCAACAACTATCTTTCTCTCCCTAATTGTATGTCCCAACTTCCATAGGAAACCATTCAAACTGGGAACTCTCAAAACTACATCCACAAACCATCTTCGACAATATACTCCCTGAAATCGGGAACCAATAAGTCTAAACTTCAGAAATCATACCCTAGGATTGATGATCATCCAATCATAGTACCTAAACTCAATTACCTAACTAGGAACACCACCAAACCATGCAGAAAGAATACTCAAAACATCTTGATCATAAATACACACTAGACTTCCTAATAAGTCATCACCAACACGCTGCTCCCATGAGTATAATTATGTTCAATCCAAGAATCTCACGTTCCATCCAAATCGCTCATCAGCTCAGGGGTACATCCACCTGATAGACTACTCAAGACATTTACAACGAACTCCATGACTCGAGATTTCAGAACCGATACTCAACATTGGTAACCAAACTCCTAGTAGACTACCTGCAAGGAAACGAGGTTCATAATGCAAACATTTAGCAAGAGAATTTTGATGCATAATTGATACTCGTAACGATTTTTACTGTCCACATGATCCAAATCAGCTGGTCACTGAGTCTCCCAACTCCCAACAATGCACTAACACCAAAACATGACAATAAGACTAACAATCCTAGACCTTAGAGTCTCAATCAAATGACTATCAGGTCCCACCCATATGAATTGTACATCCACTGGTTCACGATACATCTTAACACCTTCTAACCACTAAAATGATACACTCTCAATATTACACTGATCTTGCCGCCATTCCATCACCGGCCTGAGGACTCACGACCAGCACCATAAGGGCCTAAAGATACATAACCATCAGCCCACCAACTTGCAGGAACCCAATCAACATCTATCTCTATACCAACCAAACACCACATGAGCCATACCTTCTATAACGCACAATTTCATTCACAAAACAGACTGCTACCAACACAAAATTAGATGAAAACATGGTCACACGCAATCAGAGAATGAGATAGGATGTTGTACTCTTGTTCCAATTCAAAGGTTGTAGCCCAAATAAGAACCATGCCTATATTTCAAACCAAGTGTTCCTTTGTTATCTTGTTTAGTCCACATACACCCCTCGCAACAATATCTAATGAACCTACCACAATATACACCCTCAAGAGAAACCAAAACCAACCTAGATCTACTGCATTCCTTTTTCCTCACGGCCTTACCCAATGGGTTAAGTACTAGTAGATCTAACGAAATGTAAAACCTCAATCGTTAACATAAACATCCTCATAAATGACTAAAATGAGGTCCTACCCCTTAAATGAAACTGAATAGATTCCACCAATACGTAACTAGCTCGATAAAACATCCAAAGTTATCTAGAAAAGCTGCTAAAACCCTGTTCGGATCTACTAAACAATACTACTCCGACGTCCGAACGCCCAATAACCAAGGACAACTGCCAACTCAAATCCCACTATAAAAAATAATTCCATAATCAACAATTAAGGGTACCCATACCCAGAAACCAAAAGGTACAATGTACAGATTTTGACGATAGGTTGACGCATCCATTAAACTTCCACTGATAAAAATCAAAAATCTCGAAGAACCTCAACCATTGACGATGCAAAGCTCAGTATACATACAAACATATCAACAAATAAAATAAATCACATAACATAAAAATATAAACATTCCTCGGGCCCTGCCTGACATCGAACCGAAATCCGGAAGCATACAAACATTCCTCGGGCATTGCCTGACATCGGACCGTAATCCGGAAACATACAATACAAGCACATGCAATAATCACGAAGACATCAAGTATACAAACATTCCTCGGGCATCGCCCGACATCGGATTGAAATCCAAAAACATATAAACCTACACCGGGCACTACTCAACATTGGACCTTAGTCTGGTACATACTAACATACATATATGGGTCGACATTGGTGCCTTCGACTTGTTCATACGGGAGGAAAACTCACCTACAATGTCGAATATAGCTGAAACGTCTCTGTCTCATAATCAGCTCTACACACTACATGAATAAAAAAACCACTTAGATACCATTTATACTCACACTAATACTCACCCCTTTTGGGTCAACTATGGTCAAAGTCAAAGTCAAGGTTAAGTAAAAGTCAACACTCCGAGTTGACTCAAATCGTCGAGTTTGCCCTTTAACTCGTCGAGTTCCCATGAATCATATAAATGTGAAATCGCGATCCAACTCGTATATTTTTCCTTCAACTCTCCGAGTTCTTTCCTTTAACAGAATCGGGACAGTTCGATCCAACTCATCGAGTTCTTCAGTCAGTTATCCCTTCTTAATGCATTATGTCACCATTCTTCAAACCAGGGCCCTATCTTCTGGATCTAAGCTGTAAATATGTCTAGAAGGGTAAAGTTTCCAACTTTACCAATTAAGAACCTCTCCCCAAGGCAAAAACTCAAACCCTAACCCAAATTTATATAGATCCGAAATCAAAAGCCATTAAACCTTCAAGATAGACCATGAGGTCATAGATCTGGACTCTAGGGACTAAATTATCACGTAAAGTCTTAAACTTTATCCACATGCATGGCCATAAAAGCTTCAAAAGACCACAATGATGGTCTAGAGATTGCATGGGGCTTCCATGTCCATAAAGTTGGCACCTTTATGCCATGAAAACCCTTCAAGACCCTAGATCATAAATGTTCTTCACTTGGGACATCCAAATCCCAAGGATCGTATCATTTGAACCAAAACAAGTAAAATAACCCCAAAAAGGAGATCTAATCAACTACAAAGCAAGGTTCAAGCTTTATACCAGCAAAATGTCATGGATGAGGCAAGGGTTCTGGATCTACAACTCCTTTTTGTGTCCTCAAGCTTTTCCTTTTTCCAATGGCTTCAATGCACACACTAAAACACTTAGAATTGCTCATAAACACTCACAATAGCATTAGGGTTTCGAGATTTATGGTTTGGGACTTGGAGGATGGAAATGAGGCCAACATGGAAGGTTTAAGGTGCTTAAATAGGGTGCAAACCCCGAAAATTAGGGTTTCTCCTCTGCCAACCTACTCGTCGAGTTGTGGCCTCTCAACTCGTCGAGTACGTTACTTAAATTACGCGACCCATACGATCTCTACTCGACGAGTTTGGGGCTTCCAACTCGTCGAGTTGCTCTTATAAATTGAATAATTAATAAATTAAATGTGTACCAGGAACCAAGCGTTACATAAACATATCCAACTCTGAATTACCGATCAACAACTGCCAACTTAGACTATTGATAGCAATCTACACAACAAGCTAACAAATCCCTCAACAACCAATACTCAACTTGAGGTACAACGAGCTCCTTGTCGAATATCTTCATGCCGTGAAGACAACTCATGCATTCCTGAGCACATACATCTGATGGAAACTTGCTCTGCACCCCCAACTTGACCAAATCTTGAACCAAAGTCTCACATACCTAGACCGAAGATCCCTGTGACCTATTCTTTTGAAACCATTAATTCTAACTAATCGATGATCCTGCAAGCAGAATACTAGTTCTCCCTGACTTAGGGTTCGAACTACCACCAACTTGCATTGCAAATAGACCAAACCTCAAACTAGCTCAACCAGAACATAGCATCCCTAACCCTTGGAATGTATAATGCAACGCAAGATGATCTTCTAGATAAAGATAAAGCAAACTCAAATAGATTATGAATCTCAGATGGAGATCTCGAAAACTTTCCAATCATAACTACTTTTAACATCAAGAATCCCTTGTAGATGCATAATCAATAATTCTGATAGTCTATTCATGGAACCGATTCTTTATCTAGAAACAAATGGACTACCACACACCTTGCCTATAAATCCCCAACAATTCATCACGAGCATTACTCATAAATACAAAAAACATCATTTTCTTAGTTAGGATACATTAGAGAAAACAAAAATTATCGTTCCCAATTCACCTCCCTTGATCACCTTAAATAATCAACTAGAACCTGACCTAACTAAATTCAAAGAAAACAGACCCTTTATCTCATCTCAATGCAACCATACCACAAGAATCCTCTTGTGCATTTCCACACTGTTATACTTGTCGCCAAAAAAACCACGACCATCTAGCCCCATTTTGGGTATACATCCTAACTCTGAATATCTCATGTCTACTCTCTCTTTCTGTCGAACACGGAAAACTAGAAGAACATAACTGTCATCGTAGATAGTGACATCCCAATTCATCTTCCAATCACTCAGCTATCGGCTGCAATCCTTAAGATGATCATTATAATCGCTTCCTTCTTAAGTCCCATGACTCAACTGACACTACCTCAAGTAAGGCCCTATAGAACTTAAAATTAACTAACTCACCTCAGTCTGCACCATTCAACCCCAAACTTACATGGCCACTAAGTCTCAAAGAATTATCAAGCACGTCCTCAGCTTGAACAACCATAACTGATAAAGATGGAAACACACTACAATGAATCATGGTGCCAAACCATACAATCTACCGTCAACCAGCTCCTTAGAATCCCCAAAATTTTCCATGATTCGAGTGTGGATCCTGTGCTTTCAGTATTACGGGCCCAATACTACCTTCCATAGTTATTCGTACTTTCCTTAAGAATAGTTCCAGATCCTCTAAGTAACTACTCATGTCCACTTCCATCCGATCCAATCACATATATCCGCTCTCAAACGGTTACACACCGCTAAGAAGTACACCAATTCCTCTAAGGCACTTCCTAGGCTCTCCTAGAATTCTCACCTCACCCTGACATCAGCTGCTGAAGAACCTCTACTATTATCAATATACTTTACCTGCACAGTAGAGTACCCTATACGCTAAAACATCTCATAGGGTTTCCTAGGGTTCCCTTCACACCGCTTTCACCATCAGCTACATAAGTGACTCCTTCTAATACCTTCTAACTATCCCATGAATACAAATACATACTACATGCACTAGATAATTCTTCGACTGGTAGGTCTCACCTTACAACGATTAGACTCAAACAAGAGCTGTGCAATAGAGTTAAACCTAACCTTCTAAAATTATCTAATCCCTACAACATATAACTTAACGTATTCACTTAATATTTAGTTGATATCATTGGGGTCTCTAAAAGCACAAAGAAAGCAACATTTGAGCATCAAGTAATCAAAACCAGTGCGTCACCTAATCAGGTTATTCCATCCAACATCTGAAAACTACACTAGTGTGCAGTTCTAAAAAGCTCAACCAATAGGCATATAAAGGCATCTCTCCTAGCATTCTACCATATAATCCTGAGCAGATCCTTAACCCTAATCTAGCATGAAATTCTTATATACTCATACTAGAATAATAAGCATAACACATGTATGGGTATTTTGGTAAATATTTACTTGAGCTCGGCTGATTGCATGCATCACACACCTTTCTTTGTAGAAACATTATTAGAAAAATTGTTTTCTTTCAGAAAGTTTATCAATTCTTCAGATTGAGTTCAGCCACACCCGAGAGTATGCCCGAATCCCTCAAACCAAGGCTTTGATACCAACTTGTAACGTCCCAAAAATACTGAGTAAATTTTTTTAAAATAAGTCAAAACATTCATTCGTTGTTCCAAAAGACGATCATATTTAAAGTATTCTCAAAACAATATAGTAAAATCATAAACAATCAATGCGTAAATAAATCTCCAGGGGATGCAGTGCAATCAAGTTGGGCCCTTCCTTTCGAAACTAGAAGTAGCTGAAAACATTTTAAATGTAAACCGTAAGCATAAAGCTTAGTGACTTCCCCAAAATACCGCATACCATACATACATATCAGCTCGAAGCTGTAACGAGTCTATTTCACCCCAAGGCTGTTTCACCCGAGTCTATTCTTAATTAGTGTTTTTCAACCGAACGGTTCTATTTCACCCCCGAGTCTATTTCAACTCATTCGGTATTTTTCAGTTAAGCGGGTCAATTTCATCCTTGAGTTTATTTCAACTCAAGTAGTGTTTTTTAACCGAACGGGTCTATTTCATGCCCGACTCTATTTTACCCCACATACATATAGAATATAGGCATATGAGCATACAATAAGAGACACAAATACAACAAGAACATACGACACCTAGTGTCCTACAGTATAGTGAGAAGATTCACCTTAATCGGTCAAAAAATAGATCTCACACACGAGCCGATGGTGCTAAACTCTCTTTTACTAAACATATCCAAAACCAAACCCTAATTAGCAATTAAGGTAAATACTTCAACATAGCAATTCCAAATACCAAGATAAATCCTCATTTGGGAAAAAGACCATTTTCCCTTTTAAGTCCTCAACCCCTCATAGTTGACCAAAAGTCAAAGTGGTATAAAAGTCAATGGTCAACCTTTCTTTGACATATGTACGACGTATGTCTTACTCTACGCAAGGTGTAGAGTCCAATCTAGAAAATGGTCAAGAATCAGGCTACGTTGGGTGTAGCCTATATTACACCCCATATATGGCTTCCCTTGGCAAACTTTATTTTAATCCCTTAATACTTTAAGACCTTTCACTCAAAGCACAGATCTGGTTCCTAATGGCTCCATAACTTTTTCTTTCAACTCCATTTTCGGCATTCTTTATACGCACAAAAAGGTATTGAAGAACCCCACAATTCTATCTAATTACTTTTGACGTAGAACATACTGAATCAAAATCCTTAATTCATTAAAATAGTCTAAGAGAAAAAAAAATTGAGCATGTTGAAGTTCCCACAATGTGGTATTTGGAATCTTCTCGATCCTTGCATAAAAAAGTGCCTTACGGCATGAACATCTATTGGTCATGACGTGACCACGTGCCAAACCTAAAATCTTCTCCGGACATGCATGAAAGCCTTGAAACATACATGATTAACATGTTTCCCATGACGTGACACTTATATGGTCACGATGTGGCGACCAATTTTAGGCAAGTATATATTTCAGACTTTAGATCAAAATCAGAAGATTTTTGGCAAAGAGTTGCGATTGAAGAGTGACTAAAACCCTTCTAAGAACCCTTGGAAGGCAAAAGAAGATTAGAGATCAAGAGATTCTAGCAAAAAGTACAACATAATTCATTCAATTTACCTAGACTTAATCATGTTTAACCTAGCTTTCTATTTGATTGTGTGTTTTTCTTCTGTAATTATGGACTAATACCCTTTAACTTTCGTTTATATTAGATGATCCCTAAAACTATCTGTTACTTTCTCTTTTTATGGATTATTGAAGTTGGTTGAGCTTATGTTTGATAATTCACTACCTAGTATGTTAGACGTTTCAATATTTATTGCTTAGATTTCAAGTTTTATGTAGTTAGATGACCACTTTGATTGCATGAACTTGTTTACCTAGTTGTTTATGAATCTTAAATTGCTAGAGCTAGTGATTGACCAAATTCTAGATATAAATATAGTTGTTTTAACCGTGCTAGAGAGCATTATTAGATCATAATATGTGCTTTGGTTGTTTGTCTTAATCATAGATACTTAATCCTTAGCTTTATCATTCATAGCCTAAAATCTTAATAATCAAATGTGTGTCCCACTTGTACAAGACCATTGCATAGTAGTTCATAAATTGATGAAAAATTAGGAGATCGGACCAAGACTTCTGGTAACATTTAAATTGGTAACCAACTAAAATTAATCAATGTATTGAAACTAACCATAGGAAAAAGGTGATTCGAAGCTAAACAAAAATTTCTTTATTCTCTTGATTAACAATCATTTTTAATTGTTTGCTTTATTTTAAAAGTTTTTAGTAGTTAATTTAAGTAAATATGAACTTGGAAAATCAGATAAAACCCTAATTTTTAAGTTGTTTTTAATTAGTTTAGCTTTTAGCATTTATTTTATCATTTAAAATATCGCTCTCTGTGTTCAACGCCCGACTTACTTTACTATACTATAATTCGACTAGGTACCTTGCATGTTTGTGTTTTAGTTGGTAGGAGGTATAAAAATTTAAAGCTTTTTGATATATATATATATATATATATATATATATATATATATATATATATATATATATAATAAAACACATCACTTACAATAGAATGTTAAAACTTGATGGATCCAAGTACATTATGTTAATAAGAAAAATATTGAAAGTAGAATGTTATAATTTGGTTGATTTTTTAAAACCAATGGATAATAAGAAAACTTTTTAAAAGTACACAGTTGTAAAAATATGAAATAAAAGTAGAATGCTACATTAGAAGGAAATAACAAACAAAGTTCATTGCTACTTCTTGCATTTAGCCATATCTACAAATCCACATATTTTTGTTTAATTACGAAAAATGTGATGATAAAAAGATTGTTTATTACAACCGAAAACAGGCCCTGTTTGTATTTGTTATGAAATGAAAATGTTAAGAGGCTTTAATGAAGCCACTGCATCATTACGAATATAAATGTCAGCTCAAGTTCCATCAGATCATTATAGTTTATAAGCCGCCATTCCCCATAAACCAGTTCATAATTATTGATATCTATGTCCTATTATAGAAAGGACAAAAAAAAGTTTCGTAAAAGAAAACAAAAACCAAATGTCTCTATCATATCATAATAGGGAGTTGAAAATTAACATGCAAAAGTAGGAATATTGAAAATGATTTAGTTCAATAATTATCAGTTTATTTTGTCTTTAATGAACCATAATTTAGTAGGTGTTAAAGTAACTACAACAAACAGAGAAAGATCACTTTCTTCTTCGGCCTACACAGGTAAGAATGTACATAAGAAACACTTTAATTATAAAATTAGATAACAAGATTTTAGAAACTTTTAGCGCTTCAACATGACAAAGGACCTTTGAGGGTTCAACGCAAGAAATGATAAATTACAAACAAAAACAGAATAAAAGCACATATTTAGAGCTGGGAATTGGGAAACTTTATATTTCATTTAAGCATCACATATTCATAACCCATAAATAATAACCAAAATATTCATCAAATTAATCTTACCATGGCTTCCACCCATTGTGTGAGCATAATCCCTTTGCGAATGAGGACGTACAATGGTAATAAGCCTGAGGAGTATATAAGAGGGAATCATTGAAATTCCATTAGATTCTAGTGGATAAATGTATTATATAACAGTAAAACAATTATTCAGTAAAAAAGAAAGAGAATTAGGTCCTAATATGAAAAGATACAGAAACTGATTGATAGATGAAGAAGGATATTGTTCCAACCTTTTATAATTTCAGACCTATAATAAGACCATGGTCATATAATAATGGCTACAAATAGAATAAGTCTAGCTATACATGGTCATTAGGATATTTACTTACATGTATGTTTGTTCCTACTTGTAAGGAGTTATGTTAGGCACCACTAATGTTTTATTGTATATAAATTATTGTACAAGTTCCTTTTGAAATATACACATATACAATTTTTCCATCCATTCTTTACAAGCTTTTATGGTATCATAGATGTAAGATTTTTTTTCTCTTTTCTATCGAGTGCAATTTCCACCATGGCTACTATCAATCAACAACTTCTTGTTGCGGCTCACCTTACCTCTTTGAATCTCAACTTTCAAATTCCTCCCATTAGCATCAAATTGGACAGGGATAACTACACATTGTGGCGTACAAACATTATCTCTGCCCTTGAGTGCTTCAAATTGGACTCCTTCAATCTCAACCCCACTCCTCCACCTAAAACAATCCCACCCACTGTCAATCCTGATGATGTTGATGACGATGCCCTGTTCCTAACCCTTCATTCACGACCTGGAAAAATGGGACATATTTGTCCTTCTTTTGTTCAAATCGACCTTATCAGACTGTACGCTTGCCACTGTTGCCTGCTTGTCTTCTTCACAACAAGCATGGTGTATCCTTGAGTGCACGTTCCAAGCACACACTTTTGTTCATCACATGGCCCTACAAACTCAATTGAAGACTCTATCCAAAGGATCACTTTATATGATTGACTATCTTAAAAGAAAACGGCAAAATTGTTGATCAATTGGCTGAGAATCTCACATCAGATTCCAACGAAGATCTCATCCGGTATATTATCCATGGACTTGATTCCTCCTACAATTCTTTTGCGCCTGCCTTCCTTATGCACTCTGAACACAGTATTGTGGATACTCTCGTGGGCTTGCTCCTCCAAGAACAATCCCAACTTGATCAAGATCTCGCCAAATAAGTTGTTATTCAACTACCATCACCAGCTGCACATACACCTCTACCCTCTCCCATAGCTCACATGGTGTCCTACAATTCCTCCACTAATCACCCCTCCTCATAATCCATAGGTGCCAGTTCTCATTACAGAAGTTCATACACTCGTCGTCGTCGTCTTCATTGCCAGCTGTGCAACAAGCCAAGGCACGAGGCTATTAATTGTTGCTAAATGGGTAATCAAACTGATTACCCTTCCGATGTCTACCTCCTCGCACTCAGCCACGTCCCACTACATCCCATCAAACTCATATCACCAACTATCACAATCTATCCACCATTATTGATCCTTCGTGGTACTTTGACATAGGAGCAACGGATCATGTCACTCCTAATTTAAACTAACTTCAACTCATTGAATGTTATACATGGGATGATAAGTTACAAGTTGGTAATGGTAATCAACTTTTTATTACTCATATGACTCTTCTTCCTTATCTTCATTGCATTTACCTAAAGTTTTTTTGTCCCTCGCCTCACTAAAAATATTTTTAGTGTTTGCCAACTTCCCAGAGATAACAATGTCTTCTAAAGTTTTTTTTGTCCCTCGCCTCATTTTTAGTGTTTGCCAACTTCCCAGAGATAACAATGTCTTCTTAGAGTATTGGCTTAATTATTGTATTGTGAAGACATTTCAGGGCACTCCCATCCTCAAGGGCCACGTTGATAATGGCTTATATTTACCTGAATCTACTATGGCTCTATCAAGTGTGTGTACGTCCATGACAGGCTGGCACAATCGACTTGCACACCCTCATGAAGCCATTCTTAGACTCCTAATTTCTACCTTTCATCTTCCTATTTCTACCAAAAAGTTGTTACCTGTTTGTGAACCATGCCAATTTGACAAGAGTCACAAACATATTTCGTGTTCCAAACCATTTGAACTTATGTACTCAGATGTTTGGGGTCCGTCTCCATTATTATCCATAAATGGAAATCGCTTCTTTGTTTTGTTCATTGATGACTTTACCAAATTTGTGTGGATTTATTTTCTTCCGACTAAGTCTTAAGTCTTACAAACCTTTATTCATTTTTGTACTATGATAAAAACTCAATTTGGTTGTGACATAAAAAGTTTTCAATCGGATTGGGGTGGTGAATACCACAATGTTTCCACCTATCTCAATAGCTGTGGTATTCACCATCGTGTCTCATGCCCTTATACCCCCGAACAAAATGATAATGTTGAACGCATAAATCGAATTATCATTGAAAAGACTTATCCTTACTTGCCCAATCATCCCTTCCCCATGAATATTGGGAGGACGCCTTCAAAACGGCTACTTATGTTCATAATCGAACCATCACACCCACTCTTAAGCATAACTCCCCATATTCTATATTGTATCAAAAGGAACCTAACTATTGTTTCTTGAGAACTCTCGGCTATCTTTGCTACCCCTTTCTCTGACCCTACACCTCTCACAGATTGGATTTTTTATCCCTACCATGTGTTTTCATAGGCTACAGTACATCCCACAAAGGTTACTGATGCCTACATCATCCTACATCCAGAATATATATCCCCCGTCATGTAATATTCAATGAGGATATTTTTCTGTTTGCCACTTCTACTTCCCTCAAACCTTCACCTACATCCACTCTACCTTCCAACTCACCGTCCTCTGATGGTCTTCTTGTACATGCCCGTTTCCTTACATCTGGGCCAACTCTTTCCCCTCCTACCTCCCCCCCCCATATCTTCCACCAACGCCTCCTCAACAACCCATACTTCCATCCCTGCCCAACCCATTCCATCTCCCACTCCAACACCATGCAATTCTCATCAGAGCCCCACAGTCAGCTCTAAATCCATACAAACACCCCCACATATTTTTCGACCTGCTGAAAATAACCATCACACATGATTACTCGTGCGCGTACCAATTCTCTCAAGCCAAAAACATTCCTCACCCAATCCGTCTCTCCCCCACCTTTGAACCACTAGGCAAGGATCGTATTTATGTGTTAAGAGACAAGCTTCAAGTTCGTTCCTTTCTTGAGCTTGCAGGGGGTAATAACGGCTACAAATAGAATAAGTCTAGTTGTACTTGGTCATTAGGATATTTACTCACGTGTATGTTGTTCCTACTTGTAAGGAGTTAAGTTAGGCACCACTTCTATTTTCTGTATATAAATTATTGTACAAGTTCCTTTTATGATATAATCCGATACAATTTTTCCATCCATTCTTTACAAGTTTTTATAAAAGCTTGTGAAAAATTGTATCGGTTTATATCTCAAAAGAAACTTGTACAAGTAATTTATATATAAAAAATATAAGTGATGACCTAACTTAACTCCTTATAAGTAGGAATAAAGATACACGTAAATAAATATCTTGATGACCGGGTATAGTTAGACTTATTCTATTTGTAGCCATTATTAACCATATAAGGCATCTGTGAAAGCTTTGACGATTACCACTCCCCTTCTCCATCTCTCTTTATGCTAGAAAATCATTCCTTTTCTCACTATTCCTTTTATCTTCCTCCAATTGTAATCGAAGGTACACAGTTATAATTTGGTCGATTTTTTAAAACCAATGTTAATAACAAAACTTTTTAAAACCAATAGTTAATCGAAGACAACCATGTAAATTACAGAGACCAGATTAAATAAAATAGGAAGGTTGTAATTTGAAGTCAACGGGCCCGTTTAGTTTTCAAGGAAACAAGGAAGCAAAGAATCATAATCTTGGTGATAGCTCAAGGTGATTTCTTTGTTTGTTCCAACTTCAACAAGAGGGATGTTATGAATGGAAGTTTTCTAGAGAGAAAACGAGGAAAAGGAGAGTCAAACACAGTTAAATAAAAAATAAGGAGGTTTCTTGAATGAAGATAATGGATAGGTGTGGCGGTGGTGCAACACTGAAGAGGGTAGACGGAGATAATGGAGGTTAACAGGTGGCCTAACAGGTAGAAGCGGCGATAGTGAAGGCTTCGAGCAACTGTTGTATTCTATAATAGAGATAGAACCGACTCAGATAAATCGGGGATGCTCATGAATTAGTTGAATGCTTCTTGATTAAGTGTCGCCATCGACGTACCTTTGTATAAATGAACAAGGGGAAACTTTAAACCAAGCCGATTTCGAAATCAAGATACAAAAGTTATAAATTATTGACCTGTAGAGGAGAGTAGATCGATTTGGAATCAGAGAAGGTAGATGTAGATGATGGAGCGATTAACGGTGGTGAAGAAAAGGAGAAACCGTTAATAAATAAAGGACAACGGGGGTGGAAGACGGAAGTTATTTTATGATTTCGTTTTGTTTTTTCCATAGTTGATAGATGAATCGGTGCGTTGGGAATCAAGAAAAGGAGAGAAGGCTCGATGGAGATCATAGGGACATGTATATCACTGGAAGAAGTTTTTACATCTGACCCAATTGAAATATGGATTCATAATGGATACGCTGCCAAAATTGTAAACCCGAAATAGTAATCACTAGCCCAAACACTAGTAGCCTAGTTTAGAAATAAATGGATTGCCCAACCCATGATAGAAATACGAATTAACTAGTTCTCATGGTGATGTGGAGCTTCCAAAAATCCTCATAAATCCATAATAATTTCTCATTAAATCCATTATAATTCCTCATTAATCCTCAACTTTCCCCCATCCCATTTTCCATAAATTTACACCCTATAATGTTGTAATTAATCCTCAACTTTCCCGTGTCCCATTTTCCATAAATTTACACCGTACAATGTTGTAATGAAAAGAAATGGAAGAAAGATGATATAATAAACAAATAGATGAAATTACATTGCTATATTTCTTGCATTTAACTCTAAAATTATCGGAACAAATAACTTAAGAATAATGACGAATAATTAATTAAGTATTGTGAAAGGTGTACCATTGAGCCTCAGGTAACAAAGGGTACATCTTATGTAAACATATACAACACCAAGAAAAAAAATTGCATGCACACAACTATCAACTACCATGAAAAACTACATTGGTATTTATATAATTCACCTTAACTTATGATTTCTTCCCTTTGTTTCTTGGTGGGTTGGACCACTGGTGCAAGAAATTGACTATCATGTCCACGATTAGTCACAAATTTAATAATTAAACCTTAAAGTTCATCACCATAAAAGAGTTTCATGACAGTTTCAGTCCTTTTCTACAAAGTCATTTACATGGTCATATATGACTTGTGTTCCCCCTCATCATCATTGTTTGATCGGACAAGTAAACATTTGTTGCTCACATATTCTCTGCATGCCATCCACCAAGAATTTAATTTTATTTTGCATTTAATACATCAAAATTTGTCTAAAAATATGATCAGCATGCTATAAATCTAACACTCGCTAACATGTTAATATGCTATGCAAACCAAGTGATAGATCAAAAATCACCATGAAAGTCATCCACCATCCCTCCAATTAACCAACTACTGATACTTGATCCACCTTCACTCATAGCCAATTACATTATAATTTAGTGTGTTGCAACCAAATTTAAAAAAAAACAAAAAACAAAAAAAAATAAAACAAAATTAAAAACAAACAAAAAACTAATCGTGAAAGTCATTAAGATGATACAAAAACCATCTCTTTAAGTCATTTTTTAATCTTTCATGTTAATATTAATTGATTTAGTGATTATTTGTGATGTGATTGATATTAAAGATTAAGAGCTAATAACTAACCAATATTGACATCAAATTTTTATTTCTCCATGTTTTCCATGGTCTCGTTTTTTCAAGCAGTCAACCATGAATCAATTTGCATAGATAACCAAAATGGACTAAAAATTTGGAAGTCAAACACTATAAATTTCTGAATTCCCCTACATTAAAGCACCAATTTCCCCCAAGTTAAATTCAGTCTAATTTGAGAATTTGATGTATGATAGTGACTAGGTTGTGATAACTGTTAGGAGTGTATCACCCAAAAACTGCACAAAAGAACAAACAGAAAAAGAAAATTGGTTGAGGCATGTGTTTAGCATAATTTTCTTAAAACAAATTCGCCTTATATGGATGTTTTTTTCCCAACAAAAGTAAAAAAGTGGCTCTTTTAGGTCACTCGGACCCTCACTTGGCCCGGAAAATACCTTGGTTGTAACAAGAGTTGGAAAACGAAGCAAAAGCGCAAGAGAGGAAGAGAAGTATTTTGTTTCATTTGGTAGGTTTCAATCAGTCACATAGGTGCAATATATATACTGCAATATGTAATTGATGTATTAAACACGAAATTGTAACAACCAATTTAAAGAGCATAATTAATTGAGAAATCAAAACTGAAATCTATGATTAATGGCTCTTAATTTTGTTTTGTAAAGGTTAACTAAAAAGAAAATAATTGTAAAAAGGTCCTTGAACTTTTTTGGTTGACCAGTGGTACATTTGTACCCGTAGGACGCACATTGGTTCTATAAGTTTTACAAAGTTAGCTATGCTTTGTAGTTATAATCCCATTTTCTTTTCATTCTCCCACTAATGTGGGATGCGTTAAAAACCCACTTAAACCGTATATTATTATCTTCCAACTACCTTAATTTGACAAGTAATATCTCATTCATATGTGATAAATAGAGACGAAGGTATCACGCAGGAGAACACAAATATATACTCATTAGTTTTGATTATATTTAGAGTCCAAAATTCATGCTCAAAAATGGAAATTTTTGGAAATTAGTAAAACTAAATTTCCAACAATACCCTACATGAATGAAAATTGCTTCAACAATATCAAGTTGCCCATCAGTTGAATCATGGATAGGATAGGTAGGTGTTACCCTTTTAACCTTCCCTTAAGATACATATATATATATATATATATATATATATATATATATATATATATATATATATATATTTACTAGTAGACTAGTAGACTCGATGTCCTTGAACTGTTATGCCATTTGTGTAAATAATCAATACATTTATCACATGATTATCCCTGGCCTAGTTAGGTTCTAATTGATGTATCCGTTATGGTCATGGACACTTTTCTGGTTCTGTAAGAGATCTTAGGAACTTGCCCATTCAACTCCCTTTGAAGTGACCCCACTTCTCTATCACATAAGTGATTCTATAATAATCATTAAAAGCTAAAGTTTGATGATTTCCAACTTATCATCAACTAATATAAGCTTAACATGCATCGCTGTCTGTTTATAGGAATAGTTTGGGGTTGATCCCCATAGTAATCTACATATGTTATATGTAAGTAGGTTTTCTCATTGAACCTAGATCTTGGGATCTCCAGTCAACTAGGTTGGGTTTTTCTTCATAATAACTTATTCATTCATGGGTTTTAATCTCATTCCTCTTGACGACTTTGCAACTAACCCCCTATTTAATCCTTTGGTTACTAGATCTGCAATGTTCTCCTTGGACCTTATGAGTAGTTGCCAAATGTTGTTCTGCCTTCGATGGATATGTCGAGACTTACCATTATACATAACACTTTGTTCCTGTCCAATTGCCTATTTTTAAAGACCCAAAAATCGAAGGTAAAAATTTTATTTTCAATATAAATAAAACACTATTGTAACTTCGTTAAAAACATTGAAAAGCATTTCAAATAACCAATTGTCAGAGTCTAATCCCATAGATCACATTATGCGGGATCACAGGTGTATGTGTTGTGATCGTCCCGAGCTCTTTCATTTGAAAACTAGAGTACCTGAAACAAAAAATGAAAACCGTAAGCACAAAGCTTAGTGAGTTCCCTAAATACCACATACCATACATATCCAATGATCTAAACAAGCCATACATAATTACGAGCCATACATATCATTCATATATCATAATCAATAAAGGTGCTATATGTCGCACAAAGTCTTGCCATTATGCCACAAGCCACCTCATGGTCTTTCTTGCCAGGCCGGGAGCCACAACCCTGGGTCTTATAGACAAGTGCCAGGAGCCACGTCCTGGTCTTCCATGCAAGTATCATAAAGACAACTAGCATACAAACAATACTACTTAACTAATTTCTTGCAGAGTTTAGACTCTAGTCTTGCTTACAATGTGCCAGGAGTCGCCTCCTGGTCTTTCATACATGATGCCAAGGGCTAACCCCCGAGTCTTCCTACAGTACATAAACCAAATGGCCGACATTGGTGCCTTCGACCCATACAACAATGAGGAAACTCACCTCGAATGCTGAAGCTTACTAAACGATATCCCTAACTGATGCCCTGACGATTTCCCAAACTAATAATTACCAAAACAACATCCAATTAGCAACTGAATCCCAAAACATGATCCAAAAACCAAACTTGGGGTAAAATGACCATTTTACACCTGGCCCATCAAGACTCATAACCAAGGCCCAAGCCCAAAACCAACTAGGCCCAAAACTATAAGATCCAT
The DNA here is from genome assembly GCF_051521515.1 of Lactuca serriola. Taxonomy (NCBI): domain Eukaryota; kingdom Viridiplantae; phylum Streptophyta; class Magnoliopsida; order Asterales; family Asteraceae; genus Lactuca; species Lactuca serriola. The sequence goes on along the minus strand of NC_136412.1, from coordinate 282,041,274 downwards.
AAAAGCCCACTAATGGCCCAATTTTCCAAATTGGGCCCAACCCCATCTGGGCCTTACCCAAAAGCCCAAAAATTCCAGGTCCAATAATAATTCTCTAATGTCCCAAATGTCCAAGCCCATTGGGCCCATTAAAGTCTAAAACCATTGGGCCCACCATGGCCTAATATAAAATCTTTGCCTAACTAGACATGTCCAAAAGTCCTAAAACTCTCCAATTCATTTGACCAAAAAGCCCAACACAAAACCAAAGCCCAAACATGAAACAAGATCCAATTCATTTCGATTTAACCCCTTAAGTACTTTGCATTCAAACTTCAGGAAACCTCCAAATGAAGCTCTTAATGCATAAAGTCGACACCTTTATGCATTTTCATGACTAAAAGGGACCCAATGGCCAACTTAACCCAATAATACCCATCTTAATCCATCTAGAACATGCATGGACCATATCTAACCTTAAAGATGGTAACTTTATGGACTTATAACCTCAAAAATGCTAAGAGTAGCAACTCAAAGCTCCTAGAGTGGTGTCCAACCACTAGATCTCACTTAAGAGGTCAAAATGGGACCAAAAACCATATAATCATAGATCTCAACTTCTAAGGATCAAGTTAAGAGATTTTTACCTTCAATGAGCTAAAATTGTAGCAAAGAGTCCAGATCCGCAAGCCCTTCCTTGAACCACCACCTTGTACTAAGCTTCTACTTCTTGAAATACACTAGAATCCACCAAAAATGCACATACAAGGCACAAAACCCTCTTGGATGAAGCTATAACTCGAGATTTAGGGTTTAAGACACTAGAGGATAAAAAAGAGGCGCACACCTTGGATTTAAGGTGCTTAAATAGTGAGCCAACCCTTAAAATTAGGGTTTTGGGGATCCTGAACGTACGTTGGGCGTACGTCTCCCAACCCGCATTTCACTTATCCAACACTATGTTGGGCATACCCCAGATTATGTTGGGCGTACTCACGCACATGCATCCTTGCATGCATGGGACTGCCTTGCCAATTATTTCCATTAGGGACCAGAATTATCAATAACTTCAAAATACCATAACTCTCTCATCTTAGGCCCGTTTCCAAGGAACCTTATATCCACGAAAAGGTGGCGAGAAGCCCTACGCTCCTAACAACACACCCAAGCCTTAAAACCTCCTGAACAAAACCCTAAATTCATAAAAGACCGAGATATCAAATTACGATTATACCCTTGGCTTCCAAAGACACAATCGAATACCTGGATCACTTATACCATGACACCCACATCCGAAATGGGCCAAATAATTCCTTTCCTCGAATCCCTAAGCCATGCAACAGCTAGTGACTGGGCCGCAACCCCAAGCAACGAAGCAAATCCAAAATCGAGTGTTACAACTCTCCCCCACTTAAATTAGATTACGTCCTTGAAATCACTCCATACCAACACCCGTATAAAAACAAACAATTTAAGGAACACAACTAGAGATTTTTCACATAAGACAACCTTCCTGAGATAACTGAACCCAAACCGAAATTCCATCCCGAAGTAAACCAACCTAAACTCCTGCAAAACCACTTCTGCCTATCTAAAGTCTGAAATCTATAATGGTCTGTCTCCCGACAGACTATCCACACTGAAATATTACCATGCCAGAACCTCATCGAATAACTGTTTGGCCATAATACTTCCGATCCTGATTATCTTGTTGCAACCTACAAAAACCAAGCCACTGACCATAACCAACTGCAGGATACTTATACTTGACAGAAGGCTCAGATAATCCTTCGAGTAGAAGATGTTGGATTAATGTCTAAGTCCATAACTATAATTGGTAAGACTTGACCCAACCCGGCATGGTCCATTTGGGTTGCATACCATCATGCACTTGAATGAGAGAAATAAGACACTTATGGTTATTAATATATTATAAGTTCTAGTATATTAATAATAAGAATAATAAGATTATTTAATTAGTATTGATCAAGAATTAATCTAGGATTAATTAAGTGATCAAAAGAAGACTAATTAAATATATGGGTTGATTGTGTAAATCATCCATACTTGTATAGTGGGCTAATGCTCCATGGATAATCAAGTTGGGCTAAAACCCATAGGATGGTCCATGGATGCTCCATGGTGTATTTGTACCCATGGATCCAAGGAAATGGAAAGCCATGACAATTAAGAGTTTACCCTAATTGTGTAACTATATAAGCATCTTATTATTGAGGAAAAATCGGCCACTAGTGTGTGTGAAGAAAGGGCTAGCCGATTTTGAAGAGTGTAGAATTCTCTCAAATCATTCTAAGTGTTTTGATGATTGTGATTCCATTTGAGGTGTCACACTTGGGGCACTAAGCACTCAAGCTTCATGAAGACTTTCTACATCAAGAGGTATGTATTCTATCTTGTTACATTCATTGTTTTGTATGCTAGATTAGGATAATACCTTGGAAGTTCTTATTTGCATGTATAATAGAGAAAACATAGATCCAAGGTATTTAGGGTTGCATGTACACTTAGGAAGTGTTAGAATGCTCAAAACCCAACAGTGGTATCAGAGCCACGGGTTGTTTTCTGTTATATTGATGCAAATATTTTATTTTCAAAGTTGAAAAAAAAAAAAGAAAAAAAACATGAAGTTTGTCAAATTTTAAAATAATTACTTGTTCTTGTGAAAAACTAATTATTTGTAAAATTTGAATAATTTGCTTTATGAGTTGAATTAGGTCAAATTTAATAAAAGATAAAATAATATGATTATTTTATTAGTTTTAAAAGTTTGATCTAAAAAGTTTTATTTTTTTGAAACCTCCATAAGTTATGGATTTGAAAAGGTTTTAAAAAAAAAAATTGATTCAAAGTTTTTTTTGGAGTTACAAAATTTGGTGTTAATGTTTTAAAGGATTACATAACTTAAGAATAAGTTATGGATCACCAAAAGTTTTTTGTTATCTTGTTTTATGAGTGAATTTAGATTAATGATGAAAATTATGTGATAGTTGGTTTTAATCCAAATTAATCTAAAAGAAGTTCATAAAATGTGTTTATGTAACTTAAAAGTCACATTTATGAATCTTAAAACTCATAAAGTTGGCAATGGTTACAAAATGAAGAGTCTTGTGTCATTGAATAATTTTTTTTTATGACTCCATAACTTGTCCTCAAGTTATGGAAGTTCAAGAGTCACTTCATTAAAGAAAAATATGTAACCATAATTAAATCCATAAGTTATAAAATAAAGAAAAGTTAATTCTTTTATTAGTTTAAAGTCTTTCATAACTTGTCCTCAAGTTATGGAACTTGAAGAGTTTTTGGATTAAAACTACTTTAAACACATAAGTTATGGAATTAATTAGTTTTGAATAGTTTCAAAACTTGCCCTCAAGTTTTGGAATTTGTAAAGTTTTCTCTAATGAATACTTTAATTCCAAGTTAGCCCTTAGAATTTTAAAAGTTAAAATTCAACCCTTATACTTTATAATATTATAAGTTAATAATATATATATGTATAAGAGTAAAGTCAGTCTTACCGCTAGTACGCCTCATTCACGAAGCCGGTCTATAAGGTGGGTATAAGGTTGTTGCCTATAAAATGGCAACTTAATGGGTGTCCACTCTCACCCACCGCTTGCTTGACTGGTGGAGGGTCGTTAGCCGAACGGGTTTGACAGGACTAGAATTCTCCCTTCATTAAAAGTATTAATGATAATACTAAGTAACTAAACTCTTAATAATACCCAATCTTAGTTACTTAGGAAAAATGTGAATAAGGTGCTAATCCATGAAATTACACTTTACACTTTGTCTAAGTCGTTAGTGGAGCGTGTGTGGTTAACCGGCACACTAACTTGGACTTAACAAGGTAGGTAAAGGGTGACTTAATATTTATCATAGTATCGATGGAGCGTGTGTGGTTAACCGGCACATCGATTGAGGGGTAATTTATTAAGGGTACCAAGTGATTTGCATGGTTACTTCACACCTTGTTTTGTGATCCTCGGCATCCCAGTCACAAAACCTGAAGGGCACACTCGAGATTGAAACATGCCTTTGAAAAGTTCAATGAATCTCAAAGATCTAGGAGTTTCAAAACCAATTAAAACCTAATAATACATTTCGTTTATCTTGGTGGAAATTGGTGAATCGTCATTCACCTACCTTCAAATATTTTATAGCTTGGATTACGGCATACCTCTTCTAAGTTATAAAATAGTTTGTTGGGTCCTAGCCTTAATATTTCATATTGGGTGTCATATTAAGGACTTAAGATCAACTATCTTGAATATCTCCCAAAAGATGTCTGGTTTAGACACTTATGATCTTCCCAAATCTCTTGAAACAAGGTTTCCTAATGAAGATGATGTCCCATGGATATCATACTTCTTTCTCCTCCTCCAATTATTCTCCCTAACCCACAAGTTCTTGAAAAGCTTAAGGTCACTCAAGCCCTATTGGCAAGGCAAGGTCTAGGTGTGAGCACATCTTGGAGATGTAGTCACATATTGACAAGCCGGGAGAGTTGGGTGTCAAAGTCTTGAGAAAGTTGGTGGTTCAATCACTTTCTAAGTCACATAGTGAGTTCCTTTGGGACACCTATGAAACAGACTATGACAAGACCCTTAATGATCTTATCTATTTGTTAAGATCAACTTCCTTAATACTTGATGGACATTGACAATAGTGACACAGGAAATCCAGTAAAGCATTCTCTTCCCAATGGAAAGGGATCGGCCATAGTCAATTCGGTTGACCAAATGGTAAAGAGAAAAGCTAAGTCTGTGATAGTCCTGTGTGTCTTTATCAAAGGGTCCATATGTTTATATTGCCAAAGAAAGGGGCATTGGTTGCGAAGCTGCCAAAATTTACCTAAGGATGTTAAAGTCAATAAGTTTGACTCTACTTCAGGTAAAGTCCACTATCTAACTCTGTTAAGTTTCTATTCTGAGATTCTTGATACATGATGTGACTGGGTCACATGGTGATGTTTTAAGAATGAAAGAAAAGTGAAGAAACTTAAAGAAAGAATATGTTGAATCTGATGGCGTAGATGGATTTCTATCGCGTAGTTTGAAGATCGGATTCTTGAGCTACTTCTTAGGAGTTATGAGATATTGCTTAAGGAATAGATAACAACAAGTTTTCATATGGATTGTAAGGATAAGTTTTTCCGCAAAGTTTTAAAATAAAAGAAAATTTTTTATTTTATTTATTTTAAAATATCCTTACAATGGCATTTGAGGAAAAATTGTTGCTTATATGATTCCATTAAGAGCAAGAGTGGAAATATGAAATTGATTCTTTCATTTGTGGTAATGTCTAAATTTACCAAATAAGGAAAGATTCTCATCACCCAAGTTTCAAGTGGACCGGAACTTGGAATCATGCAAGTTGTATAGCATGATGAATGAGAACTTTCAAGTTTTGGAAAAATTAAGATTAATTACTTATTCACATGGATGTGTGAGTCAAGTAATGGACTTAGGGATCGAGTACACATTCTTGTGCACTGATTAAGTCCACCACTAAAGATCGTTAAGAAGAATCAAATTAGGCAGAAGGATAAAAGTTTCTCATATCTGAAAAGATGGGAGAGTACTTTAGTATCAGTTTTGAGATCATCTTAATGATTAAGAAACCATATCAAAATTAGTTCTCTAAGGAAATCTTAGTGCATTCTTATGACTAAGAAGAGGAACTTGAATTTTTGAAATGGTTAAATCAAGAAGATGAGTCATACTTCGTTCCAATACAAGTCTTAGAGTCATACTCCAAGATTGTAACTTGAGTGACATGTCTCAAAAGAAGGTTTAAAACACTTGTCAAATGTAAGAGTAAAAGTTTTCTACTCTTGTACATTTGAAATTGGTAAGTTGTGATGTTTTGGATAAAACAAAGACCAACTTAGGCCAATTGGGTAAAGTGTTTTTCTTGATTAGAATCCGCACTATCTCTTGGATGTTTGACAAGGGAGTCTTATATGTCAAGAGGACAGTGGGAGTCTTAAAGGTCTTGAAAGTCTCAAGAAATAATCAAGAATAAAACCTCAAGTTCTTCACTAGCACACGACTTGAGGTTTATAACCTATCGTGTTGACATATCTGTGCCCATTCCAGTTAAAGTTGGCTTTGCATATGAGTTCTTAGAGTTCTCAGTTTGTTGCATAACAACTTGGAAGCAATGGCAGACCCTTGAGCTGCCAGGTGGCAAGAAGTTAAGATTGAGTTCAATCCATATGGTTTTGGATTTGTCATTATCTTTGTCTTGTGATTATGGTTTGACAAATTCATATGGGTAGGAACTCATACACCATATAAATCTAAGTGTCATAAGGTTTCTCTCCGATTCATGAAAATGATGGTGAGGAAACGCTTTCACTAAGTAGATTTTACGAAGATATCAATTGTGTCATTTGCATTTTCAAAAGTCGTTAGTGGAGCGCGTGTGGTTAACCGGCACACTAACATGGACTTGTGAGAAATGGCAAATGCCTAAGCAATTGAGACCATGATTACGGTATCCCTTTTCATGGTTCTTGAAATTGCTTAGACACACAGGTGAGCTATCTACGGAAAGGGTGTATGAATCTAAATTTCAGACTGTCCAGCTGATTTCTGAGTACATGTCAAAGCTAGTGGGAGCATAAGTGTTATGCTAATAATCATCATGTTAGTGGGAGCATGATAATTATGATAAGTATTGCAAGTTAGCAATGTTAATTATAGAAAACAAAAGTTTCAATTGGGAAAAAGTTGTTTTGCTATAATTAAGGGAGAGGAAATTATGCTTCATCTCAAATCTATAAGCTTAGATCGTGAGGTTTTAATCATTTAGTCAAGGATATATATGAATTTCATGTTGGAATGACTCAACATAAGGAAATTCTGTATATAGGTCCATTATTTGCGTTCTAAAATTCGATTATGATTACGGCATCCCTTTTCATAATCTGAATTATGAGAACTTGGCAAATTGAAATGGAAATATTATAGCAAAAGACTGGTTTAGTCTTTATGTGAGACATCATGAATCGTGTCCCATATGCTTCGGATATAGGATCGATTACATGTGCTATATTCATCCGTTCTAAAATTTTCCAAATGCCTGGGGCATTAAGAAGGGAAAAAGGTTTAGAACTGGATATGACTAAAAGGATTAAACAATTGTCGAGAACAATCTAAGGTTTACCAAAGATTGGTTGCTCAAGGACAGTTGGAAGTATAGTGATAATTCTAGAAGGACCATATTGACATAATCTGTAAGGAGGCAACTCTTGTTCAGAAGTGATAGTCAAAATGGAATCTGGAAATGTTTCAAAGTTAGAATTTTCAATCTGTTTAAGATTAAGAAACTTAATGCAAGAAGGAAGTTTCCAAGGAGCTGATCTCTTTTGGAATACTCTGTAGTGATTGTTGTCAAGTCTTTCTGAATTTGTGCATAATCATTACAAGAGGATCAATGCATATAAGTTTAGAATCTAACAGATTTCAGTAAATGGCATGAATTTGGAATTCTTGCATTTGCAGTAAGGATTTAGGAGTGTGAAAAGAGAATCATTGAAGTTATGTTCAATTGATCTAGTTCACAAAGTAAAGATCATAGACAAACATAGTATGCATACTTGGTGTGTGGCATGACTAGTGTTTAAGAAAACATAGTGTACATGCTTGGAGCATGGGACAACTATTGTTTTAAATTCAAGAATAAAGTTGATAGCTGAAACAATATACAATGAATAATGTGTAATCATATGGTGATAAATAAAAGGTGTTTTATTTATGTTCAAAGGGTTGATACCATATTAGATTCAATTATTATTGTGTTTCACTTTGCATGTTTTGACTTCCCGAATAAACTAGGTTATTCTTCCGGAATGACTAAGTTATTCAAACCATCCACAGTCGGTCATATTTTGGAAGTAGATATGAATTAAGACTGTCATGATGGGTTGTAGAGGTCTAAGGTGTTGGACAAGGCTACAACAATCATGAGTGCTCATAAGTTCTGAGTATTGGATTCAACCCGCGCTCATTGGAATCACTTCATGGATTTTATCACGAGTGATCATGAGACGATAATATCTTATATTCTTCAAACCTAGAGATATGAGTTGTTACTATGAGTTGATAGTACATTGATTGCACGAAACCGCATTTGGTAACTCTGTGCTATAAAACGTGCCTTTGTGTATGATTCAACAAGTAGTAGAACAAGCCATATGAGTCGAAGTTTATCCGTTCCTTTTACCTTTGGGATAAAAGCGATATCTGTGGGCCCCTCGATGATTTGATGATGACAAATGGAAGTGCTCGGCCAGGCCAGGACTGATTTGATTTGTTCAATTAGTCAGTCGTCATAAATCGGAAATCGGGAAACAACAAATGGACAGAGAGAATGATTATAATCCATGTCTCAGTCCATATGATATCTAGAATGGAGGAATATATGATCCCTTATCTAATGGACAAGTCATTGACAAAGGTCAGAGTTCATCGACAAGGTCAGAGTTCGACAGAAGCTTTTGAGAGCTACGATTGCCGGTTGGTTCCTGAAGTCATACGCAATAATAGTTTTAGACTTATCCAAGTGGGAGACTGTTGGATTAATGTCTAAGTCCATAACTATAATTGGTAAGACTTGACCCGACCCGGCATGGTCCATTTGGGTTGCATACCATCATGCACTTGAATGAGAGAAATAAGACACTTATGGTTATTAATATATTATAAGTTCTAGTATATTAATAATAAGAATAATAAGATTATTTAATTAGTATTGATCAAGAATTAATCTAGGATTAATTAAGTGATCAAAAGAAGACTAATTAAATATATGGGTTGATTGTGTAAATCATCCATACTTGTATAGTGGGCTAATGCTCCATGGATAATCAAGTTGGGCTAAAACCCATAGGATGGTCCATGGATGCTCCATGGTGTATTTGTACCCATGGATCCAAGGAAATGGAAAGCCATGACAATTAAGAGTTTACCCTAATTGTGTAACTATATAAGCATCTTATTATTGAGGAAAAATCGGCCACTAGTGTGTGTGAAGAAAGGGCTAGCCGATTTTGAAGAGTGTAGAATTCTCTCAAATCATTCTAAGTGTTTTGATGATTGTGATTCCATTTGAGGTGTCACACTTGGGGCACTAAGCACTCAAGCTTCATGAAGACTTTCTACATCAAGAGGTATGTATTCTATCTTGTTACATTCATTGTTTTGTATGCTAGATTAGGATAATACCTTGGAAGTTCTTATTTGCATGTATAATAGAGAAAACATAGATCCAAGGTATTTAGGGTTGCATGTACACTTAGGAAGTGTTAGAATGCTCAAAACCCAACAGAAGATTCATCCCTGCAACGGTTAGAATCGAATGAGAGCTGCGCAACAAGGTCAAATCAATTACTCTAAGATTATTTAATTCAACTACAAGTGACTTAGCACTTCTGGCCCACATCCTACTCCATGCACACGAATCCTCAAATCACTACCTTTGCCCGGAGCATCAAGTTGCCTCATATATACTTTCCAAATGAACCGAGACCTCTCTGGTCTCAACTTATTTGCCATCCTCCAGGAATACCAGATTCCCACCCGACTGTTAAGCCAAGAAACACTCTCATAGTCGCCCCACGTGATTCTTGAAAGAAAACCTCGACTGATGTTAATTACCCAAACCATCGTGACCCTAATCCGATGCTAAACTGAACGCTACAGGACCAACTATAGTTCTACCTCATGTCCGGTTTCCCATGACCTACCAAATATCGATTCTAAACATGTTGTGGCCCTCTCACAATCTTGCTAATAGACCCACCCTAGCCTAAACCACCTAAAGGAATCCGTGAGCAATTCACAGATCTACCGCAATCTCATCGCTGAACAGGGACCGGTACGGGTCACCCCACAGTCTTACAACACTACCACACTAATTGACCATTGGTGAATGCTATGGGCCACCCCGCAGTCTTACAACACTTCCACGCTGCGACTACCGTCGCCTAATGCCTTAACGCTAATCTATTAATCTGAACGTCGTCGGGATTCAAACACACACCTAACCAACTCCCCATCCGAACTCGAATCATGACTGGAACCCACTCTTGGTTCCCCTCCCGAAGCCTGCTAGATGACACCAAGAATACGCGAACCCAAAGTTAGGAAGTTTCCCGAACTCCCAACTCACACAACTCCTCGATCCAAACAGCCACTTGGGCCGCCATTCTCCCCGAAGGGGATGCAAAACTCACCCTAGTTCCACACATGCTTCTATTCCTGAATACCTGATCGATTCTCCCCCACTTAGCTTCGACCAAGTCCTCATAACACATGAGAATTGAAGGCTTCCCAATCCATTTTACCCTCTAATACCCAAACTGCTGACAACCTGCGCTTACCAATGCTAGTGCTCCATCACTAGCCAAACCCCAAAAGACCGCCCAACCTCTAAAGACCAGATGAAAACTTCTCAAATCCTCACGAAACTGATAACCCCAGATGCCTTGAAATGATACCACACTCAAATCTTGAATTCTAGATAACCGACGCTCAGACCAAAACCTCAGCAATAGACCACTTCCCTTTTGCACTTCCAAAAGCCAACCCAAGCACAAAGACTGAACTCACTGAACCCCAACAATGCTGGATGACCACCCCGCTAAACCCTAACCGCAGACTTCCCACATAATACCCCCTGAACCAATCCTCGACCACAATGCAAGATAACGTTGAACACTCCAAACCCGCAAAAGGAAAACAACCCTTCACTGACCACTAATAATTAACGGCATGCAAATGGCATATGACACTACTTGAAGATATAACCCAGACATAATCAAGGAAATAAACCAGAGATACACTTGGCCAAACCGAAGTAAGATAACAACCACAAAATACAGATAGAACTGAAAAGAGCAAAAGATACCTACCCGCAACATCGCCTTCTGGAATCCTGATCTCCCTTGTATGTTACTGCAAATTCCGACTCTTCTCCGCTGTGGCTCCTGCCCTACCGTCTCTTCCATCGATGATCCTCAAAGTAGCTAGAGCAGGAACACTCACTGCTCCTCCCCTCAACCTCAGACAGTCAGACTTCTTGTGGCCGACCCGATCGTAGTGAAAACATAACGGACTTACTCTCATGTTCGGGCTCTAGCTAATTGTACACACCACATCTTCCTATAAAACCAAAGTTAAGTTAAGGTCCAGATTCACGATTCCAAGCCAACAATCAAACAAGAACATGACAAGAGACCGAGCCTATGTCCCTAACCAAACCCTTTTATTATAAATACTTATTCAAAAACGTTTTGTGAAAACTCTCGTATCCTAGTTTGAGGTTGGATTCACACAAGTGTTCCTCCAATTCGCTCAAACCAAGGCTCTAATACCAAATTTTAATGTCCCATTTTCACAACCAAAAATTTTGCATTTTTATTAGAGTAAAACTTCCCAATTATAAATCCATTATTAAGAAAACCATTTATTCCGACATACATTTATTGAAACTCAGAGTAAGTAAAGCGCAAAATCTTCATTGTTGTTGATGAATGTGTACAACCACGCTTTCTCCTTCCCATGACAACTGATGATACATGAAACAATAAACAATTGGGTAAGCACAAAGCTTAGATAATTTTCCCCCAAAATACCTCATACAATAAACATACAAGCATGAATAACATCCCACACTCATCAAATTGGAATACCCAAGCCCAATTAGTCCACAAACTAGAATGCCAACATGCAACAGGTCCAATTAGCCATCAGGCTGGAATACCTGGGGTTAGTTGGCCTACCACCTCAACCCAACCACTCTTCCTGAGCCTTCGTGCCTTCGACTTACAGTCGACCCGCACCGGGTATCTTGGCCTACAACACAAATCAGGACCGCCTCAACCCACCACCACCATATGTTGACATATAAAGAATAAAGGATCAAGTAGGCACATTGTCCCGCTACCAGCTAACCTCCATGAAATGTGTAACCATATGTAACCAGAGGTGAGATAGCCACCCGAAAAAATGATCCTACTCTAGAGCCACAACCAAACAAGGAACAACCAAGAAATCCTAAATCAAGAGTTCTCAGGCTACCGTACATGACTACATATAACCCCTAGGGTACTTCACCAGATGATAACCAGTATACCACTACTACATCATCCTTTCATATAAGGATATATACACAAATCTAGCAAATCACTATAGCACATCAACATCCTATATACCATGATACAAACCTAAGAGATCACTAAAACATAACAACATCCTATATAACAAGATACAGATCTAACAGATCACTACAACACAATAACATACTAGTTACCAACAATCTAAGGAATGTATAACCGTATATACTCAAAGGTGAGATAGACACCCTGACAGGTGATCTTACTCTAAAGCCACAACCACACAAGGAACGGGCAAAAAATTCTAGATCAAGAGTCCCCATTCTATCATATATGACTATATACAGTCCCTATGGCATCCCTCCACTAAAAGATAACCAAAACTAGTGGGTTGGCCTTGGTGCCTTCGTCCCACGAATACAATGAGTGAAGAACCTTGAAACACTATGATACACTCCCTTCTGTACTGCTTGCTCCCACGAATCCGATAATCATCATAACCAGATAAAAACTTAATCATCAGTCCAAAACCCTCAAGTTTGACCCAAAGTCAAACTTGATCAAAACTTCAACAGTCAACAAAAGTCAAAGTCCAAGGTTGCTGAGTATACCCAACGTATGTAGCATGTCCTTACTCATCTATTAAGCACTTTATCTATTAAGGCCTTTTGTCCAGAGCTCAGATCTAGACTCAGAACATCGACTTAAGTCATAAAGTTTCCACCTTTATGACTTTCCATGGCTAGAAAGGTCCAAAAGCTAAAACCCTAACTTATTAACCCATTAAGACATCATAACTCTTGCATGGAAGGGATAGAAGGACCAAGATCACATTTTAATGGTTCCTAATAGCTCCATAACATATAAAGTTTCCAACTTTATCCATTATGATGGTCCAAGCAACCAAGATCTATTCTTTAAGTCTCAAAGGGACCAAAAGTGCATCTCTCTCAACTTAATCTATTAAGTCCAAGTCTCCAACCTTCATATCTGAATTCAATATGATGTTTAGATGGATAAAGTTTCCAACTTCATCCATAACACAGTCACAAACTTTCAGGATCTAAACTTTATACACTAAAGTGACCAAAAGCTCATAACACCCAAAACTAGCTAGAATTAATAAATACATCATCAAGATTCAAGCTTTATACTTACAGAAGAAAGATCAATATGAACAAGGTATGGATCTATAAGCTCCAATGCAACCAATACTTCTCTAATGAGATCCTTCTTCTCCAAGATGCACCAAGAACACTCCAAAGCACTTAAAACACCTTCTTTTGCTCACAAAGATCAAAATAGGGTTACGACTTCAAGGGAGGACGTTGGAGAGATGGAGGATGAGAATGGAAAGGGTTTGGGGGAGTTAATGAGTTTAAATAGGGCTCAAAACCCTAAAATTAAGGTTTGGGTTCTGATCGCGTTTGCCCAGCATACTCATGGTACACCCAACATACCAGGTCGAATCTCCATGATCATCCTTGCCTAGTACACCCAACGTACACCCTGTACGCCCAACATACTAGGCTAAAACCAAAACCCTCCTAACTTCTAACAGTCATAACTTATTCGTTCCAACTCTATTTTTGGCAATCTTTATATCCACGGAAAGGTATTGAAGAGCCCTAAAATATTATCTAAATATCTTGGACTAAAAAAATTCTCAAACAAAAATCCATATTTCATGCAAGAACCCGACCTATGAGTTTTCCTTTTCTACCCTTCAGCCCAAAACACAATTCAAGGGTTAAATATCTTAATTATAATTACCTCCTTCCACAAGGACTAAACCTTGCCTCCTTAAGGCCTACAACATTTACACAATCGACTTCCGGCCCACGACCTTGAAATAAGAAATGACAGCAAACAGGATGTTACATTTATATTTGATGTTTCCTTTATTATTATTATTGTCATTATTTATTTAAGCTCTTTACATCTATATGCTACCTTTGATTTAATTGATTCACTTGCTAAACCTACAAGTTTAGTCTTTAATTATATAATTACTCGCTATTATTTATCGATCATATTTTGAAATGATTAAACGGAAACAAGTGTTACATTTTGAGAGAGACATGCACTGACATGCATATCCATAAAAGTAAGGATTTTTATGGTTCATCTGAGGTCAAGGAAGCCATATGGAAAGTTGGAGCAAACGACTTATTGAATTAAGTCCTTAATGAGAGAAAAATGGCTTTTTACCAGTAACCACGACGTGGCCAATAAATGACCACGACATGGTGAAGTTTTGAATCGTAACTACATTATCCTGGCATTCCCACGATGTTCCCAAGGAGGGACCATGATGTGGACATGTCCTACATGTCAATTTTTTTTGCCTGGACATGCCAACGACGTGGCCAAGAGGTCTCCATGTCGTGGTGGCTATTGGCTTGGTTGACCGTTGACTTTTGTTGACCTTTTATTATTGACTTTTGACTAGTTTGAGATTGGGTCATACTTGGAGGATTTGAGTTATTGATTGAGGATTTATATGTCTTGGTGTTAGTTGGTTCGAGGGATTGATCAGTATAAGGAGTTAGAGTGTCGTTTTACTCCTCCGATTTCGCGGTTCAGATAAGTTTCTCACTATGTCACGTATCCCATTATATATCCTTTGCATGGTATGGTAGATGTACTGTTAGAATACTAGTATGATAGTTGACTAGGACAATTCCTTGTTATGCCTTGCAGTTTGGAACAATTGGTGTCTTGGTAAACTAGACCGATAAGGTTTTGCATGTTAATTATATGACACTATGTTGGTATGCTAGAGTGATAGAGTCTTGCTTGTTGATCATATGATACGATTAGGGGTTACGTTCGGTTAGGGTAACTGGGGAAGGCCAATTATCAGGATTATGTATGATTGACCATCGAAGGACTTATTTGAGAAGTGGTCAATGACAGGGTAATTAGTGAAGGCTAGTTGCTAATGATATGTAATATGCTAGTACATGTTATGTGTTTATGTTACATGATTATGTGGTGATAACAATATTGGTTCTATGTAGTTTAGGTTGGATAGCATGTGAACTCTTGGTCTAATGCCTTATTGTGATGTTCTTATCTGATTCTTTGCTTTCGGGTGGATCAATTGTTCGATTTTCTATCTGATCTTTGACTCCTTATGGCTTTATGTGATGAATGAAAGACCATGGTTGGTATCATGGCAACAATATGAAAGACCATGGTTGGTACCATGGCAACAATATGAAAGACCATGGCTGGTACCATGGCAACGACATGAAAGACCATGGGATGATCCCTTGTAATGGAGTTAGAGTTGGGCTCATAAACTCCCTAGGGTTGGGCCCGTCATGCATGATATATTTATGTGGGTAGGAGACCTGATTGTTCGGCTATAAAGTCGAGGCTTTGCTTCGATGCATTGTATGTATGGTGGAACATGTGGTATACTAGGGGACTCATTAAGCTTTATGCTTATAGCTGTGGATAAAATATTTTGTAGGTTGTTCGTGAGAAGAGCTCGACAAGACTGTACACACACATCGAAGATATTCGTTTTCGTGATTTTGTAAACTCATCTATGATAATGTATGGTTTCAATCAACAATTCGTACTCAATGATTTTGAAACAAAGGTTTTTATTTGGTTAACCTATTTTATGAACAAAAATCTTTTTGTAATTTTCAAGATGTTACAATACTCTTACTCTTTAAAACTCTTTAAAAGCAATCACACATACTTTTACTCTTTAAAGACTATATAAAACCAATTATACATACTCCTACTCTTTACATCTTTTTAACACTTTAAACTATTTAAAACTCTTAGGCATATTAAAATTCATTCAAATATTACACATAGAAATGAATTTATAAAATATAATAATTCACAAATTAAGTTCATAGACTTATATTCATGAGAGTAATGCACCTTAACATTTATCTTCACTTCCAATGTTGTATGAACACTTAATAATTACATATGGCTAACATTTATGTTAATTATCAATGGGTAAATCACTTAAGATCCTCCTAATCATGGCTTCAAGCCCTAATTATCTTAATTTAGCCACATCACAACATATAGTAAGTGGTAAGGAAGCCGTGGAAGAAGTTTGAATTGATTTAGACAAGTTTGGAATTTTGACCACAAACATGTATTTACTCGATTGAGTCAAGACGCAAGGGAAAACCTTAGTGGGAGCCCTCAAATCTTTAGGTGCAGTTGAATTTGTTTTGAATTTTTTGGTGTAATGCAATTTTTCCACGTGTTATCCCTAGCATTTTGTTATGGGTTTGTAAGTGTCAAGATGTGCCTTGACACTGGCCCGATCGAGTCTACCTACAACTCAACAATTTCAAACAATTTTTAGTTTATGATTGTCAAAACTCAATCCACACCCTTCCAAGATGTTCCAAACAACTCCTAAATCTCAATGGTCATAAATGTATACTAAAATCTTAAGGCCATTGAGAGTACTTCTCACAGACCACGAACCGCCTTAGCCTTCATATCCTTCCACCTCGCCATCACGAACCAGCTTTGGTATGAATATTACGACCACAAACCAACTTGTAGGAAAAACAGAGGAGGAGAAAAGTTAGAAGAAAAGTAGACGAAAACTATTAATCGCTGTGATTCGTGCTCCCCACCACATTCAACCGCGACAACAACGAACAACGGACACCCAAGGTGATGTTCTTGGTCGTCGTCCTTGCCAGCATGTACAATGGAACCCTCCGATGAGGATACTCTAGAAGTTTGGATAGTCTAATACTTATGCCATTTCAAAATCATTTGAATACTGTAATTACAACAACATCTATGATCCAAATAAAGTGTGAAAAAAAAAAAAAAACTTTTTTGAATAAAGTTGAAACTTTGTTGTATGTGTCACCAAAAATGATTTTTTTTCTTATCCCTAAAAACAAACATTTGTTTAAAATATATTATTACATCGTATAAAAATGAAAACAAGGAAAAGGGTTTGGTCACTTCGTATTTCCAATTTTATCCTTCCCGACTACAGAGAAAAAAGAGGGAGTGTGTGCGCAAAGAGCAGGGAGAAAATTGAATCTCAATCTATGAATGAATCGATGCGGTGTTCTTGACGACGACAAAGATGATGCTTGTTAATGGCTAATTCAACCTCAAATGCCACATTATTATTCATGGATTTGCCTGACGATCTGGAAACCGTGATTCAAGAAATGCTAATCGGAAAAAAAGCGATCCAGTGATGCGGTCGTGATTTGATTTGAGTTTGGAGAGTTTTCGTTGTTTTTTGTCGTTTTATTGATTAGTTTATCAAGAAAAAGAAGAGGAGATGAACGGTGGTGATGGAGGAGATGTCGCGGCAGCTCCGGCGGGTCCACCACCGCCGCTTGACTGGAAATTCTCACAGGTGTTTGGTGAACGCACCGCCGGTGAAGAAGTTCAAGAAGGTAAGTAGCTTCAATTAAGGTTGTTATTAATTTTTCTTATTATTACGTGGATCCGCAGATTTATATTAGGGTTTGGATAAAGTATGTCTTTGATCTGCTTCATGGATCGACACATTAGTGATTGATTGCTGATTATGAAAACAACTAAACTAGGTTAAATACAGGTACTTGACCGAGTTATTGATCCGAAGGATTATAATAAAATAAACAGAAAAACTTGCAATTTTACTCTGATCAAGTTACCGTTAATCAAGCTTTCTTCTTTTTTCCTTCATCACATTTTAAAAAAAATGCATGTTCAGGAGTTGTAAGCATCTGAAAGGATTCAACATCTTTCATTTATTTCAACATGCTTCTAGGAACTGTAGCTTGTTAAAATCATTGATATTAGAAGCCACTTTTAGTTATTTATGTTTTTGTACATATATTAACATGGGTATCTGATTCATACAACATGCATACATAACCACCTGTCTTTAATCTATTATCAAGACAAGGCAATGATTGTGCAATTTAGGTAGATGGTTATAAATTATAATTATTAACTGTACTTCCAATATTAGAAGGTTGTTGTTTAGTCTTCTATTCTTAGTGCACATATTTGGAGGAAGAATTGGATTCATGTGTTTGTATTCTCCAATCAAACACTTCCCTAAACTCATTATTTGTTGAAAACTTTCTATCCAGTTATATAGTTGCTACATTGTTGGGAATGACGTGTGGGGGTTGACACCTGTATCAATATATATATTTTTTTATTGTTTATTTTTGCTATTTATTAGAACCTAGAACTACTAGTTGGTGTCGAAATTGAACTTTCCACGTGCTTTGACTAACAGGATTGACCGAAAAAAGTCATATATTCACGAGAATCACCGATTTTTATTACTCAAGTGCTCATTTACAATATCATATAAATTGCTAAGATACACAATCTTTCGACTGTTATTGTTTACATCATTTCTTTCATTCTATCACACTGTCGCTAGATATTTTCTTTTTATATACTTTCTCAAAGGGCAAATCTGAATATCTAGATATGGATCTTTAGAATGAAGACACAAGCTATCCGATTTATTTGCAATTTCTTTTTCAGTTGATATCATCTCAGCAATTGAGTTTGATAAAAGTGGTGATCACCTTGCGACTGGTGATCGTGGGGGGAGAGTGGTATTATTTGAGAGAACAGATACAAAGGAGGTCAGTTATGCCAAAGTATTAGTATTTGTTAATGATTAATGATTTTCATTTCATTTTATATTTTTGCATTTTGTGCCCTTTAGTTTATATTTTTAATTTTTCATTTGCACATTATAATTTTGCTGCATTGTGTAGCATGGTGCAAGTAGAAAGGAATTAGAGAAGACTGATTACTCAATAAGTAAACATCCTGAGTTTCGCTACAAAACTGAGTTCCAAAGCCATGAACCTGAGGTTTCTTTTGGTTTTTTTGAACCCTTTCTCTTTGTTTTTATTTATTTATTTATATACTAGTTGCTGGATGATGTTTTATTCATACAACATCTCGAATTGTTTGATTCAGTTTGATTATTTAAAGAGTTTGGAGATTGAGGAGAAAATCAACAAAATTAGATGGTGTCAAACTGCCAATGGTGCCCTCTTTCTTCTGTCTACTAATGATAAAACCATCAAATTCTGGAAGGTAATTACTAATTACTCTAATCTCCTTGCATTTGTGGTAACATTTGCTTGAGAGTGCAATAAAACTTTTACAAGTATAAAAGATTCATCATAATCTCATGTGAAGTGCAAAATTTCTTTCTTTCATGATTAATAGAAGGCTAAAAATATCTCAACACCATGGTGTTGTTATACAGGTCCAAGAAAAGAAAGTGAAGAAAATTGCAAACATGAACATGGACTTTTCCAAAGCTGTTGGAAAGACCAATGCTGCTACTTCAAGTACATATATTGTAAACGGGGGATCCAAAGACAAATCTTCCATTGACTTCAAATTTCCTCCAGGTGGCATCCCATCACTGCGTCTACCTGTGGTACCTTTTCTCTTTACCACCCTCTTATTTTCCACTTTTTTCATTTTTTCACCCTTATCTTTCACTACTATGACATATTCCAACCTTATTTTGTAGGTAACTAGTAACGAAACCAGCCTTTCTGCCAGATGTAGAAGAGTCTATGCTCATGCTCATGACTACCATATCAACTCAATCTCAAATAACAGGTTTCAATATCAAGTTTCATCACCCAATAATTATATTAATTATAATCTACTAATCATGTGCCATGTCATCAGTGATGGGGAAACATTTGTCTCAGCTGATGATCTTCGAATTAACCTTTGGAATTTGGAAATTAGCAATCAAAGTTTCAACATTGTTGATGTCAAGCCTACAAACATGGAAGATCTTACTGGTACAAATTTTTTTAAACATAATTTTATTTTTTTTAATAATACTAATACTAATTTTATTTTTTTGTTATGACAGAGGTGATTACATGTGCTGAATTTCATCCTACTCATTGTAGCACGCTTGCATATAGTAGCTCAAAAGGATCTATTCGCCTCATTGATTTGCGTCAGTCTGCATTATGTGATAAACATTCTAAACTGTAAGTTTTTTTTTTTTGTGTGTTTTATATTTAAATTAAAAAATTAAAATAAGTGTTTAAAAAAAAATATTGTTTTTATAGATTCGAGGAACATGAAGCACCGGGTTCTAGATCATTCTTCACTGAAATAATAGCTTCTATTTCCGATATAAAGTTTGGAAGGGGTGGGAGATATATACTTAGTCGTGATTACATGACTCTTAAGGTTTGTAATTTTTTTTGTATACAAGAGAAAATAGCATAAAATAGCAACATGCTTATATATATATATATATATATATATATCTATATATATATATATCTATATATATATATATATATATATATATATATATATATATATATATATATATATATATATTTTTTTACCCGTAATAGCAATTGACTTACAAGTTTCGTTTTACATATTGGTATTATGGGTAAAAATGTAATTATGTTGGTGTTATGGGTAATTATATAAATTAGGTTTATGATTTATGGTGCTTTTTGCAGCTATGGGACATCAACATGGACTCTGGTCCAGTTTCAACGTTCCAGGTGCACGAACATTTACGACCAAAGGTATAACATAACTTTGACCATTTTTATAACCAACTTTTTTTTTTTTATTTATTTTTTTGATAATGATGTTTTTTTAATTTTTTATGTTGGTTCAGCTATGTGATTTATATGAAAACGATTCAATTTTTGATAAATTTGAGTGTTGTTTGAGTGGCGACAGCCAGCGAGTGGCAACTGGTTCTTACAGGTAATAATAATTTTTATTTATTTATTTTTTAAATTGTTATTTTTGTTTGTTTGGTGTCCGGTGTTCCAATCACTTTTTGATATGAATAAAAATGATTTCAGCAATTTATTCCGTGTGTTTGGGTGTGGGCCCGGAAGTACTGAAGCAACTACCCTTGAAGCTAGCAAAAACCCAATGAGGTAATAATAATAATCCACAAATTTCTAATTTCATGCAGTCCCAAATGTACTCTAATTTGCTGACGTGGCATAATTTGCAAAAAATATAAGTATATTTGGACAATCAAATCATAAACTAAAAACAGGGTTAAACTTAAGTTATATTTTCCCCAAGTTTTGTATTTCTTCTAAATTTGACAATTTAAAAACACAACACAACACAACACGGATACCATTTGTAGGAGACAAGTACAGACCCCTTCAAGGCCTGCCAGATCTTCTCTAAGCAGCATAACACGTGCAGTCAGAAGAGGTTAGATTTAATTTTATGACTTAGAACATTCTCATTAAAATCTTATTTATAAAATAATATATAAAAATAAAACAGGAGCAGAGAGCCCAGGGGTGGATGCAAATGGGAACTCATTGGACTTCACAACAAAGCTGCTCCACCTGGCATGGCACCCAACAGAAAACTCAATCGCGTGTGCTGCTGCAAACAGCTTGTACATGTACTACGCATGACCATCAAAATCATAAAACTAAACTTAACAAAATATATCACCTCCGTCTCTCTTTTTTTCAGATCCCATGATAATATCTGCTTCTTCGTATTCAAATGTATTCCTTTTATTTATTTCTTCCAAAATATAAACTTCTCCTTTTTGTTTCTCTTTTTTCATTTTCTGGTTGGTAATGGTGGGTTGAAGTGAGGAAGAAAGATTGAAAACTGTATGTAGCTCTCCTACAACCTTATTGCATTTTATTTTTACTTTTAGCCTCTAAAGTTAAAACTCAACATATCATCATGTCATGTCATGTACTTCTATTGTCAATCCTCATGTTTATATTTTTTTTATATTTATTAATTATTTCTCTCGTATACCTCTATTTATTTATCGCTTTTCTGTTTTTACAATATACTTTATGAGTTGCGTTTCAAACTGATTTTTATCTTTTAGAATGTAATTTCAAAATGGGATAATGACTTAAAAGGGTAATATATTTTTCGATTTATACACATTTGGTCACTGAGTTTTTTTTTTCGTTCACATTTACCTCTTAAACTTGTTGAACTGTACACATTCAGTCCTTATGACCGGTTATTTCAGGTTAGCCGGGAAAAATGATTTAATAGGGTAATATATTTTTCATTTTGTACACATTTAGTCTTTAATATTTTTTTTGTTTCAAATTAAGTCATTTTTGTTTTTGTACACATTCAGTATTTATGAATGTTTTTTTTAGGTTTTTCTCACGACATTTTACATGGGACAATCATTGATGAAGTGTGTGAGGCTGTTGATGTTTATGTGTAATGTTTCATTTTCACAACTAAAAAATTCCATTTTTAAATAAGACAAAACTCCCTAATTATAAATCCATTATTAAGAAAAAACGTTTATTCCAAAATATATTTATCAAAAATCAAAGTAATATAAGAAAATGTGTAATCCTCAATAATGTTGATGAGTGTGTATAGTCATGCATTCGCCTTCCCCTGACCAACGATAGAACCTGAAAACATAAATAACCGGGTAAGCACAAAGCTTAGTGAGTTTCTCCCAAAATACCCAACACAACAAACATATTATTATGCATAACGGACCCACACTCATTAGATTGGTATACCTTGGCCCAATCAGTCATCGGACTGGAATGCCAACATGCAACATGTCCAATCAGTAATCGGACTAGAATACTCAGGGTTTGTTGGTATGACGCCTTAATCCAACCGCTATTCTCGACTCTTCGTGCCTACATCTTATAGCCGGCCCGCACCAGGTATCTTGACCTACAACATATAGCAGGACCACCTGAAACTATCCCACCACCATATGACTATTCCACATAAGATGTCGTGAGAAAAACCTAAAGAAATCATTAATGAGTACTGATGAATAAAAAACAAAAATGACTTATTTTGCAATAAAAAAAATATTAAGGACTAAATGTATACAAAAATATTAAAGACTAAATGTGTACAAAATAATAAATATATTACCCTATTAAGTTATTTTTACCGGCTAAATGTGTAAAAATTGAAAAATATATTACCTTTTTAAGTCATTATCCCTTTCAAAATTTATATTTGAGGGTTTATGACTTTATGTTGTGAGTTTATAATCAAATAACAATCGATTTATTGATGAATGTTTTTTTATTTGAATACAAACCTATAACTAGCGATTTTAAATACATGTTTCATTATATAGTAATTAAATAAAAATACGTTCACCTCAATTCTATTTCCAACTAGTTTATAACCCGTGTAAACCATGGTTATAAAATTGATTAAATATTCATAGTAAAAAATTCAAAATTATTAATCAATTATTTTATATAAAATTTTAAATGCATTATTAATTAAGAGATTTTTTATTAGTTATGTAAAATTATAATTATTGATTCAAATAAATATGTGTAATTAATTTATCATATATATTAGACTCTTTTTATTTGTGAACTAATGAAAACAATAATATAAAATTTAAAATTTAAAATAAAGAATAAATAGATTGACAAATAACATCACATTAATTAGGAGGTTTAATGAATTTAAAATGGAGAATTAATAGAATGACAAGTGACATCATATTAATTCTAATATTATAACACTTGGCAAAAGGACTACTCTTTTATTAGTATAGATTTGAAGCAAAAAAATGGTAATACTTTAGATATGGAGTTGTATTGTTGTCTTTTCAATATGAAGTTGAACTTTTACGTCCTTCATATTTTAGGTTTGTTAGTTTCTATTTTGTTTTAATTAACTAACTATAATTTAAATCATTTAATAAATCATGTTTATAAAAGTTAATATGTATATTGAATTCATATAAAATTTAATTTAATAAATATATAAGTTGAAGGATCTTTTTGATAATCTTTATAAGTGTTGAACAAATATATACCAAAAAAATATTTTTTAGAGTAAAAATGTAGTAAATCCAATGTTTTAAAAACCGGTTTTTTAGTTGAACCGGTATGGTGACCGGTTTCCGGTTCAACCGGCGGCTTAACCGGTTTCTATAATTTTCATTTTTTTCTTATTTTCCTACACATACATACATATATAAATCATAAATTTGACGTTTACAAGTTAAAACATTAAAAATATACATAAAAATAAGATATAGATCAATTTAAATACATTAAAATAAAACATAACAAAAAGTTTTAGTGTTTTACATCAATTCATATACTTCTAAAAGAAAATAAATTATAATATCGAAACAAAATATAGTTTTAGAAAAATACAAACACATCAAAAAACTTTATAACATTTACTATATATTTTTATTTTGAGAAAATTAAATAAATCTGAAAAAAATCATCAAAGTTTATTATGTACATAGTTCTTGTCCATGTGTTTTTATTTGGTTTGACCGATTCAACCGGGTTTTTAAAACATGCCAGTTCAATCCGATTTAAAAATCGACGTAAAATCGGTGATAGTTGAACCGCTTTCTCCCCTGATTCCCGGTCCAACCGGTTCAATCGGCCGGTTCAAACTGGTTTTTTAAAACATTGAGTAAATCTAGAAATGAAATAGTATTTGTTCTGTTTTTTAATATATTTTAAAGTAAAGAAATAAAATTGGATTGGAGTCTTAACTTTTTATTTACACTTTTGATGTGAAAGGTCCATCCTTGGTTCTTTAGGTGCTATCACGTGCAAATTTGCTTAAAAAAAATTCGTTTCAATACATAACGATAGATTGACATTCTGTGAACTCTATGTGGGCAACATTAAGTTGGATTATATTTCAATTGAGTGGTTTGTTAATTTAGACATATGTTATAAAACTTTTTGTGATCGTTTTCTAAAAAAAATAATTAGAAGAAAAAAGTTTGGTTTGTAAATTTAGACATGTTTTAAAACCTTTTGTGATCTTTTAGACATACGTTTTAAAATCTTGTGACCTTTTTTTCTAAAAAATGTAATACGTAGAAGAAAAAACATGTCTGATTACTTGACACTTGATAGTTGACACAATTGAATTCGTTTTAAGGATAAAATATTATGTATGGATAAAAAAAATATTATGTACAAATCAATTCCTCTATTTAAAACCCAGACCAACACCACATTCCACTGAAATGATTTACAAAAAGTAAATGTGAAAAAATAAAATAAAACAGTTTCATACCTATTTTTTATCGTGACTTTATACTTTATAATTATTGAAGATTTACGCTTCAAGCGTATTTATGTACAATACTTCCCTAAATAAGAATAACTTGGGACCTAAGCAATAATAAGATACACACAAAGTAATAACCAATCATAATCTACTACTAAGTGCTAATAGTCCCCAAAATGCTTAATGGAAGGTCCTTAGATGCCAAGACTATCACAAACTCCACAAATAAGACGAGGCAATCATTTAGTGAATATATCAATGAGTGGACATCACGAAGGACCATGTAAGACCCGAACTTCTCCACAAATTGCTTTTTCAATATGTTTGGTGTGTTAATGTTGAACTGGATTTCTGGAGAGATAAATAACACTTATGTTGTCATAATAAGCAATGATGACGATAGTGAGCAGACAATGAAGTTCAAGAAAAAAATGTGCAACCAACATGTTTAGGAAACCACATTTACAACTCCTCAATGTCCCACTTTAGCACTTAAATGAGATAAAGTAGGTTGGCGCTTTGAGGACCATGAACAAGGTCATATGTAACACACGTTTTGACAGGCAAAACTTTTGCTAATTATTTCGATTACCCATGGAACAGACTTGAGTACGTTGGGTGTACACAAGGTACGCACGACGTACTCCTATGCATGTGCGAAGCAGGGATGTCCCCTACGTATGTTGGGTGTACCCATGCGCACGCAGGGCGTATGCAAGCCAGGGGCAAACCCTAATTTTTAGGGTTTGCATCTTATTTAAGCTCATTAATCCCTCATTCACCTTATCAACCTCCATTTCCTTTCTGAGCTAATCTCGAAACCCTAGCCATCTTGAGAGCATTCTTGAGCTTACTAAGAATTTTTAGGTGTTCTTTTATGATTTTGAAGAAGAAGAAGGCTTGATAAGCATTGGACAAAGAGGAGCTTGTAGATCTAGAGGTTGTTCATCATTTCTAGCTCATTGGAGGTTTAAAGTCTGAAACTTGTTCATTATAAGTCTAGATCTAAGTTTGCGGAAGAACTTAGCATATTTTGGTCCCATAACTTTGATCTCATGGAGTATGGACTACTCCAGACCATTTGAGCTGTCATTTTGGGCTCTTAAGAGTGCATGAAGTCGTAGAGTTTGTATCTTGGAGGTTAGAACTCAACCATGCATGAGTTGGTGACCACTTATGGGAGATAGAAGGCTTAAATCCGCGATTTGAGTCCCATTAAGTAACGCAAAAACATAAAGTTTTGCAACTTTATGGCTTAATACACTTTAATGAACTTGGATTTGAATTTGGACGTTAAAAGATTAATGGGTTAAGACATTTGGAGTGGTTTGGCTGTCCGACCAGTACGTCGGGCATATTCCTGAGTATGCTACCCGTATTGGGCCAGCGTCCTGATTCCGGATCAGCAACATACGATGGGCGTATGAGCCAAGTACGCCGTATGTACGTCCGTCTGTGGGCCTTTGGAGTTTTGGGATTGGGATTAGTTGGGCTTTTTTCCTTGATTAAGTTTGGGCCTTAGGCCTATTTATGGTATCTGGTTATTTGTGGGATTTAGACCATCATAGAGCTCTTGGGCCCATCTTGAGCCTTAGGTCCTTTTTAATTGGATATGGAATGCCCTTTGGGCTAGTTTGGATTTGGGCCTTGGTGGGGTAGGCCCGATAAGGCAAGGATTAAAAAGCATTTTGCCCTAAAAGTCAGGATTTAGGGTTTGAACTCTCAGGTTGGATTATTGACCTAATTTATAATTAGGGTTTTATAATTGTGATTTAGTGAGAGGATTTCGCACCACAACTACTATCACCACCTCTACCACCACAACTGCCATGCCACCACCACCACCACCACCACATCCGCCACCAACCATCACCCCCACCACCAACCATATGTGTTCAATGTTCTAAGTGAATACTTATTGTATTAGAACTAGCATGTAACTTTTCGAGGAGATAAGGAGACTTACGATAGTTAACATTGGTAACTTTGTAAATAGTGTATGGATACCTATAGAGTGGTATCGTACAATTAGAGTATGTTTGGTAAAATAATAGTACCTTTGGAGGAGTATTGTACATGTGAATTATATTTTCAACTGACGGGATGATAGAACTTTGGCGTGATCCGTGAAGTCGTCCCATCGCCTGACATTTCCATCGTCGGCCAGATTGAAGCAATGTTTGCTTGCGGATTAAGAAGAACTAAAGATGGTGATGAATACTCCAGTGATATCGAAGTTGAAATTATATGAGATGCTATGAAGAATTTAGAGAATTCGAGAAAGATAAAAGGAAATGCCAACATATTTTTTAGACTTAATAGGTCGAGACTTTGTCTAACTATACGAAGTAGTATGCAATTCGAGTGATGAGTTAAAGAGTTGATATGTACCATATACAAGATGCTCTGACTTACTGTTTGATAATACTGAATGAAAATTGACTTTTATCACATCCTTATGAGAATTCCTCGATATGTTAAGCCAAATTTAACATTCAAGACTAGGATGAAGAATATAGTCATTGATTAGTGAAATGTTAGGTAACTTACTTCTTTAGTAAGATAGAATACTCAACTGAAGTGGCGATACATATACATGTATTATACGAGGAGAGATGCTAATGTTAGGAATGACAAAGAACTAACTGGAAGATAATGGAACATGCTGAAATGTAGACTTCTTAGGATTGACTCCTATAGAGTAGATAAGAAGAAGATAAATAGTTGAGAAGCAAACTTGTTAGGGTTGAATCCTATAAAGTAAATGACGATGAAGTGAAGAGATAGAACGATGTACATGGTGACTCGCATGAGTTAGAAGATGGTACAAGTAATTGGAGAGAATTTGTCTCCATACCACTATAGTAAATTCTAATAAAGTATACCCTACATAATGGGGACTATATCGGAAGGAATACGAAGAGTTTAGAAGTAGAGTTCCTAGAGAACTAAGAAAAGTGTTAGAATATGCTAGATCGAGCATATGCACAAGAAGAATCCTAGAAGAAGAGTATATGAAACTTTAATATGTGCTCAGTAAAGCACGTGGTTATTGTTAAGGTGCCTAATAAAGACGCGAAAATCCTAGTAGAGTCTAGGAAAATTTGTTGCATGTGATCACTTGATCACATACATACATACACACACACACACACACATATATATATATATATATATATATATATTAAATGGCTTTGTGGTTTTCATGTATAATGACTTTAGGAACTGTGAGACAATTCTTGGGATGAGTATGAATAGGTGTGAAAGGTAGTATAGGTATGTACTACCGGAAGCACATGATTCACATTTGGATCAGGAAGAGTTAGAAGGTTACTAAGGCATTGGCAGTTGATTTTGTTTCGTTTGTTTCTATCATCACCTGCGATACGGTGATGTTTAAGAAAGTAGTTTTTGACTCAGACCCTGATGGTCATGAATAATTGAGTCCGAGCAATATAGATTTGTTTAAATGAGTTAATTGGTTATGAGAACCTTGTTTGAAGTAGTAACCAACTGTAGTCGTGAAATTAGAGAAGGAGATGATCGACATAGGTATTGTAGCCTTCATTAGAGTTGAGAAACTGGTTGCTAAAAATGTTACCTGCTATGATGTGGTTGTAGGATGTTCTTCCTTGATCAAAGGAGGAAATATCAGATTGTTAACACAATATGGAAGGTACCTTCATTGTTAATGTCTATCTTGGAGAGGCAGGAGTATAGTTCGTTATGCATCTGTTGTGTCGTGCAATGGAAGGTCTTTAGAGTGAGACCATTTGGTCAGTTTCTGTAGCCAAAGTAAAGGCCTTATCTCGGGTTGAGTTTACGACTCAATTTAGGAAGGAGCGGGAGTCTCCGATGAGAATCAAGTTTGTGATTTAAGAGTTCAGATTAAAGGTCCATCTGTGGATGAAAGAAAAAGTGCAGGTTCTAGCACCACCTTTGGTGAATAAGTTCAGCTTATCTGATTTTCCCTCAGTAGGATAAGATAGCTATTGTTATTGTAGCTGATATGTGAAGTTGCAAGTGTCTTGTGCGCATTTGCACCTACATGTTTTAGATATGATTGGAAGGATCATTACAAAAGGTCAATTGGAGCACGACAAGGTTAAATATCCTATAGAAGAGGGATGAATTGTAATAAGATCAATAATCGTCATTGTTGCTAGTGATTTCTATTACATTAGTAAAACCCTCTTGTATCATTTTATACATGTGTATGTTGGTAGGTGACTTCGTGCTTGTCGTGATCTTGATCAAGCCTCAGTTGTGACGTACGAGAAGATCACTCGTTGTGGGCATGAGTAGTGATAATATGTTAGGGATGTTAAAGTCATTGATATGACAATCAAGAATTTCTTCCAAGAAGAAAGAGAACTATGACCCACATAGGCAGAGCCAACATAGGCTTTGATCGGTTGTAAGTAGTTGTAAATGGGAGTTTGAACCCAAGTAGGGAGAACCAACCATTAAGAAAAAAGTGTGAAAGGAAAATTGACTTTAGATTCGACGTTAAGATCATAAGAGTTGCAACACAATAAACTAGAAGTTATTAGCTTCGATTTTGTTATAAAGATGATAGAATGGATGTTTCAGTTGGAAAGTAAGAAAACGACATCAAATATCATGAAGGAATTTGAAACCTTTACCTATATCTATGGGTAATGGGATGATTTTATCTTAGATCTTATCATCAATTATTCCAAGAATGGTGTAGAACCACGATGTATCATGGATGATAGTCAACCAAGTGATAAAAGTATGCATTTCTGGACATTACATATATGGAGAATTGGTATATAGAGAATGTTTTCATGAGACTCATTATCATGAATAATTAAAGATTTGATTTAAGATTATCTCAGGAATATCTTGAAAATACTATGTTGGTGATAATGTGAAAACTGTTGTAGTCCGAAAAAGTGGAAACTTGAAGAGGACACGAAATAGTACAGTTCGCGAACTTTGTCATCTAATCCTTAGAGATAAAAGGGATGGTTGTGTGGAAGAAAAGTAGTGAGAAACTATCATTTAATTATAGTGAAACTTTAATCAACAGAGTTGATGTCTTGATGATAACACTAGGTCGATAGGCTGATAAGTTGTCATAAAGGAACCTAGGACATTATGTTGAGTATAAGACAATAGAGGGAGTTGATTTAGTATTGTGGGGGTAAGGTACAAAGACAATTATTACTTAGGAAAACTAAAAATCGGTGGCGGAGAACGCAGTTATTCGCTGAGTTTGTGATTTCTGGGACAAAATCATCGTAAGTGGGGGAGAATTATAACTCCCGTAAGTTAGGGCTAGAGGTTTAAGTGATTTTAGTTATAAATATTCATTTAATTGAATAATTAATATCCTTGAATAGGATAATTATTCATTATACTTGTTACAGGCTATATAATATCCATTAAATATATGCACGTTATGTGAACAAATATTATAAACTAATATTTATAGAAAGTCTTAGTACAGAATTTACAGTATAAAAATAAATATTATTTAGGATAAATAACCTTAACAAAAGTTGTAGTAGTCGTGATGACGATCCCATAGATATAAACAACGCTCAAATCTGACGTCATATGCGGAAGTTATGATTTTTCGAAGTTTCGCGTTCAGCCCTACACAACAATGTGTGTCATAAAAAGTAAAAATGAAGATTGGTTGCTTTTTAGCAAAATTAATGTAAAGAAGAATCTAAGTACTTGTAAATATGAATCCTTTGATATATAGAACATCGAGAACGGAGTTCGTATCAAAAGTTGTGATTTTCGCAAAAGTTTTAATAGTATAAGCATTTATAAATTATAAAGTAAATATAGATCTGCGTAAATGAGTTGATTGGTTATGAGAACCTTGTTCGATGTAGTAACCGGTTATATTCATGATATTGGAGAAGGAGATGATCTAGGTGATCGACATAAGTATTGCAACCTCCGTTAGAGTTGAGCAACCGGTAGCTAGAAATGTTACCTACTATGATGTTGTTATAAGTCGTTCTTCCTTGATCAAATGAAGAAAGATCGGATTGTTAACACAAGATGGAAGGTTTCTTCCATGTTAATGTCTATCTCGGAGAGGCAAGAGTATAGTTTGTTATGCATATGTTTCATTAATGGAAGGTCTGTAGAGTGATACCATGTGGTCCGTTTCTGTAGCCAAAGTAAAGGCCTTATCTCGGGGTGAGTTTACATCCCAATTTAGGAAGGAGCGAGAGTCTCCGATGAAAATCGAGTTTGTGATTCAAGAGTTGGGATTGAAGGTAGAATCTGCCATTACCAATAACCCTATTTTTGAAATCATTAAATGGAAATGTAGCGTTACATGTAACCTAGAATTCACCATCGCCGATTGACGTCGTTGATGTGATGGTCCAATATGATAGTCGTGCTTATTATATTGGTGACCATTATTGATGGTGAAGGCGTAGATGCTAGAAAATAAGCGGTACAATTCATTCATGCTGACCTGATGCAAGTCGAAGTCAATGAGAAAAACGATCTCTCACACACAACGGATTCATCAGATCCCTAGCCATTAATGGACTCCTTTCACTCTGATCGATCACTCCATGGTCCTTTATGAGATCTTTCTCTTCTTCCTCCGGCGTTCGCACATTCATCACCAGAGATCTCTCTCCTAAATCAATCTGGTTTGGTCACCACCTTCATCTCCTTCCTCCATATCGACTGCTTGTAAGATTTTATTTTTCACTAGGTATGAGACTTGTGTACTACACGAGTTTGTTTATATATATATATATATATATATATATATATATATATAGGTGTAAACATTAAACATTTTTAAAGTGCTACATTTACATAAATACAACTGAAATGATGAACAAGTAAATAATTCAATTTATATTATTAAGAAAAATATTGACATATTTTAAATTGTTATGTTGAATATAAAGGTGTCAACAATAAGTATTTTTTAAAGTAAACTTTTAAAACAAATACAAACGGATAGATAAATAAGTAGGTAATTGAATCAATACTAATAAAAAACTAATGACATATTTTGAATAATTGTTACGAATCAAAAATTTCCAAAAACTTCTTTGAATACAAGATTAGATGTCATATTGTTAAGTTTACGTTATTGCCTAAAATTAATATTATTAATCTACTTATTCTTTTAGCTTTGGAAAATGCAACATACAACTACCCATGAGTGAATACTGGTCGTCTAAAAAACAACCCGAATTTCGATAGCGATTCTCCTTGACTCTTGTTTACTGTCATCGAAAAATATACAACCAATGAAAATTGTATTTTTTTGAAAATTTTAAGTAATCATTTTACTTGAAGATGTCAAGCACATTCTTGGAATAAACATACGATTTCCTATATTACTTCCGGAAATTATCTCTACTTGTATAACACATTTACCCAATGTTATAACCCGTAGGCTCGTTCCATTACACAAATAACATTTCTAATCGATATTCTTTAGCAACATAACTGGAACATCGATTTTTAATACAAACTTATGAATAGGAAAACCTGACAGTTTAAAACCATTTAGAATATCAGTCGAGTATAAACTCTCATCGAATTCACCATGAACAAAATCTGAATGACAAATAGTATTTGGACTTAAATGTTCTTTATCATCTCCCGAACTTAAGTATTCTCTTTCTTGAAAAAAAACATCAAATTTTTGGCATTTTCAAGAATAAAAGGATATACAAATACAATTAACGAACCAATAGGATCAGATGAATTGTAATGAAAACATCATTTGGGATATCAACAATTGACTTGCCATTATTTAAATAACGAACCTTTCCTTCCCCTATATCCAAAAGGCAGTTTGCAAATGTCGTTGTTTCTTCAATATCAAAAGTTTGAACACTTAACTTTATGTTTTTCGTTAATCTTAAGACTTTTCAATTTGACCAAACATCGGAGGAACTTAATGAAACATTCATAATTTCTTCTCTACTTCCATTATGAACAACATGTAGAATATGTCTGAAACCGCCTCCAAAAATAATTGATTTTTCGTCAAATAGCAAATTTGAGTTGCTACGAAGATCACAACACAATATATCCTTCAAAGATCGATCGGACGCTTCAAATGCATGCTTATGAATCATAGTTGCCTCATCAGATATAATCACCAATGTTAACTATAACAACTCAACAACATCATTGTTCATCGTTATAAAACAAAAAGATTCCTCATTAAGATTTAGAAGAAATTATAACGCGAGAGTGTGTTGTCCTACTACTTCCTGTCAATAACAAGCAATACCACTTTAAACAACATTTAAAACGATTTCACCTACATCTGCTATATAAAAATAACAATAATGAATAAGAAAATGTATTGGTAATGTAACATGAAAAACTGATACAATATAAAAAACTATTTTATAAGAAAATTTAAATTAAAAAAATGAATGACAATGAAATTAGTTTGAGTGGTAGATGAAAGTTTACTTATTACTAATATAGAATTAACATTGAAATATGTCAAAATATAAGTTATTATAATATAACTATAATTAAAAGAGAAAATGACAAAAATAGCCATTTACACTAATTACATTACAAAAATAGCCAAAAAAAAAACCGAAGTTGCAAAAATAACCATGAATTTCGCAGATGGAATAGTCTCATCTGTGAAATGGGCTTTCCATCTGCGAATGTACAAACAGCTAAAACACAACTGTGCTTTAGCTGCTTGTACATTCGCAGGTGGTTTATTTTTTTTATTTTTTTTTTCTCTATATATATTGAAATTGTAGGGTAAAATCGCAGATGGATAGCCCCATCTGCGATTTACTCTGATTCCATCTGTGAAATTGCGGTTATTTTTTATTATTATTTTTTTTAAGTTTAACTATGAAATCAATTGGTTTGTAGCTCGGTTATATCTAAACGTACATCACCAACATCAACATAATGCCCGTAAACATGATTTTTTTTCATTTTTTTGACTTGATTTTTTTTTTCTTTTTAGTTTTATCTACCACACGCCTATTCATAACTTTAACTTCTTGTTCGGCAACATTATTTCATAGTTAAACCAATTGATTTCATAGTTAAACTTAATAAATTAAAAAAAATTAAAAAAATAACCACAATTTCACAGATGGAATCAAAGTAAATCGCAGATGGGGCTATTCCATCTGCGATTTTACCCTACAATTTCAATATATATAGAGAAAAAAAATAAAAAAATAAACTACCTGCGAATGTACAAGTAGCTAAAGCACAGTTGTGATTTAGCTGCTTGTACATTCGCAGATGGAAAACCCATTTCACAGATGGGACTATTTCATTTGCGAAATTCATGGTTATTTTTGCAACTTCGGTTTTTTTTGGCTATTTTTGTAATGTAATTAGTGTAAATGACTATTTTTGTCATTTTCTCTAATTAAAAAGTGTTTTTTTACCGATTAAATTGGTAAAATGAAGATATTACAAAGTAAAATATGTACATAACTAAAAATAATATTAATATATGAAAATTTTTAATTAGCATAATCAAAGCTTAAAATTCTAATTCACGTTCTTTTGGTATTACATGTATATTATTATATATATATATATATATATATATATATATATATATATATATATATATATATATATATATATATATATATATATATTAAATGTCATATAACAATAATATAGATATTGTATTACACAAGTATAATATAATCGTATCATGTAAATATATGTAGATATAAGTTTATATTTAAATAGAAATGAGGAAGAGATTTATTTTTAAAAGAATCATATATATATATATATATATATATATATATATATATATATATATATATATATATATATATATATATAGGTTCATATATGAACTATAAGTATTGTGCGAATGTGTGACTAAATGTAGATCAATCATTTGACAGGGTTATATTAGTAATTTTGCTTTGTTTAATTATAGTAAAATAATCAATTCCCTAAACATTTTCATATATCTCGTACGACATTTCTCTTACGTTATTCATCCCTAATTCTTTTTCACCCAAATTCCCCCCCTTCGCCCACCCTCTTCTTTGACGACATATGCCCTCAATCGGTGGCTCGCTTCCAACGATAATAGCCTTTAACATCAATTTCCCATGGAGGCATGAATACATCAGATTTCCGAAACCATCTCAGACTACGATATCGTCTCAGGTTCCCCACTAACGCCATTGACGCTCGGATCCTTCCGACAAACGATCTTCCAGATGATTCCGATTGGAGAGACCATGGTGTAGTCACTGATGTGAAAATTTAGGTACTCCGATTTAAATAATCAGTACATGATATTTTGTTTCTAATTTGCAGCCGATTTCTGAATTCGAAATTCCCATTCATAATCGACTATTTTCTGGAATAATTTTCAATGTTCGTGAGAATGTTTTATTCAAGGAATCACAACATTTTTCTTGGTTTGACATTGAGTTTCTTTTTCATGTATCAAGTTTATAGTTCTTCAGTTAATATTAATTGGGCTCTGTAGAAAAAGGGGACGATTGAATAAATATTTGGATTTTTTGGAGCTTGAACAACATAATAGGTAATTTACTAACTTAATCTCACATTGATGATTATAGTGTGCATATTGATCGGTTAATTCAATTTGCATTTGCAAAATCTTCTTTGGTTATTTTTCTTATTGATTGTACATTTTCATTGACTTTTCTTTTGTTGAATAAAGTAGTTAATGAATTTTTCTATTTGAATCACTCTTCTGTTTAAACAATGTTGAAGGGAGTAGAATAAGATACATTTAGTAACTTTCATTATTTGTTTTTTTTGCATTCTAATTGTTTTTAAATGTTTAGAATAAGATAAAGGCTTTTCAATTATTCTTTTTTTACAATGATTAAATAAGAAGTGTTGTACATGAGTAATAATTGTCTTCTTACATGTTAGGTTGTCAACTAGACAAATGGTTGACCTTATACCCTGGTGTTAACCAAACACAACCAAAAGAAATAGCCAATGGAAATATCTATTTGGAAGGCTCGACTAGGAGGGGAACTTTCCAACTTCTATCACTAAATCTCAACCAATTGGTAAAGTTGGAATGTGCTTTCACCTTGAGTAAGATGTGATTCTAACAATTCGTGAATATGTCAGCGACTCAACTGTTTGCTCTTGCAATTCTAACAATGTGTTGTGCAGGCAATTAGTTACTTTTAAGAAATCAAAGGTTCCTTCACTAATGGTGTATCTGATGTGACATTGTGGTGCTAGCATGTGATTGACAAGAGTTTTGTGGAAGGAGACTCTTTTTGCAACAACAATATCAAAAATTCTGCTTTTGCTTCATGTTTTGTTACTCTAGGTTTTCCATTACGTGTCATTAATGTCAAATGCTTCGTGTTTAAAACTTGTATTTTCTTATGATAATGTCATATTTTCAATTGTAAATTATGTTTATTCTTATAAAAATGTCAAATATTGTACTTTTAATTTACATTATTCTTTTATTTTTTTGTATTATTCTTAAAGAGTATCTTTTATTCTTGGAAGAATGTTACATTATTTTCAAGAATGCTTTGCAGTTGTAATTCATGTTTTACTTTTCAAGAATGTCGACTATGAATTTAAAATTCATGTCGTATTCGTCCATTCTCATAGAATGTTGTTTCTTTCAATAATTTTATTTACCTGTTGAACAACAAATAACTTATATTTTGAAAGAATGCAAACACATAGTCAACTGATTTACATTCTATGTATGTACACTCATCAAATAATTTATATTCTGTAAGAATGCAAACACATAATAAACTTATTTACATTTTATGTATTTACATTCTTTGTATTTACACTCTTTAAGGAAAAATCTATTAAATAAACTCATATTCTTTAAGAATGAACTCATATCCTTTAAGAATAAAATCGTATTCTACATCTCTATTTATTCAAAGAATGATTAAATTCTTCAATAAGATTCGTATACTATCATTTCTTAGATATCCAGAGAATTAGAATTGATTTTGACAATTAAATATTGTTTTTGAATTAAGATAAATGTTTTATACTTAATTTTCTCAACTTCCTTACTCGGAATCAATCAAAATGTCAATTATGCCCTTATAATTAATATTTTGATTTTTCTTTTATTAAAAGGAAATGTTTATATCTATTGTGTTCCACAGTAACTATTGTACACCATCTAATCTTAACCATATACAAATCTAATCTAACGGTCCAATACTTGTCATACATTCACACAATATATATCATTCACATTTAATCCTAACCCTATATATATATATATATATATATATATATATATATATATATATATAAAGAGAGAGAGATGTTCATTTGAGACCATACTAATTTTTTGAGACATGGGGATGTGATCCTAGCCACCCATCTTGGAGATCAGAA
The DNA here is from genome assembly GCF_051521515.1 of Lactuca serriola. Taxonomy (NCBI): domain Eukaryota; kingdom Viridiplantae; phylum Streptophyta; class Magnoliopsida; order Asterales; family Asteraceae; genus Lactuca; species Lactuca serriola. The sequence goes on along the minus strand of NC_136412.1, from coordinate 282,003,698 downwards.
AAATTAAAAAAAAAATATAAAATACAAAAGAAAAGGAAAAATCCAAAAAAAAAAAGTTTTAAAAATTATTTTCGTTATTTACTTTATCCAAAAAAATATAAATAAATAAATAAAATAAAATAAAATCATCTTTTTTTTTCAAAATATAAGTAAAATATTATATTTTAAATAATCAAATCGAATTTTTAGATTGTTTAAATATTCTAATATTCTACTAAAATTAGTAGATATGTTAAAATATTTTAATATTCTACTTTAATTTTTAGATTTTTTAGAATATTCTAATATTCTAGTAGAATTTTTTGAATATTTATAACTTAATATTATAGTAGAATATTCTAACATTCTAAAAGTTCGATTTGAATATTTACAGTATAATATTTTATTAAAATATTTCACGTATATTTTGACAAAAACGGTAATTTATTTATTTATTTTTTGTTATTTCATTTTATTTTTTATTTTTTTCGGATAATTAAATGACGAATATAATATTTAAAAAAATTCGAAAATTTTCATTTATTTTGCATTTTCAAAATATTATTTTTTGATCTTCAAAATGAATGGCTAGGATTGCGTCCCCATGTCTCACAAAATACAAAATATAAGTTTGTTTTTTCACAAAAACCGGCAACGGAAGATTTTAAAAATAACAAGTTTATTTTTAGTTTATAACAAAACCAAACCATCAATGATTTATTTATAGATGTTAGAATGAAAATAAAAAACAACCAAAAAGTTTTTATAATGATAACCTTTGAAGCTTTTGAACCCACTTGGTTTTGGGATGTTAATGAAGATAGAAAAATCAAAGAGTATGATTTTCTCTACAAGTATCCACCATCAACATTAAGGCACTTTATGAAACATCCTAAAATTCATGACCACAAATTTCATTTTTAATTATTAAATAAAACCATAAGTATCAAACCTCTCATTAAAACATAAGTTATAATATCTCAAAACATCATGATCAAAGTATCCATCTCAAAAACATATGTCAATATATTAGAGTAAACATCCCACGCTAAAACATAGTGGTGTGTGCAATGCAGTCATCCCGAGCTCTTCCCTTTGCTACCGGAAGTACCTGAAACCAAAACTGAAAACTGGAAGCACGAAGCTTAGTGAGTTTCCCCAAATTACCACATACCATACACATAATCACATAATTAAATATAAACATATCGTAGGCCCCGCCCCTTCATTGGGCACCACTCGACATCGGACAGTGTCTGACATCAGGCCCTGCTCGGCATCGAGCAAAGATCGGTATACATATAAACATATCAACAAATACACATAGAATAATCACATAACATAAGCATATAAACATTCCTCAGGCCCCGCCCGACATTGGATTGTAATCCGGAAAGAATACTATCATTACTCGGGCATTGCCCGACATCAGACCATGATCCGGAAACATACAAATACAGACACATGCAAGAATCATGAAGAAATCAAGCATACAACCATTCGTCAGGCACCTCCCGGCATCAGATTGTAATCCGAAAACATATAAACATACGTCAGGCACTGCCCGGCATCGGACCTTAGTCCGGAATACATACAGTCATAAATATGGGCCGAAATTGGTGCCTTCGACCCATTCAAACAGGAGGAAAACTCAGCTCGAATACTGGAAAAATAGTTGAACAGTCCCCGACTCCGAATATCAACCCAACTCAATCCTAGAGGCTTATGAGCTCAGAAGTGCCACAAGGTGGAGCTTACATCACCAAAAAGGAACCACCACAAGAGCTTCTTCTTATTCTTCATGGAAATCAAAACACCAATATGAAACGACCCAAAAATACGACCCAAAAATTTCATTTTTCAATACAACTAAAAACCATAATCTGAGTGTCATATCATAAAAAAAAAACCATACGTGATGTATCCCAAACATAATAAAAACAACACTGTGCGGAAAACTGTATCATATCCATGTCATATAAAAATCAAAACTAAACCAACTCCCAGGATAAAAGCTGAAGCTGTGGTGTGTGCGATGCCATCATCCCGAGCTCCTCCCTCTGCTAGCGGAAGTACCTGAAACCAAAACTGAAACTGTAAGTACGAAGCTTAGTGAGCTCCCCCAAACTACCACATACCATACAATACATATAAAGCACATACTGGGCCTTGCCCACTGCATCAGACCGAAGTCTGGAACTAGCTGCATCGGACCGAAGTCCGGAACTGACCGGGACCTTGTCCCCTGCATCGGACCAGAGTCCGGAACTAACTGCATCGGACCGAAATCCGGAACTGACTGCATCGGACCGAAGTCCGGAACTAACTGCATCGGACCGAAGTCCGGAACCGACTGATCATGACATAGCATAACACATAACAACTATTATAATCACACATACTGCATACTGCATCGGACCGAAGTCCGGAACACATAACACAAATATGCTTGAATCACAAAGACATCAAGCACTCTAGCTACTGCATCAAACCAAAGTCCGAAACTACTGATAATTAAACGGGCCGGCATTGTGGCCGTAGACCCGTTCCTACTGAAGGGAAACTCACCTCGTGAACTGGCTGCTGAGTGAATAGCTCTGAGGGCTAACTGCTGTTGCTCCGGTATCTCCCCGGCTACAAGTCCATAAACACACTCAATCAAATACTAAACACTGCACTGGGTAAAATGACTCTTTTACCCTTGGTCAAAGTCAACTGTTGGTCAAGGTCAATTCTCAGTCAAAGTCAACCCACAGTTGACCTGACTCGCCGAGTTGGGCCGCCAACTTGCCGGGTCCCTATTCTTACTCCTCGACCCTGCTCGCTGCTACTCGTCGAGTATGGCATCGACTCGACGAGTACTCTCCCGATCCAAGAACTCAGACAATCTTCATCCGACTCGCCGAGTCCTATGAACAACTCGACGAGTTGTTCTTGAGTTTAAGAAGATTGCCTTGGACTCGCCGAGTCCCTCCATTACTGAGTCTACCCTCAAACTCGCTGAGTCCACTCCACTACTCACTGGGCCCACTCGACACCACTCAAAAGGAAGAAATCGGGGACTAGCGACTCGACTCGCCGAGTCGTTCTTCCGACTCGCCGAGTCACTGCCATGCAACTATTCTACACTCGATTCTGCTCGAATCCAAAATATACAAATGATAGATCTGAGTCCAATAAGCTGATTTACCACGTAAAGTTTCCAACTTTACGTGTACAAACATATGAACAAGGGAATAAAGGCTAAAAGATGCTTAAAAGGGGTAGATCTAGGGTTAATATGCAAAATAGCTCCATAAAGGCAATAGATATGGGCTCTACAACTCCTAAATGAACAGATCTAAGGTTATCTCGGCATAAGAGAGCTTCCATATCAACATAAGGCTTTGAGAAATGCATTAACAAGATCTAGAAAGGGTTTTAAGGCATAAAAGAGAAGGAAAACGGAAGAATACCTCAAAGAGCTCTTGCTTTCCCTTGAATCTCTGCTCTACAATCCTTCTCCTTGCTCCTTTCTTCTTCTCCTTCTTCAAGCCTTCACAATAGCACACAAAATCACTTAGAATCACTCAAGAACGAATTAGGGTTTTCTCACAGCTTTTGAGGGTGAAGGAGGCGAGATTGGGGGCTATAAGGTGGCTTAAATAGTGGGCAACCCGGGGATTTAGGGTTTCTCCCAGACGGACAGACTCGCCGAGTCCAGAATATGGACTCGCCGAGTCGCCAGCTAACACGTGCTCGAAATCCCGACCCTACTCGGCGAGTCAGGCTATGAACTCGCCGAGTCCCTCCTGCAAAAATTCAAAATAAATACCAAGGAATTATCATACCGGAGACGGGTCGTTACACAATAACACACCAATACCACCAACAATGGGTTAAGGGCTCAAGAGGGTAGAATATAGGGCTTTTCAGTGACTTGGGAGTGAAAGAGGTTGAGGATGGGCGACCCTAGCCTCCTCATTCTGTTTTATACTCGATTTTTTAGGGTTTGGAACCATCAGGCCTGACTCATGTCGTGAGATCTTATGCCTTACGCCGTGATGTTCGAGAACACAGGTCAAACAGTCAATGGTCCTTCTCACGACGTGACCACTATGTCTCACGTCATGAACCTCTTCTAAATGAAAAAAATAATATTTTTAACACCTCAGGATTCGAATGCTACACTTGGAATTTCAGTTCCTTCTGGTATTACTTGTTCTCTAAGCCATTAAGTACTTAACAAATAAGCACTAAAGGAAGACACAAGGTAAGCACCAAAAGCCAAGCAACAACTTCAAAAGAGTGAGAGCTACAAGCTCTTTCATGCCCACGATTTTGGTGAAGAATAAAGAGGAAGAAGAGAGAGTTTTTCTTGGCAAAATTGCAAGCCTCATACATCTCTTATATAGTCCATCCAAAGTAAGGCATAACCATTAAAATACTCTAAAGAACTATTTGTAGCCTTTAAAAGCATAGGAGATAAAGCATGGAGGTTGAGAAGAAACCTCCATATTATTCAATTAATTTTGGCCATACCTCTCAAAAGAGGACGGACTCTTTAATTTTTATAAACTCTAAGTTTATAAAATATAAACTTTGTCTTTAGGTAAAAGACAAAAGAATCCAACTAGTCCAAAATGTTGTGCATGACTTATAAATTCATACCATATGAAATAATAACTAGTTATACTCTCTTATAATTATTATTTTCACAAAACAATAATTATTCCCTAATTAAATACAAGAATTGATATTATTTATTAATAATTATATTTATAATAAATATACAATATGTGCTAAATTGATAAAGGTGTGACCCTATAAGATCATATATTATTAGCAATATCAGTCCATAATGATTCTTGGGCATATAGATTCAACAATATCCCACTTGCACAAGATTCATTATAGACTAACGTAGAAGGTAGCTGACATTTAGCAATGAGCTACTGCCCCTAACAACATATGAAGGGTTTTATCTCATCAACAGTCAATTCCAGGAGCTCTAAGCTACAATTGTTACTAAAGGTGTGGTATCAATTATTCTTTTGTGTCAGACATCATGTCGAACATGAGATATGGATCGACATCAATCTCATTTAGTGTTCAACTTTTAGTAAGGACTTAGATGTCTAACTCTCAACGAATAAGAGGGATAAATCCCATCTGGCTACATACGCCCATCAATGTAGTTCATGTCATACCCAACGATGACCCTTATGACTTCCTTTAACGGAACAACGTTAAACCATGTCAAAGCACAAAAATTCCTACACTTCAAGTCCCAAATAGGTATCTCAGGGCTAAGAAAACAAAGATACAACATTGATCAAAACATCACTCTTGACTATGATCCATAAAGTGATTTTAATGCGGGTTAAGTCCAATACTTATTCTCCTAATCAAGTACCTATGAAGTTGGTAGCAACTCTTGCTATTCTCATCTCCATGAGAATCCACTAATCCACTCATATTAGTCTTACCTCATAGATGCTCCCACAACTATGAACGACTATGGACATTTAGAATAACCTAGTTATGCAAGCATTTAAACATGCTAATATTGAGCACAACAATTATTTAATGAAAGCCTAATATCCAATATCTCAACTCATTACAATATATGTTGTCTTTATTGTTTTAATATCCAAATACTCAATTTCAATCAAAAACATCTACTTATATCAACAAGGCCCTATATCACCAGCTTAACTTTCATGCTTTAGCTAATGAAGTAGCTTTGTTGTAACACCTAAAGTTTTAAAGGCCAAGAAAGGAAAGAAAACCCTAATTTTAAGGGGAGACTCGGCGAGTCCGAGCGGGATCCGAGTCGAGGAGTAAGTGACCGACTCGGCGAGTCGGCCAAGGGGACTCGGCGAGTCTGGTCTGTGCGAGGAAAACCCTAATTTCGGGAGTTGTATCCTATATAAAGGGTGTTATGTCCCTCCCTCAGCCTCCATATCATCCTAGAGAACCTGTAAACCCTAGATTTCGTGTGACCTTCCATCATTTGAGAGAAATAGCCTTGGAGGAAGGAAATTTTGGAAAGCAACTTGAAGATCAAGAAGGTTGCTTAAAAGGAGAAGTGTATATCCGAGATCTACTTCAGTTTGTGTTCATCTTGGAGGTATTAAGCTGCCATTTTCCCTTCTTTGCATCTAGATCTATTTTGTTATGAGATTTAGGGGTTTTATGGTTGATTGAGACCCAATTCGAGTTTAGGGGTTTAGATATGTTGTTGCCACTTCAGATCTAGTGTTGGGATGGTCCAGTATGTCATAAAGCATCAAAAGATAAGTAGTTGGTGAAGCCCTTTTGTCCTTAAACCAAACCCTAGTATGTTTTGAGCCTAGATCTCTTTAGTTATACGTAAAGTTTGCAACTTTACGTGGGGATTGAGCTTTGGAAGTGTGGATCTATGGTTTGGAGTCCCTGCATGACTCAAAAGTCCTCTGCATGTATGGAGATCTGAATGGACTCGGTGAGTCCTTTGAGTGGACTCGGCGAGTAGCATGAAGATTTGGAGGAACTCGACGAGTGGGATGAACAGCTCATCGAGTCAGATGAAGTTGGGCAGGAACTCGGCGAGTTGTATGAACAACTCGGCGAGTCTGTTGAAGGTTGTCTTGGACTCGGCGAGTCTGTTCTTGGACTCGGCGAGTGAGGTCGCGAAACCCCAAACCCTTCGAGTTGAGACTCGAATCAGTGATTCGAGTGGAGACTCGGTGAGTTGGACAGGTCAGGACTCGTAAATCGGTAGACTCGGCGAGTCATGGACTGACTCGGCGAGTCGAGTCGCAAAGAGAAGGACTCTGAACATATGAACTCGGCGAGTCAATAGGGTAATTCGGCGAGTAGGGTTGACCTGGAAGGTTGACTTTGACCAGGACTTTGACTTTAACCAGAGTTGACTTGGTTGTCTTTCGGGGGTCAGTTAGACTCAGTGTTGCATTGATATTGGTAGCTTGGGGAGCGAGTGGAGTAGGAGTTCAGAGAGTTGCCGGGGAGCAGCTAGTGGGTTCATCAGCCAGTTCAGCCAGTGCAGGTGAGTTTCCCTTTGTATGAATGGGTATACGGCCACAATGCCGGCCCATGTAGTTATGAGTAGAAGACCCGGGGGTTAGCCCTAGGCACAGTATGCTAGTATGATATTCGGGACGAGGTCCAATGATAGAGGGCGGGTGCCCAAGGAATGGTTTATGTGATAGTTTATACTTGTTGTCTGTGTGATACTTATATGTGCCTGGTAGGGAGGTGAGTGTGGGCAAGGTCCCGTATCTCACCAATAGCAGAGTGTGGATGGTGTTCCACATCTCAATAGCAGCAGATCAGGGGCGAGGCCCAAGTTAGGGAAGGAGTGAGGGTGGGATGGGCCCGTACCTCACCATCAACAGGAGTATGGACGGGGTTCCATGACTCATCAGTAGCAGGACAAGGGCGGGGCCCAGAGATAGGTGAGGCCTTAGGACAAGATCTGTTAGTATGTGTTTAGCTTATGTGATGTGATGTGATATGTTTATGTGCTATTATATGTTAGTGGGCGAGGCCCTGTGACAGGCGAGGCCTAAGTGAAACAGATATGTATCCGAGCGGGGCTCGAAGCCAGGCGGGGCCTGGAGCGGCGGGGCCGTTGTAGCGGGCGAGGCCCGAGGTAGGGGACGAGGCTCAGGATAGCAGGCGTGGCCTAGTATATGCAGTATGTGGTTATGCTTGGTATGTGGTAGAGTGGGGAACTCACTAAGCTTCGTGCTTACGGTTTTCAGTTTTGGTTTCAGGTACTTCCGGTAGCGGAGGGAAGAGCTCGGGGTGATCGCATGGCACACACCATAGATTAGACAGCCTGGGAATGTTTTACTCTGATAATGAGCATGTGTTTTGGAAATTAATACTCTGATTATATTTGGATTGATGATTCTGCTTTAAGTAATGTTTTATTAAAAGAAATTTTTTAGTCTTGAATTTTGGGATGTTACAAGTTGGTATCAGAGCCTTGGTTTGAGGGATTCGGACATGCTCTCGGGTGTGTCTGAACTCAAACTGAGGAATTGGTATAGAAGTTTTCAAAATGAAAAGACAGTTTTGTAAAAAGAGAGTTTTAGGAAAGAAAACAGTTTTAGAAAAGCAGAAATAATTCAAGAAGAAAAGAACTTTGAAAAGAGAAAAAGGGTGTGGTGCATGCAATCAACCGAGCTCAAGTAAGTACCCCAAAATACCCATACAAGTTTATGTTATGATTATCAGTTGATAGAACAGCATGCTAGATTAGGACTAAGGATCTAGGGATGATGCCTTATGTGCCTATTATATGTGTTTTGAGGTGCATGATAGTGTTGATTAGACAGTAGTAGGATAGCTTGTTTAGGTTATGCCTGAATTTATGAGTTTGTGTGGGTCTATGAGTTTGTGTTGCATGCTAGTTCAGATTCTTGCTATTTTGATATGATTGCTTGAGTATGTTGTGGTTAGATTTTCCCTTGTCTGAATGCTGCTTGCTTTGTGCAATATGGGATTCTGAGTGATGGGAGTTAGCCATTAGGTGGATACGTCACATCACATGTGATCAGGGTTGAATAATCTCAGAGTGTTGGATTTGACCCTATTGCGCAGCTCTTGTTTGAGTCCAACCGTTGTAGGGACGAGTCTTTTACTTGAAGGATTATTTGAGCCTCGTCACATGTGATGGTATCCAGGTGATGGCTAATTGGCATCATAAGGAGACCTTCAGCAGCTGAGGACTGGTTTGAGTTGAGTCAGAGGTTTCCTTAGGGTAAGCCTAGGATGAGATAGTGCTGGGAGCAATAGTAGTGGATAAGGGACCTGGTGGAGTCAAAGCAATTCCTGAGGAAAGTACGGATAGATGTGGAAGGTAATATGGGCCCGTACTACTGAAAGCAGAGGATCCGTACTCGATTCGGGAAAGGCCAAGACAAGACCGGGAACCTAGTAGGGAGTGTGTTTGATCTCGCACCAGTGATGAGTATTCTGATAGTGGATGTATTATATTTTCAGTATGGTGACATTACGAGAGAGACCAGCAGACGGATCAGGCGCCGGAGAGGGATCAGGCTCGGGTTCAGGAGCCGAGCAGCTCGAGGAGCGAATGAGGGAGTTGATATCAGCTGAGGTTACGCGCAGTATTCTAGATCAGACTCCTGTGATCTTTGGCACGATCAAGGATGGTATATTGGAGATTTTGGATGAGAGGCTGGGAGCCTTCCGTACTGAGATGATGGCATTTATGGGAGCGCGTACCTTGACATTCCGAGAGTTCAGGGCTTGCGGGGCGCCGGATTATCATGGGGCTAGGGACCCCATCGCTAGCAGCAGATGGTTGGCTGATGTTGCCAACGCATTCCGTACGAGTCGATGTCCTGAGGGGGACAAGGTCAGACTCGCTTCCTGTCTTCTGAAGGACATAGCGAGGGATTGGTGGGAGGAGATTGGTCATGCTTTGGGGGATGATGCCGCGTTGGACGCGATGACTTGGAGCGATTTCTCGGCCAAGTTCAGGGAGGAGTTTTTGCCGATTATTGAGGTGCAGCAGTTGGCACGGGAGGTTCAGGATTTGACGCAGACCACTAAGACTGTGGCGGAGATCACCGCCAAGTTTAGGGAGAGGGCTCTTCTTGTACCGTAGTATGTCGCGGATGAGGAGATGAAGAAGGCTCGGTACCATGAGATGTTGAGGGATGACATCAGGGAGTTCGTGAGCAGATCCAGCTGTAAGACGCTAGAAGATATGATTTCTCGGGCTAGAGAGAGAGAAATTGATTTGGAGCAGATCCGGAAGAGGAAGCCGGATGAGGTTCAGGTAGCTGCAGGTTCGGGCAAAAGGCCCAAAGGATCGGATTTAAGGTCGAGGGATTATCAGGACCGCAGTCGGTGCGGGAAGTGTGGCAGGGCGCACGAGGGCACGTGCAGGAGTGGTAGCGGTGGTGAGTCTGGCTGTTTCAAGTGCGGTCGGACTGGTCATTTCAGCAGGGATTGTACTTTTACCACCTCACAGGGATCAGACCTGTTATGTTTTCACTGCAATCAGCGGGGCCACAAGAAGGCCCAGTGCCTTAGTTTGTTTTCAGCAGAACGGGTGATGGTACCTGCCCCTGCAACTTTGAGGATCACAGACGGCCGTCAGGGCCGTGCAGAGGCGCCTGCGGTAGGAGGCAGAGCTCTTCAGATGACTACCTTGGAGGCGTGATCAGCACCGGACGTTGCAGGTATGCGATTTCCATTTTTAGTTCTTTTATTTGTGCATGATTATATTGTTATGGTTCGGCATCATTATCAGTATGAGTATTTTATTTTTGAGCGGTTGATTGTGATCGAGTTATATGCCATCTGCATACCTCGGATATTCAAATGGTAGTGAGGGGATGTGCCCTATTGGAGAAGATTACATAGGATGCAGTAACTGTAGCATGCTTGGGAGGGACTTGGTATGTCTCGCTAGATCGGAGTTGTATAGTGTTAGAGACGGATTGGTTAGATCCCTAGCTATGGTAAGCTTGGGTTGCTCAACAGATTGATTATGGAATGGTAGCAAGGATTGGGATTTCTTTTTGAGTATTGAGCAACAAGGGGTAAGCAGGATCGAAGTGGGGGAGAATCCTCCGAGTGTGCAAAGGTAGGAGCACGCAGACCCAGAATGAGTGCGCGACCTCCGAGAAGGAAAAGAAGTGGTTCAACGTAGGGATTGAGGATTTCAGGGTTGGGAGTTTGAGAAACTCCCCATCATCTAGTACGTGTGATGGTAATGGTTGGGAATTCAGGTTGTGGATCGCCCGTAGGACTCGAGGGAGTCGGAACGAGGATCTTGAGAGCTAATGGCACATGGGTGCCTTCGTATTAGCAGTCAGTGGTAGAAAGTGATGTAAGACTACGGGGCAGTCGTAGCATTCACTAGCAGTAGTGGTGGAAGTGTTGTAAGACTACAGGGCAGCCGTAGCATTCACTAGCAGTCATTAATGGATGGCGATGTAAGACTACGGGTAAGCCGTAGCATTCCTTAGTAGCTTCGTTAGCGGATTTGGGGCGAGGCCCTTATCTCCTAGTGATCAGATAGGGATCAGGAATGGGTAGTGGATGAAAATGATAGGGAGTTTGCCTATTTAGCCCTAGAGAGGTGAGACCTTGGGAGAGGCCGCTCCAGGATATAGTTGGGTGAGACCCATGGGCGAGGCCCGAGCGAGAGTGATTAGACTAGTGGGACTAGAAGGATAGAGGCGGGTGGGACCCGTGGGCGAGGCCCGTGAGTTTTAGCAGTGCAGGTGGGACCTGGTAGGGACCTTAGTGTCAAGTTAGGGGATAGGGGATCCTAGGTTTGTAGTGCCTGAATGACAGAATAGATTGAGTAGTTGTAGGTGGTCGAAGTTTCTTCGGAAGTCGCTGGGAGCGACTAGTGGTGGTGTTGGGACTAGCTACCGGTGGGAGCCGGTAATCCAGACATTGATAGGTTGGTAGGGACCAGGGTGGTCTCAGTTCATCCGGAAGGCAGACAAGGGATAGTATAATTTTCAGTCAGTAGTACTGCGGGTATGCAGTGTATGGTGGAATTTAGTTAGTTGAATCGAGGGGTGCTCGGCACCAAGTTTTGGCAGAGAGGAGTGTCAGTGGTTACTGATGGTGATGACCCGTACTGGAAATAGCGGGGGTGATGGAGTTGGTGAAGGATAGGACCTTCACAGTGTCAGAGGAAATAGTTGGTTATGGAGCTTTGCCTTGGGAAGGCAAGGAATTTGCACAAGGAAAGAAGGGTGAACCCCTATAGGTTCAGTGCACTACTCGGTGAGTACCAGAAGGATTGTCGGTAAGTAAGTTGTGTTTCCAGGATGTTCAGGGTCAGGGTGACCCGAGTCTATTATTCGCAAGGATTTGTGATAGCCGGAATGACCGAGCGGAAGGCCAGCGAAGGTAGGCAGCTGGTGTTGGATTAATTGGTGAGATATTGGAGGCAGATCGCAAGCGGTGGACCATAGCAAACTTCGAGGATGAATTTTAGTTTAAGTGGGGGAGAGTTGTAACACCCAAAGTTTTGAAGGCCAAGAAAGGAAAGAAAACCCTAATTTTAAGGGGAGACTTGACGAGTCCAAGGAGGAACTCAGCGAGTCCGAGCGGGATCCGGGTCGAGGAGTAAGTGACCGACTCGGCGAGTCAGCCAAGGGGACTCGGCGAGTCTAGTCTGTGTGAGGAAAACCCTAATTTTGGGAGTTGTATCCTATATAAAGGGTGTTATGTCCCTCCCTCAGCCTCCATATCATCCTAGAGAACCTGTAAACCCTAGATTTCGTGTGACCTTCCATCGTTTGAGAGAAATAGCTTTGGAGGAAGGAAATTTTGGAAAGGAACTTGAAGATCAAGAAGGTTGCTTAAAAGGAGAGGTGTATATCCGAGATCTACTTCAATTTGTGTTCATCTTGGAGGTATTAAGCTGCCATTTTCCCTTCTTCGCATCTAGATCTATTTTGTTATGAGATTTGGGGGTTTTATGGTTGATTGAGACCCAATTCGAGTTTAAGGGTTTAGATATGTTGTTGCCACTTCAGATCTAGTGTTGGGATGGTCCAGTATGTCATAAAGCATCAAAAGATAAGTAGTTGGTGAAGCCCTTTTTTCCTTAAACCAAACCCTAGTATGTTTTGAGCCTAGATCTCTTTAGTTATACGTAAAGTTTGCAACTTTACGTGGGGATTGAGCTTTGGAAGTGTGGATCTATGGTTTGGAGTCCCTGCATGACTCAGAAGTCCTCTGCATGTATGGAGATCTGAATGGACTTGGCGAGTCCTTTGAGTGGACTCGGCGAGTAGCATGAAGATTTGGAGGAACTCGACGAGTGGGATGAACAGCTCGTCGAGTCAGATGAAGTTGGGCAGGAACTCGGCGAGTTGGATGAACAACTCGGCGAGTCTGTTGAAGGTTGTCTTGGACTCGGCGAGTCTGTTATTGGACTCGGCAAGTGAGGTCGCGAAACCCCAAACCCTTCGAGTTGAGACTCGAATCAGTGAGTCGAGTGGAGACTCGGTGAGTTGGATAGGTCAGGACTCGTAAATCGGTAGACTCGGTGAGTCATGGACTGACTCGGCAAGTCGAGTCGCAAAGAGAAGGACTCTGAACATATGAACTCGGCGAGTCAATAGGGTGACTCGGCGAGTAGGGTTGACCTGGAAGGTTGACTTTGACCAGGACTTTGACTTTGACCAGAGTTGACTTGGTTGTCTTTCGGGGGTCAGTTAGACTCAGTGTTGCATTGATATTGGTAGCTCGGGGAGCGAGTGGAGCAGGAGTTCAGAGAGTTGCTGGGCAGCAGCTAGTGGGTTCATCAGCCAGTTCAGCCAGTGCAGGTGAGTTTCCCTTTGTATGAATGGGTATACGGCCACAATGTCGGCCCATGTAGTTATGAGTAGAAGACCCGGGGGTTAGCCCTAGGCACAGTATGCTAGTATGATATTCGGGACGAGGTCCAATGATAGAGGGCGGGTGCCCAAGGAATGGTTTATGTGATAGTTTATACTTGTTGTCTGTGTGATACTTATATGTGCCTGGTAGGGAGGTGAGTGTGGGCGAGGTCCCGTATCTCACCAATAGCAGAGTGTGGATGGTGTTCCACATCTCAGTAGCAGCAGATCAGGGGCGAGGCCCAAGATAGGGAAGGAGTGAGGGTGGGATGGTCCCGTACCTCACCATCAGCAGGAGTATGGACGGGGTTCCATGACTCATTAGTAGCAGGACAAGGGCGGGGCCCAGAGATAGGTGAGGCCTTAGGACAAGATCTGTTAGTATGTGTTTAGCTTATGTGATGTGATGTGATATGTTTATGTGCTATTATATGTTAGTGGGCGAGGCCCTGTGACAGGCGAGGCCTAAGTGAAACAGATATGTATCCGAGCGGGGCTCGAAGCCAGGCGGGGCCTGGAGCGGCGGGGTCGTTGTAGCGGGCAAGGCCCGAGGTAGGGGACGATGCTCAGGATAGCGGGCGTGGCCTAGTATGTGCAGTATATGGTTATGCGTGGTATGTGGTAGAGTGGGGAACTCACTAAGCTTTGTGCTTACGGTTTTCAGTTTTGGTTTCAGGTACTTCCGGTAGCGGAGGGAAGAGCTCGGGGTGATCGCATGGCACACACCATAGATTAGACAGCCTGGGAATTTTACTCTGATAATGAACATATGTTTGGGAAATTAATACTCTGATTATATTTGGATTGATGATTCTGCTTTAAGTAATGTTTTATTAAAAGAAATTTTTTAGTCTTGAATTTTGGGATGTTAAATTTGTTAAGTAGATTTGGCAGACTTGATTTGTATAAATTTTGCGAATACAAACATTTTCGGTTTTATATATAACTCATATATAAATAAAACTATTGAGAATGAATTAGATGCTTAAATATGACTTAGATACCAATACTTGCATAATGGGATTACTCATAGTCATAACGAACTATACATTAAGAATATTTGTATATGGTTCTCCAAACCACAAAGTACTCTAACTTTGATGTGTAACTGTAATTAAATTATTCGTGGAAACATTATCAATGTAAATTTCTCTTCATTCATAATGAGGACACACCCGATTGTGACTGAGAGTCATCTCAATCTATTTGAAAATTTAACACATATGTAACAACTCTAAACATAGCTTTATTTCAAATACTCTGTAGATTAGGAATATTTATATAGTTCTCGCAAGTACTTTAGAATGTTCCTATAAGTCAAACAATGACTTGTTCTCGAATTATACCGGTATCATGTGACATGCCCTAAGCATACGACTTATTTGGCAGTTATGCATAATCATGACATGTATGATTAATCGAACTGCAGTAGCATATGGAATACAATCATATTCTCTAGTGCAAAACATTGTACTAGGATTTTGAGGAGTGCTCAAAATCATGTCATGTAGTATTTGACAAGATATCTCTCTCAGAGTCCTTTATCTTAAGCTCTTTAAGATCCTTGACAATCAATGCAATTTTACTTAATCCTTTAAGTTGCCATGATATATATATATATATATATATATATATATATATATATATATATATATTCCAAGACTTAGTATGTCGACTACATACAATGCTAGGAATGTTACAGCGCTCCCACTAGATTTGTAGAAAAACATAAGAGTCATCTTGATTTATAATCAAATCACACTATGTAATTATCTTATAAGAAATAAGATTCTTACTTTGAGATGTTAGCTTAAATCTGAGAATATTTTCATTCATGTATGTTTTCTCCCTTGAAAACTCACTTACTCTATATAGTAAAACTATATCGAGGAAGATTAGTCAAGCCCATACTTGATAATCATACATGAATGCATCTCTATGTGTTTTATCAGTTTCTGATCAACTATCGAGCAGATTCAACAACAGTTGAAAACTTACTAGTTCCAAACTATGATGCATTTATCTTATGGATCTTTAGCTCTTAAAGTTCCAAATTGTTCCCACTTAGAAAAAGAACTTTCTAATCACTTGTCTTATGGAATGACAATTATTGGAATTAGTAGAAACTTCATCCTAAGCAATCATTTAGGATAATGAAACATCCCAAAAGTACAGTCCAAAAATTTCGTTTTTTAATCATTAAGAAAACCATAGTTATCAACATCACATAAAAATCATAAGTCGTGTATCTCAAAATATCATAACATCTGTCAAATAAACATAGGAGTATAAACATCCCAAGCCAAACCAATGGTGTGTGAACTACAATCATCCCAAGCCCTTCCCCTTGCTACCGGAAGTACCTAAAACCAAAACTGAAAACTGTAAGCACGAAGCTTAGTGAATCTCCCCAAACTACCACATACCATACACATAATCATATAATCTAAGCCCCACCCCTTCCTCGGGCCCCGCCCGGCATCGGAAAAAGTCCGACATCAGGCCCCGCCTAGCATCAAGCCCTACCTGGAATTAAGCCCCGCTCGGTATACAGATCTGTTTCTACTAGCCCCCCCCCCCCCCCCTGTCTCTGGGCCCCGCCCGCTATGCACATACAAATAATAACATATAATCATGCTACTATATAAAGAATCATACACAATACTATATGTTCTAGTCTTAATGCCTCACCTATTATGGGCCTCGCCCCTACCTACTCTACTAATGGTGAGATATGGAACCTGGTCCACACTCAGTTAGTAATGAGATGCGGGACCCCTCCCACACTCACCTCCCTACCAGGCACATACAAGCATCACTAAGACAACAAGTATAATGAAACAAGCATTCCTTCATC
This sequence comes from Lactuca serriola, assembly GCF_051521515.1. Classification (NCBI taxonomy): domain Eukaryota; kingdom Viridiplantae; phylum Streptophyta; class Magnoliopsida; order Asterales; family Asteraceae; genus Lactuca; species Lactuca serriola. The sequence continues at coordinate 281,987,486 of NC_136412.1, read as the reverse complement.
GGGTACCACCCGTCATTGAACCGTAGTTCAGAAACATACATACAAACCTTCCTTAGGCCCCGCTCGGCATCAGACCGAAATCTGGAACATACAAACATTCATCGGGATTTCCCTGGCATCAGACCGGAATCCAGAATCATATAAAACAAGCACATGCAAGAATCACAAAGATATCAAGCATACAAACATTCCTCGGGTATCACCGGACATCGGACCTTAGCCCCAAACATACTAACATACATAAAAGGACAGACATTGGTGCCTTCAACCCGTTCCTATTGGAGAAAACTCACCTCACAAAGCTGACTACAGAAATCCTACGGGTAAACCTCTGGCTGCTAGCTAGCAGATCCCCAAACTGCTGATTTCTCGACTTCCTGAGTTACCATTGCCAAAATAACACTTAGTCCTAAAACCAATAATCCTCCTTAGGTTAAAATGACCATTTTACCCCTAATCCAACTTGGTCCATATCTAAGGCCTGAAACTATCATAAGAAAGGCCCAATACTAGGTAGACTTCCCAAGCCCACTAGTGGCCCTCTAATGGCCCAATTTGCTAAATTGGGCCCAAGTCCTCTAATGGGCCATACCCTAAAGTCTAAACATATTCTTAGCCCAAATATCTGACTTATGATGGTGCACTAAGGCCCAAGGAAACAAAGTCCAATGTATGGCCCAAACCGAGGACTAAAACACACAAAGTCCACTTCTGTTGAGTACGCGGGGCGTACTCAGCTGTACGCAGGGCGTACTGGACTTGTGACTTGTACGCTGCGCGTACCAACTTGTACGCCCAACGCACTACCCTGTTAAGCCCTTTTTGCTAATAAGCACTTGATTCTTTGACTTAATGGTCTAAATCATAGATCTGAGTCCTCTTCAACGTCTTAATCCATAAAGTTGACTACTTGTTGGCTTGCAAGCCACCAAATGGACCCAAACTTGACATATGACAACTAACTTCCATGAAAATGGCTAGAACTCATGCATGGTCACAAGAGGACTTTAAAGATCGAAACTTTACTGCTTATGGGACTCATATATCACTAAGGGTGGCAACCCTAGGCCTAGAAACGAATTTGAATCATAAAGATCCATTCTTGGGACCAAAAAGGTCCAAAACATCACTACTCTAGATCTAAGAATACTTGAGGAAAGTTGTGAACTGTATACCTCCAAAGAGTCCCAAATGATGATGCTATCCCGGATCTATGAGCTCAAGATACTCAAGTTCGTATTCACTAGCTTCTCCTTTCTTTTTTCAAGCTTCTAAACTCCAAAACAAGCTTCACAAGGCCAAACACACACAAGAATGAGAAAAGGGAGGCTATCTAGGGTTTCTGAGGTTGAGAGGATGGTAAGGAGGCTATGGTTTGATTCATAATGTTCTTTATATAGTGCTTAACCCTGAAAATTAGGGTTTGGAGACTCTGAACGTACGTTGGGCGTACTTCTCATACATTGGGCGTACGCATCCAACATTCGCTCCTATTTTACTCCACTACGTTGGGCGTACCCCAAACTTACGTAGGTCATACCCCAAACTTACGTTGGGCGTACTCCCGCGCTGGCCACCTTGCATACATGGTCTTTTCTTTCAACTTTTCTCCATTAGGGACCATTATTGCCAATAACTTCAAAGTTTCATATCTTCTTCATCCGAGGTTCGTTCCCGACGAACCTTATATCCATGAAAAGGTGGCGAGAATCCCTACACTCCTAGCTACACCCCAAGCCTTAAAACCTTCCGAATAAAACCCGAGACCCATAAAAGACCAGATCCTCATATTACGCTTATGCCTTTGGCCTCCGGAGCCACAACCGAACACTTTCAAAATCAGGTGTTACAGATAATCTACCTAAATACAGTTAGTAGATGCTAGAGTGATTAATCTTATCGTCTAACATGATCTCAATAACTCCATACCTTTTAGATAAGGATAAACCATTACATCCTTAGTCCAATGAAAATATTTAATCCACTTGTTTGGTTGGAAAATATATATATTCAATATATTTGTTGCAGTGAGCATAATTTCAAAGATTTTTATAAAGTAAATATTTCTTTTAATAAAAATCATGTAATAGACTGAAAGGCCTATTTTTATCATCTTCAAAAACTTGTATTATCGAGATTCAACCAGTGGCCATGTGACCCTATCCCACTAGAGAATACGAAGGCTACCTCAAACATCAAAAGATAGATCCAAGTGACCAGGTGATCTGGTGCCACAAGAACCATACTAATGACGAGTGAGTGTTTTTGTCGAAATGAGTTGTGAATCGATTCCATAACTCTTAATATGTTCCAAAAAGACTTGGTTTACAAAACTGATTTTCTTTATCACAACGAAAGGTTAATGATGATCTCATTAAGTTGTATTTCAGTTTTCACTATGAAACAATTTGAGCAAATCAAAATTTTCAACCGTAACGAATAAAAGTTGTCAGTGAAATTGAATAAACGTCTATCACCAAATCTATTCATCGATTGAAAAGATTATATACATCAATTATGTATAATTCTTTGTCAAGTCTTTTGTTCTTTAACTACTAGTAGATAAAGACACTTGTGAATCATCCTCCCATACAAATAGGATTCACATTATCAAATGAATGAAGCTCATTTGCCTTCAAAAATTTCATCCTTTTGAACTTGGTATATGTGTTTCATATTTATATAGTCATGATGACAATGACATAGATAATTTTCAATCAAAATATCATTTGATTATTTAGTTGTTATGATCAGAACTATCAATTTAATGAAAGATTATAGATTTACTTCATAAATGACATTATGAGAAAATATTCTTTAACACATAATACATCGTTTCTAACATGAATGTGAACAATCATTAAACGATAAGTAAATCTTGATTTATTCATAAATCACAACTGTTACATGTCCCTATAAGAATAGGTACAAAGCATCTATTGTTTAAATAAAGACAATAACATCACTTGTTATATCTTCAACACGAAATATCATTTGTTTGTAATCAGTTGATTATTTCTTCCAATCATCAGCACACAATATCAATTATTAGTGTCACTTTAAGTATAACATACTCAAATAAATGATGGAAAAATAAATAGTTCTATCATATAGATATTTGAAGTCTTGTCCAAGTCAGACTTCTTTAGCTCGATGAGACGAGAGGAGCAATTCCTCCTTTAGTGTCCAGTTTCTTCCACAACATAAACATCACTCATCATTTGGTCATTTCTTGATTTATGGGTTTATGTTGTATCTCCCTTAATTGAACTATAAGTCTATTTGAGTACACAATCTCTTAGACTTCCTTTATTCAATTCTTAAACAGACTTGAAGCACTTTCCAATGTTCTGATTGAATATTTGTTTTACTTGATGATACATTTGATATGTTTCATAATTATCCAATACTTTCTGCAAGTCAAGGTTAATTACTCCAGTATGATGTGAGACACATCAACATCATCACAATAATACTTCCATCAAAGTATCATGATCAGACAAACTGGCTTGCAGAGGTTATTCAAGTATGAGATCTTTCAGTATATATAATTTCTATTTATCCTTAAGGTGGAACCTCAAGATATTATACCAGTATAGAAATTATGACCATCAAATGTTACTATCTCTTGAAACTCAACAAGAGAAAGGGTTTGCAGGGCGTAAGAGTATTAATAGTTATTAATAGAATTTTTACAAGTTTCATTTAGTATTCTCAATATTTAGTCTTTAAAAACTAATACCTTTTATTGTTTCTTAAAACATTAATTTATTAAAGTCTAGGATCCAAGTAACGAAACAAGTAAATGGTTAGGTGACATTTATCCCATAAACTTAATCAAACACGGTAGGTAGCGATTACCAATTGCATATAATATGTAACTTCTTGATTATGAGATCTTAAACAACTATTTCTTAACTTGTCATGTTTATCCAATCTTTGCCTTGGACCTCTCATGCTTAGGTGACCTTTATCACACAAGATTCCAATCAAGTCATCCTACTTGAAACAATTTGTAGTATTGTAACTAACCAGTGACAAGGTGACCCTTTAGAAACCAGAAACTACAAAACTACCTCGATCATCATAATCCAATCCTAATGACCCGGTGAACCTGTGACCCTAAGACCATACAAATGATAATGAGTGTTCTTCAAAAGGACGACAATGACTTGCATTTTTAGAAAAGGTTTTATATATGTTTTACAATTATAGTTTATAAAAACATGGTCTCATGAATATTGCATGCATCCAACAATTTATGTACTATTTTGTAAAATACATATCACTTGTTATGAGGTTCTTTAGGTGCCAAATAAAACTTCATTTTATTTGTCATTAGCCGCGGTCAATTATAAACTAAAATCCGATATTTTAAAGTCTAGTTGTAGATCAGTTTTAAGAACCGGTAATAGTGTTAATAAAACTTCATTTTATATTTAAGACTTGAAGTTTTAGATGAGTTATAAAATCACTATTTTAAATCTCCTTTTAACAATCAAAATATTATGACTTCATGAATTTGTAAAATAAACTCATTTTATATAATAAACTCAATTTTATGCATCTATGATAAAAGTCATATTTTGATAAACCAAAACTTGGATTATGATACTTATGTTTTAAATCTCATTTAGCATGTATAAAACATAATATCAACATGTCGCATTATGTTTAAAACACTAATATCATATATTAAGTTTTGACGCAAAAAATAATCATTAGTTTTATTATTTGCCGTTATAACGCTATAAACTGATTTTAGTACTTTTAATAAAACTCTTATTTATTATAAAGACATGGAGTTTACATAATGTTTAAACACCTTTTAAACCATTTCAGATATTTTAAAGTTGGTTATTTATAAGTTTTAAAATAAAACAATTTTCAACGAAAAAATCGATTTTTAATCGGTAAAAACGTTTTTATAAATATCCAATTATAAACATCTTATGTTAATTTTTAAATATTTTTTACTCAAACTCTAAGTGATATTATTTTATGCTAAAATTTAGTTTGACATGTCAAACTCATTTTCATACACAAAACATAACATACAATAACATAAAAATAAACATCACATGCATGCGTTATAATGTGTATAAACAAGCCATGTCTAGTAATAATTTTTGTGAGCCATCAAAAGAATTATTAAGTCTTTCCTAAAGGACTTAAGGGACATTTCAAAAGGTTTTCAAGCTCCCACTTGTCATGTCAACGCTTGCTTGCAAAAGTACTTCAAATCGTCATGTTGTGAAAGTTGCAACGCTTAAACCATAAAGACTATAATTAAGCCCAAAACCAAAAGTAGAACTTTATGGTTGGGATTATGGTCTTAAATGGTTAATTCATCTTCAAGGAGGCCATTTCTTCATCTTGTTACATTTAAAAAGAAATACAATTAGTCTAACTAATTTATTACAACAAATCAACAAATGAAAAATTATCTATTTATCTATTACATCTTATGAATAAATAAATGTCAATCAAATACAACACAAAGGTCCAAATGGTTTGTTTATACACAACAACATATCAAATATTATAACAAACAATTCTTTGTTTTTTATAAGACAACTTTTATATAACCAAAATGCATGAAAAATGGTTATATATAAAAAAAATAATTTTAACCAAGAAGTTGCCAAAGAAAACAAATATGGATTTTTCTTAACCAAAAGAAATTCATGCTTGTTTTCCAAAAACCAAAGATTATCAAATATAAAAAATCATTCTAACATGTAAAAGATGGCTCTAATGCCACTGATGGGATTTGATACAAAATATAAGTTTGTTTTACATAAAAACCGGCAACGGAAGACTTTAAAAATAACAAGTTTATTTTTAGTTTATAACAAAACCAAACCATCAAGGATCCATTTATAGAGGTTAGAACGAAATAAAAAAACAACCAAAGAGTTTTTAGAATGATAACCTTTGAAGCCTTTGAACCCACTCGGTTTGGGGTGTTGATGAAGATAGAAAAATCAAAGAGTATGATTTTCTCTACAAGTATCCACCATCAAGATTAAGACACTTGGAATGCTAGTTCCTTCTTATATTACTTTGTTCTCTAAACCTTTAAGTACTTACCAAATATGCACTAAAAGGAAGGCACAAAGTAAGCACCAAATCCAAGCAACAACTTCAAAAGAGTGAGAGTTCCAAGCTCTTTCATGCCCACGGTTTTGGTGAAGAATAAAGAGGAAGAAGAGAGAGTTTTTCTTGGCAAAATTGCAAGCCTCATACATCTCTTATATAGTTCATCCAAAGTAAGGCCTAACCATTATTTGTAGCCTTTAGAAGCATGAGAGACAAAGCATGGAGGTTGACAAGTAACCTCCATATTATTTTATTAATTTTGGTCATACCTCTCAAAAGATGATGGATTCTATAATTTTTGTAAACTTTAAGTTTATAAAATATAAACTTTGTCTTTAGGTAAAAGACAAAAGAATCTAACTAGTCCAAAATGTTGTGCATGATTTATTAATTCATACCATATGAAATAATAACTTGTTATACTCTTTTATAATTATTATTTCACAAAACAATAATTATTCCCTAATTAAATACAAGAATTGATATTATTTATTAATAATCATATTTATATTAAATACAATAATTATTCCCTAACTAAATACAAGAATTGAAGAATAAAAAGGAAGAAGATAGAGTTTTTCTTGGCAAAATTGCAAGCCTCGTGCATATAGTTCGTCCAAAGTAAGGCCTAACCATTATTTATAGCCTTTAGAAGCATGAGAGACAAAGCATGGAGGTTGACAAGTAACCTCCATATTATTTTATTAATTTTGGTCATACCTCTCAAAAGAGGATGGATTCTTTAATTTTTGTAAACTCTAAGTTTATAAAATATAAACTTTGTCATTAGGTAAAAGACCAAAGAATCTAACTAGTCCAAAATGTTGTGCACATACCATATGAAATAATAACTAGTTATACTCTTTTATAATTATTATTTTCACAAAAGAATAATTATTCCCTAACTAAATACAAGAATTGATATTATGTATTAATAATCATATTTATAATAAATATACAAAATGTGTCAACTTGAGAAAGGTATGACCCTATACGATCATATATTATATCACACCATAATGATTTTTTGACATATAGATTCAACAATCAATATATATATATATATATATATATATATATATATATATATATATATATATATATATATATATATATATATATATATTGATTGTGTACTAGAATGCACCAATAGAAATTTAGTAAAATTAATTAATTATTTAATTAAATAAAGATAAATATTAAATGATTTCTATAATTAAATGTATATAAAATGATATCCATAATTATAATTTTTTTTATGGAAACTAATTATATTCGTCATTAATGTCAGCAATAACATTATTTCAGAATTAATTCACATCTACGTTTTTATGTATGGGTTCGTTTTTTGTTTCATGATTCACTCACTTAAAATACAATAAAGTTGCATGGAATATGAAGAATAAGAGTGTATTCTACTAGAATACACTCTCATTCTGCTACAATACATCTAATTCTTCTAGCTACAAATTCATTATGAAAGAATATTATTGTTGGCATTAATGAAGAATTTAATTAATTTCCATAAAATTGAATTATAAGTATGAATATCATTTAATATACATATAACTTTTACTAAATTCTTATTGGTGCATTCTAGCATACAATAGATGTGAAAAACATTTGAACCTACCTCTCTCTCTCTCTTTCTCTCTCTCTCTATCTCTCTCTCTCTCTCTCTCTCTCTCTATATATATATATATATATATATATATATATATATATATATATATATATATATATATATATATATATATTAAATGCGGACTATTAGTAGCATATTTTTTCTGAAAAAAAATACATTTGGGTATAATTAATAAATGGAATAACTATTATTATGAAAGATATTCATAGCTTGATTTTAGCTTTATATATATATATATATATATATATATATATATATATATATATATATATATATATATATATATCGTTATAATTAAAAAACATAAACTTCTGAAAATAACATTGGCATTTAGCAAACTAAATAAGGAATTAACAGAATTATAAATGGCATTATTTCCATAATAAATATAGTGATGTGGCAATTAAATGAAAATAGAAAACACTATGAATTGACAAGCAGGAAAAAATTATAAATTTCTTAAAAAAATAACATGTCTCAAATTTAATGCGAATGTGCCATTTTACAAAAATAATCTTTATTTATTATAATAGATTTGTATATGATTTCAACTTTCTCTTTTTAGTTGTATTTTAGTGAGTTTATCTCCTATTTTTCTAAGCTAATGTACTTGTTGATTGATTTCTAATTTCAATTTATTTCGAGTTTTTGAACTCGGATTAATGATATTATAATAGTCATTATTGTGTTCTTCATTCCGTATCCACTGCTGAGAGCAAGATGCTTACTGTGGGTATTGTGAAAAGGGGAAAGGCTTTTTTTAGAGAGAGAATTTACTAGAAATTTATATATAATTACGTTTATCTTTATGGTAGATATAGATATATAATTTGATTCTTAACAATATTTGTCTATATGATGTTTGATTAAGAGTTTTTTTAGTGGAAGTTTTAATAAACTTGTATTGTTTATCTATTTTATGATTCATCAATGTATTTTTGTTTTCAAGTATGACCGATTTTAGTTCTTTGATATATTAGATGATCTCCAATCCTTAACATTATTTTTTTATATTATACTTATAATTATAGTGTAATAGATAGTGTAAACACTAAAGTCCTCCAACCCATTACAACATATTTAACACTAAAAAAAATAATCTAAGTAAATTGTTTATTATTCAACACTATATTTAGTGTTACACTAACAATATATATAGTAAAACACTAAAATCCAACACTATATATAGTGTTAGGTATAGTGTATGGTTGAAGCATTTTATAGTTAAATTTATAATGTAAAAGTGGTTTTTTAGTGTGTGATTGGAGATGCATTTAGTGTGGTTTTTTAGGGTACATCCCATCTACAGATGCACTTGTTCATAGATGCATCAAGCTCGACTCTATTTTATGTGGATCATGTATCAACGGCTCAGAGGTTGTTAATCACATTATAGTTGGTTGATCTTATGCTACTATGATCCATGATAAGATATCAAGATGGTATGGGATTGACAATATGAAAGTGCAAAGTGTTGGTGACCTCGTGGAATTTGCAAACAAATAGGGAAGGTGTTTGAAAAGAAGGAAGAGACTAACTGCCAGCTGCTATGGGCTAATATGGACTCTATGGAAAACAAGAAATGAAAGGTTGTTTCAGAGGTGCACATACTCTCCTTCAAAAGTGTTCGAGATTGTTAAATCATTGGTGTATCTTTGGCTCAAAGTAAGGGGTGAAAACGGAATTTGTAACTAGGAGGATTGTAATGTTTCTGTAACACCCTGTTCTGAAGGTATTCGTTATTGGATTTCAGAGGCCCAGGCTAGGGGCATTTCGGTCTTTTATGGGTCTTGAAGTTTTTATTCGAGAGGTTTGGGGCCGAGATTTGTTTCTAGAAATGTAGGGCTTCTCGCCACCTTTTCGTGGATATAAAGTTCGTCGGAAACGGATTTAGAATGAAAGAGTTATAGCATTTTGAAGTTATTGACATTAATGGTCCCTTAACGGAAAAGTTGGCAAAGAAGGACCATGCATGCAAGGTGGCCAGCGCAAGAGTACGCCCAGCGTAAGGCTGGGGTACGCCCAGCGTAATTAGAGGTGGAAATTGATGACACGACATGAAACGAAGTTGAGACGAAATTGAAATTCGAATTCGTGTTCGTGTCAGGTGTAAAAAACACGACGTCGTGTCGTGTCGTGTTCGTGCTCAAAATTTAACACAAATTTGCCACAGTTTAACATTTTTTGTCGTGTTTTTTGTGTTTGTCGTGTTATGTATGAATACACATTAATTAAATACATTAATTGCTATTTCATGTTATCTTTGTCATGTCATGTCGTGTCGTGTTTGTCGTTTTTTAACTGATTTGTTTTCGTGTTAGTTAAAAAAACACGAGATCGTGTCGTGTCATGTTCGTGTTACATAAAACCTTGTCGTGTCGTTTCGTGTCATACAAAAACACGACACGATGGCCCGATTTGCCACCCCTAAGCCTAATAGAGCAAGTGATCGCGAGTGAGGAGAGGCATACACCCAACGTATGAGAAGTACGCCCAATGTACACTCAGAGTCTCAAAACCCTAACTTTTAGGGTTGAGCCACTATATAAAAAACATAACACCCTGGTTATCAGCCTCCCTCTCATCTTCATACAGTTCCCATGAAAACCCTAATCCTCTTGGATCATTTTTGGAGGTTGGAAGGCTTGGTGAGAGCATTTTGGTGTTTTGGATCCACTCTTCAAAGAAGCAAAGGTCAAGGCAAGGTGTTGGTGCAAGGGAGAAGGTTCAGATATGGGATTGTTGCTTCACTTCATACCTTTTTAAGGTATAAAGCCGTGAACTTGATGATTAATTGTTTAGATATCTTTAGGGTGGGTTTATGGACTCTTTTAGTCCAAAGGATGGATCTTTGTGATGAAATCTCGTTTTCTAGAACCAGGGTTGCCACCCTTAGTGTCATATGAGTCCCATAAGCAGTAAAGTTTCAATCTTTGGGACACATTCGTGTTCATGCATGAGATCTAGCCCTTGGTATGCAAGATTGTTGAGTTTGGTCTCATTTAGTGGGTTGCAAGCCACCAAGTAGTCGACTTTATGGATTAAGACATTAATGAGGACTTAGATATGTAATTGTAGCCTCTGGACTAGAGTATTAAGCACTTAATGGGAAGTGACTTAACAGTGGGGAGTACGCCCAGTAGGGGTGGCAATTGTTGACAAGACACGACAAAAATACATGACACGAAACGAAATTGGGACGAAACAGAAATTTGAATTCGTGTTTGTGTTAATTGTAAAAAACACGATGTTGTGTCGTGTCGTGTTCGTGTTTAAAATTTGACACGAAACTGACACGATTTAGCATTTATTTGTCGTGTTTGTCGTGTTTTTAGTGTTAAGTATGATTAAATATTAATTAAATAATTTTTTTTATTATGTTATCTTTGTCGTGTCGTGTCGTGTGTGTCGTTTTTCAATCGATTCATTTGCGTGTTAGATAAAAAAAAAACATGACATCGTGTCATGTCGTGTTCGTGCTACATAAAACTTTATCGTGTCGTGTCGTGTCAGACAAAAACACAACACGATGGCCCGAATTTGCCACCCTTAACGCCCAGTGTACATAGGAGTACGCCCAGCGTACTCACCAGTCAAGGTTTACGGCCATGTTTTGCGGCCATGGTTTGCGGTCAAGGGTTTGCGGCCAGGAGATAGTGACGTGGCAGGGGGTACGCCCAACGTACATAGGAGTACGCCCAGCGTACTCATCAGTCATGGGCTTGTTATGTTTTGGGCCTAGGTTTGGGCCATATAGTGGACCTTGGGTCTTTGGGCCTTAGTGGGCCATCATAAGTCATATAATGGGGGTTAAGTATATGTTTTGGGCCTTAGATATGGACCAAGTTGGAATAGGGGTAGAATGGTCCTTTTACCCTAAGAAGGATTATTATACTGGACTAAGTGATGTTTGGTATTGGTAGTTCGGGAAGCCGAAAGTTCAGCAGTTCGGGAATTTCCAGTCAACAGCCAGAGGAGTATCAGCAGAGTTCAGCAGTGCGAGGTGAGTCTCCTCATTGTGTGAATGGGTCTACAGCCATAATGTCGGCCATGTAGGTTGTGAGTAGGAAGACCCTGGGGTTACCCTTAGGCACTGTATGCTAGTATGTGATTCCGGATCAAGGTCCGATGTCGGGTGGGTGCCCAAGGAATGTTTATATGATAGTTTATACTTGTTGTATGTGTGATACTCGTATGTGCCTGGTAGGGAGGTGAGCGTGGGCGAGGTCTCATATCTCACTACCAGCAGGAGCATGGACGGGGTTCCATGACTCACCAGTAGCAGGAAAGGAGCGGGGCCTTAGTACAGGAATACAGTAGAGTGTGTTTAGCTTAGGTGTTATGTGTTATGTTATATGTTTGTATGTGTTTAGCGGGCGAGGCCCAAAGACATGTGGTGTCTAAGAGAAACAAATTTGTATACCGAGCGGGGCTCGAAGCCAGGCGGGGCCTGGATCAGGCGATGCCTGATGTCGGATTCATCCGAAGCCGGGCGGGGCCCGATGTAGCGGGCGAGGCCCAGTGCTTGTAGTATGCGGTTATGTATATGGTATATGTTAGGTTGGGGAACTCACTAAGCTTCGTGCTTACGGTTTTCAGTTTTGGTTTCAATTACTTCCGGTAGCGGAGGGAGGAGCTCGTGGTGATCGCATAGCACACACCACTGATTGTTTAGCCTGAGATGTTTTACTCTGATAAAATAAAATAATGTTTTAGGCATGATACTCTGATGTGAAATGTTTTCAATGAATGGTTGACACAAGTGGTTTTATTATTAAATTAAAAAGGAAATTTTTGGTCATGATTTTTGGGTCGTTTCAGTTTCTCCTTTTGCATCTCTATAATTGTATTGATTTCAATGAATTGTAATGTCTTATGGCAGCCCCTATTTAGCTCCGTGCTTATTGGGGTCAGTTTAATAAAAATATCGTTGTTTCCAAAAAAAAAAAAAAAAAAGATTAGAGATGCACTTACACTTGTATAATAGATTGTGAATTGTTTACATGTTCTTAATTAAGGTGATGACTTATTTCTTCTTGTATGAAATTTATATTTATTATATAAATTTTAGGCAGTTTTACAAAATTAAACATTAAATGAGATTCGTAAGATGACGCTCATGCCCTTAATTAGTTGATTTTGATCCAACACTCCACATTTAGTTAATATACGAGATCTCAACCCTATATATATATATATATATATATATATATATATATATATATATATATATATATATATATATATATTGTTTGATAATATGAATACATTTAATCTTACATAACTATTGTCATTATCACACATTTTCACTAATTAAATCGTCTTTAAAGGTATTATAGACTTTTTATTATTATTCTCATTCTATCAGAATCTTGTCATAATGTTTATTGAGTCGTATTCTGTCAAAATGAAAATGAGTGAAAAACGATGTGTGAGAACAAAAAATGAATAAGAATTAGTGAGAATGCATGAAAATGATGATATTTTTGTAAGGTTGAACATATTCGCATTCCTAAACAACGTATTCTTTTAGTAATTCTCATAGAATAGCATTGTTCACATGTCCGCACAATAATTGTTCATCCAAATTATATATATATATATATATATATATATATATATATATATATATATATATATATATATATATATATAGGGGAGGGTTCAATTGAAAAAAAAAGGTTGAGAATGGGGGAATCATTCTCAGCCAATCATTTATTTTTGCCGCAAAAGCCTCCAACGTACCGGCGGAAATGGGAAACGAATGCACATGTGTTTTCCAACATAACATATTTCCTTAAACTATGTTAATCATTATACAAAAACATAGTTTTTTTCGTTTTTTTTTTTATTTTTATAAGCTATTTTTATCAAAAAAATGATTTTAAATATACCAAAATTCATGATTTTTTATTCTCTACAAATAGACATCCATATTGATATAGTTTTAAGATAAAATAAAAAATTTATTTTTTTTATATTTTCAGCTATCGTTATTCATAAATGAATAACAATACATCAGGTTTTATTACAGTACATTTGTTATTCACTTATGAATAAAAAGTATGATTTTTTTTTACAATTTAAGTATCATTCATATATGAATATAGCATATAATAAATATAGTATATTCATATTTTATATTGTACGATGAATTCACTTGTGAATATTAACATAGTATATTCACTTGTGAATATTAGATGGTATATTCACTTATGAGTATTAAATGATATTTCATATGTGAATATTACATAGTATTACATAGTATATCACATGTGAATATTACAGAGTATATTCACTTGTGAATATTAGATGATATATTCACTTATGAATATTACACAGTATATTCATATATGAATATTACAAGGTATATTCATTTATGAATATTGAAGGTATTTTGACAAATATATATAATTTTTATATGTTATTCACATATGAATAACATACAGACTTGCATATTTGTTTTTTGTTTTTAATAATCATATACTGATTCAGGTGAGAAAACATATTCATATGTGAATATAACGTAGTAATTTAGTTTATGCATTTCATCAAACAGTTGGAGTGCAAACAAGTTAACTATTTTAAAAATGTTAAAAACATCAAGTTATCAATTCCAAAATCATCATATACTTCCGATTTCGACTTCAGATGCGACATCCTATCTCTGATCGATTTCTCAATTTGATTTTGATTTCCGAAAATCCGATTGGGAATCTGTGAGTACCGATTCCAAGTCCCTCAATGTCGACTGTGACTACGAGTCCAGAACTCCGATTCTAATTTCATGAACAGTGAAGAAATTCCGGTTTAGTTGAAGAAATCTGGATGATTATTGAAGGTTGGAGGAAATTTTTTTATGATGAACGAATAATTATCGAATTCTCTATAGTTACGTATTTGAAATTGAAGGTTATTACGATATTTACAAGTTTGTCACCATGTGTTTTATGCTTAGATTAAATGAGTGGCTGATAATGATTCCCCCATTTTCAACCTTTTTTATTTTCTCAATTGAACCCACCTATATATATATATATATATATATATATATATATATATATATATATATATATATATATATATATATATATATATATATATATATATATATGAAGAGAAGTGAGTGGTGTCGTGTGGTGGTCGTCGTTTTCACGCGGACTATGCTCCTTCTTCCATCGATACTTGTCCAGTTTTTGTTTCAGTTCTGTTTTACTTCAACTACACGCCGCTTCCAATCTTCAAACTCTATCGGATTCGATTTAGGAAGCAAAAATCAATGCATCGAAACCCTTCAACGTTTTCATCGCAGATGGATATGAATCCTCCGTTTCCAGAGCATGAGCATCTGAATTGCCCTCGATGCAATTCCAGCAACACCAAATTCTGTTATTACAACAACTACAATCTCTCACAGCCTCGTCACTTCTGTAAAAACTGCCGGCGGTACTGGACCAAAGGCGGCACTCTGCGTAACATCCCGATCGGTGGCGGCATCCGCAAAGCCACCAAACGCTCTTCAAATCCAAACAAACGCACATCGCCGACGACGCAACAACCACCTCTACCACCAACACCTGCTGCTGCACCTCCACTTCCACAGAAACAGCAACCACGTGTTGTTTATGGATATGGTAATAATCTGGATTTGGAATCTAATGGTGGAAATTTGAGCTCAGTGTTGGGATCAAATCATATGGGACCTTTTGGGAATTTGTTAATGGATGGTTTGAGTTCCAATTTGGCGAGTAAATCCGATGATGATGTTTTGATCCGAAACCCGATTGCAGATGATTTTGGAAGCAACTTTTTGGTCAGATTGAATGGTAGCAATAATCCGAACGCAGTGAGAGAAGAATCGAGCTGTTGGAGTCGGGAAGAGAATGGTTGGCCTGATCTTTCTATTTTCACACCAGGTTCAAGCTTCCATTAAATTAAGTTTTAATACTAATCTACTCTCTTCAGTTAAGCAACATTATTCCATTATGTATAAAAAACCCGGTCCACAACAGACAAAGAATCGGCTTTTTCCTATTATATCGATTGGTATAGCGGTTTCTTTTTGGTTGGTATAATGTATAATTGTATATAGATCGGTTCTATGATTTCGTAACACGTTTTTTAGGCTCTTAATTTACACAAAAATAATGATAAAAAACTTGCCGAACTAAAAGAATATAAATAGCACATTACCAAATCGATAGAAAAAAAAAATATAGCACCTTCGAAACTTGGACCCACGTTGTCAAGTTATATCAGGAATATTGTTCTCTAATTTTCTGTGTAATAATATTTTCGAAGTATTTTTATAAAAATTCGAACTAAGGTCTCAAAATGTATATTATTATGAATTTATATTTAAAAAAATAATCAGCTATAAAAGATACTTTTTGTTTTAGGTAATTATATTTTTTATTTAGACAATCTGTAAATTTTACTAATTTCAGAATTTTATCTTTACTAGTTATAAAATATATTTTTAAATCCATTTATATATTTTGTTTTGATAAAGTTTTAATGTCCTTTTCTATCCATAATTATTAGTATTTTATTTTTGTTAGAGTTTCAATGTACGTAATTGAAGGTTCTATCAATACATTATTCATTCACCACTGAATTTCTTTTAGCGGTTCTGAACTTGATCAAGGAATGTATTTTTTTATGGTTTCTTGATTAAGAAAAAAAGGTATTTTCAACTTTCATAATTATAGCACAATAATTTCTTGTTGCATTTGTTTGATTACGTTTGAAGAGTAATTACTGAAAATCAGGAGTTTATTACATGGAATCCGACCTTTTTAGGAGTTCAGATGGGGAAAAAAATAGTATTTTGGGAAGAAGTAAACAAACTAAAAAGTATTAAAGTTGTTTTTCTCTTCAACCTTTTACTTCCAAGGATGACTAGGTCAACTCATTTGAGTGAAATTACAAAGACAAACTTTTACCTAATAAAGAAGCGTATTGAAGTCGTTGAAAATCATCTATATTAAAGTAATTATTGTTCGGATATCATTTTCTTACTATAAAAAGAATGATTCTTGAATAATTCTATTTTAAAGTCGTGATAACATTTTCTTACTATACTTATTACTGTATTGATCATCCATGAATTAAAAGATTCAAAGACGACTTGCCACAGTGCCAATTCAACACCATATTTCTCAAAGTTCAAAGAAAAAAAAAACTCTGATCTTATTCTAAACAATAAAAGAAACTATATATTTGTTTTGCTCGTGACCAATCATTCTGTTGAATTTTTTAGCTTTGTAATATGCTGATGAATAGTCATATAAAAAATTTAACCTATGAAATGTTGAGCTCAACTGAGTCTGAAAAATGTTGAGCTCAACTGTATATCCAACTTTCATTTACTTAATGGACTTAGCATGCACTTAAGCTGGAAAAACTATATATGGTGGTTTGTTTATTTAGTCCGGGTAAAACGATTTAATAGGTTAAGCCAAACAAAATTGCTTAATGTATTAAAGGATGTTTGATAGTAGTCGATTGAGTCAGATACGATTGATTCAATGATGTTTGATCTTCAATCTGACCGATTAAAAGGAGCATATCAAAAGAGTCAGCAAAGCCAGAAACTTAATACAGTCAGACCCGGTAAGAGTAAGAGGCATATCAAATAACAGGTCCACAGCCTATGCATGATATGAGGGGAGTGAATTGATGGACCACAGTCGACACTAACTACAGTAAAGGCATGTAGGCCTCTCAACTCACATGCGTTAGGGCCCAACATATTTGAGTTGGGATGTTATCATATTAATGATAATAGTTATTATTTACGCCCAAATCCGCTTCTCAAGTCATTTTCAAACTTATTTTTATGTCAAGTCAACTCCACTCAACTCAAGACATACCATTAAAACCAAAAGCTATATTTTAACCTATTCGCCTAAAAACAAAACGACGAGATTTGTTTTTTAATTGGAATTAGGCAACCATTCTGTATGTGACATAACAGATCTCTTGTTTACGGTCTTTTTTGTTTGAATCAAAATCATCCTTGTCTTTCTCGCTTGTTCCCGTCTCAATTGGTCTCAGAATTTTAACAACCTGTCCTCGCCTTAACCCGTAATATTTTGCAATTGGATCTGTATGCAAAATCCGAGGTAGCTGCAATAACCAATTCCATAATATGGAATGGGAATCAAATATGCATATTCATTTGTGGACAAGAATAATGAATAACTCACCTGTGCTTCTTTGACAGTGTATCTATCCAGCAATTCTTTCTTTTCTTCTTTGGTAAGTGGGATATGTTCAGGAACAAGGTAATGATATCTAATGTTCACCAACAACTCACCCTCCTGTAACAATATGTATCAAAAACACACTCCATTAAAATAAATATTATCTATCCAATTTTATCCAATATGGAAATATGCATATTAATTAATCATGATAATGACCTGAAAAACATCCATTTGGTACATTCCTGCAATCTCCGCTTGACATGCCTTGGCTGAGGGAGTCATACCATGTCGAACCACTATGATTGCTCTATGAATGTTCTCATCTCTCATAAGAAACATATACGCCTTGATTACCTTAACACCAATCTTCAGCTCATTTGGAAAGAAAACATAGATCTGAAAATCATCATCATATACCAAAAACATTCATCATCTCCATCTTTGAAAATTGAAATATATAACGCAAAATCAAAAGGCTCACTGGTTCAGTGTTGTTTGGTTTGGACTTGGTGAAAGCAAGCTCTTCTCTTCTAATGGTGCCGTTGTGCTTGTCAATGAATTCCTTTCTCGTCATGTTTATCTCTGAATCTTCAACTTCGTAGCCACGGTCTTTCAGCATCTCGTAACATGTTTTCATCACTCTGAAAACTGTTGTGATCTCTTCTCCTTCCGGTGTAGACATTGTTTGCTTCAACTTTTCAGAATAATATCTTCACCGAGATATGATTTTTCTGGAAACCATACCATTCTTCGACGTGTTAGTTTAATATTTTAAAACGATTCGCAATCATGAATGAATTAGCGAAATTACCAGAAACTAGCCCTAAGTCATGAACGTGATTGATGTCGTAAGATTAATGAAAAATCAACTTACAAGTCGCCATGAGTCATACAAAGAGGCATAAAGCATAACAAAGTTAAAGTGATTAGTGACTAATCCATTAGATTACACTTATCGAAGCGATCAACTAAAGTTGCAAACGCAGAGGTGAGTATCGTCAACAACAACGATAAACTAACACCTGTCATCTTCCTATCGATTGATATGATATTCACAATTGAAGGATTAAAAAACGTAATGAAGCTTTCTTACGTCAAACAGAGAAAGAATGAAAAAATAAAAAATGTTCTTCGGTCACTACGACCAGAGAAAGTTATCAAGAGGATCAAACAGACAAACAGAAAAAGAATGAAAAATGTTATTCCGTCATACCTGTACAGGTTGATCGTTGCAGGTACGAAAATGGCGGAAGACGGAGGACTGAGAAGTGACGAAGCGTTGAAAGCACGCAAGACCGCCGGAGCCGGAGGCACTGATTTTTACGGCGATGATGGAAGCGGAACCCTCGCTTTTCTGGGCCTTTATGGTTT
The DNA here is from genome assembly GCF_051521515.1 of Lactuca serriola. Taxonomy (NCBI): domain Eukaryota; kingdom Viridiplantae; phylum Streptophyta; class Magnoliopsida; order Asterales; family Asteraceae; genus Lactuca; species Lactuca serriola. The sequence goes on along the minus strand of NC_136412.1, from coordinate 281,968,157 downwards.
ATACAACGAATAACGAATTTTCCATTTAAACGCCATATTGTCTCAACCCATTTAACTGTATTTTAGTGTGGCCATGCCCATATCCAATAAGGCCCAATTTAACTATGTATAAGTTTTATTGTTTTTTTATTATTATTTTATAGATCATTATAAGGTTTTTTTTTATCATTATAATATGTTGCTTTTGATCTGTTATTCAAATCGTGTATAAATCTCTAGTCACTTGTTTTCTTTAGTTTCTTTTATATATTTAACAGTATTTTTTATATCATTATAATTTTTGACTAGTTAACCTATTTTGTTATATATATAAAAACAAATGCACTGAAGTAGTTTTGTAATAATAGATAAGGTCAGTTATGTATATTTTGGAAAGAAAAATTAGAAAAGATGAGGTTAAAGTAGGGTTATTTGCTGACATGTCTTTGAAAATGTTAATCAATCAGAGAATGTTTGTGATAATAGGTTTCTGTTAAATAAATATTAGTGGAAAATAATATGATAAAATGGGTTCAAATCAATGAATATTAATTCGAATACAGTAATATGGGTATGTGTTTGGTTCATAAAATTATTTTACACCGATCAACTTATTCTAGTATCATCATACAACCAAACAGAAATCTTTTTAAACTTTTCACAAACCACTTATTGAGTAATAAATAGAATTATTGTGCTCCATCAGAAAATAACAATTTTATCTAAGTGGCTATTGCTGAAGAATTAATTATTAGATGAATCGAATTTCTCAGCTAGATAATGATCCAGCATATCCTCATCATCTGCAACCAAACGGACGTTATAATCAAAATAAATTGCATATATATATTTCCAAGTATTAAAATAGAAAAAAGAGAGAAAATAACCTTCAGAATCATCATCAAAATCATCGTCATCGTCATCGTCTTCATCATTAGATCCTTCCATAATTGGTGTTGCATGTCTCTGCCAAAAGTAACGATATAAAACTTATGTCATCGCCACATCATTGTCATTTAAAGTCATCAGTGCCACGTCAGCATAAACTCATAAACATAATAACTTACTGCAGAAGCTCTTCCACTTTGGAACCATTGTCTTCCAGTGAGTTTCTTTTCTTTGGTTGTTGCCAGGGCTGATTCTGTCAACACTCTGAAAGTCGGAGGGTAATAATATCAATACTTATATAAATTGTGGAAAATAAATAAAATCTGTTACTTACTTGGCTCTCTCAAGGGCTGCTTCTGCTTCAAATTTTTCTCTCCATGCCAAAAATGTTTCAACAGTGACAGGTTCTCCACGTGGCACAATTATCTAACACCAAGTTCACCCATCAAACTTAACAATTGTATATAAAAACCCAAATTGTAAATTACAAATTTGGTCCCTGTTCTTTACTCAGAACGGCAAGTTTGGTCTGATTTTTAAAATCGTCCTTAAGTTTGCATTTTGTTGTGGATTTAGTCTCGCTAACAGTGAACTACAAATCTTAAATTGGACCAAATTAGATATTTGAGTAAAGCATAGGGACCAAATTTGTAATTTAGTTTGTTGTAATATATTCAAAATCATACTTCATCCTTATTTGCTGTTTCCTCTTTGATATTGTCATTGTCAGTGTCTTGATCAAATCTTTCAGTAAACCACTCTTTAGCAGATGTAACTAGAGTGTAAATCATAGCCATTCCAAGATTTTCTGATGCCTGAAAAAATCAATTTTAAATGAGTAGTAGTTGCATGAGGTGAATAATAATAAGTTAATAACATTATTATGGAGTAAGTGAATACTAAATGAATGTCATTGATTAATGAAAAATAAAGTTTCATTTGATTTTTATATGTATGCATATACAATAGATTTTTGTATATAGTGTTACTTAACTCATCTTGAAGCTTGTCTGTTGGGTCATGAAGTTCTGAACTAATTAGTTTACTCTTACTCAATTCAATGAAGCTAAAAACATACCCACAGGAAATAATATCAGAGCTATATTGGGATTTGAAAAAAAAATGTGCCAATTATATAATGAGATTATAGTTTATAGCAATTAAATTTACCTCTTGTTCAAGTTTTTCTTTCAAAACTTTGAGATCTGATGCTGGGATTCCTTTAATACTGAAATAGGTCAACTCTTTGGGTTAATAAAACATCAATCTATAATAATGTGTCAAAGTGTAGGATCAAGAAAGATGAGTGAGACACCTTTTCAAATTCAAAAGTGGAATTTCATCTGGATATTTCTCAGTGTGTGAAAAAATTAACCCCAATTGAACTGCAAAAAAGAAAATAGCAAATTGAGTTTTAATAATGTAAGCATCTTTGAGTAGTAAACCTGAAAAAATGATGTCTAGTGTAAGACCTGGACTTGTTGAAGATTCATTTGTCTCATCATCCTGTTACATAGAGAATAATAACATATTTAGTTATAATATATAATATATTTTGAAGAAGAAATAAAAGGAATTGTTGGGATGTAATTATTACCTGAAGAGATAACTTAATTAGAAAACATCGATTTGAAGTGTTTAATCCACTTTCACTAGGGTGAATTTCTGGAGTACACAAATACGTTTTATTTTTAAGTTAAAGATGATTGATTATTTTATAAAACGAAGAGAGTTAGTTCATAGACCTTCAAACTCATCCATTAGGATGGCCTTTAGGGCTTCAATTTCCATCTCCTGCTCTTGCGCATGATCTGTCATAAGCATTTCAATAAAGAGCTTATGGGCCTTGATGATATTCATGATGCCCTAAAGCTACTTAATGATGAGTGTCTTCCATATCCAAAATCAATAGTTTTTATCAAATATGAACTCCATCTTTTCAACCAATAGAAACCATTCATGTAGTTCGTTTAGTTCACTTATGCAAGATCAGGTTTAATATGCTCAAACTTCAAAGCAGCCATTGTTACAAATGATGTATGATGCACGTTTTAGTGTGTTAGTGTGCATAAATCCATGAATATATCTTATTTCCGGCTTTTTTTCTCTGTTTTTGTTGGCAATCAAGTTCAAGATGAATCCAAAATATCTCTAGCTGGATCAATAGAACATATGCATATGATTATGGTAATATGAGGCCTACACTTATTGCTAAGGGAGGAGGGAGTCGTTCCCATTGAACCCACCGAACCCACTGTCATATCAGTTTTTCTCTTTGATTTTTCTTCATCTTTCCGAACCCACAACACACAGAAATCTTATCTTTCTCAACCCACTCAACCCACTCGATTAAAAAAAATATACAAAATAATCAAGGTAAAATCTTAATTAGCAATAGAGTTACCGCCGGTACCACTCCCTCTTCGGCGGGTTGTTTAATTGGTTTCACGAGCCCACTTCATCCTCTCTCTCTACTTTTTCTCTCTCATTTTCTCTTGTACCATATGTTTTAAGACTTGTACCTTAGTTGTTTGGTATTTTTTTAATTGAGTGGGTTGAAAAATATAGGATTTCCGTGTGTTGTGGGTTCGGAAAGATGAAGAAAAATCAAAGAGAAAAATTGATGTGCTCGTGGGTTCAATGAGAATGACTCCCTCCTCCCTAACAGTAATCTTAACAATTCATATAAACTAATCGGATAGAGATGCTGATGATAGTCTTAATTTCCCCAAAATCAGCTCAATTTTACTTTAATCACTGTCATATCATCGAAAAATTAAGATACAAACATACAACGCCATCGAGAACGGAAAAGTTACAAATCATACTTATATCGATTAAAGTCTAGCGAAACTGTTTTGGGCCGATCGATCTTCCAATAACACAAACCAAATGTTACAGAATTTATAACTTTTTTCAAAAGAGGAAACCTAGATTATCTTGATATTTAAAATTATATCTCAAATGGAATTCTAAGGAATTACCTGTCATCTCTACGCAATAGTTCTTCTTTCTCCTTCAAATCTCGTATTATCTCTAGAGTTTTCTTACGTCGGAGTCGAAAGAGTAGAGACGCACATCATGTGATCAATTTGCTTCGTTCCAAACATGTACGTTCGCTTCAAATGCATGTACGATACTAAATTATGTAAAATTTAACACGCCCTTCTATCTTCCTATAGATGCAAAAAAACCGTTTTTGTTTTGGATGCGATAAAACTTTGTAATCATGTTAAAACTAAACTCGTAAAAAATTCAAAATTATTAATCATTTATTTTATATAAAATTTTAAATAAGTTGTTAATTAAAATATATTTTTATTAATTATGTAAAATTATAATCGTTTATTCAAATAAATATATGGAGTTAATTTTCCATATATATTAAACAAATAGAATCATATTAATTAGGAGGTTTAATCAATTTAAAATAGAAAATTAATAGAATGACAAGTGGCATCATATTAATTAGGAGGTCTAATATTGTGACACTTGGAAAAAAACTACTCTTTTATTAGCATAAGATTTGTCTCGTAAATTTTTTCAAAATTTTGTTGGCGAATATTTTAGACAAAATTGCAAGAATGATCCATGTGGTATGTCAAAACTTGTATGTTTGGGCCAAAAAAGTTTTGACTCGCACCAGGAATCCAATTTTTGTTGCGAGTTTGGTCTGTTTCATAATTGGAAGTGTGTTAAATGAACTTTTTGCCCTCTCTATTTGGTTTTCCTTTTTCTTTTTATTAAATTTGTAATAATTAACAAAAAAGAAAAGAAATATAACCTTACCCCACCCAAATCCCTCTCTACTGGAGTCACCACTGCCTGAGATTTGGAACATTGTCGGCTTCGTCTTGTTCCATCTCCGAAGATGTCGACAATCTACCATCCTCCCTCCTAAACGATTATGTGGCGGCACTGAACTCGACCTCATCCATAATGACGACTTCATTCCCCTCATTCTCTGACGGCGGCATCGAGCTATGAGTTTATACCAAAAGATGAAACATATTTGTTCACCATGCTCGTCGGCTTCATATATGTTCGAATCTATGGCTCGATTTTCATAGTTGTGGCTCGAGGATCTGTCATCTCTCTTTCATTGCCGGTTTCCCTTCTTCTCCATCGCTACCCTCACCCTTACATTTAGGTTTTGTGTGTTCATCAGATTTTGTGTGTATGCGTATGTGTTCATTTGATTTCTTGTGGGTGTGTGTTCATTAGATTTTGTGTATGAGTTCATCAGATTTTGTGTGAGTGTATGTTTATCTAATTTCGTGGGTGTGTGTTCATCTGATTTCGTGTGTGTATGTGTGTGTTCATCTTATTTGATTTTGTGTGTGTTCACCAGATCTGATTTTGTTTCTGGGATGATTTTTTGTGGGGATGAAGTGGCAGAATAAGTTTTGTGGAAATGGAGATGACAGGTGGTGGCACCTTTTTACACCAAGCTTCTGCCAAGTGTCATATTTTTGTTAATCTAAATTTTGGTTTCCCGCTCACACTTCTCATTATGTAAAGCTATATCCGATCTTTGTTTTTTATTATTAAGTATCCCATAAAACCAACAATAAAATTTCCACAAATCAAGGTTATAGCAAGAAATCAGGAGCATAATTTTGACTAAGATCTTCTATCGTCTTCTTATGTATGAGACGATGTATTATTTATGGTTTTTTTGTGATTGGCATCTACTAAATCCTAATTGATCATCTATCCACAACCTCCACATGAAATTGAATAAAAGTGATACTTTATTTCTCATACGTCTTCTTTCTTGGTTGGACTGCTTCATTTCTGTATTGTCTTCCTTTGATTTATGGGTCTTAGCCTGCTGAAATACAATCGATTGTGATTGTTTCTTTACACAATTGATCTATACGTTTGAAACGAACTCTTTTTAGGGACCAAAGTAGTAATTTTATAATTCATTTTTATGTTTTATTTTCTGATTGTGAACTCCTCCAATAATATTTTGGTGCAGCTTTATTGGAGCATCTATTCTCTTTTGTTGTCGGTACTATTGTTAGGGCTCAACATACGAGCTTGAGTTTATCTTCCACAATACTAGATATTGAAGAGCATGTGTTTTTTATTAGATCGTGTATATTTTCTCTTAAGTTATATAGTTGGGGAGTCTGGCATTTTTTATTTTATCCGTGTCTACCATATGTCCATATAGGTGGAAGAAGCCAAGAAATTCTTACATCATCAAGTACCAAGGAACCCCAAAGACATTGTTGCCTCACTTCCATGACTATTTTTCCCGATCTATGCCATGGTTGGTCACGACTATTCCTTTTATCAAGGCGAGTCAGCTCTTCAGATACATATGCCTGCTACCCAGACCAACCCTATTCAGTGTCTTGTAATTACATTTTCTAATCTTGGGTTCTTTATAATTTCTTTCCTTCTAATTTGGTTTATTAATTATTTTTTGTCATTCCCCTATACATAAAACAATCATCTCAAAGTTACATATGCTTTATTATCATTTTTTGTAAAGTTGTAGGAACACTGTGATTTACAACATGACTTGCGATTTTTGTTGGGGAAACACTAGTCGATCCGAAATTAGTTTAGATTTTTGGATTGTATAAAGTTTTTAAATAAAAATTGGTTATGTACAGCTAGAATTTTGGTTATGTTGTGCCATGAATATGATAGTACACTGCTCTATTTTGGCATTCTATCATAATTTCACGTGGATTCATTTTATTTAAAGATTTTATATCCTATATGTTGGCATGTGTAATGTTAGTGATGTGATTGAGTATTCATGAATCAAACATCCAAAGGCCCTAAGGTAAATAAAACCTTTTCTTTTTCTATTAACCTTAACTGTGCCCATGAATCAAATATCCAAAACTACATTGATAAGAGTTTTAACACTAATCTTTGTAATTTAATTAGGAAAATGATATGGGAAATCATGTGAATCTCATGTCATTTCTTTGAATATTTATGCATGGAAAAAATTGGAATAATGTGCATGCATGGGAATGTTTTATATGGTCCCGAATATGTTTCTATAATGGCTTCACATGTCCCATTTTTTCATTACTAAAACACCCACTGACTACAAATGGTTCCCATACACATAGTGTACTTCCACATGGACCACTTCCTCATTTGTTCCCAATTTTCAAACATGCACAACAACCATTCTAATTAAATATATTTGTTGGGAATACAGGCCATGCATATGTTTGATTAACATCAACATCTGATTATACAAAATGCCCTATAATTGGGACTTTGAATATTTTTTTACATTACTCATCACATGCCCTTTCATTAGGGACTTACCACCTTACAACATCAACACATCAAGGTTGATAACCCCAAATTATAACTAAAAGTAGCTTCAATACATACAAAATGCCCATCATTACTGACTTTCTAGTTTGCCTTTACAAAAAATACAAGGGATCCCAAAAAACAAAAGCTTACACTAACCAACCTAACTAACAACAATCACCCCTAACTTCAAAACACATAGGTCCAAGCAATCAAACAACATAGAAACTATCATCTTGTACCTGCCTATTGCCTTCCTTGCATCATGAAATTCTTTCTCACTCTTTGCCACCTTATACTTCTCCTGTGACAGCAGAAACTCCACTTCAACAATTCTTCTCCTCAAATTGTTCATCTCAGACAGTTCCTCTTTGGCATCCAGTTTTTGCTTTAGAGAATATAGCAGGTTTTTGTAGTACCCGTCTGCCTGTTCTTCATCTTTCCATTCAAAGAAGCTACATTTCCTCAACCTAGTCTATAAAAAGCCAATAAAATTAGGGTTTGATTGGCAATCACAAATCAGCTACCCTTAATGTACCAACGAAATGGGTTTTATTCACATTGATCGTCAAGAAGCAAATAAAATTAGGGTTTTTAACAGATGAAACAAAATACAAATACACCATTATCGTCTTTACAGAAAGAAACAACATATAAAACCATAAAATACTAACCTATCAAAATCAGGAGAATCGGGACCTAACATACTGTTTTGACAATTCCAAAATCGCCTCCCAGGGTTTGTTATCTTCCAACAGGTTCGTTCTTTAGCTTGAACGACACAATCACAAACCTTTACCCCTTCTTGCGACTGAACATGAGTGACTTGTAGTTGATTCCTTGACGTCGATGAGCTCGAAGACATTCTTCTTCAGGATGGAAATAGTTGGGGAGGGGGAAGTCTTTGACTTTTCAGAGAAGGGTAAGTCAAGATTTAATGGAGGTCCAAATGAGGGTTTGAATTAATAAGCCTATATCGACAACTGGACTTCTTCGACACATAAGCTTCCCACGTAAGCTTATTGGACACATCAACGTGCCACATAAGCTTTGTAACCGGGAAACCTTCTAAAAATTGATAAAATGGTGTAATTAAAAGGTCACTTACGAGTTTACTGGCCTAATGCACCAAAAAAAAACTTTAAGGACCAAATAAGCCAATTGAAGAAAGTTCTATGTGCTACAGTGACATTATCCCTAAAAATAACCAGTGTTAGCTCATTTAAACTTTAGTAGATAAAAGCTTCATTAATCACGACTAAAACAAAAACCCAATAGCCCACAATGGTATACCACTAAGCAACTGCCTAACTTTCAACCTTGCATCTCAGACCATTTTTATAGAAGATAGGCTCATTTCTTTTGTTTATGCCACCGACATAGGACAAACAAATCAAACAAGTGCTACCTTCTTTCTCTATGAATATTCATAATTAATTTTGATATTTTTGTTTGTTACTATATATTTTCAAATATAAAGAATATCGACAATCATGATTTAAAATAAATAAAATTAGAAACTACAAAAACTTTTGGATTTCATTGAATTTGAATATATATATATATATATATATATATATATATATATATATATATATATAAATGAATACTTTTAATATCATTTTTCTAAGTGTCACTCTAATATAACTCCTCATTAATATTAACATTATGACATGTGTCATGTAGATATATATTAGGCAACTCATTTCAAAATTCAAATTTACATTTTCTAATTATATTTAAATTTGAAGTTATAATAACTTTAAAATTTTGATATATCTCTTAATTAATAATTTATTTAAAATGACTTATTTAAAATAACTGATTAATAATTATAATTTTTTATTATAAAAGTTTAATTGATTTTATAACCGTGGTTCCCACGGGTTTAGTGTATATATATATATATATATATATATATATATATATATATATATATATATAGGTAGGTTCAAATGTGAATGAACAAATATTGTGTCGATGTAGGGATTAGTATGAGCCAAGTATTATTTAATTTTAATAAATAATTAATTAAATCTTCCACCTTTTAATTTAGGCAAATTACTTTATTTAAAACCTACCTCTTCCATCGACATCGACAAAATCATATCTCTCCCGCTTCTACACTTCTACCCATCTCAATCTTTTACCGGCGATCAATCCTAACCCACCTACGTTCGAAGATGACAAGACCGTTGTTGTAGGGAACGACTTCAAAATCGAAATAAGAATCAGGAACCAACCCTCTAGGGCTCGTATCACTCGTTTCCTCAAAGCCAGAAAGTACGACGAGCGTGTTGGTGCCGGAGCTCCTTTGTATCTCGCTGCCGTTCTTGAGTACCTAACGACTGAGGTGATTTCCTTGATCCGTTTTTTCTAATTTAATCGTATTATAATTTTTAGGATTTCTCAGATTTCTGTAGAAAACATTTAAATCGTGAAATTGATTGATTACAGGTTCTCGAGTTAGCTGGAAATGCAGCAAGGGACAACAAGAAAACGAGAATCGTCCCAAGGCACATCCAATTAGCTGTTGGGAACGACGAAGAATTGAGCAAGCTTCTCGGTGACATCACCATTGCTAATGGCGGTGTTATGCCTGACATTCAGAACCTTTTGCTTCCTAAGAAGGTTTGTGTTTTTAGGGTTTCTTACGTTATGGACATGCTTTTATTTAACTAGTGTGTATATCTGTTGAATTTAGTATGGACACCTTAAACTTCCTGATAGTCAATATTGGTTCTATTACTTACATATGTTGTGCTAAAAGATTGACATAATTGATATTTCCGTGTCTGAGATTGGGTAAATTGAATTGATGTTAAGATTTGTTATTAATCGATTGATTTTAAATCTTTTAGCTTTTTCATGGTTTGGTAACTTACTCTGTGAAAGTATTGATTTAGGTGCTCATTTGTTGTTGTGAATACTAGCTTTGTAAATGGTTATTTGCAAGGTTAAGAAGTTATGAATGGAATTGAGTTCTTAGTCACTATTTTTTGTTTGTATTATGGCAAAATATAATTCCATTCTCATTTATAATACTTTTTACATAAATTTCAAGAATCATTCTTAGAAGAATGTTATCTTCATTTGTATAATCTTATCCCCATGCTTATTTTTATTTTGAAATACAAGTCTTTATTTACTCGTTAGTAGAAGATCTAAAGTTAAAAGAAATAAATTCCCTTCTAAGAAGAATGAGAATGAAGGTTTTTTTTATGAATGACATTGTAGTCTTATAGAATGACGATTTTTTCAAGAATGACTTACTATGAAACTTGTATTCTTATAGAACGTGACAAAAATTCAAAAAATGAGATTGTATTTTTGTAGAATGTGACAGTAAAAATTATTTTTTTGTTTATTTTTTACTTTATATTATTCTCAATAATATTAATAATAGATGATTATTCTTTCAGAATGTTGTTATTCTTCAACTCTTGGTTCAAAATTTTTTGTTATTCTTAAAAATGTTCATTCAATCAGTATATGTATTCTGTCAAAATTTGTATTCAATCAGAATATGTATTCTATTAGAATATGTATTTTAAACTATTGACCCATATTAATCCTTACATCCACACAATATTTACAATCCAAATTATAACCTAGCTCTCCCCTCTCTCTCTCTCTCTCTATATATATATATATATATATATATATATATATATATATATATATATATATATCTTGTGGTGCTGTTCGGTTTTTTGCGGTTTTCCTAATCTGAAAACCGCTCCTCACCAAAAATTTTCGGTTTTTGCAAAACTAAAAACTGCACCAACGGTTTTCGCTTCGGTATAGATTTTTCGGTTTCGGTTTATGTGAGTTTTTTCGGTTTTCGGTTCGGTTTTTGTTCACCCCTAAGTCACGTGAACAAATGAAGATAGGATGTTTAAAAAAAAAGTAAAATCGATACATTGTTTTGTAGCTTGTATTTCTTTTTACAATTTTCATATCATCGTAGTCCTCAGTTTTTTTATAGGTTGTTTGAATTTATAAACTGGATTAAGCATTTTATAAGAGTTTTTAGACATATGTATTCTTCAAGTATTTTAAATGTATGAAATCACATACTACATTCATGTTTTTTTTGTTCTTATGGCGAAACTTATTATTGTTTAGGTATCATACGCCAAAGGATCTTATTAAGTTTGTGAGTTTTTCCTTGTGGGTGGTTTTATATGAACCGATAAGTTGAAAATGTGAACTTTCACCTTTACATTGAATAATATTTGAGTTTTTGAGTCTTAAACTGATTGTGTTTTTTTTTTGATGTTATGTATGCAACACAAATATAGATATTATTCCAAGAGATGAAAGATAGTTCGGATAAATTTGTCATATACATTGCTAATATAGGAACGAATGCTAATATAGGAACGAATGAAAAAAACATGCTATAAAAATAAGACAAATTAATATATAGTTTTATTGGTCACAGGCCAAACACTAGTTTTATTGGTCATAGGCCAATGTTGTAACAGAGGCTTACCACGTATGCCCGCTAAAAAGAACCCGTGAAAAGGAGTCTAATCCAAACCCAAACAACCTAGCCAGTAACGAGTGTTCAAATTTAGATTAAGGGCTACAAGTGTAAAAAAATGAAAATCATAAGGGGTCTAAGTGAAAAGTTTAATTTCCCATTATCGATCTAGGGTTTCAACAGTGGGTTTGCATATAAAAGCGAACCTGGTCCATTTTGCGCCTTGAAGAACTCTCCCAGTGAACAAACGCCGCCGTAGCAAAACCCTAGACGGTGAGCTACCTTAATTTTCTTATCAATGGAGTGTGTTTTGATGCGTGATTTCATTCTCATCTTTATCATAATTTAACACAGGATTAAGCAGAAGATATGACTACCGTACCAGGGCAGCTGATATGGGAGATCGTGAAGAAGAACAACTCTTTCCTCGTCAAGGAGTTCGGTAATGGATCACAGAGCGTTCAATTCAGCAAAGAGCCTAACAACCTCTACAACCTCAACTCCTACAAGCACTCTGGTAATACTCAAGCGCAATTTCTTACAATATGGATTTCTTAATTGATGGATTAACTTTCATCACTTTTGTATTTGGACTGCGGTTTATGATTATCATTGAGAATATACAACGAAGAGCTTTGGGCCTTTATGAATTTCTTTCCTTCGTTTTCATGTCTTCAACTTGGTGTTGTTAATCTACAACTATTGCTACTCTGTTCCTCGAAGTAGAACATCTTGTAAAAAAGTGGTTTTAAGAAGATAGAGGCCTTGTTCTTTTGTCGTAAGCAACCATCGATGTCCAGTGATTATACACTCTTTGGCATTGTGGCAATTGAGATCAATTGATGAACTGTTTCAATACATCGCCAGCAAAATATGCCGTTTTTCTATTAGCTATCCTTGTGTGTGTTGATTATAGTGAATCTATTCTTTTAATTGAGGGATTTCTTTATTCACAAGAATCACTAGTTATTGATTAATGAATACATGAAGCTTGATTTATATATATGCTGATTAACACGAATTCGGCTGTATACAATCAAATATCAAATTACTTTGTTGATAACTTGCAGGACTATCCAACAAGAAGACTGTTACCATTCAGCCAGCTGGAAAGGATCAATCTGTTCTTCTAGCAACTAGCAAAACCAAGAAACAAGCCAAACCTGCAGCTCTACTTCACAAATCCATCATGAAGAAAGAGTTCAACCGCATGGCTAAGTCAGTTGTAAACCAGGTATCATTTTTGATTTTTAAAGCTCCTTAATTTCTAGTTCTGAGTCCAGTTATACCATCTTTAAGTAGTCATTTATGAAGTGTTTTTGGATCAATTGCAGGTTGCTGCTAACTACTACAGGCCAGATTTGAAGCAGGCTGCTCTTGCTAGACTGAGTGCTGTGAGCAGGAGCCTTAAGGTTTCAAAGTCTGGTGTCAAGAAGAAGAACAGACAGGCATCAAGGATTTATGGTAGGAAATGAAACAATGTATTAGTACTTTTGTGAGCCGAGTTTTTTTTTTCATAAAATTTTCTGTTTAGACTTCTAAATTTATCTTCATTGCTTTTCAATGTTGGTTGGTTTTGTTATTTTGAGAGTACTAGATTTTGATTTGGTGTCTTGACTTTGACATTTACCTTTTTATTTACTCTACTGTGCTTACTATAGGTTATGGTTTGTTCAATATTTTGGTATTTTCTGATACGTATGTTTTTTATTTGTCAAATAGTTATTAAAAGAAGAAAACTAATGCTTTCTTTGGTTGGCTTAAGGGTAGTTTATATTTCTTCTGTAGTTATGTACTTTCGGATTTGGGTAAATTACAGGAAATAGTGGTACCTTACACTCTTTTAACATAAAATTGAAAATAGGAGTTTAGGAACGTGTAACAAATGAAGTGCAATGTTTAAAGTTGTGAAATTTTAGTTGTAATTGTTGGTGAAATTTTGTAGGGAAACTGGTATAAAAGTCATTAAGTTTATACAAAATTTTAATTTTGCATTGTTTTTATTTATTTATTTTGTTTTTATACCAAAATTTTAATTTGGCATTGTTTTTATTTATTTATTTTGTTTTAAATTTGACATTATTTTCTAATTTGTTACAATTATGATTACTTGACTCAGTGATTGTTGATATGGTATGTTGATTTGTTAAAATTAACAATGGGTTAGTTTATATATAATATTATGTTTTGAATGTAAAAAAAGTCAAAGTTTATAAACAAAATGTTAAATTGGCATTGTTTTTATTTATTTACTTTGTTTTAAATTTGACATTATTTTCTAATTTGTTACAAAAATGATTACTTGATTAAACCGTTAGTGATTGTTGACATGGTATGTTGATTTGTTTGTTGATTTGTTAAAATTAACGATGAGTTAGTTTATATATGGCCGAATTTTGTATATGTCCTTGCTAAACATCTAAATATCGTATTTGTCCGGCTAAAACTCTAAATATCATATTTGTCTTTTTTAATGTTTTGTAATATCTTATATACCCAAATCATTTTTTTTTGATAATTTTTAGAGAAATTTACAAATATAACCAAATTCTTTAATTACTTTGTGGAAAATAGCCAAAAAAAACCCAAATTCAAATATAACCATGACAATCGCAGATGGATTAAACTTATCTGCGATTTTAGAATTCCATCTGTGAACGTACAAGTCGTTAAAGCACAGTCGTGCTTTAGCGACTTGTACGTTCGCATATGGTTTTTTTATTAGTTTTTTTTTTTTGATTTTTTTCCATAAAAATACCTCAATCTTTGACTGAAATCGCAGATGAACTAAGTTTATATGCGATTTCCTCTCATCCCACCTGCGATTTTGTGTTTATTTATTTATTTATTTTATTTATTTTATAATTTTGACTACAAAATTGATAGGGTTTAACTACGAAACAATCTTATTATATATAAAATTTTGCAAAAAATTATCAATTTAGTTATTTCTTTGTAATATTTGTTTAAAAAATCTCTAATAAAATAAATTTTCCAACAAAAACTTTAAAAAATATTTGAAAAATAAAATCGTTCATAATGTCTCTCTGGAGGGTTCTCCAAAAAAAAGTTTGAAAAACGAAAGAAGAAAAAAAATTATGTTTTTATACCCCTGAAAAGGGGAAATCACAGATGGATGCAAATTCACAGATGGAATGAGTCCATCTGCAAACGTACAAGTCGTTAAAACACATCTGTGTTTTAGCGACTTGTACGTTAGCAGATGGACAAGCAAAATCACGGATGGATTGAGTCCGTCTGCGATTTTTATGGCTATTTTTGTAATTTGAGTTTTTTTGCTATTTTCCATGAAATTTAGTTATATTTGTAATTTTCTCTAATTTTTATTAATTTAAAATTCTTTTTCATAATCTTAAATCATTATAATTAAAAAAACATTTTAAATAGATAATATTGCTCTTAGTTCTAAATTCCAATACAATACAACAAATCAAGTTGAAGTTAATTATGATTGCAGCCTGGATTTTTTCATATCGCAACCACTTAGAATCGCCTCATATTCCCCCTGCTGTCACAACCTCATATATTCAATTACATCACCAATATAAGCTTGAATTTCAGAAGCAAAACCAGCCGAAGCTCCATAACTTCATAAGTAAAACACATCAACAATGAGTTGAAATAGTTAATTATGGTTAATAGGGGCAATTTGGGTATGACATTCGATTAGTGCATGAAACGTTGCAATGTTATGTAAACATTGTGTTGTGATGCTTCGTCGTGCATATATCACTTAGTATTATCTTTGTAAAAAAGTTGATGGATGGTTTATAAAGTTTGCATTTACTGTACGTAAAAGTCTCATTTTATTGTCCTGCTTATCATTAATTGGAGGCTTGATCCATCAAAGTGGTTTTACTCTCTTACATATGAAATATGTCACGAATGAAGTAAGTTTCTTGCATTAATTCATTTTGATCCAACAGAAATCAAATTAGAATTGAACTTTCAAGAGTAAACCAGAATTATCTATCTACTTTCAAGAATAAGCCGACACCAGAACCAACATTTAGGAAGATGATAACCAAAATTCCAAATCTATTTACCCCAACAAAAAACCAAATTGATTTACCCCAAAAATCTAATCGTTTTACCCCAAAAATTCATGTCAATTTACCCAAAGTATCACTTTTAGATGAACACTTACAAAAAGCAAAATCAATTTACTCATTAATCAATGCTATGAACGAAGAAGAGTCACATACCTTAGATTAGATTATGGCTGAGGAACTGGTGTCATATGTGAATGAAGAGTGTGTTGCATCTGAAGGAAGAGTGAGTGTGTCGTGTGTGTGTAGAAGACATAGACCAGATCAGAAGGAGTCGATCTCCAGTTCTTCATCTATGTGATCAAGATTAGATAGTTGCGGGGTAAATTGGTTGATTGAATGTATGATTAAATGAAGGGCAATTTAGTCAATTAGATTTTTGTGATAAATAAATATGATTATAAAGTATAAAAATGATTAAAAATGTGTAAAAAACATTTGAAAAATATATTTGGGCAAATCCGATATTTTAAGAGATTAAGAAGGACAAATACGATATTTAAACTTTAGGTCGGACAAATATGATATTTCGATGTTTAACAAGGGTATATACGAAATTCACCATATATATATATATATATATATATATATATATATATATATATATATATATATATGTTTGAATGTAAAAAAACATTGTATTTACATACAAATATAGTTTTTAAATAAAAAAAAAATTGTATTTATATGGTTTTAAATGTAAAAAAAATATATACTTTCAAATGAAAAATGGTTAAACAATGAACAAAATAAAAAAAATGATATTCGATTTGGAACAAAAAATAGAATGTTAAACTTGAAAAAAAAAATAGTGTTTAAATAAAAAAGTGAAAACTAAGTATCGTTTGAGAAACAAATTTCAGTTTTGACCCGTTAACATGCTTTCATCAGACCTTATGGTTAAAGGTTAGGAGACAATCAGTTTTAGTCAAGTCGCCAAAATTGTTATAGTAAATTACACGAATGGTCCCTACGGTTTAGGGTAATTTGCGAGCTTAGTCTCTAACTTATTATTTTTTTTTTTAATTCGGAAGGTCCATTATGTTTGTTTTTGTTATGCGATTAGTCCCTGTCCTACCTAAAAAACTATTTTTTCCATTTATTTTTTAATTTATTTAAATAAACACACCCCTAACCCCACCACCTACCCCATAATGTTCCTTATTCAAATAATAGTTTTTTTAGTTAAGACAAAAACCAAACGCGTAACAAAAAAAAACCGTAGGGACCAAACGCATAACAAAAACAAATAGTTGGGACCTTCCGAGTTTAAAAAATAGGTTAGGGACCAAACGTGCAAAATATCCCAAACCATAGGGACCATTCGTGTAATTTACTCAAATTGTTATAAATTGAAAAACACAATGTTAAATTTGAAATATAAAAAACCACAATATTAAATTAAAATTTTAGTAGTGACTTCTAAGCTATTTTTCTAATTTTGTATAGAAAAATTTAAAGCAAATTGATATTATTGGTAAAAGAAGTACAAGTACTTTTTTGTTATATGTAATTTAATTGAGTAAATTACACGAATGGTCCCAAAGGTTTGGGATAATTTATGTGTTTGGTTCCTAATTTATTTTTTTAACTCGGAAGATCCTTATTGTTTGTTTTTGTTATGCGCTTGGTCCATTCTTACCTAAAAAAGACTATTATATCCTTATTTAAATAAATTAAAATAGTCTTTTTTATGTAAGATTAGGTGAGGTGGGGTGGTGTTAGGGGTGTGTTTATTTAAATAAATTAAAAAAATCAATGACAAAATAGTATTTTTAGGTAAGACAGATACCAAACATGCAACAAAAACAAACAATATGAATCTTCCGAGTTGAAAAAATAAATTAACGACCAAAAGCGCAAATTACCCCAAACCATAGGGACCATTCATGAAATTTACTCTTTAAAGTATATTGTTATTAGGCTTAAAGTAAATAAAAAATATAATAAAGATGCTAGATATTTTTTAAATTAGTTTTTCACTCATTAAAATAAATACATAGATTAAAAAAACCATCCGAATTAAAAAGAATAAGACGAAAAAAATAACATAAAAATCCCAAACATAGAAAAAAGACAAAATTACATAAATGGTCCTAATGGTTGACAAAATCGACCAATTATGGTCCTTATGACGAATTTTTTACACAGATGGTACCTGTGGTTTCAAAATCTTGCAAAGACGGTCCTTTTGACTAATGGTGTTAACTTTTTCAGTTAAGTCCTATGTGAAATGACATATTTGCCTTTCATGCATAAAGACGTTTTATGTGATATGTATCTACCACAGGGACCATTTATGTAATTTTCTCTATTATTTATTATTTTTTTTTTTTTATTTTAATTATATATTTAAGTATTTAGATTTGTTTAAATTTATTGTTTAATATATATATATATATATATATATATATATATATATATATATATATATATATATATATATGCTTACATTTTTTAACGTTTTGCTCAAATTATTTTTTCTAATCTTTTTGACATTTTCTTTAAGTAAATTTATTAATGTTTTTTATTTTGACGTTTTATTCGAATATTATTTTTTTTTGACGTTATGTTCGAATACATTTTTCAACATATAGCATGTTTATATTTGTTAAAGGATTTCACGACTATTGTAATTATAATTCGTAACTTAATTCACTTTCAATTATGTTTTCATTTTTTTTGTTTTATCAGGTTATATAATTATTATTTTTTAATTCAAATATTTAACTATGTAATGTTGTATAATTATTATTTTTGTAAACTAATTTATTATCATTTTTTATAAAAAAATGTAAAATGTTTGTTAAACGTGAATATTATTAATATAGATTAGGTAGACATAGGCTACGTTGAGACCGCCTCACAACGTTGCCGAGAACGACCGGGTCATTTCACATTGGATTTAAATGTAATTATTTCGAGTTATTTTTTTTTTGTTTTTAGCAGTGTTGTAAAAAATCACAATTAGGTCCCGATTAATCTCATATTAATCCCTAAGAGCTACCTGACCGATTAGAGGCCCTTGCATTGTGATTTTTTACAACAATGCTAAAAACAAAAAAATAAAAAATAACTCTAAATAATTACATTTAAATACAATGTGAAATGACCTGGTCGTTCTCGGCAACGTTGTGAGGCGGTCTCAGCTTAGCCTATGTCTACCTAATCTACATTAATCATATTCACGTTTAACAAACATTTTACATTTTTTTATAAAAAAATGTTAATAAATTAGTTTACAAAATAATAATTATACAACCTTATATAGTTGAAAAATGTAGTCGAACATAACGTCAAAAAAATAAAAAATAAATAATATTTGAATAAAACGCCAAAATAAAAAACATTAATAAATTTTCTTGAAGAAAATGTCAAAAAGATTAGAAAAAATAATTTGAGCAAAACGTTAAAAAATGTTAGCATATATATATATATATATATATATATATATATATATATATATATATATATATATATATTCAACAATAAATTTAAACAAATCTAAATCCTTAAATATATAATTAAAATAAATAAAAAAATAATAAATAATAGAGAAAATTACATAAATGGTCATTGTGGTATAAACATATTACATAAAGCGTCCTTATGCATGAAAGACAAATATGTCATTTCACATAGGACTTAACTGAAAAAGTTAACACTGTTAGTCAAAAGGACCGTCTTTGCAAGATTTTGAAACCACAGAGACCATCTGTGTAAAGAATTCGTCATAAGGACCATAATTGGTCGATTTTGTCAACCATGAGGACCATTTATGTAATTTTGTCTAGAAGAAAACTAATCCCTATTCCTACGTCTAGTTCGGATAGATTCTTTCGGCGTAAGAAATATCTCCAAATCTACGCCCTTCTTGTCATCGACTTTCATTTTCAATATCTCAAAATCGGTTTTGTTTGTAATGGCATTTGCATGTCTACCATTTTTTGTTCCACTCAACGCGTCATCGCGACTTTGCTCTATTGTACTTAGACATATCCTTCAAAATTTTCTAAAATGATCGATAAAGCTAGAACTCGATTTTTTTGAACCGAACCAAAAGCCACTTTCTTTGCTCTATTTCTTCTTATCGATCGACGAAGAGGTTGTTCATCTGCAACATCTACCGGCTCATCATTGATTAAAAAACCAAGAATTAAATAAAAAACACGAAAAAAATAACACAAACATCCCAAGCATTGAAAAAAACTAATCCCTATTCCTATATCTAGTTAAGTTGGATTCTTTCGGTGCAAGAAATATCTCTAAATCTTCGCCCTCGTAGTTGTCAATTTTCATTTTCAATATCTCGAAATTGCTTTTGTTTGTAATGGCATTTATGCGTCTACCATTTTTTGTTCCACCCGACTCATCATCGTGGCTTTGCTCTCTTGTATTTGGACATATCGATCAAATTCTAAAAAATGATCGATAACACTAGAACTCGAATTTTTTGAACCCGAACCGAAAGTCACATTCTTTGCTTTATTTCTTCATATCGATCGACGAAGAGGTTGCTCATATGCAACATCCACCGAATCATCATTGATGCCAATGTATGTCCGATCGTCCGGTTTTTGTGAACTTCCACATGGATTTCTTGAATGCTTTGAAATGGAAGAAGTCGCTTCCGTCATACGTTTAATTTTGGAGCATCCTTCAATCATAGCCAAGGTTTTGAAATAGGGAAAATGTTTGTGAGTTGTTGTTTTATCATATTTTTCCATGTCCGCTCCATGTCTGCACTAAGCACATCAAAATCGTTTGACCTACTTTTGTGTAGGTTGGTAAGATTGTTGAAAATTTCGTCGAATTCGGTACAATTCAACCTCAAATTGTGCCACTTCGAACTTGTTTGGTTGGGATTTTAGCTTCATTTCCCATTAAATTATATTAAATGGTTCGAGCTTTTTCCAGAAACAAGTAGATGTTTGAGAATCTCTAATTATAGGGTTTTGGGACGCTGAAACCCACGCTTGTGCTGACTTCTCTTTTTCCTCTTTTGTTGCACCCCAGTCTAGCGGTGGAAACACCGAGCGGTGCAACGTGAGTTTATTCCATAACATAAATATCACTTCCATTTAACAACTAATAACTTAGTAAAGGGTTTAAGTTTATTCCATTTGAGTTTTATATTGGTAACTACAATCTTTGGTAGACTGCTAATCACTTCATAAGCTTTTGCTGAAAGATCTTTTGTCTCCATTGGTGTCCTAGGAATACATGTGAATTTTGAAAGGTCAACATAATGTTGGTGAGTTCACATGTTTTGTATACTTTAAAAATACTTTCCCGAGTTTGTTAGGTCAACACTTGTTGTATTCTCCAACTTATGTTAGTGGACCTGTGTTTACCAAACTGATTTATTAATGTTTCTGGTAGTGGATTCAGATAGTTGAGTAACTATATTCGAATTTATATCTTTGTTTATGCATAGAAAGGTGTATATTGTTACTTTCTTTAGTTCTTGATAAAATTTCTAGAATCCTTTGTTGTTACTAGGGTAATACTATCCTAGTATTCTTTTATTGTGTTGCGTGTACTACTATTCCCTTTGAGGTCTCCCTTAAAGAGTAGTAGATTAAGTTTAACAATGATAGGATGAGTTCCTATTATCGAGATCTGACTAGTGTTGTTGTCCACTTAGTATCCCGACACTTCATCAGACGTCGTCCTTAGTTTATAAAATTATGTGTGCTCTGATTGCCATCGAGTTGTAGCTAGCAACCGTAGGTTGAAGTGTCAACTCTATATAAATCTATACATATATTTCCCGATCACTTAAGATTTAACGATTATAGACCTGGGGCTTAGTAGCTAAAGGTTATTTAGCTTGTTGATGAATCGTGCCTCATCTAATGCTTGTTATGGGGGCCTACCTTGGTCGATGGTGTTGTTATTCTTCATGTATTTATACGGGATACTTATTATATATATATATATATATATATATATATATATATATATATATATATATAAACTAGGTTAGAGTGTTTTGCGTAGTCGAGTATTTGGGTAGAGTAACCGCTAGGTATCAAGCTTATCCAAAGACTGCCTATAATAACGACTAGAGTATCGACGTTTCCTGGCAATTGGCCAACATAACAACTAGGTATGATATTTATACTTAAAAGTTGGGCAGAATATCCAACATAATATCATCATAATTTTATGAGCATATTATACGATTAGTAATAACTATGAAATATTTGTATTTTTAACATGTATACCCCCGAAAAGGTTTAGAAAATAGGGCTGTGATCACACATGTGAAGTGTGCAACTGTTAATGTAGGGTAGAATTCGAGAGTTCGGAACTCGAGAGGCGCTCGGGAGCCAGTGGCACGAAAATCGAAAGAGTGAGGTGTGTTTTGAGGTGTGAGAAAGGATCAATTAGAACTTGCTATTTATAGGGGATTTTGGGGGGCACATCGTGCAGTGCGTGCCGTGAAACTTTTTGGATTAGGTGTCTAAGCCCATAACTATAATTGGTATATACTTAAATCGATAGTAGCACGGTCCTTTTGGGCTGCCCACAATACTAGCAATTAGACATGATGACTTTTGGAGAAAGAGAGAGAGAGAGAGAGAGGTTGAGTTTATTGAAATAAATGATTTATTAATGTATTATGAAAATAGTATATTAATTAGAAATCATATTATTTAATTAATAATTAATCAAAAACTAACTGGTATTAATTTTGGGATTAATGTAATTAATTAAAAGTGCATTGGCTGTTTGACAATTTATTGATAGTTGAGGAAAGGGGTTCTAGAACTTCCCTTGAAGGTGTTGGATGAAAACTTCTAGGAAGACCCTAGAATTTTCGTCAAAGGGCTCTTGGATGGGAGTTTATAGGCTGCATTGTCACACCCCCAAACCAGACGACGGAAACGTCTGGGGGTTGGGTAACTTCATCTTGTAATATCATCACAGTGTATATAATTGAATCAAAGACAACATCATCATCACACATGAAATATAACAACCATCATAGTTTACATCAGTGTGTTGGTTTACAAATTACATTCCAAAGGTCAAATGTATGATGATAACAAAAATACGCAAAAATCCACGTGTTCTTGATAACCAACTGGCATAACGATTTCCTGAGAATACAAGTTATTTTGAAAATGGTCAACATATATAATGTTGGTGAGTTCATAAGCATGTTTGTAAGAAAGGTTTTGTATCATTTGTAAACTCTGGAGAATCCGATATTTTCCACAAAAATTGTTTGAGCGTTTTGTTTCAAATCTTATATTATTGCATGTGTGTTCATATTTTGAAAATGTATAAAGAGAGAGTTCCAAAAATTTCTATATTTTCTGTTGTAAGTAAAATGTAAGGTATCGTGTTTGTTTCCCAAAAAATCCGATATTTTCTGTCTGTAAAAGAGTTATGGTCTTTAAACCATAAGACCCGAGTGTTATAGAAATGAATAGCTCGTACGTGTATCAAAAGTATAGTATAGGTATTCCGTAGATTTATCGTGTTGTTAAACTTTATGTGAGTTGTTACAACCATGCTTGATATGACCGATCTGCCTGTCATGACGTTTTTCAGGCGTCGACTTGTTTAAGGTAAGACATTTGTCACCCTAGACTGGCTTAGTCTAGCTGTAGCGAACAACTCAGGTGTGGGGCTGTCAAACCCATATAGATCTATACACGAACTATCGCTCTCTCTCTCTCTCTCTCTCTCTCTCTCTCTCTCTCTCCAGGAGACTCTGGTTATAACTACAGGACTTAAGGTTTTACACTAGGTAGGTACGAATGAAAGAACGTCTCACAAGAACCTTAACTAAATTCACGCGGACAGTGTATCACATTGTTTACCGTTTTAAAATAATGTTTTGAGTATGCATTTGATTACAAAACATTGGTGATGAAAATACCATTTGTTTTTATCAAAGTGTCAACTATTGTTTGTTATTGGCCCGATTAACATAAAATGTGTCGTGAGGCCCAATAAGAAAATCAATGGGCCTATAAGGCCCAAATAACATGTATTGAGAACACAAAGCCCAATAAACAAGTACATATGTATTTAAGGCCCAATAAACATGAAATGAATATACGAGGCCCATCAAACGTGTAAATGGGTCAATAATGCCCAATAAACATGTAATAAGTATACAAGACCCAATTAAAGTGAAAATGACGTAATTAGCTAATTTGTTATTATAATGCTTGTTTTGGCTCAATTACTACCAAAGTGACATAAAAGGCCCACTTTCCTTAGAAATGACCTTTTTGGCCCAAATAATCAAGATTTTTCAATAAAAGCCCATTTTGTCAAATTTTAATTATTTGGCCCACTAAAACCAAAATCTACTACAAAGGTCCATTTTCGTTTCAAATGACATTTTAGCCCATTAAAAACCGAAAGTTTGTAAATAAGGCCCATTTTGATAAAAATGACATTTTAATCCCATTAAGGCCAAAAATTTACATTTTAAGCCCATGAAACCGTGAATTTCCACATAAGGCCCCTTTTTATGAAAAATGACCATTTTAGAGCATTAAAACCCCGAAGGCCCAAAACAAGTCCATTTTGCCAAAAATAACACTTTTGACCCATATAAAATCGTGAATGTCATAATAAGTCCTTTTTTATTTATTTATAAAAACAGTGTTGTAAAAATCCCGACTAGGTCCCGTTTAATCTCCGATTAATCCTTAGGCGCTACCAGACCGATTAGAAGGCGCCTAGCGATTAATCCCTGCATACACAATGAGTGAAACAGTCGAACCTGATGAAAATTTAACACTTTGAAGAAGTTATATCTCAATATAAACTATTTAAGGTATTATTAGTCTTTTATTAATCATATTAACCTATTTTGTTATGATATTAGTGGCATTTATGAACTTTATATGGTATTAGTCATATTTAATTTTTAAAAATTCATCAAATTAGCAATTAATGGTCTCCGATTAATCCCCCGATTAATCTCCGCCTAGCCGATTAATCCCTTAACCCCAGTCCACCGACTAGCTAATGTCAAACGATTTTTACAATCTTTTATAATAATGACTCTTTTGACCCCTTTAAAACTGTGAATGTCTTAAGAACCCATTTTTATCCAAAAATGACTCTTTTGGTCCTCTCAAAACCATGAGTTGTCACAAAAGGCTCACTTTTTGTTTATTTGTCAAAAATAGCCTTTCATTAGGTTTTCTTTTGTTTAAAGTATCCTTTAATATGTTTTATCTTTTCAACAACATAATGAGTTACATAAAGTAACTTATTTTCCTAAGATCTTCAAGACGTGGAAATATATCAAGTTTATGAGGGTTTGACATAGATTCATAACATATTTGCACACACATCATGAAAATACACACACGCATGCATAAATACTTAGATCTTATACATAACTAACTTGTATTCCCCCCCCCCCCCCCAAACATAGTGAAACCGAAAACAAGGGGGTATGAAGCTCACCTTGGTGATGGATTCGATTTTGATGAAGAAATGAAAGAGAATGAAGGTGTTTTTGGCCTTGGAGTGTTCCTTTGGGAAGAGTTTCGAACTTAAGAAGTTCTAAGAAGCTTAAACAAGAAATGAAGGTAGTTATGAGAGTAAATCCTTAACACAAAATGGAATAATTCAACTTGAGTTTATATAATCTTACCACAAGTGTGAAGCTTGAAGTGATCTTCTTGCACACACCCAAACTCACGAATATAAAGAGGTAAAAGTGAGAGAGTTCTTGAGAGTTTAGAGAGACTTAGAAATGGAATTAAGTTTGAAGTGGAGGGGGGGAGGGGGGAAGGACCGAGTTTTAGAGAGGAAAAGAGAGGAGAGAAATATCTTGCCTTGAAGCATGAGATTCTTAGATGTATGTGAGGTTAGATGCATGGATATCCTCCATGCAATAAGGAGGTGTCAAGTATTTAGATTAATTAAACTATTTTTTTACACATACACACACACACACACACACATATATATATATATATATATATATATATATATATATATATATAACCGAGAATGGAGATGGGGGTGAAAAGACAAGGAATGTTGGGCTAGTATTGAATATTAACCGAAAATATAAGGTCCAATAAGGAAATTTTCAGCCCATTAGGCCCACATATGTGTTTACGACCCAAAGTGATAGAAGGAATGGGTTTTCAACCCATATAATTAAAGAAGATGATTTTCGGCCCAATAAGGCCCATGATGAGTCTTATGGCCCAAAATGCTATTGTTTATAGAATGTGAGTCCAATTTGGGCCCAAATGAGGTTTCTTAGCCCAAAAGAATCAAGTTGAGGGTTTATTGGTCCATTAGGCCCAATAAGAGGATCCTGGTCCAATAAAAGTTTGAACCGGGAAGTTAGGGTTTCAAATCCAAAGTTGAGTGAATGTAGTGCATTGAATTTGGTTTAGGGCTTCACGTGTGAATTTTGATTCAAATTATTGTTGTTGAATGAATAACATGTATAACATAATACTTAGGGTTATAAGAATTCTCCAAAGGTAATTGTACATGGACATAATTTCGTAGCCTTAAAGTACTAGTTGTGACATCATCCCCCCGTTAGAGGGAATTTCATCCCAAAATTCTTTTAAAAATCGATCCCAAGAGCTAGAGTAAAGGTGAGGGTATATGAGTATATGCTAAACGTGCTCCTCCTTACTTCTAGAGTATATGAGTATTATATCAATGAAAATGATTACAAAGTTATCGAGGGATGGGTGGTAGACTCGATTCATGAGGTCCATAAATGCTGCAGGAGCATTTGTCAGACCAAAGGGCATAACAACGAATTCATAATAACCATATCGGGTTCGAAAAGTTGTTTTGGGATATCTTCTTCCCGGACTTGTAGCTGATGATAACCGGACCTTAGATATATTTTAGAAAAATAACTGGCTCCTTGAAGTTGGTCGAATAGATCATCAATCTGAGGGAGTGGATATCGATTTTTGATGGTGAGTTTGTTTAACTCCCGATAGTCGATGCACATTCTTAAGGATCTGTCCTTCTTCTTAACAAACAAGACGAGGGCTCCCCAGGGTGAGAAGCTCGGTCTGATGAATCATTTGTCTAAGAGTTCGCTTAATTGACTTGATAACTCTTGCATTTCGATAGGAGCTAACCTGTAGGGTGATTTGACAATTGATGTGGCTCCCGGTATTAGGTCAATTCGAAATTCGACCTGTCTTTCTGGGGGTATTCCCAGAAGGTCTTCAAGAAATACGTCCGAAAAGTCACATTCCACTGGGATATCTTTGATGTTTATTTCCTCTTTTGTTTTATCCGAAACGTGGGCGAGGAAGGCATAGTTTATCTTGTGTAGGCATTTTTGTGCCTTGATGCATTAGATAAGATGGAGATTGGCACCAAGTTTATCACCATAGATTATTAGGGTTTCGTAGTTGGGGAGATGAAGGCGAACGGCCTTCTTGTGACACCTAATATCAGCATGGTGGGGGCTTAACCAATCCGTGTCGATTATCACATCAAAACTCCTAATATTAACTGGTATCAAATCTATTTGAAATGAGTGGTTGTTTAATGTTAACGTGCATCCTACGTAAACGTCTTTGGTTGTTTCAGTTTTCCCATTACCCATCTCCACCGTGAAGGCTTCACTTAGCTTTTGGGGTTGTTGGTTTAGTAAGTGTTTGAATTTGTTACTCACGAAACTCCGCTCAGCCCCACTATCAAATAGAATGCATGTGTAAGTGTTGCTCAGACAGATCCATGACAATATTTCTTTATACCTACTCCCAACGTATGACCGACTATGGATGTTTGAATAACCTAGTTATTCTGGAAGTCAAAACATGCAAACTGAAACATAACAATAATACTTAATCCTATATGGCCCCAAACTTGTGAGAGTAAATAAAATACTTCTATTTATCCACCATATTGATTACTCATTATTTATCATTTAATGTTTCGGATAATCAACTCATTACTTGAACAACAACAATTGTCCCATGCTCTAAGCATGCACACTTTGTTTCTTATGGTCCATGCTTTGTGAAATAGATCAATTGAAAAACTTTTCCAATGATGCTCATTTCACAATTCCCAATACTTATCATTTGTGTAAGAACACAAGGTTCTTTGCTACTATTAGAATATGCTAGATTCTAACATTTTATGCAACGATCCTTTCGTAAAGTTATAGCACAAAAGTCACCAAGACTTGGCCAATGAAATTACAAAGTACTCTATCGGAAATTGTTACAAGATAATTCCATAGATGTGAAGTCTCACATTCAAAGTACATTCCATTGAACATCCTTCTTGCATAAAAGTTTTCTAATCTAGACATAGAATCTCAACATCCAAATCCTAATATGGAAACATTTCCATATTTTCCATATGACAACTCATTCTTAATAGAATCTTATCTATTCATAATAATGTCGATACGGTCCATCCAATACCATACTTCCAACTACTCACAAGCGACCAATCCTCAACGAACTTTGGATCGTCCTTTAATAGTTGTTTAATTATTTTAGTCAAAACCGATTCTAGTCCTTTTTCCCTCTTAATGCGCTAGAAATTTGGAAAATTTTAGAATGGTCAAATATTATAGCATTTGCAATCGATCCTATACCCGAAGCGTATGGGACACGATGCATAATGTCTTACATAAAGATATGATACTTTATCAATCTTCTGCCATAATATTTTATGTGTCACGTTCTCATAATTCGAACTATGAAGAGGGATGTCATAATCATAATCGAAATTTGAAAACACACTATGTATCCTATGACTAAATTTATTAAAATTTCTCAATCTAAGCTTTTGAAACGAAGTATAATATTCTCTCACTTAATTATAGCAAAACAACTTTTCAAACCATGCAACTTTGCAAATTGAATCTTTGTTTTTCTATAATTAATATTGCTAACTTGCAATACTTGCCATAATAATCATACAAGCATAACACTTATGATCCCACTATCATGATGATTATTATCATATAAGCATAACTCTTATGCTCTTACTAGCTTTGACATGTATTCAGAAAGCAGCTGAACTTCTAGAAAACAATGCTAATTGAATTCTACAAAATTCATATTTCTAATACCATATGCTTCGATAATCCTTTATCTATGCTTCTCAAACTTATACACCTTTGCCTTAGATAGCTCATATGTGTGTCTAAACAATTCAGAACTTATGTTACTAAGTTCCAAATGTTCAAACTAATTGCCAAATCTCACAATTCGAACTATGGAAAGGGATGCCGTAACCATAATCAAATTTAAGAATACAATTTTCATAATTGCTATCTTCTTAAAATCTCTCTTAGTGAAGGCATTTCCTCACAGTCATTTTCATGAAGGAGGGAATCTTATGACACTTAGATTTTATGGCGTATGATTTCCAATCCATGTGAATTTGCCAAAACCAAAGTTTGCGACAAATCCAAACTCATATGGACTGAACTTTCTTAATCTTGATTTCTTGCCTTATGGTAACACGAGTGCCCACCATGTCTTCCAAGTTGTTTAGCAACTTATCCTTACATATCAATGTACTTTCCATTGATCAAGGTACTTTGTCTTTATGCATTCAAATGAGAAATCATAGAACTCACATGCATAATTAACTCAATTGGAATGGTACAAAAAACAAAATAATGCCAACACGATAGGTTGCAAACCTCAAGTCGTGTGCTAGTGATGATCGATAAGATTTATTCTTGATTTGTTCTTGAAACTTTTTCAAAAACATTAAAACTCCCACTATCTCCTTGATATATAAGGTTCTTTTATCAAGAAACATTTCTTGACAAACAAATATTCAAGAGTTTGTGTAGATTTTATCAAGACAAAACACTTCACAAATTGGTCATAGTTGGTCTTTGTCTTATCCAAGACATCACAACTTACCAATTTCAAATGTGCAAGAATAAGAAAACCTTTTCCAAATTCCACATTTGATGAGTGTTATAAACCTACTTAAGACTTGTCATTCAATTCGCAATCTTGGAGTATGACTCTAAGATTCGATATTGGAACGAAATATGATTGACTTCTTGATTTAACCAATTCCACAATTCCCGATTCCTTCTTCTTAGACATACAAATGTACTAAGACTCACTTAGAGAATCAATTGAGATATGGTTCTTAATCATTAAGACTTATCATAAAACACAATAAAAGGTACTCTCACTTCTTTTTAGAATAGAGAAACTTTTATCTTTCTGCCTTCTTGATTCCTTTTATTCGTTCTGCCATTAATTGAAACCTTTTCAATCAACTCAGAATTACACTTAATCTTATAAGTATAATCATATTTACTAAATTTTAGTAAATCATGACGAATATCTTTATCACTCTTGTGGTGGACTTGATCAACGCACAACCTAGTGTACTTGATCTCCTAGTCCTTCACTTGACACTTTGTCAAAGAATTAGTCTAATTTCCAAATATGAAAGTTTTCATTGATCACACAACCAAGTTGTATGATTCCAAGCTTCTGTCCAATTGAAACTTGGGCGATGAGAAACTCTCCCTATTTGGTAAATTCTCAACATTTCCACAAATAACATAATTAAGAATCAAATCCATTATTGCTAATAATAGAAACCTTCAAACATCAATTTTTTCATACACGTTATTGCAAAGATAAATAAATAAGATAAAATCAAAATTTATTTTATTGCGGAAAAATTTGTTCTTACAATGCAATTCAACTGAAAAACTATGCTATTACATATTTCTTAGCAATCTACTCTAACTCTAAAGTAGCAGCTCAAAAATCCGCTCTTTGAATCCATGGGATCAAAATCCATTTCTTCGTGATTAGATTCAACTCACTTCTTCCCTTAAGCTTCCTCTCTTTTCTTCGATCCTACAAAACATCAAAATGTAATCTTATCACATCATGTATTAAGAATCTAGAATAGGAACTTAAA
Organism: Lactuca serriola; assembly: GCF_051521515.1. Lineage (NCBI taxonomy): Eukaryota > Viridiplantae > Streptophyta > Magnoliopsida > Asterales > Asteraceae > Lactuca > Lactuca serriola. The sequence goes on along the minus strand of NC_136412.1, from coordinate 281,937,518 downwards.
AGAGTTAGTTAATGGATTTTACCTGAAGCAGAGCCATACGTCTTGACTCTCCCATATCTTAGATCTCTCAGGTAGTTAGGGCAGCTTCGTCTCCAATGCCCTTTCTCTTGGCAATAAAAGCAAATGGACTCCTTTGGCACAACACATCGGACAATCACAGACTTAGCTCTTTCTGGACTTCCAATGTTGCCAGTTTCCATTGAAGTTTGGGAGTTTGATTCACCAGACAAATTTGCTAGACCAGCACGCCAAATCATTGTTGATTCAGCAGCTATAAGCAAATAAGTGAGATCAATGAGGGTCACGTCGTGATCCATCATATAGTACTCTCTAACGAACTCACTATATGATTCAGTAAGTGACTGAAGAACCCAGTCAATAGCCAACTCACTTGAAATCTCGACACCCAACATGCTTAACCTATCAATGTGTGACTTCATCTCTAAGACATGTGCACACACAGGTTTCCCATCTTCATGTTTACTTGCCAAAAGGGCTTGAGTGAGCTTGAACTTTTCAAGCCTTTGAACTTGTGGGGTAGGGAGAACAATTGGAGGAGGTGGAGGAAGCGAAGCATGACTCTCATTTCCTTGATCATATCTCGGACTGTCATCTTCATTTGGAAAGCTTATTCCAAAGGATTTGGGAAGACCATTGTAAGATTCAGACATCTACAAAATGGGAGAAAATTCAAGTTAAGTTGATTGAGTCCTTAATAAAACACCCAAATGAGTTATTAAGGCTAGGATCCAACACAATATTCTACAACCTAGAAGAGGGATGCCGTAATCTAGTTGCAGAATATTTGAAGGTAGGTAAATGACGATTTACCAATTTCCACCATGAAAAACGAAAAAGAAGTTTAAGTTATAAATGAATTGAAACTCCTAGATCTTTTGAGATTCATTGAAATTTTCAATGGCATGTTTAATCTCGATTATGCCCTACTATTTGTGACTGGGATGCCAAGGATCACAAACAAGGTGTGAATAACCATACGAATCATGTGGTGCACCCAATGCTACTATCACCTAATCAATGTGTCGGTTAGCCACACACGCTCCATTGATCTATGATAAGCATCGAGCCACCCTTCACCACCAATGCCATCCCCAAATTAGTGTGCCGGTTAACCACACACGCTCCACTAATGTTTGACAAGGGTACGAAGTGTAATTCCATGGATTAGCATACAATTTCACATTTTGCCTAAAGTAACTATGATTTGGGAATTTGTAAAAGAATTTAGTTACTTTGTACTTCTTTATACTTATAATGGAAGGTTTCTGTCCTATCCTACCCGTTCGGCTAACGACCCTCCACTAGTCAAGAGTGCGGTTGGTAAGAGTGGATACCCATTCAATCGCCATTTTATAGGCAATTTCCTTAAACACCCCTTATAGACCAGCTTCGTGAATGAGGCCTACTAACGGTAAGACTGACTGTTTACTCATACATATATATATAATATTAGACTTTTAATGTTATATATAGTATAGGGTGTATTTTACACTTTTAAAATACTAGGTGGTTCAATTTAGTAAATTATACTTTTAATTTAGTTAAATGTAAACCAAAACTTTATGGGTTTACTAAATCACTTTTAATTATACACTTTAATTAATAAATAAAACCATAAGGGTGTGATTTGAAGTTTTCAAATTACTAGGGTTTTAAGAATTTAACATTTCAAAATTAAACTTTTAATCAACTTTTAAATTCCAAAACTTGAGGGCAAGTTTTGAAACATTTCAAAACATTGGGGTTTAACTTATTTAAATTTCAAAAACAAAACTTTAAGTTCAAATTTAAAATATAAAACCTAAAGGGAGTAATTTGAAACTTTTCCAAACTTTATCAAGAATATTCTAGATCACAAAATTCAAATAAGGCAATTAACAATTAATTGGTGGTTATCTAATTTGACCTAGTCCAAATTCTTACAAGATAATTCACCAAATAATTCAAATAATTAAATTTAATCATATAAGGAAGTAATTATTCAATTAATATGAAGATATCTTTAAATTTGGCAAAGATAATCACCCAATATCATAAAAAACTGATTTATATCAATAAAAGACGTTTTGGTAACTATCCCACAGCCAAAGAAGCACAAAATCCCAAAAAATAGCTCTTTCTGACCAGCTGACTCGTCGAGTCAGGCATGGACTCGTTGAGTTCACATGGACTCGGCGAGTTCAACCATGGACTCGGCGAGTCCAGCCCCCAGAAACCCTAAATTTCGATTTTAAAGCAAGAATAAACCATAATTGCATCAAATACAACAAACAAACAACCCTAGGATCTGATACCACTGATGAGTTTTATGCAAAACATCATTCCTATGGTGTAGATGCAAACACTAATAGCTTTTGGATCTATTTTGTCTAATGAACATGCAATTGAATATCCAAAGCTATAAATCCTAGATCTAGCATACAATTAATCATATTAATACAAAATAGGGTTTAGATCTAACCTTTGGTTGTTATATAGCAATAACAATCTAATCTTTGGCTTTAGAAAGCTTAGTGCCTCAATTGCTGCACCTCTAATGGAGTCACAAACACCACTAAGCAACTTGGATGAAGAGGGAAGAGAGGGGAGGCACCAAAAATGGCTGGAAACCCTAAGGGAAGACTTGTCCACGTTTTTGGGGCTTAAGGGTTCTTTATATACATGTAGGCTATTAGGGTTTCCAACTTGGAAACCCTAATTTGACCGCTTAGGCCCTAAGCAGCCCATGGACTCCTTAAACACATCCCTTGGACAAATTCTTTATGGGCTTCCCATAGAATTCGTCCAACCTATATATTATTAGGTAATCCATAGCCCAATTGTAATTATCTTATAATTACAACTCCATTCCCCTAAGTTTAATTAATCTCTTTCAGCCACAAAATTAATTATCAATTAGTTCTTGACTAATATTTATTAAACAATATGATTTCTCCTTTAATATATTATTCTCATAATATATTAATAAATCATAATTAAACCTTTCTCTCCTTAATTCATCCTACATATTGCTATGGTGAAGGCAACCCAAAAGGACCATGCTCATAATCGGGTCAAGTACATACCAAAATAGTTATGGACTTAGACACTAATCCAACATCCTTGACCTAATGTCAGGACCCTGCCTGATCCTCCTGCTCCTTGGTTGTTGGCTTTGGGGCAGTTTCGCCTAAAATGACCAGTTCCTCCACATCCATAACAAGTATGATTGGCCCCGATGTTATTGTTGTTGTTGTTGTTGTTTGGCTCTTGGTTCTGTTGGGGTTAAGATCTGTAGTACCGGGCGGTGTGCCCCCTACGGTGGCAGTTGGTACACTGCATTTCTCTGCACTCGCCATTGTGGTGGTGGATGCATTTGTTATATTTTGGTAAGGTTCCTGACTATGGCCTGGTAGTAGTTTGCGCAGATGAGGTTGGAGCAGCTGGGGCTGGTGCAACTTGAGCGGTAGCAGCGTGGACTTCTACGGTTTGCTGTTTTTTAGAGGATCCCTGGTTCTGTCTCCCCTTTCGTTTGTTTTCCCCAATTTTCTTGTTATTACCTTCCTTCTTGGTCTCAGTCTCAGCAGTTTTGGTACTCTTCTTATTACCATGATCGTAAAGCTTCTGAGCTAGCCTTTTCGCATTGTCAAAAGTCTCACGGTTTGCTACAATCACGTTTCCTTGGATTGGGGAAGTTAATCCCCAAATGAACCGCTCAATCTTCTTTCCCTTTGAAGTGATCATACTCGGGTATATAAGGGCTAGTTCACTGAATCTTGAGATATACTCCTCGATGTCTGAGTTTTGCACTATGAGGTTCCATAACTCTTGTTCTAGTTTCTATACTTCCCCACGGGGACAATATTCTGCCATCAACATCCATTTAAGTTTTCTTTAAGGCACAAAGTTTGCGACTGACAAAGTCATGGCTTTCACATGACCATTCCACCAGGATAGGGCTTGGTCAAGAAATGTGTAGGCTGAGAACTTCACCTTGCTTTCCTCCCGACATTCGCATATTTCAAAGACAGATTCGGTCTTTTCAATCCAACGCTTCAAGGCTATCATGCAACCAGTTCCATTGAATGTTCGAGGTTTGGCATTTGAGAAATCTTTGTAGGTGCAGAATTTTGTAGGCCCTTGATTCATTCCTTGGTTTGAGCTTCCAGTCCCTTGACCATTACCACCACCATTGTTTCCATTATGAACATGAGCCAATGTTGCGGTGACCGCAGCCGATACTGCTGCCTGGAATGCAACAGAGTTTACCTCCGGCGAAGGCGGTGGTAGTGGTGGTGCTGTGTTGTTCTTTCTGTGTACTGGTCTTTGAGGCATCTTTTGTCATGGAACAGGAAGATGGTGAGCATATAGTGGTTCGTGGTTTTGGGTTCCTTTAGCATATAGCGGTTTTGGTGGTTCGGTTGTGCATATAAGTGAATTCATACAATATCATGAAACAAGGAAACTAGAACACATAGCAGATAACAACATCACAAATAAAACACAGAACCATTTCATTAATGATAAACTTTGTAGTACAATGCATGAAAATTCGCCTTGGAAGGCGTACAATACATAGGGAAGATAAAATTCGTCAGCATAACGACTCTATGAGTAGTGTAGTCACTTAATCATAGGGTCGGTCCTACATGCAATAGTAAATGAGAAGAGAGAGTCCTATTAATAGGTGCGATGAAGAGAGAAAATCCTAGTTGTGGCGTACGACATCTGGTGGCGCTAATGATGAGGTGGATGCGCCCTGAAGTTTGGCCAAATGACGCTCAGTGGCACGTAGCCGAGCCTACAACGCTGCTTGTCTCTCCTGGTAGTCCCTAACCACTTCATGAGTCAGTCTCTCTGCGCGCTCAACCGCAACCCTCATCGCAACCATCTAACTGATTATCGCCTGTGCCTGCTCACCTATATCATGCGTCCTCCTAACCATCATTGGTAGGGCTTGGTCTGCAGGTCCACCGTGACTAAGGTTGCAATAGTCTCGGTTCATGCTGAATGGGGGATGCACCCCCTGCTGTCAACTCGATCTCCAAATCTCATGATTCCATAGGGGCGTAGGGACGTGGGAACCCATCCTATACGAGGGCACCCTAGCTACGTATGGTGGATTGATGACTTCGGACTCCGCTTCCGAGTCATCTGCATCATCCCTGTCAGATTCCTCCTCCTCAAAGTCCACCACTAGTTCTGCTGGTCTCTCTTCGGGATCCTCTTCTGGTTCCGACTCTAGCCATCCTCCGTTCCCCTGGTTAGGGAAGTAAGGATCTCCGGGGAGATGAAATCCGACCATAGAGTCTGCACATAACTATATGAATGCAGAAAAATGGATAGCATGCAAGAATACTCCAATAGTATTTTAATTTTTTATGTTTGAGTTTCTTAACACTTTTTGGATACGAGGTTGGTAAGTTTCTAGATTCATTGCCCACCACGATCACTCCCACGCACATGTTGGTTGTATTTTGAATAAATATAGTTGATCAGTAAAATGTAATAGCTCGTACATGTATCAAAATGTAAGGTATCGTGTTTGTTTCCCAAAAAATCCGATATTTTCTGTCTGTAAAAGAGTTATAGTCTTTAAACCATATGACCCGAGTGCTATAGAAATGAATAGCTCGTACGTGTATCAAAAGTATAGTATAGGTATTCCGTAAATTTATCGTGTTGTTAAACTCTATGTGAGTTGTTACAACCATGCTTGATATGACTGATCTGCCTGTCATGACGTTTTTCACGCGTCGACTTGTTTAAGGTAAGGCATTTGTCACCCTAGACTGGCTTAGTCTAGCTGTAGCGAACAGCTCAGGTGTGGGGCTGTCAACCCCATATAGATCTATACACGAACTATCGCTCTCCCTCCAGGAGACTCTGGTTATAACTACAGGACTTAAGGTTTTACACTAGGTAGGTACGAATGAAAGAACGTCTCACAAGAACCTTAACTAAATTCACGCGAACAATGTATCACATTGTTTACCGTTTTAAAATAATGTTTTGAGTATGCATTTGATTACAAAACATTGGTGATGAAAATACCATTTGTTTTTATCAAAGTGTCAACTATTGTTTGTTATTGGCCCGATTAACATAAAATGTGTCGTGAGGCCCAATAAGAAAATCAATGGGCCTATAAGGCCCAAATAACATGTATTGAGAACACAAAGCCCAATAAACAAGTAAATAGGTATTTAAGGCCCAATAAACATGAAATGAATATACGAGGCCCATCAAACGTGTAAATGGGTCAATAATGCCCAATAAACATGTAATAAGTATACAAGGCCTAATTAAAGTGAAAATGACATAATTAGCTAGTTTGTTATTATAATGCTTGTTTTGGCTCAATTACTACCAAAGTGACATAAAAGGCCCACTTTCCTTAGAAATGACCTTTTTGGCCCAAATAATCAAGATTTTTCTATAAAATCCCATTTTGTCAAATTTTAATTATTTGGCCCACTAAAACCAAATTCTACAACAAAGGTCCATTTTCGTTTCAAATGACATTTTTAGCCCATTAAAAACCGAAAGTTTGTAAATAAGGCCCATTTTGATAAAAATGACATTTTAATCCCATTAAGGCCAAAAATTTACATTTTAAGCCCATGAAACCGTGAATTTCCACATAAGGCCCCTTTTTATGAAAAATGACCATTTTAGAGCATTAAAACCCCGAAGGCCCAAAACAAGTCCATTTTGCCAAAAATAACACTTTTGACCCATATATATCCGTGAATGTCATAATAAGTCCTTTTTATATAAAAATGACTCTTTTGACCCCTTTAAAACCGTGACTGTCTTAAGAACCCATTTTTATCCAAAAACGATTCTTTTGGTCCTCTCAAAACCGTGAGTTGTCACAAAAGGCTCACTTTTTGTTTATTTGTCAAAAATGGCCCCTCATTAGGTTTTCTTTTGTTTTAAAGTATCCTTTAACATGTTTTATCTTTTCAAAAACATAATGAGTTACATAAAGTAACTTATTTTCCTAAGATCTTCAAGACTTGGAAATATATCAAGTTTATGAGGGTTTAACATAGATTCATAACATATTCGCACAACACATCATGAAAATACACACAAGCATGCATAAATACTTAGATCTAACACAAAACCTACTTGTATTCTCCCCCAAAACATAGTAAAACCGAAAACAAGGGGGGTATAAAGCTCACCTTGGTGATGGATTCAGTTTTGCTGAAGAAATGAAAGAGAATGAAGGTGTTTTTGGCCTTGGAGTGTTCCTTTGGGAAGAGTTTCGAACTTAAGAAGTTCTAAGAAGCTTAAACAAGAAATGAAGGTAGTTATGAGAGTAAATCCTTAACATAAAATGGAATAATTCAAATTGATTTTATATGTTCTTACCATAAGTGTGAAGCTTGAAGTGATCTTCTTGCACACACCCAAACTCACGAATTTGAAGAGGTAAAAGTGAGAGAGTTCTTGAGAGTTTAGAGAGACTTAGAAATGGAATGAAGTTTGAAATGAAGGGGGGGGGGGAAAGGACCGAGTTTTAGAGAGGAGAAGAGAGGAGAGAAATATCTTGCCTTGAAGCACGAGATTCTTAGATGTGTGTGAGGTTAGATGCATGGATATCCTCCATGCAATGAGGAAGTGTCAAGTATTTGGATTAATTAAACTTTTTTTACACACACATGTGTGTTTACGTCCATTAAGGATATTTTCAGACCATTAGGCCTGCATATGTGTTTACATCCCAAAGTGATAGAAGGAATGGGTTTTTGGCCCATATAATTAAAGAAGATGGTTTCGGCCCAATAAGGCCCATGATGAGTCTTATGGACTGAAATACTATTGTTTATTGAATGGAAGTCCAACTTGGGCCAAAGTAAGGTTTTTTAGCCCAAAAGAATCAAGTTGAGGTTTTATTAGTCCATTAGGCCCAATAAGAGGATCCTGGTCCAATAAAAGTTTGAACCGGGAAGTTAGGGTTTCAAATCCAAAGTTGAGTGAGTGTAGTGCATTGAATTTGGTTTAGGGCTTCACGTGTGAATTTTGATTCGAATTGTTGTTGTTGAATGAATAACATGTATAACATAATACTTAGGGTTACAAGAATTTTCCAAAAGTAATTACCAGGGGCGGAACACAAGCACTACAGCTTGGGGGGCCGGAATCAAAACTTCATAATTGAACTATATTATAACATATCAAAACTTCATAATTAAATTATATGAACAAGTTTTATTTGGTTCAAAATAATGACATATCAAAAGTCTAAACAAGAAAACTAATATAAATATTGTTACATTGTTAATCAAAGTGGAACGCGACGATCTTTTGCATTTTTAAAGTCTTCTATAATTGTCTCTAAACTAATCTTTTCAGCAAGTTCTCTTTCGAAATGCAAAACCAATGAGTCATTTAAAAACTCGTCTTCCATTTTATTCTGTAACCTTGTTTTAATGAGGTTCATTGCTGAAAATGATCTCTCTGTTGTAGCAGTAGAAACTGGAAGAGTAAGTATGAGACTAGCTACTCTATAAATAAGATGAAAGTTCGCTACTCTTCTAGTCTTTATCAACCATTGAAACAATTCTGACATAGATGTCAATAGTTTATAATCTGCATGTTGAACGACATCAATCTCATAGTGTTGAAGTTGTATCTTCAAAACTACTTTCTCTTGTTCATTGAAATCTTCAGGATAAAACTTATCTACTAACTTAATTATATCACCACTTCGAAAAGGCTCATCAACACTTTTAGGATCTAAAGTTGTGGAGAGTCGAAGCAACTCCGTTGAGCTATCGTTGAATCGATGATTGAGTTCCATTATTTGACAATTAATTGCTTCGAAAAATATATCCACTCGGTAATGATGTTCAAGTGTATGATTACTACACTCGTTACGAGCTCGAGCTCCTCTACTAAAGTATGGAGAAGACATATCAGGTATATCAATGTTGCGTTCCTGACAAAATGACATAACAAGAGAGAGCAAGCCATCCCATCTTTCATCTTTCATTTTTTGTAATAACAATTTGGTAGATGCAACTAGCCTCAATGCGTTACAAATATCTTGAGATTGTCTTTGTAAAGCTTGACAAAGTTAATCCGTTATCTCCATTATTTCTTTCTCGAGATGAAGAATAAAAATGAACTCAAATGTAGTAATAGCCTCATATGCTGAATCTGCATCGCCTTTGATTGAACCGGTGCCATCTTTAATAATTTTAAGTAAAACCTCACAAGTTGGACTAAACATTTTGATTAAGCTCGAAACTGATTTGAGGTGAGAACTCCATCTAGTATCACCAGCTCGTTGTAATGTACCAATTTGATTAAGACCTCTACCCGTCTCTAACTCATCAATAGAAATCTTATATGAAATTTCCTCGGCTTGTGCATCTCCAAGGTTTAGAACCTCTTTTTGAATTGACGGTGATATATATGATGCATATTTAGGAGCAGTACGAAACAATGCTTCCATCTCCGTATTAAAATCGCCAATTGCCTTCAACATTTGATGAAAATTTCCTTTGTTTATGGAATCTAATCCTTCATCGTGGTCTCTATATGCAACTCCTTGAAAGTCACACCAACGTACTGCATAGATAGTAGCTTTCAATCTTAATCTATTATTTTTACGCTCTTCTTCTGTAAATCTCTCAAACACATTTCGTATATCTTGTGCCTGGTTTAACAAATCATCACATGATTTTTGTGCAACATTGTGAAAAGATGTATAATCAGTCCCTATGTGATGCAAAAAAGCACAACTTTTTCCACCAACTTTCTTCCAATTTTGAAATCCATCTATAGTAAATGCTTGTTGGCCGTAATGTCCCATTCCAGAAGGCTTGTTAAATAGAAAACACGGAAAACAAAACACAACATCTAAGCTCTCCGAATATTCAAGCCAATGATATACCTTAAACCAAGAAGCTTGAAAACTACGTTTATGGGTTTCTAGTCCAGATTTTGGATATAAAGAAAGTGTTCGTTGAAAGGGACCAAGATTAATATATGCTCGCCTAATAGTATCTCGTTGATTAACCGGATAATCATAAATTTGCTTACGCAAACCAGGATCTTATTCAAATGTGTTAAGATCTATTTCATTAATTTCAAGATGAGGTTTTTTGAAACGGCTATCAGTATTAGGAACATTATGTTGGAATAGTGTCTAAGGCTGCAACTATATTAGGCAAGTAATTGACCCGGTTGTGCATGGTCCTTTTGGGTTGCCTTCACCATAGCAACTTGATAGGATGATTTATTAAGAGAGAGTAAATATTATTAGTATATTATGAGAATAATATATTGTTATTTGATTAATATAACTCATGGAATTAATTGGAATTAATTTGGTGACTTAAAGAGATTAATTAAATAAGAGGGTATAAACTGTCAATTGTTTGATAGTTAAACTTTAGACTGTAAATCCATATAGATATGGATTGGACGGATTCTAGAAGCTAAAGGATAGCTTGAATTGTCCATTGCTTATCTAAGGAATGGATTTGGATAGCCTTAAGAGAAGATTATCCAATTAGGGTTTAGGTTGTAACCCTTAAGGAGTCTACAAGTATAAATAGACCCTATGGCAAAGGGAAATCGACACTTCATCTAAAGTAAGAGAACCCTGGTCGATTTCCTCCCCTCTCCTCTCTCCCAAATCATCCTCCTTGCTATTTGGTGTTTGTAAGCCATTAGAGGAGTGACAATTGTGACTCTAGAAGCTCCAAGACAACAAGATCAACAAGGAATTCAAAGGTATGATTCTAGATCTGTTTCAATATTGTTATTACACCTAAATAGTCATTAGAAGTCTTGGATTCAAAGCATGTTTAATTAGAAAGCCTAGATCCAAGCATTAGGGTTTTGCGTGCGCACATAGGAAAGTTCTTATGGCTAAAACCCATCAGTGGTATCAGAGCCTAGCTTGGTTTTCATTAAATTGTTGCTTAATTGTCTTTAAACTAAACTGCAAAATTCGATTTTTGTGTTTCTGAGTCATGGACTCGGCGAGTTCCATAGTGGACTTGGCAAGTTGGCCTGACTTGGCGAGTCCCTTGGTGCACTCGGCGAGTCCAAGCGTCATGAATGGCCAGATTCGGGATTTCTTCATGATTATCTTATGGAAACTTACCTTAATCATATTAGATCAACCCTAATCCGATTTTATGATATATATGACTATTATCTTGATCTAATTAAAGATATTTATCAACTAATAAAATATTTAATTTCCTTATATGATAATAAATTAATTATTTTGATTATTTTGGTAATTATCTTGCAAGAAATCTTGAATAAATCAAATATAGATAATTAGGAAATTAATTGTTAATTGAAATTATTTGTTATTTGATCCTCCATGTTTTAAATGTTTAAAACTTGTCTTCAAGTTTTGAAATTTATATTTTGTAATTAAAAGTTTTAATTTATACAGTTTAAATTTCAAACCCTAGATTTTAAAATGTTTAAAATACAACCCTATACTAATATAATATTACAAGATTAATATATATATATATATATATATATATATATATATATATATATATATGTATGTATAACTAAAATGCTAGTCTTACCGTTAGTAGGTCTCATTCACGAAGCCGATCTATAAGGTGGGTATAAGGTTGCGGCCTATAAAATGACACTTAATGGGTGTACACTCACACCCACCGCTTGCTTGATCGGTGGATGGTCGTTAGCCGAACGGGTAGGATAGGGCAACCTCATCCTCTCATTAAAAGTATAATAGGAAATACAAAGTAACTACACATATTTTAAAATTTCCCAATCTTAGTTACTTTAGGAAAAGTGAATTGATGCAATCCCATGAAATTACACTTTGCACCCTTGCTAAGAAGTTAGTGGAGCGTGTGTGGTTTACCGGCACACTAATTGGTTCTAAGCAAAGGTGTAAAAGGGTGATTCATTGTTTATCATAGTTCGATGGAGCGTGTGTGGTTTATCGGCACATTGAATAGGTGATCGTTACAATGAAGGCACCATGTGAATTTGCATGGTAATTCACACCCGCTTTGTGATCCTCAGTATCCCAGTCACAAACAAGAGGGGCATATCGAGATTTAAACATGCCATTGAATAGTTTCAATGAATCTCATCCGAACCGAGGAATTCTCAATACATTTAGAACTAATAGTTAGGTTTTATGGTGGAGAATTAGTGAATCGTCATTCACTTACCTTCAATTTATTTGCATGTTAGATTACGGCATCCTTTTTCTCATATGTAAATGTTATTGTTGGATCCTAGCCCTAATTTTTCTTATTGGGTGATAATTAGGGATTCATATTCTAATCTATCTTTGTCCTTTCTATTTGTAGATGTCGAACGCAAACAACGCTGCTGCTAGTTCTTTCACGTTGACGAGCCTTTGCCAAAAGGTCACCTTTGATGGAACGAACTTTAGCGAATGGATAAGATACATTCGCACCATTGCTCGCTATAAGGATAATGAGTATGTCCTCGATGAGAAGCTCGAGAAGATCAACCCTGAAATCGCTACTCCGGCTGAAATTACCGCTTTTGAAACTCATGAGCGAGATGCAACAAAGGTACATTGCATCATGATAGCCACCATGAACTCCGAATTCCAAAAGTCCTACGAGGACATGTACCCATACGAGATGCATCAAGACTTATTGGAGAGATACCACCAAAACGCGAGACAAGAGCGTTATGAGATTTTCACTAACATGATTTCCGTTAAGATGGGTCTTGGAGAATCTCTTACCGTGCACCTGCAAAAGATGCAAAGGTATGTCGACTGCCTTCGCAAGTTAAATGTTGACTTTGGGGAAGACTTGGCGATCGACATGGTGCTTCACTCTTTGCCTCCGATGTACAATCAATTTAGGATGACCTACCACATGAACAAAGAGGAGGTCACCCTAAGCAAACTCCAAGGTCTCTTGAGGGTCGCTGAGAGCAACTTCAAAGACAAGTCTGTTGCACTAACTCCCAATCCACCCGCTGCTCCTGTCTTGGCTATTGGTCAAGGAAAAGGAAAGAAGAGGAAGGCTTCGTCTAAGAACTATCGCAAGGTTAAAGCCCGAGATGGTGCCTCTTCTAGTGGGACCAAAGTTGATCCCGCTAAGCCCTGCCCTAACCCGAAGGAGGCAGAGTGCCACCACTGCCACAAGATAGGACATTGGAAGAGAAGCTGCCCAGAATACCTGCAAGCCATCAAGGAAGGAAAGATCAAGCCATCTTTCGCAGGTATATATACAATCAAATCTAACGATTCTAATCATGCTATTTCTTGGGTTCTTGATACCGGTTGTGGTTATCACATTTGTTCTAATGTGCAGGGACTAAGAAGAAGTAGGGATGTGGAGCAAGGAAGAATCAATCTAATCATGGGGAACAAAAGATCGTCGCCTGTGACCAAGATTGGAGTGTATTCTTTAGTGCTTAGGAATAATTTATGTTTAGATTTGAACAATTGTTGCTATTCGCCAGAAATGGCTAGAAACATCATTTCATATCATGGTTTATATAGACAAGGTTTTAGATTTTCTTTTAATAATGAGAATGGTTCTATTTTGGCTTATCTAAATGGTGTCTTTTACTTTGAAGCTATACCATGTAATGGAATTTATGAAACTGTTATGATTGTTGATAACTTAGGAAATGATGTTTTGAATATAGATTCTTCCACTAGTATGGATAAAGCATCCTTGTGGCATTGTCGTCTTGGACATGTCAACAAGAAACGCATAGCCCAACTCCAAAAGGATGGAGTGTTGGAGTCATTCGACCTTAGGGAAGATGACACATGCGAGTCTTGTTTACTTGGAAAGATGACGAAGTCGCCCTTCACGAGTACGTGTGAAAGGGGTGAGGGTCTATTGGACTTAATACATACCGATGTATGTGGACCGTTTAGATCAACCACGAAGGATGGGAACCGCTTCTACGTGACTTTTACCGATGATTATAGTAGATATGGGTATATCTATTTAATCAAGCAAAAGTCAGAAACTTTTGAAAAGTTCAAAGAGTTCAAGAATGAAGTGGAGAATCAATTGGGCAGGAAAATCAAGATGCTTCGATCCGATCGAGGAGGAGAGTACCTAAGTCTTGAATTCCACGATTATCTCAAGGAGTGTGGAATAGTTTCGCAATTGACGCCTCCTAGGACACCGCAGTTGAATGGTGTGGCAGAAAGGTGTAATCGAACCTTATTGGATATGGTTCGCTCTATGATGAGTCGTGCTTCACTACCTATCTCTTTTTGGGGGTATGTCTTAGAGACTGCCACCCATATCCTTAACCGAGTCCCTACTAAGAAGGTTGCCAAAACACCTCACGAGATGTGGATAGGGAAAGCTCCCTCGTTGGCACATATCAAGGTTTGGGGTTGCGAGGCTTTCGTAAGACGAGATACTCACGACAAGCTCGAACCTCGAAGTGAGCAATGTATTTTCATCGGCTACCCGCAGACATCCTTTGGATATCTCTTCTATAGACCGAAGGACAATGTTGTCTTTGTTGCGAGGATAGGAGTTTTCCGAGAGCGAGAACTCATAGGCCAAGGAGACAGTGGGAGGCAAATCGAGCTTGAAGAGATTCAAGAGTCGATAGATGAAGGAACCTCTACCGCTGACACTCAACCCGAGGAGGAAACTCCGGTTGAACCGATTGATGAATCCTTACTTCTTAGACGTTCCGATAGAGTTAGAGTTCTACCCCAGTTTTATGGTTTTCATATTACTACCGAAGGGGACACGTATATTAGTGATGGTACACTACTAAATCTTGATGAACCTAATAGCTATAAGGAAGCCATGGCAGGCCCGGAGTCTACAAAATGGAAAGAGGCAATGGATAGCGAGATCCAATCCATGTATGATAACCAAGTTTGGAATTTGGTTGATTATGTGCCCGGACGTAAGACCGTTGGGTGCAAATGGATCTTGAAGAAAAAGACCGACGTGGATGGAAACGTACACACATATAAAGCGCGATTGGTTGCGAAGGGCTTTACTCAAACTTCCGGAGTTGACTATGATGAGACCTTCTCACCAGTTGCGAAGATAAAATCTATTAGAGTGATGCTAGCGATTGCCGCATTTCATGATTATGAGATTTGGCAAATGGATGTCAAGACCGCCTTCCTTAATGGAAAGTTGGCTGAGGATGTTTACACGGCTCAGCCAGAGGGGTTTGTGGATCCGAAGCATCCGAATAGAGTGTGTAAACTTGAGAAATCCATTTATGGACTTAAGCAAGCGTCTTGCAGATGGAATCTTTGCTTCGATGAGAAAGTCAAAGAGTTTGGATTTGTATGAAGTGAAGATGAGTCTTGTGTATATGTCAAAGCCAGTCGGAGTATAGTAAGCTTCCTCGTTCTATATTTCGATGACATATTACTCATAGGAAACGACATCCCGACTCTGCAGGAGGTTAAGTCCTGGCTCGGGAAGTGCTTTGCGATGAAGGACCTCGGAGAGGCTTCTTACATTTTGGGAATAAGGATAGTAAGAGAAAGAAGTAAGAGACTAATTGGACTTAGTCAGAACACTTACATGGAAAAGGTACTGAAACATTTTAGTATGGAAAACTCAAAGAAGGGAGAATTACCGATACAAAGTAATGCCAAGTTGAGTAAGACTCAAAGTCCGAGTACCGAAGCTGAGATAGCAGAAATGAGACGAGTTCCATACGCTTCCGCAGTTGGCTCAATCATGTACGCTATGACTTGTACTCGCCCTGATGTAGCCTTTGCTTTGAGCATGGTTAGCAGATATCAAGGGAAACCTGGCAGAGCACATTGGATTGCGGTGAAGAATATCCTTAAGTACCTTCGGAGGACAAAGGAATGGTTCTTAGTCCTCGGAGGGAGTGATGACTTGAAGGTGCGATGGTATAGTGACGCCAGCTTTCAAACCGACAGGGACAACTACCGTTCGCAGTCGGGCTGGGTCTTTACCCTGAATGAAGGAGCAGTGACATGGAAAAGTTCCAAGCAGGAAACCGTAGCTGATTCAACATGCAAATCAGAGTACATTGCAGTGAGCGAAGCGTCGAAGGAGGCAATATGGCTGAAGAACTTCATCGGTGATCTTGGAGTTGTACCTGCCATAAAAGGAGCCCATGGAGATTTTCTGTGATAACGAAGGAGCGGTTGCCTTGACCAAGGAACCGAGGGATCATGGTAGATCATGACATATCGACAGAAAATATCACTTCATTAGACATCGTGTAGAAGAAGGACAACTCGTAGTGAAGAGGATATCATCAGAAGATAACCCAGCAGATCCGCTTACGAAGGGACTGAGTAGGGTTAAGCACTTGTAGCATGCTAGGAGTATTGGGCTGAAGGATGATATTAGCATAGATTAGATAGTATTAGAAACGTGTAATAGATAAATGTAATTAACATTTGATGATTAGATAAAGGAGTTTTATTTATGAGTAATGTTACTATCTTATGTTAATTGTTTAGCTATTGTTTCACTTTGCATGTTTTGACTTCCAGAATAATTGAGTTTATTAGGAATAATCGAATTATTCAAATTGTCCACAATCGTTCATATGTCGGAAGTAGATATGAATGAAGATTGTCATGAATCGGTGCGTAGATTGTCTAAATGGTATTAGACATAGCAAAGGGTTTCTGCGACATTCATGAGTGCTTATGAACTGGTTTTGAGCATTGGAACAAACCCGCGCTTTCTGGAATCACCTTATGGAATATGATATAAAAGGGTGATCGCGAGACGATAATATCATATAGTCTTAAAACCTAGATATATGGATTGTTATTTGCTAATTGATTGTACATTGATAATGCGAAAACGCATTGGTAACTCAATGTTATAAAACGCATTGTTGTGTATAGTTGATTATTAAATAAGTAAATGCATATAAGTCGAAGTTTATCTGTAACTTTTATCTAATAAGGTAAAAGCGATATCTCGGCCGCTCGATGATTTGATTTGACTTATGTGTCGGGCCCGGTCAGAACTGAATTGATGTGTTCGATTAAGTTCTATGTCGAATAAATCAGAGATCGAGAAACCTAAATGCTTGACTAACCATTCCATAGGATTGTCAGCATGATATCTAACAGTGGACTGTACGATCCCTTATCTAAAGGACAAGATTGATTAGATCAGAGTTTGACAGCATCTTTGAGAGCTATGATTGCAAATCGAATTGTACTTGTGCATATAGTTACTAGACTTATCCAAGTTAGAGACTGTTGGAATAGTGTCTAAGGCTGCAACTATATTAGGCAAGTAATTGACCCGGTTGTGCATGGTCGTTTTGGGTTGCCTTCACCATAGCAACTTGATAGGATGATTTATTAAGAGAGAGTAAATATTATTAGTATATTATGAGAATAATATAAAGAATAATATATTGTTATTTGATTAATATAAGTCATGGAATTAATTGGAATTAATTTGGTGACTTAAAGAGATTAATTAAATAAGAGGGTATAATCTGTCAATTGTTTGATAGTTAAACTTTAGACTGTAAATCCATATAGATATGGATTGGACAGATTCTAGAAGCTAAAGGATAGCTTGAATCGTCCATTGCTTATCTAAGGAATGGATTTGGATAGCCTTAAGAGAAGATTATCCAATTAGGGTTTAGGTTGTAACCCTTAAGGAGTCTACAAGTATAAATAGACCATATGGCAAATCGACACTTCATCTAAAGTAAGAGAACCCTGGCCGATTTCCTCCCCTCTCCTCTCTCCCAAATCATCCTCCTTGCTATTTGGTGTTTGTAAGCCATTAGAGGAGTGACAATTGTGACTCTAGAAGCTCCAAGACAACAAGATCAACAAGGAATTCAAAGGTATGATTCTAGATCTGTTTCAATATTGTTATTACACCTAAATAGTCATTAGAAGTCTTGGATTCAAAGCATGTTTAATTAGAAAGCCTAGATCCAAGCATTAGGGTTTTGCGTGCGCACATAGGAAAGTTCTTATGGCTAAAACCCATCACATTGGGTGTGGGGGCATCTTCATCCAAAACGATCTCCGGTGGCTTTTCGGAATCTTGATCAGAACTTTGGTGTTTTCTTTTAAAAAACCCATCAATAGTTGATTGTTTTTTCATGTTGATATCCACTATAACAAACAAATGATTTTTTTTTTATTTTAAAAAGATAATATAAAATATTTATGATATAAATTAGTTTCATATCAAAACAACAAATATATATATATATATATATATATATATATATAATTCTTAGGAATTTATATGCAAATAAATCAACATTTATTTTAGAAATAGTGAATAATAAACTAATACATATAATAAGACATCATGAATAATAAATTAATAAATATAAAATAATATATACATATTATGTATATATTAATTCAATTTGTATATCTAATATATTGATTCAATATATGTATGTCAGAGTGTAGTCAATTCAAAAAGCATAGTTTTTACTTTATTAATAAAGTATTGTCTATTTGCCTAGGGCCCTAATATGTAGACTATGATATACTCATATATATAATCGATGATTAATAGATGTATAAAGAAAAAGAAGGAAACTCATGTACCTGGTAAAGTGAGAACGAAGACAACGGAGACTGAATAAGGTGCAGGCTCCGGCGACGATGGAGTCGGAGTTCAGGTTTCAACAGCCAACAGTCCAGGCTTCGGCGAGACGACGACTAGCAAAGAGGAGAAAGAGCATACAATACAAACGGACTGAACAATCCGACGACCGGAAAAGAGTACAAGACAGTAGTGGTCCTAACGGGCGACGATGTTCTTCTGGTGTGTTAGAGAAATAGTATTATGGCGGCCGGAATAAACTTTGGATCGTAGGTTTAAACTTTTCAGTTTTCTTAAACACAAACTTGGGTTAAATTGTTATAATTTGGATTAGATCGTTGGGTTTTTATAGATACTATGTTTTCTCATTTTATAGAATCCTAAATAAATAAGGTTAGCTTTGATTTGTTTGTGATCTTCCGATAATTTTGATACCGTTTATTCTTTCATATGTATTCACTTGATCTAGAAAACGGGGGGCCAAAGATGTCATTCCAGTAGATTTTTTTTAACTATAATATTGATTATGTATAACAGACATTAGAAGGCCTAAAATCGGGGAGGCCATGGCCTCCTCCAGCCCCTAAGACGGTCCGTCACTGGTAATTACACATGGACAAAATTTCCTAGCCTTAAAGTACTAGTTGTGACATGCATGGTCCTTAAGCTAAGGAATTAGGGTTTCCTCCTAAAACCCTAGCTTTGGCTCTAAGCATTATCTATATAAAAGGGCCTTGACCTCTCATATTATCGGCCATCATATCTTAAGAAGAGAAAGCCAAAATTTTGTTCTCTCCTTCTCCTTTCTCCTTTCTCCTCTCTCATCCTATTGCTAGTGTTGGGTGTGAACCATTAGAGGCACAAAATTTATGGTGCTTTCTCTCCAAGCTTCAACAACACAAGGGTTTCTTGTTATTCATCAATAAAAATCAAAGGTATGTTTTCTAACCCTAGATACCATTTTCGAAAATAATATAGAATTCCTAGGGTTTCCTAATTGATGTTTAAATGTTTTATGTTCAATTAGAGAAAAGTGATGGGTTTTGAGCATTCTAACACTCCTATGGTGTACATGCAACCTATAAACCTTGGATCCATGTTTTCTCTATTATACATGCAAATATTTAATATTCCAAGGTTTCATCGTTACTAGCATAATATGAAGCAACTATACTACAAAAGCCTAGTTAGATAACATACCTTTTGATGGAGCTTGAAGTCTTGATCTTTAAGAGCTTAGCCCCAATAGTGTGGAAGCCTCAAGTGGAATCGCAAATCACCAAAAACACCTTGGAAAACTTGAGAGAATAGAATGCACACTAGAAATTGGCCCACTATTGTATCCTTACACACTAGTCAATTTCATGTGCCAAAGACCTCTTTATATTAGGGGTGGAATTGGTACGATACCAAGTTTTTTTTTTCCTTCAAACCGTGTACCGTTCCAATTATAATTGGCATAAAGTTTTACCTACCAATACCGTACCAATGATACTTGGTACCAATTTAGTTGGTTACCAACAAATTTGGTTGGTACATATTGGTATTGATATATACCAAAATATTTAAATAATATCTATACTTGAAGAGTTTGAGACTATAATCTATATAAGACTTCACATTATAATCATCACTTAATGGTTAGAAAGTTTTCCAAATATGAACATGAGTTGAAGTTGTGGTCGTCGCTTGTTGTAATAAATCATTTTAGTGTCATGTACTTTCCTTAACCTTGTGTTAGTAATTTCTTTACTATAATGTTTCGTTCAAAAAAGAATCAAGATCAATATAATTGTATTACTAACTCCGACTATTACTTGTTAGTTAATACTCCTATTTAAAACTTGAAAATGTAAGAATATATATATATATATATATATATATATATATATATATATATATATATATATATTGGTTGGTATGGTACAACCGTGGTATTCAAAATTTTGTACCGTTACCGTACCAAGACTACTTAATTGGCATGGTATTACCGGCTGTAACGCCCGGGTTTCAGGGCTAATCATATTTATCAATGTAATAGTCTAGGTCAACTATTGTAAATCTTTTTGAAGTAATAAAGATGAAATATTTGAGTATTATGTGAATTATGTGTGTTTATGTGTTTATTATTTAATTATAAATGTATAATTAATAAAGAATAAAAATAAGCGTCAAAATTAAAGTGTGATATAAGCCCGATATCTTTATATAATGTTGTAGAGGTCGAAACAAGGATTTCGGGGATATAAAGAACACCGAAATCCGAGTTATAACGAAGAAGTTATGACCCGTCGAAGTTTCGCGACAGAACCGACGCGAAACCGGGAAGCGTAAATAGTGAATTTACGATAGAGCGAGATTTAGCCTTAGTGCTCTAAAGTAAATTCTTAGAATATGTTAAACTAAGAACAACGATAAAAAGAACGCCCAAATCTGACTTCGTATGAAGAAGTTATGATTTTTCGAAGTTTCGTAATAGCAGTGTACAACCCAAAATTCGAATATTAGATCGAGTGATTTTTAGCCGACACGACCTAAACGATAATCGAAGATCTCGTTAAGAGTAGCATAACAAGAAAAAGATGGGCGAAAACGGATGTCGGATGAAGAAGTTATGAGGATTTAATAGACCAATCCTGTCCCGGCCTCTTAATAATATAAAATTTAAAATCGAGTCAAAATTAGCCGACGAAGTCTAAACGAAAGTTGTAGAGTACGTTCCCACCTTCGCGTGGATATAAAGAACGTCGAAAACGGAGCTCGTACGCGAAAGTTACGAATTTTTAAAGTTTATGATCGAATTTGCGAAGGCTGATAAGGAATTGATGACGTGGCGCGTTGTGGGCCGTCCATCGCTGATCAGTGAACGCTTCGGATTCGGACACACCTTCCTTCGCTACGCCCCACATCCGAGGTTGGTACGCCCAGCGTACCTTCTCGCCTTATCCATCCGACGAACATGCGAGACAGCTGGACCGATGCTGGCATTCTTATCCGAGACTACGCCCAGCGTAGCTGCTGGACGCACAACGTACCTCCGAAGGCTCGCGCCTATAAATAGGCTGCGAGGGTTGCCGAGCAAAACACACCAAAATCCTTTCTCTCTCTAATTTCTTTCTCTCTCTACAACCCCAAACCCCCCTAAACCCTAGAAAAACCCCCTAGCACCCTAAGGAAGCCCCGAGGCTCCCGGAGTCCCGAGAAAAAGGAGTCTTTCGGTTTCGAAACGCTGCTCCAAATAGGTTTCGGTTTTCGATAAAATTCGCTGTAAGTGTGCTACGCTTATGCAATTTTTAATATAGCTTTCAAATAATTATATGAATGTTATTAGGTCCTTAAAATAATTATTTGGGCTATTATTATGAGTTATATTTGATGGGTTTTGGCAATATGAACATTCCTATGTGCACATGCAAACCCTAATGCTTGGATCTAGGTTTCACTAATTAAACATGCTTTGAATCCAAGACTTCTAATGACTAATTAGATATAAGAACAATACAAAATCAGATCTAAAAGTTTACCTTTGAATCTCTTGTTTGATCTTGTTGTCTTGGAGCTCTAGAGTCACAATTGTCACTCCTCTAATGGCTTACAAACACCAACTAGCAAGGAGGATGATTTGAGAGAGAGGAGAGAGATTAGAAATCGGCCAGGGTTTCTTTGCTTTAGCAGAGGTGTCGATTTCCCTTTCCCTAGGTGTCTATTTATACTTGTAAGGCTCCTAGGGTTTCACCCTTAAACCCTAGTTGGATAATCTTTCCTTAAAGCAATCCAAATCCTTTCCAAAGATAAGCCTTGGACGAATTTGAGGC
Organism: Lactuca serriola; assembly: GCF_051521515.1. NCBI lineage: Eukaryota > Viridiplantae > Streptophyta > Magnoliopsida > Asterales > Asteraceae > Lactuca > Lactuca serriola. Next base: position 281,915,140 of record NC_136412.1, on the reverse strand, counting down.
TATCCCAAGCCCTAGGATCGTCCAACCCTTATCCCTTAAGGATTTACAGCCCAAAGTCCAAACTATCAAACAATTGACAGTTTATACCCTCTTATTTAATTAATCTCTTTAAGTCACCAAATTAATACTAATTAATTCATGACTTATATTAATCAAATAACAATATTATTATTCATTATATTATTCTCATAATATATTAATAATATCTATTCTCTCATAATAAATCATCCTATCAAGTTGCTATTGTGAAGGCAACCCAAAACGACCATGCATAATCGGGTCAAATACTTGCCTAATATAGTTGCAGCCTTAGACACTATTCCAACAGTCTCCCACTTGGATAAGTCTAGTAACTATATGCACAAGTACAATTCGATTTGCAATCGTAGCTCTCAAAGACGCTGTCAAACTCTGATCTAATCAATCTTGTCCTTTAGATAAGGGATCGTACAGTCCTCTGTTAGATATCATGCTGACAATTCTATGGAATAATTAGTCAAGCATTTAGGTTTCTCGATCTCTGATTTATTTGACATAGAACTTAATCGAACACATCAATTCAGTTCTGACCGGGCCCGACACATAAGTCAAATCAAATCATCGAGCGGCCGAGATATCGCTTTTACCTTCTTAGGATAAAAGTTACAGATAAACTTCGACTTATATGCATTTATTTATTCATTAATCAACTATACACAACAATGCGTTTTATAACACCGAGTTACTGATGCGTTTTCACATTATCAATGTACAACCAATTAACAAATAACAAACCATATATCTAGGTTTTAAGACTATATGAAATTATCGTCTTGTGATCACCCATTTATATATCATATTCCATAAGGTGATTCCAGCAAGCGCGGGTTTGTTCCAATGCTCAAAACTAGTTCATAAGCACTCATGAACGTCGCAGCAATCGTTTGCTATGTCTAATACCATTTAGACAATCTACGCACCAATTCACGACAATCTTCATTCATATCTACTTCCAACATATGAACGATTGTGGACAATTTGAATAACTCGATTATTCTTAATAATTTTAATTATTTTGGAAGTCAAAACATTCAAAATAAAATAATAGTTAAACAATTAACATAAGACAGTAACATTACTCATAAATAATACTCCTTTATTTAATCATCAAATGTTAATTACATTTATCTATTACATGTTTCTACTACTATCTAATCTATGCTAATATCATCCTTCAGCCCAATACTCCTAGCATGCGGCAAGTGCTTAACCCTACTCAGTCCTTTCGTAAGCGGATCTGCTGGGTTATCTTCCGATGATATCCTCTTCACTACGAGTTGTCCTTCTTCTACATGATGTCTAATAAAGTGATGCTTTCTGTCAATATGTCGAGATCTACCATGATCCCTTGGTTCCTTGGTCAAAGCAACCACTCCTTCATTATCACAGAAAATCTCCATGGGTTCCGTTATGGCAGATACAACTCCAAGATCACCGATGAAGTTCTTCAACCATATTGCCTCATTCGACGCTTCGCTCGCTACAATGTGCTCTGATTCGCACGTTGAATCAGCTACGGTTTCCTGCTTGGAACTTTTCCAAGTCACTGCTCCTCCATTCAGGGTAAAGACCTAGCCCGACTGCGAACGGTAGTTGTCCCTGTCGGTCTGAAAGCTGGCGTCACTATACCATCGCACCTTCAAGTCATCACTCCCTCCGAGGACTAAGAACCATTCCTTCGTCCTCCAAAGGTACTTAAGGATATTCTTAACCGCAATCCAATGGGCTCTGCCAGGGTTCCCTTGATATCTAAAGCAAAGGCTACATCAGGGCGAGTACAAGTCATAGCGTACATGATTGAGCCAACTGCGGAAGCATATGGTACTCGGCTCATTTTAGCTATTTCAACTTCGGTACTCGGACTTTGAGTCTTACTCAACTTGGCATTACTTTGTATCGGTAATTCTCCCTTCTTCGAGTTTTCCATACTAAAACGTTTTAGTACTTTCTCTAAGTAAGTGTTCTGACTAAGTCCTATTAGTCTCTTACTTCTCTCTCTTACTATCCTTATTCCCAAAATATAGGAAGCCTCTCCGAGGTCCTTCATAGCGAAGCACTTCCCGAGCCAGGACTTAACTTCCTGCAGAGTCGGGATGTCGTTTCCTATGAGTAATATGTCATCGACATATAGAACGAGAAAGCTAACTATACTCCCATTGGCTTTGACATATACACATGATTCATCTTCGCTTCGTACAAATCCAAACTCTTTGACTTTCTCATCGAAGCAAAGATTCCATCTGCGAGATGCTTGCTTAAGTCCATAAATGGACTTCTCAAGCTTACACACTCTATTCAGATGCTTCGGATCCACAAACCCCTCTGGCTAAGCCATGTAAACATCCTCAGCCAACTTTCCGTTAAGGAAAGCGGTCTTGACATCCATTTGCCAAATCTCATAATCATGAAATGCGGCAATCGCTAGCATCACTCTAATAGATTTTATCTTCGCAACTGATGAGAAGGTCTTGTCATAGTCAACTCCGGGAGTTTGAGTAAAGCCCTTCGCGACCAATCGCGCTTTATATGTGTGTACGTTTCCATCCACGTCGATCTTCTTCTTGAAGATCCATTTGCACCCAACGGTCTTACGTCCGGGCACATTATCAACCAAATGCCAAACTTGGTTATCATACATGGATTGGATCTCGCTATCCATTGCCTCTTTCCATTTTGCAGACTCCGGGCCTGCCATGGCTTCCTTATAGCTATTAGGTTCATCAAGGTTTATTAGTGTACCATCACTAATATACGTGTCCCCTTCGGTAGTAATATTAAAACCATAAAACTGGGGTTGAACTCTAACTCTTTCAGAATGTCTAAGAGGTAAGGACTCGTCAATTGGTTCAACCGGAGTTTCCTCCTCGGGTTGAGTGCCAACGGTAGAGGTTCCTTCATCTATCGACTCTTGAATCTCTTCAAGCTCGATTTGCCTCCCACTGTCTCCTTGGCCTATGAGTTCTCGCTCTCGGAAAAATCCTATCCTCGCAACAAAGACAACATTGTCCTTCGGTCTATAGAAGAGATATCCAAAGGATTTCTGCGGGTAGCCGATGAAAATACATCACTCACTACGAGGTTCGAGCTTGTCGTGAGTATCTCGTCTTACGAAAGCCTCGCAACCCCAAACCTTGATATGTGCTAACGAGGGAGCTTTCCCTGTCCACATCTCGTGAGGTGTTTTGGCAACCTTCTTAGTAGGGACTCGTTTAAGGATATGGGCGGTAGTCTCAAAGGCATACCCCCAAAAAGAGATAGGTAGTGAAGCACGACTCATCATAGAGCGAACCATATCCAATAAGGTTCGATTACGCCTTTCTGCCACACCATTCAACTGCGGTGTCCTAGGAGGCGTCAATTGTGAAACTATTCCACACTCCTTGAGATAATCGTGGAATTCAAGACTTAGGTACTCTCCTCCTCGATCGGATCGAAGCATCTTGATTTTCCTGCCCAATTGATTCTCCACTTCATTCTTGAACTCTTTGAACTTTTCAAAAGTTTCTGACTTTTGTTTGATTAAATAGATATACCCATATCTACTATAGTCATCGGTAAAAGTCACGTAGAAGCGGTTCCCATCCTTCGTGGTTGATCTAAACGGTCCACATACATCGGTATGTATTACGTCCAATAGACCCTCTCCCCTATCACACGTACTTGTGAAGGGTGACTTGGTCATCTTTCCAAGTAAACAAGATTCGCATGTGTCATCTTCCCTAAGGTCGAATGACTCCAACACTCCATCCTTTTGGAGTTGGGCTATGCGTTTCTTGTTGACATGTCCAAGACGACAATGCCACAAGGATGCTCTATCCATACTATTGGAAGAATCTATATTCAAAACATCATTTCCTAAGTTATCAACAATCATAACAGTTTCATAAATTCTATTACATGGTATAGCTTCAAAATAAAAGACACCATTTAGATAAGCCAAAATAGAACCATTCTCATTATTAAAAGAAAATCTAAAACCTTGTATAAAAAAACCATGAAATGAAATGATGTTTCTAGCCATTTCTGGCGAATAGCAACAATTGTTCAAATCTAAACTTAAACCATTCCTAAGCACTAAAGAATACACTCCAATCTTGGTCACAGACGACGATCTTCTGTTCCCCATGATTAGATTTATTCTTCCAGCCTCCACATCCCTATTTCTTCTTAGTCCCTGCACATTAGAACAAATGTGGTAACCACAACCGGTATCAAGAACCCAAGAAATAGCATGAGATGAATCGTTAGATTTGATTGTGTATATACCTGCGAAAGACGGCTTGATCTTTCCTTCCTTGATGGCTTGCAGGTACTCTGGGCAGCTTCTCTTCCAATGTCCTATCTTGTGGCAGTGGTGGCACTCTGCCTCTTTTGGGTTAGGGCAGGGTTTAGCACGATCAACTTTGGTCCCACTAGAAGAGGCACCATCTCGGGCTTTAACCTTGCGATAGTTCTTAGACGAAGCCTTCCTCTTCTTTCCCTTTCCTTGTCTAATAGCCAAGACAGGAGCAACGGGTGGATTGGGAGTTGGTGCAATAGACTTGTCCTTGATGCATCTCGTACAGGTACATGTCCTCATAGGACTTTTGGAATTCGGAGTTCATAGTGGCTATCATGATGCAATGTACCTTCGTTGCATCTCGCTCGTGAGTTTCAAAAGCAGTCATTTCAGCCGGAGTAGCGATTTCAGGGTTGATTTTCTCGAGCTTCTCATCGAGGACATACTCCTTATCCTCATAGCGAGCAATAGTGCGAATGTATCTTATCCATTCGCTAAAGTTCGTCCCATCGAAGGTGACCTTTTGACAAAGGCTCATCAATGTGAAAGAACTAGCAGCAGCCTTGTTTGCGTTCGACATCTACAAATAGAAAGGACAAAGATAGATTAGAATATGAATCCCTAATTATCACCCAATAAGAAAATTAGGGCTAGGATCCAACAACAACATTTACATATGAGAAAAAGGATGCCGTAATCTAACATGCAAACAATTTGAAGGTAAGTGAATGACGATTCACTAATTCTCCACCATGAAAACCTAACTATAAGTTCTAAAAGAATTTGAGAATTCCTAGGTTTAGATGAGATTCATTGAAACTTTTCAATGGCATGTTTAAATCTTGATATGCCCCTCTTGTTTGTGACTGGGATACCGAGGATCACAAAGCGGGTGTGAATTACCATGCAAATTCACATGGTGCCTTCATTGTAACGATCACCTATTCGATGTCCCGGTAAACCACACACGCTCCATCGAACTATGATAAACAATGAATCACCCTTTGCCACCTTTGCTTAGAACCAATTAGTGTGCCGGTAAACCACACACGCTCCACTAACTTCTTAGCAAGGGTGCAAAGTGTAATTTCATGGGATTGCATCAATTCACTTTTCCTAAAGTAACTAATATTGGGAAATTTTAAAATATGTGTAGTTACTTTGTATTTCCTATTATACTTTTAATGAGAGGATGAGGTTGCCCTATCCTACCCGTTCGGCTAACGACCCTCCACCGATCAAGTAAGCGGTGGGTGTGAGTGTACACCCATTAAGCGCCATTTTATAGGCCGCAACCTTATACCCACCTTATAGACCGGCTTCGTGAATGAGGCCTACTAACGGTAAGACTAGCATTTTAGTTATACATATATATATATATATATATATATATATATATATATATATATATATATATATATATTAATCTTGTAATATTATATTAGTATAGGGTTGTATTTTAAACTTGTAAAATTCTAGGGTTTGAAATTTAAATTGTCTAAATTAAACTTTTAATCACAAAACATAAATTTCAAAACTTGAGGACAAGTTTTAAACATTTAAAACATGGAGGATCAAATAACAAATAATCTTAATTAACAATTAATTCCATAATTATCCATATTTTATTTATTTAAGATTTCTTGCATGATAATTTACCAATTTAATCAAAATAATTAATTAATTATCACATAAGGAAATTAAATATTTTATTAATTGATAAATCTCTTTAATTTTTTTTGAACCGGCAAATGGAGGGTAACCCGACCCGATGGATCAGGAATGTCTGGCGGGCCACCAAGAGGGGCACCACTCACCACCAAAGGGAACGAAGAATCGAACCCATGCCAATCCAGGGAAAATCCCCCAAATGTGCTCAGCCAAGAGTAGAACTCTTGACCTCACCCACTGAGGCCTATAACCCAGGATAAATCTCTTTAATTAGATCAAGATTATAGTCATATATATCAAAAAATCGGATTAGGGTTGATCTAATATGATAAAGGCAAGTTTCCATAAGATAAATATCAAAAAATCCCGAATCTGGCCCTTCCTGACGCTTGGACTCGCCGAGTCAGGACAACTCGTCGAGTCCACTATGGGACTCGCCGAGTCCATGACTCAAAAACATAAAATTCGAATTTTGCAAGCAAGATTCAAACAAACAAGCAACAATTTAATAGAAACAAATCTAGTCTCTGATACCACTGATGGGTTTTGGCCATATGAACATTCCTATGTGCACATGCAAACCCTAATGCTTGGATCTAGGTTTCTCTAATTAATCATGCTTTGAATCCAAGACTTCTAATGACTAATTAGATATAAGAACAATACAAAATCAGATCTAGAAGTTTACCTTTGAATCTCTTGTTTGATCTTGTTGTCTTGGAGCTCTAGAGTCACAATTGTCACTCCTCTAATGGCTTACAAACACCAACTAGCAAGGAGGATGATTTGAGAGAGAGGAGAGGGATTAGAAATCGGCCAGGGTTTCTTTGCTTTAGCAGAGGTGTCGATTTCCCTTTCCCTAGGGGTCTATTTATACTTGTAAGGCTCCTAGGGTTTCACCCTTAAACCCTAGTTGGATAATCTTTCCTTAAAGCAATCCAAATCCTTTCCAAAGATAAGCCTTGGACGAATTTGAGGCTATCCCAAGCCCTAGAATCGTCCAACCCTTATCCCTTAAGGATTTACAGCCCAAAGTCCAAACTATCAAACAATTGACAGTTTATACCCTCTTATTTAATTAATCTCTTTAAGTCACCAAATTAATACTAATTAATTCATGACTTATATTAATCAAATAACAATATTATTATTCATTATATTATTCTCATAATATATTAATAATATCTATTCTCTCATAATAAATCATCCTATCAAGTTGCTATTGTGAAGGCAACCCAAAACGACCATGCATAATCGGGTCAAATACTTGCCTAATATAGTTGCAGCCTTAGACACTATTCCAACAATATTGAGTGCTATTAACGCTTGTATAATAATAATAATAGTCAGACTATTAATTTGTCGTGGTTATCGTTAGACTAAACCCTAGTGGTATTGGTACTAGGTTTTATCAAAGGAATATCGTTTTGAGAGTATCGAAGCGCTGTCCGAGTGCTGAGTCACCACCTTTTAGGTGAGTGCATAGTTACTTTCAGCTTACACATATATATGAAGTATTTTATATAAATTACGTGCTATGTGTGCATATTATCTGAATACTTGCTATCTATGTTGGATGAACATCGTTATACATGTTTTCAATGATTTAAACTGTATATGTATTTTATATCTACGAAAATGTTGGGGTAAAACATGGGTAGATGTAATAGGTGATGTGTGATAAAATGATGAGAGGCCTTGATGTTGATGCTGTTGATTCTGTCATCTAGCGGAGTATGGATGACGACCACAGACTCTTCTAGACAGTCCAGTGGAACACTAACAGGCTCGCAACCTGTAGGTGTTTGTGAACGATGTGTTCACCGGTGTACTCTATCCCCCACATGGTTGCCTTTAGGACATTTATTGTTAAGGAATCCCCTTAGCAGTAGTGTCCATCTCGATGATGATCCTTAGGCTAGGTCCCTTATGATAGGTGTTTAGGGACGTAAAGTGAGGATAACGGGAACGGGTAATCGGGTTATTGTTGATTGATGAAATTAATAAACTTATTTATTGTGGGTTGAAAACCCTATGTGCTCACCAGGCTCCCAAGCCTGACCCACTCAGTTTTATGTATTACAGGTTGTGGCGCTTGAGCATAGATATGATGTTTGGACGAGGGATTACGGATATAGGCCTGTAGATATGAAATAATGTAGTAAGGCTTATATTGTACTGTTTATGCTTTTGATCTGTACGAACATGACATCCCAAGTCTTTTAATCAAAATACATTTCTATGGAAATGCTTTTGATAAATCTTTATCATATTTTGTTTTGGGACAAATTCCACAACATTTTTATTTGAAATGTTACTCTGATTTTTAAACAAAGCATAAACAAAATCGGTCTTTTCTGGCCGTGATTTTGGGGATGTCACAACGGCCAAACATATTGGCTACCAAACATGTTGGCTACCAATTTTATTGGTTCGGTTGGTAACATGTTGGTTGGTTCTCCGTGGTACATATTTGCCAGCCCTACTTTATATAGTATGGAGGATTAGGTTTACATTCATGTAAACCCTAATACCCATGACATTTCATTTTCATAGGATCCATGAGTTAAAAACTCCATGGAATATCCATGCAAGCTTAGCCCAACCTAAATGAACTTGACCTATGCTATATATATAAGAGTCCATATTTAATTAGTTCCTTTTGATCACTAAATTAATTCTAAATTAATTCTTGATCAATACTAATTAAATAATATGATTCCATATTAATATATTAGAACTTATAATATATTAATATAAATCATAAACATACTATTGTCAAAAGACTATCCATATAAATTGTTCCGGTGAAGTGCAACCTAAATGGACCATGATACTCTCGGGTCGAATAGATACCAATAATAGTTATGAGCTTAGAAATCTAATCCAACAAAAACATAATATATTAATATAAATCATAAACATACTATTGTCAAAAGACTATCCATATAAATTGTTCCAGTGAAGTGCAACCTAAATGGACCATGCTACTCTCGGGTCGAATAGATACCAATAATAGTTATGGGCTTAGACATCTAATCCAACAAAAACATAGATTGAGAAATTAGGGTTGCATGCACACATAGGTTTTTGTTTGTTATGCTCAAAACCCATAAGTGGTATCAGTGTATAGGTTTAGTTTTCTATTAAATTGATACAATGGTGACTTTGAACAAGGAGGAGAAAACAAAATCATTATTCTGTTCTTCCAACACGTCGTGGTGTTCTTCCAACAAGGCGTGTTGGCCCACAACACGGTGTGGTGATCATCAAACACGGCGTGTTGAGCTGTCAGATATGAAATTTTGTGCCTTATCTGCCTAATATGCTTTTATATGATAATTACTTGCTATACTTATCCTCCAAATGCGATTTTGGTGTATCTATGATTATAAATTAAAAGCTTAGAAGTTAGGAGATAAATATTTTGACTTAATTAATTGTCTTTGTTGATTAATATGATTATTTTAGGTGTATAACTAAATCTAGAGATTAATTGAATTAAATAATTAATGTTAAATGATATTTTGTCTTTTGAAAATGTTAATATACATCTTTATGGATTTTATTATTTTAATTAAGTAATTAATCAAAGGACAATTAATAAATCCATAAAATGGTTTAAAGTTGATTAAATTAAAAGTTTAGTTTATTAAAAGATTAAACCATTGCAATTTTAAAATGTTTTAGAATTCACCTTATACTATATATATTATTAAAACTTATATATATATATATATATATATATATATATATATATATATATATATATATATATTATATGTATAAGAAAAGTCATTTGAATCGATAGTACGCCTCATTAACGAAGCCAATCTATAAGGGGAGTTTAATAAAGCGACTTATAAAAGGACCATCATTAGGTATCCACTCTTACCCACCTCTCCCTTGATTGGTGGAGGGTCGTTAGCCGAACGAGTTTGATAGGACATAACCTCATTAAAATTATAATGATGAAAAGTAACTAAACCATTTTAAAATCTCACTCTTAGTTACTTTAGGAAAGTGTGAATTTGTATGCTAATCGATGAAATTTCACATTACACTTTGTAAGTCGTTAGTGGAGCGTGTGTGGTTAACCGACACACTAATGGGGGACTTGTAAAGGGTGGTAATGGGCGTCTCGAAAATTATGGTTGATTAATAGAGCGTGTGTGGTTAACCAACACATTAAAATGAGATGATAAATGACATAGCGAGTGCCAAGCTAATTTGTATGGTTATTGACGTCTACTTTGTGATCCTCGAAATCTCAATCACAAAAGTGAGAGCATAATCAAGATTAACACGCCATTGAATAGTTCAATGAATCTCAAATGATCTAGGAGTTTCATGAGATTGAAATTGGTAAATGCTTTACCTACCTAAAATAGATTCAAATTTGATTACGACATCCCTCTTGAAAGTTCGAATTGAAAATATGCATCCTAGCCTTAATTTAAATTTATGGGTTAATAATTAAGGGTTAATATCAACTAACTTGAATTCTCCTTTTTAATATTATAGATGTCAAGTTCAGACAACAATGGTCTTCCTCGTTCTTTGGGAAGTGGTTTTCCTCATCCTTCTGAAGATGATCTTCCACATTCTGATCAAGGTGAAGTTATGTTCCCTTCTTCGAGCAGTGATGGAACTGGATGTCATGCTTCTCCAACTCTTCCTCTTTCTCCTCCAGCGACTCTCCTTAAGTCATGCTTTCTTCAAGTTGAAAAATATGAAGTTACTCAAGTCCTGTTGGCATGTAAACATCAAGATGGAAAGTTTGTATGTGTGCATGCCCTGAAAATGAAATCGTACATTGATAGATTAGGGATGTTGGGTGTCATTTTCCCAAGGGAGTTGGCCATTGAATTGGTTCTACTTTCGCTTCCTAAGTCATATAGTCAGATCATTAAAGACTAATCTGTGAGAGACCACAACGTGACCTTAATTGATCTGACACATATGTTGATTGTTGCTGAAGCAGAAATGCTTAAGAGCACAAGTAAAGCAAAAGTGTTTGAAGGATATGTTTCCAAAAGTTCCATGGGCATTGATGATGGCGACAATGGTAGTCCAGAACAGATTTTTCTTCCTAATGGAAAGGGATCGGCCAAGGTCAAACCGTTTGACCATATGATAAAAAGAAAAGCTAGTTCTGAGATAGTTTCATGTGCTAATCCTAAAAGGTCTATATGTTTTTATTGCCAATTAGAGGGGCATTGGTTACCAAGCTTCCCATACTACCTGAAAGATCTCAAATATGGTAAAGTCAAGTCATGTGACTCTATTTCAGGTACATCTATTATCTAACTCCATTATTTTAAGAAGTTCCTATTCGTAGATTTTTAATACATGATGTGATGATCACATTTGATGTGTTGTAGGATATAAGAGAAAGAAGGAAGCTTAAAAAGATTAAGTTGAACCTGATCGTGATAGATGGATTTTGGTCACATGGTTCGATGATCAGATTTTTGAGGTACTGCTTCGGAGATATGATAGATTGCTTAGGAAATGTCTAGAAACATTATTTTTCATTTCTGCATTGTAGGGAAAAGTTCCAAAATTTTCATTTACTATTGATAAAAGTGAAATTTTGGTTGGTTTACTTTATATTTCCTTGCAATTGCATTTATGAAAGTGTTGGTTACATTTATATTATTATCAATATTAATTGTGAATTTGATTCTTGTTATATCGCTTATGTTATTGTCATATTTGACCAAGTGAAAAGGAATTCTCATCACCCAAGTTTCAATTGGATAGAAACTTGGAGTCGTGCAATTTGAATTGCATGATGTATGAGAATATTGATCATTGGAAGATTATGACTAATTCATTGATCACATGTTTATGTGAGTCAAGAGAATGACTAATGGATACAGTACATATTAATATGGACTATTCGAATCCACCACAAAGGATGATAACTATATTCGTCATGATTTACTGATGCTTCAGTCAATATGGTTGTGTTTATAAGATTAAGCATACTTCTGGTACCTTGAAAAGTTTCAAAGAGTAACAAAACGAATATTAAGAATCTGTTAGCCAGAAAGATAAAAGGTTTCTCCAATCTGAAAAGAAAGGAGAGTACTTTAGTATCGTGTTTTATGATCGTCTTAATGATTGTAGAACAATGTCACAATTAATCCTCGAAGAACATATTAGTGAAATTGTTTAACTAAGAAGAGGAATAGAATATTGTTGAAATGGTTAAGTTAAGAGAAGAGTCATACTTCGTATCCAGTTAAAATTTTAGAGTCATACTCTAGTAACTACAAATCGTATCTAGAAGCTTGTTTCGAACTAAGTAGGTTTATAACACCTCATGAAATGTGGAGTAATAATATTTTATTACTCTAGCACATTTGGAATTGGATGTTGTGATGTTTTGGTTAAAACAAAGGATATACTAAGACCAATTCCATGAAGTATTTTCTTGTCGAGAATCCATATTGGCTTTTGAATATGAGTTTTTGCTCGTCAAGGATTGTTCCTTGAGAGAAAAACTTATATGTCAAGAAGTTGGTGGGAGCCCTATTGATCATGAAGAGTTCCAAAAGTCAATAAAAAAATAAACCTTTAGTTATCACTAGCACACAGCCTGAGGTTGATAACCTATCGTGTTATGTTGACACATTCTTGTTTCTGTGCACCTTCCAGTTAGGTTGACAATGCTTATCAGTTCTATAGTTCTCATTTGATTGCGAAAGGTAGAGCACGTTGGTCAGTGATAACACATTGGTCAATGGAAGTGAGTTGCTTAAACAACATGGAAGCGATGGTAGGCCCTTATGCTACCAGAGGGGAAAAAATTAAGAACGTGTAAATTTCAGTCCATTAAAGCTAAATTAGAATTTGGATTTGTCATAAACATTGTCTTATGATTGTTGGTTGGTAATGATAGATTCACATGGATGGGAACACATACACCATAAGATCTAGGTGGCAAAAGGTTTTGCTCTAATTCATGAAAATGATTATGAGGAAATACTTTCGCTAATAGATTTTAAAGATTTGATAAATATCATTTTGGTTAGTGGTTGTGTTAGTTGCATTCTCAAATTCGCAATATGATTACGACATCCCTTTTCATAGTTTGAATTGTGAGAAATGGCAAGAAATTTTTTGAACATTCATGAATTATAGCTATAAGTTCTTAAAGGGTTTAAACACACATATATGCTATCTAATGAAGGTTTATAAGCTTGAGAAGTCTAGATGAATTTATGGAGTATTTGGCCATAAGGGAATTTTGGGAAATCTAGGGATAACTACATGGTGATTGACATCTAAGAGGTGAATGACATTCATGGATATGAATTGACAATTTAGAGATGGAATTGGAACATAAACATGAAGGATATATTGATCTATAAGTGGTTCTAGTGAATGTTTTAGCCTAAAGGGCAATTTGAATCGAGGATTCCATGGTTAGTTTAAGTACTTGCAATGAGATTAATGGTGGTTTTATCTACTTGAAAACACCCAATGCTGTATTAAATGATATAGGAATAAGTCATATTGGTTAAAGAGTGTTTTTGAGTAATTTAAGCTCTTAACCGTTTCATTTGAGTGTTTGTAAGCATTATGAACTTAACATTTTAATTGAGGACTTAATGAATTAAGTTGAATGTTTTGACATGATAAAACATCATATAGTAGTGCTTGAAGACCTTTATAGGTGTTCCAAATGGTTACCTAAAACACCAAAACCATCTAAGAAAGTTTAAGACTCAAAACGTGAGTTTTTGAGGGTGTTTGGGCTGCTACGAGATGCGATCCGCGTGGTCAGGCCCGCGGCCCACGCACAGACAACAGAGTGCCCGACTATACCAAAAATATGAACTTTTGTATTTTCTTCATAACTTTTGCATACAGACTCGGATTTGCATGCGGTTTTCGTCTACATTCATATTTTTGAGGAATAGTATGAAGCAATAAAATTTAGTAATGGAACATTTGAGGGGTATTTTGGTAATTTTAATGACTTGTGTCTAAATGTTATATAGGTGGTATTTGAGAGTGTTGCTCTAAGGAAATGAAGTAGAAGAGGACCTGCTAGCTTTCTTGTGATTGAGGTGAGTACGTGTTGGAATTTTATCACTTTGGGGTACATGGAAAAAATGATTTTATGATAATGAAAAACTATGTTGATATATGAAATGTTTTTAAATGAAAGTGTCAAATGTTTTTGGACAGGATAATTTGAAACAATGCCATGAAGGCAAGAATGTTTTTAAAAGTAAAGAATGTTTTCGAAGATCGAATGTTTTGAAAAGGTGTTTGAAATGTTTTGAAATATAGATGCTTTACTTTTGAAATGAGTATTTTGATACTAACATATGAAATGTGTAAAGATTGGGAGGTAATGACAAGTGATGTGTGTAAAACCAACTAGTTTTATTCCTACTTTTCTAATGTAAACTTGACAGACAATATGCAGTGTACCTGTCTAATGTAAGTATAGTTTTTAGTAAGCAGGATATCGAACTCAGGGAACGACAATTAAACTAATTACTAGAACTATCTAAAAACAAATAATAAAAGGAAGGGTTTTCTCTAGTTTTGCAAGACTAGAAAACTTAAATTTCTAACTAAAACTCCAACAAAACTATTTTCAGCTAGAGAGCTAAAATCAACTAAATTCAATGGTGGAAGAGACTTCTGCTTAGGGTTGAATCGTTTGATCCTATGGTTGATTCTATGAAAATTGCAATGGATTAATTTATATTGGCTACCGATTAAGATTATTAGATTCACGTTCACTATTACTAATCCTTAGAAAACAAATTAATCTAAGCAGTGGCCAGTTGTTTAAATTAATGAATTTCCTATTTTATTTATTCGGATTAAGTAAGACTTGTAGTGGTAAACTAAATTGGTCCTTTAATTAACCTCTTGCTGATGGTTCGTCATACAAGCTCACACATTAATTTTCCTATTTTCTATTAACCCTAGTTTCACGTTCGCTATTCCTAGGCATATAACAATGTTTACAAATGCATCACATGAGGTTAGCAATTAAGACATGGTCATGCAACTTAATTACAGTTTAATTAACAGAAAACAGTTGTAATCAACACATAAGGTTCTTTAACAAGCTTAGCAAAACATTATTACCAACAAAAATTAATCCTACTCATAAATCAACACATAGTCACAAATTTTTCTTCCCTAAATAGAAGATATATGTTCTAGTTCATGATTAAGATAGTAATCAACTCAAAAACACAATCCAATAACTCAAACATGTTTTGGAAACTAGATTTACTAAAGAATAAATTGATTTTGCCTTAATTCTCCTCCAAAAATGGATCCAGGTTGATTCTCCGACTTCTCACGCTCCAGAAGAACTCTTATTCGCAGCTTTATCTCCAAGGACTTCTTAAAAAAATCGGGTGTCGATCTGGAAGTCTCTTTTTATAGATTAGATGTGACTCGTCGAGTCTAGGTACAGACTCACCGAGTTCCTCATTAAATCCCCGTGTCCAACAAGGCAAGGATTCCTATGCTTCGAGAACCTTTATGGGAACTCGTCGAGTCACCTACCGACTCGTCGAGTCACGTACTGACTCATCGAGTGCCTTGTGATTTTTGGCTCTTTTCTTCTTTCCTTGATTCCCGAGCTCCCGACAGCTGCTCTTGCTTCCTTTTGCTTCCGAGCACTTCTTTTGGACTGAAAATATAATTTAAACATAATTAAGCATCTTTTGCTCCATAATTGTAATAAATTAGCCAAAAAGTATTAACATTCTATGCAAAATATATGACTAAATATACACATATCAAATTACCCCAGACTTGACTTTTGTTTGCCCCAAGCAAAACTGAATTTAAGCATACTAGCATCACATAAAATAATCCTAATCAAATCCAACCATTATGTCAAGACCTCAACGTATGCGTTTGTGTCTAAATTTTTTTTTCCTAAATCTCCCCCATACTCTAAATACTAACAATCCTCATAAACACTCGCCCACTTCTTTTGAACAACGCTCACTTTATGCATCCCTCCGAATCAATCCTCAGAAAACTTCCTTAACCAGAAGGTATTTTTGTAAAGCTACGCAAACATACATAATCTAGAAAAAAAATTACAACTTTTTCGATACCACTATGGAGCTCTTTGGAATTCTTCACTTCTTTGATAATTTGTCTTTGATGTCTTTAAATTCACCATCTTTTGATTTTTGGTATCTTTAACTTTTTTTCAGAATTTTGATCTTTTGATCTTCATTTTGATTGCTCCAAAATTTTTACAACTTTTCTTGTAATTTATCTCTCTTCTCTTTTTTACATGTATTTCTCACCCTTTTTTTTTCACTCAATACCTACATGCTTAAGCAGGGACACTCAACTTCAACCCTTATTGGTTAAGATACAAGCCTTCCTGGATAGATTTCTGGTACACGATGCTAAACATATTAAGACCCTCAAACTAAGCGAGGTTGTGTTTTTGTCTCATGATTTCACTAGAATAAGGGAGACCACAAATGCACTATAACGTATTTCGGCTCAACTAAACATTTGGGTTCTTATAGAATCATTAAACATAATACCAACATGAAATCCTAATTGCTTTACCAAATTTCCTAAATTAAGTCTTAGCAAATTTTTATGCAATTAAAAAAAAAATTAAGCCTAATTTAAGATTCTAAGTTAACTAATGTAACCAACCCCCTACCCCACACTTAATTTATGCAATGTCCCCATTGCATGCTATGCACGTAACAACAAAAAAACCAAAAGTAAATAGGGAATTGGAACAAACTCCCCTGGGATAGCAGTCGTGAGGTTGAGTTTCTTCCTTTGAGCTCCATCTTCAGCTGACTTTAGAGATGGGAACAGCTCATCCATGCCTTGGTTGTCATATCTTGCGTGGTAAACAACTCTAAAAATGTAGGAAAAACTCTCGGAAATCTTCAGGAATTATACTTCATAAGTGCAGCCAATTGCCGTGTGATATAATATCAAATCATAAGCTGAGATCTGGAATTCGTAGCAACTCGTCGTGTTAGTGGATAGACTCGCCGGGTTGTAGCGTGAAAATGTAGAATCCGGATTTTTACACTGGGACTCATCGGCGAGTCCATCACTGTATAAAAAAACTGCTTTCTGCTCCATCAATTCCGATGTTGTAAATACTTCAAAGTTTGGTTCATGCTAATTGTTTTCCCCCAATATTTAGATTCTTTTAGACTCTCTTAAACACCGGACTCGATACTTGAACTTCCTTCACTCTTTCGCCTAAACTCGACATTCCTATCACTCTCGAGACCTTTTGTACTTAATCCTAGCTTCCAAATTCTGAAAACAAAACTAAAACAAGTAATCAAGCAATTAAACATCCTAAAGCTACTTGTTTAAACATCAAAAACAAACCAAAAGAAAACAAATAAAAATTGTTTTTAACACAACCAAAAAAAAAAAAGATAATTCATTCATTCATTCTTCTTCTTCATCATTCTCTTCATCATCATCCATTGCCCCGCTTCCACCGGCTCCGGTCCTCCTTGCATTAATCCGTTCCTCCCATGTTGAAATGTATGGGTAATTACCCCCATCAATGTGAGGGAGTTGGAAGTGATTAAAAAGCTGAATATGGGACTGGTTGCTAAAGTTTATCCCCCTTTCCAAATCATCCTGGAACCGCCTCATTTCCACATTATACCAATCCATAGGTACACCATCATCGACCGAGATCACCGGTGGGTCATCTTGAGCTTCCGGTTGGTGTCTTCTCACCCTCCTTCCCGGGTCCTCGGGTGCTAGCACCGGGTCATCATGAGGAATAGTGTAGGTTCCTCCACCAAAGTCTTCAATTATCCTTGCCCTCCTAAAAAGCATAGTACTAAAAGGAGGGGTTGGAAGCTCTGTCATCATATCCCAAGCTCCTGCATTCATCAAACCATAAGACTTGGCTAGGCGGGTTACGAACATCCCACCATTTATCTTTGAAGTCTTCCTTTCTTTGACTGCCCCATCGCTCAATATGCAACCATACAGTAAGGGATACAGCAAAAAGTGTTTGGAGTGATAATACTCCATAAGTAAAACACGTCCAAATTAGGGGCCTTTTCATCGTCTTTTCTTTGGTTGATAGTACTCGAGATGAGGTAATGAATAAGTCGATGGGTGGGGGACCGGATACTCCCCTCTTGAGCAGATTTTGTAACATAAACTTTGTTGGCTATAGTGTTCCACTAAAGGTCACCCTTGACTCCATCCGGAAAAACTTGATGGCAATGCTCCAGAAACGTTCCAAACGCAGCAGTATTGACCAATTGTCGGTCATAAATCCCCAATCTCCATGATAACTCCACCATACTGCATTGATGGTATACCCCTCCAAGGAAAAATTTTATGTTCCCCGGATTGTAGTAGTCATTTCCTCCCCGAAAAGAAACCGTGGAGAAAAACTCCCAACATAGTTCTTGGTACACCGACTCGTAGATCCTAAATAGCCGGTTCCACTCGTCACATGTAATAGAGACTCCATTTTGATTGAACGTTTGGACTAAGTAGGGGGCTAACTCCTCTTCGTACCGTACTCTCCCAATCAATCGCGTTGGGTACATATATATCTTTCTTTTTCAGTTCTTCCAGCTTCTTTCTCCACCTCCTCATTGTAGAATCGAAATTTATGCGTGGGAAAGTCAACCAAGGGTGAGAATCTTAGGTTCCACGGGAGCTTTGCCCTATTCTTAACATGTTTCCTGCACACATAAATAAAACACAAACCAGAAAAGCACCGAAACATTAAAAAAAATCATATTCCGACATCACAACTGGACTCGTCGAGTCCACGAACAGACTCGACAAGTCCTATGAACACTCGAAGTGCAAAGTATGGGTCTGATCGAATCACTCCATAAAAACTCAAAATTTTTCCAGGGTTCTGTCTCGGGATGTCTATTAACTAGTTACTCATCAATAATTTCAACATAAACATCCTATTTAAGCAAAAATTTAACAACCCTAAAAATGCAAATCTTTTCAAACCGAACTTTCAACAAATTAGGGGCATAAAAACATCTAAAGGTTGAACCTTTAACAGAGTTAAGGGAGAATAATGTTACCTTGCTTGAAGATTTTGGAGAAAATAGAAGAAAATCAAGATGAAAGCTTGAGGGAAGAGAGGCACGTCGAGTCGGGCGGCTGTTGTGTAAATGAGAGTAATGTTTCAAAATAGGGTAAAAACCCTAATTTCACCGGATTGTAAAAAAATATTATTTTTTCAGTAAATAGTACCGACTCGTTGAGTCCGGTCGCGTAGTCAAACTCTTTGGATTCGTATGGACTCGTCGAGTAGATACCTAACTCGGCGAGTCGATTAACCTGTTTGTAAACAAATTTTTTTTCCTAAAAACTTTATTAAATTTTTCCACAACCCACACTCAGGCCTTGCTTGTTCCCAAGCAATCGTTTGTAGACAATTAGGAAGAATTTGAAAGAAAAATCCGAAGAAAACCAAACAAAAACGGAAATAAAATGAGAAAATAAAGCAAACTCTCATAACGGGTTGCCTACCGTTAAGCGCTTTTTTTGAGGAGTCGTTAGCTGGACTCCTTCTCGCTCTACATTGCTGCGGTTTCCTCCAAGTCCAGCCTTTCTTCAATACTCTCATCTTGCGGCATTCCTTCTTCGTATCTCTTAATCCGATGCCCATTAACTTTAAAACTTGACCCATCCTTGCTCCATAACTCAACCACTCCATATGGATAAACATGTTTTACATAAAGGCCCGATCCAACGAGTGCGTAATTTTCCCAGAAAAAGTTTAAGTCTTGAATTTTATAATAGCACTTTTTGTCCTTCCTCAAACTCTTTATTTCCTTTCAACCTTGCATCATGCCATCTTTTGGTCTTGTCCTTATAAATCAATGAGTTAGTATAAGACTCATTCCTCAATTCTTCTAAAGCATTCATTTGCAAGAGTCGATTTGCATGCAACTCATGTGGCTCAAAATTGCATGTTTTCAAAGCCCAATAACCTTTGTGTTCAAGTTCCACAGGTAAATGACAATTTTTACCATACACTAATCTATATGGTGTGGTTCCAATGGGTGTTTTAAATGCGGTCCTAAATGCCCAAAGTGCATCATCCAATTTATTCGCCCAATCTTTTCTATTGTGCCCCACCGATTTTTCCAAAATTCTTTTTAGCGCCATATTTGTAATTTCAGTTTACCCATTTGATTGTGGATGATAAGGTGTTGAAAATCTATGGCGTATCCCATATTTTTGCAACACTTTTGCTAGTTGATCATTAGCAAACTGGGTTCCCCGATCACTAATTAATGCTATAGGCACTCCAAATCTTGAAAATAATTTCTTTAAAAATTTCACCACCACTCTTGCATCATTAGTTGGTAGTGCTTGTGCTTCCGCACACTTTGACACATAATCCACCACCATTAGTATATAATTGTGGCATTTGGATGAAGGAAAGGGTCCCATGAAATCTATACCCCAAACATCAAAAATCTCACATACTTGAATATTCAATTGGGGCATTTCATTCCTTGCCGATATATTCCCCGTTCGTTGGCAAGCATCACATTCTTTCACGTAGGCAGTATCATCTCTAAAAATAGTAGGCCAATTAAAACCAGCATCAAACACTTTTTTTGTAGTGTATTGTACCCCATGATGTCCTCCAGCAGGTCCACTGTGGCAATGCTCTAATATGTCTCTACTATCTTTGCCAAACACACAACTTCTTATTATTCCATCCGCACAACTTCTAAAAAGATAAGGCTCATCCCAAAAATAAAATTTAATTTCGAAAAAGAATTTCTTCTTTTGTTGACGGGTAAGGTCTTTTTTAAGGTAATTTCCAGCCAAATAATTTTCTATGTCTGCATACCACGGGTCTTCATCCACAACCATCATCAAATATTCTTCCGGGAAGCTATCTTCAATACCCATATTTTCTTTATCTTCCCTTTCTGGATTTTCTAGTCTAGATAGGTGGTCAGCAGCTACATTCTCCATCCCCTTTTTATCCTTGATTTCGATAGGACTGTGCATGGGTCGGTTTGGGTCGGTTTTGGACCTAAACCCAACCCAACCCAACCCATAAATGGTCGGTTTCTGGTTTTCAGAACCCAATAGGATCGGTTTCTGATCGGTTCGGTTTCTTGGGTTCTAAGGTCGGTTTGGGGGTTTTTTCGGTTTCTTGGGTTTAACCCATACATTGACGGGTTCTGGGTTTAAACCCATGGGTTTTGCGTTCAAACCCATTTTCCAAAAATAAAGCAAGAAGTTAAATACTTCAAAAAACACCAAATTGAAGTTAAATACTTTAAGAAACATGAGTCTTATAACCAAATAGTCTATTATAAGTTACAACCAAAGCCCTAAATAGTCTATTACAACAAAAACACAATCAAGTATGGGTCGGTTTTTTGGGTTGGATGGATCGGTTTCTTGGGGCGGTTTGTTGGTTTTAAGTATGGGTCGGTTTCTTGGGTTGGATGGATCGGTTTCTAGGTAAAAACCGAAACCGAACCCGACTTTTCGGTTTCTAGAAAATTCAAACCCTAACCGTCGGTTTTAGTCGGTTTTTCGGTTTCTTGGTTTGGGTTTGCTCACCCCTAGATTTCGATGTCAAATTCTTGAAGTAAAAGCACCCATCGGATCAATCTTGGCTTTGCATCCTTCTTGGCAAACAAGTACTTAATAGCAGAGTGGTCAGTAAAAACAGCGGTCTTTGATAAAATAAGATAAGGGAGGAATTTGTCAAAAGCATACACCACGGCTAGTAACTCTTTTTCGGTTGTGGTGTAATTTTTTTGGGCCGGATTCAAAGTCTTGCTTGCATAATAAATGGGTCGAAAGTGCTTATCAACCCTTTGGCCAAGTACAGCTCCTAATGCAAAGTCACTTGCATCACACATTATTTCAAAGGGCAAGTTCCAATTCGGGGCAATATTGATCGGAGCATTAGTTAATTTTTCTTTCAAAATTTAAAAAGCCTCTAGACATTATTGCCCCGAATTGGAAAATCCTCTAGACAATAATGAAATGGTGCATCTTTTAAAAGTAATTGAGTTAGAGGTCTAGTTATTTTAGAAAAATCATTTATAAAACGGTGGTAGAAACCCGTGTGGCCTAAAAAACTCCTAATGCCCTTCACATTAGTTGGTGAAGGTAATTTAGCAATCGTATCAATCTTTACCCGATCCACCTCAATCCCCGCTTTGGATACCTTGTGCCCCAAGACTATACCCTCTTTAACCATAAAGTGACATTTTTCTCAGTTGAGAACTAGATCGGTTTTTTCGCACCTAGCAAGCATCAAGTCAAGGTTAGCAAGATAATCATGAAAAGAAGATCCAAAAATAGAAAAATCGTCCATAAATACTTCCATAAATACTTCCATAAACGTTTCCACTATGTCATGGAAAATTGTCGTCATGCATCTTTGAAAGGTCGCAGGTGCATTACACAACCCAAAAGGCATGCGGTGATAGGCAAAAGTCCCACTTGGGCAAGTGAAAGTAGTCTTTTCTTGGTCGATTGGGTCTATGTGTATTTGGAAGTAACCTGAAAATCCATCTAAAAAACAATAATAGCTATAGCCAGACAATCTTTCAAGCATTTGGTCGATAAAAGGTAAAGGAAAATGGTCTTTACGAGTGGCATCGTTTAGCTTTCGATAATCGATGCACATTGGCCAACCGGTTACCGTTCGGGTCGGAATAAGCTCGTTCTTCTCGTTTGTCACCACCGTCATCCCGCCTTTCTTGGGCACCACTTGAACAGGACTAACCCATGGGCTATCGGAAATAGAATAAATAATCCCCGCATCTAAAAGCTTGACTACTTCCTTCTTGACGACTTCTTGCATGTTCGGGTTCAACCTCCTTTGATGTTACACTACCGGCTTCACCCCTTCTTCCAAGTTGATCTTATGAGAGCAATAAGAAGGGCTTATTCCCTTGATATCGGTGATACTCCATGCAAAGGCACTCTTTTTCTTCTTTAGGACATGGACTAATTCTTCTTTTTCAGATTCGAAGAGGTCAGAAGCTATAATAACTGGGTTTTTGATCACCTTCTTCAAGAAATGCATACTCTAAATGACCAGGTAGAGTTTTAAGGTCTGATTTCGTATCTTGTACACTGGACACGTCGAGTCGGGGTATGTAACTCGTCGAGTCTAGGCTAAAATTCTCGCCTGATCGTGAATTCCTGTAGGGACTCGTCGAGTCTGTGGTATCGACTCGGCGAGTCGAGCTTTCTGCCCTTATGATTAAATCATTGTATTCGGCTTCTTCTAGCAGTCTCTCTATCTCTTTCAGGTCCCCTTCAGCATCAAAATCTTCTTCAAAAGAAATGGTGGAATTGTTTAACTTATCCTCTTTCCAATCTTCTATTAATTTGTCCATCATATTTACCGAGAATGTCGTATCATCACTAAACCTTGGATGCTTCATTGCTTGATCTACTCCAAATGTCACTGATTCGTTTCCCACCCGAAGAGTGAGTTTGGAATCTCACATGTCTACTATAGCACTCGTGGTGTTGAGGAAAGTTCTTCCAAGTATGATCGGGACTTGAGGATCCGCTTCCATGTCTAGAACTATGAAATCCGCGGGGAACACGAACTTATCAACTTTTACCAATAGGTCCTCGCATATTCCCCTTGGAAATGTTATCGTTTTATTAGCTAAGTGTATTGCCATTCGAATTGGCCTTGGCTCCGGAAGGTCTAATTTCTTAAAGAACGAATATGGCATGAGATTTACACTTGCCCCGAATCCGCTAATGCGTGTATAGTTGCCAAATTTCCGAATTGACAAGGCAATGTCAAACTACCCGGGTCACCTTTCTTTTTAGGCATTTTGTTCAACATGGCGGCTGAACAATTTTCATTGAGAACTACCTCTTTTACTTCTTCCATCTTCATTCTATTTATGAGGAGTTCCCTTAAGAATTTGGCATACTTTGGCATTTGTGCAATTGCCTCGATGAAGGACATGTTAATTTGAAGGGCTTTGATGTGTTCCATAAATTTTTGATAATCAACATCATGCTTATCTTGTCTAGCTCGGCCTGGAAATGGTAATGGAGGCTGATAAGGTATACCAGAAGGCTCTTTTTTCGATTCAAGCGGAGGACTCGTCGAGTCCATGTCCTTGACTCAGCGAGTCGTGTCGGGGTTCAACGGTTTCTGCTTTTCTGCCTCCTCTCGCACCAGTTTGGGATCTTCTTTCTGAATGGGGATCAGAGAAGTAATAATTTTCCCACTCCTAGTTGTCATGATATTAATGTGTGCACCTCTCGGATTATTTTCGGTATTACTAGGAAGCCCACCCGGTTGTCTTTCGTTTATTTGTAGTGCAAGTTGGCCTAGTTGTTTTTCAATGTTCAGAATAGATGCTTGCTGATTCCTAAGCATGGCTCGTTGATCTATCATCATGGTTTGATGTTCTCTAATCAGGCCTTGTTGCTCCCTTAACATATTTCGTTGTTCTTTCATTGCAGCTTCAGTATCATTGTGTCTCTTCTCAGATGCAGCTGCAAATCTCGTGAGCATGTCTTCAAAATCTGATTTCTTTTCTTGCACCAGTTCCTCCTTTTGATAAAAGCCTTTATCTTTTTGTTTGTACTTTTCCTCCTTTGCCTTTTTATACTCATCATACGGAAGCCAATCCTTCTTGGGTTTTCGCCAGTTGTCATCATACCTATCACCACTTGAATAGCACACTTGTGCTTTCCGGTTCTCATTCTCATCCAGATCACAATCTTTAGTGAGATGAGGCCCTTTGCAATTCGCACATCCCACCCGGATAACGTGGATGGATTGGTCAATCTTAGTCATTCTTCGATCCAAACTATCTAATTTAGCCATCATTGCCGCCATGCTATCCTTAACTGAGTTCACCACCCCCCCCCCCCCCCCCCCCGACTTAGTTCATTCCTTGGGTTATGATATTCTCTAGAGTGTTTAGAGAATTCTTCAATTAGCTCTTTTATCGGTGGGGGTGCTTTCTTCGTGAGCGGTCCTTGCGAGTCAAGAAGATGTCTTGTGGTCACATTCACTCCATCATACAAAAATGGAGACTTCTTGTTGGCTATTAAGATCATGATGTGGGCAATTCCTTAGTAAACCTTTGTATCTCTCCCACGCCTCATATAAGGATTCTCCAGCTTGTTGCTCAAAGTTGACAATGGCTTTCTTTAATTTGGCTATCTTTGAGGGAGGATAAAATTGATCAATGAATTCTTCCTTCATTTTAGCCCATGTAGTGATGGATCCTGGTGGTAGTGACTTGAGCCAATCCTTTGCAACACCCTTGAATGTAACTGGAAGCATACGAAGCAACACGGTTTCGCGAGGCACATTTGGAACATTAAAATAATCACCTACATCGTTGACCTCATCCAAATGCTTGTAGGCGTCTGCGTGATCTTTCCCGTAGAAGGGGATTTCCTTAAGTTGAGCAAGTATGTGACCCTTTAGTTCGAAAGTGGCAGTAGCGGGAATCACGGGTTGCACGGGTCTTGGGCCGGTATCGTCACGTATCCTTTTCTTCCATTCACCCATAGGAACTTCATCAATGTTTGCCATGGTGTTAGCGGGTTCGTCTTCAAAGCCGCTTTCTTCTTCGGATTCGGTTTCTTCGTACTCGATGTCCTCCTTCTTTGGGTCTTCGTCCACCACTGAAGAGAAGTTGGATTCTCCTACCTTCTTGCCATTTTTCTTACTAAAAACAACTTTTAAATTCTTCAATGGTGAATTCTTCGATGTTGCGGTTTCTCCTATGTTCTTACCTTTGTTTTTCTTTAAGGTTGCTTCCGGATCTTCAAGCGGTGGCATCAAAGGTGTACCTCCTCTCCTGGTCATAAACGAACTGCAAACAAAACATAAAACACACGTAAAAAGAAAAATAAATAAATAAATAAATAAAACGAAACTGAGTTTCAGCGATGGACTCGTCGAGTAGCTTCGACTGCACTCGGCGAGTTCAAGGCTAAAATTGAAAAAATACGAACAATTTTTTTTTAAATCCTATAAAATTAAAACTAAACCTAATACCTAGACTACTAAAGCAGTAACTTTGTGCAAGATTAATCTCACACAAAGGATCGGTAATACTAGAAATTAGAATTAATTTTTGAACCGTTACCTAGCAACGGCGCCAAAAACTTGATGTGTGTAAAACCAACTAGTTTTATTCCTACTTTTCTAATGTAAATTTGACACTCAATAGGCAGTGTACCTGTCTAATGTAAGTATAGTTTTTAGTAAGCAGAATATCGAACTCAGGGAACGACAATTAAACTAATTACTAGAACTATCTAAAAACAAATAATAAAATGAGGGGTTTTCTCTAGTTTTGCAAGACTAGAAAACTTAAATTTCTAACTAAAACTCCAACAAAACAATTTTCAGCTAGAGAGCTAAAATCAACTAAATTCAATAGTGGAAGAGACTTAGGGTTGACTCGTTTGATCCTATGGTTGATTCTATGAAAAGTGCAATGGATTAATTTATATTGGCTACCGATTAAGATTATTAGGTTCACGTTCGCTATTACTAATCCTTAAAAAACAAATTAATCTAAGCAGTGGCCAGTTGTTTAAATTAATGAATTTCCTAGTTTATTTATTCGGATTAAGTAAGACTTGTAGTGGTCAACTAAATTGGTCCTTTAATTAACCTCTTGCTGATGGTTCGTCATACAAGCTCACACATTAATTTTCCTGTTTTCTATTAACCCCAGTTTCACATTCGCTATTCCTAGGCATATAAAAATGTTTTCACATGCATCATATGAGGTTAGCAATTAAGAGATGGTCATGCAACTTAATTACAGGTTAATTAACAGAAAACAGTTGTGATTAACAGAAAACAGTTGTAATCAACACATAAGGTTCTTTAACAAGCATAGCAAAACATTATTACCAACAAAAATTAATCCTACTCATAAATTAACACATAGTCACAAATTTGTCTTCCCTAAACAGAAGATATATGTTCTAGTTCATGATTAAGATAGTAAAAAACTCAAAAACACAATCCAATAACTCAAACATGTTTTGGAAACTAGATTTAGTAAAGAATAAATTGATTTTGCCTTAATTCTCCTCCAAAAATGGATCTAGGTTGATTCTCCGACTTCTCACGCTCCATAAGTCTTATTCGCAACTTTATCTCCAAGGACTTCTTAAAAAAATCGGGTGTCGATCTGGAAGTCTCTTTTATAGATTAGAGGTGACTCGTCGAGTCTAGGTACAAACTCGCCGAGTCCCTCATCAAATCCCTGTGTCCGGCAAGGCAATGATTCCTCTGCTTCGAGAACCTTTGTGGGAACTTGTCGAGTCACGTACCGACTCGTCGAGTGCCTTGTGATTTTTGGCTATTTTCTTCTTTCCTTGATTCCCGAGCTCCCGACAGCTGCTCCTGCTTCCTTTTGCTTCTGAGCACTTCTTTTGGACTGAAAATATAATTTAAACATAATTAAGCATATTTTGTTCCATAAATGTAATAAATTAGCCAAAAAGTATTAACATTATATGCAAAATATATGACTAAATATAGGGTGACGCCTTGCTTTTGAAGCAAACCGTTTTCTGGGCCTCTAGAATATTCCAACGTGATTTCCACGAAGTAAACGACGGTCAACCGTTTGACCAGAGCAATAAAAATGATTTGATCCGAACTCACCAAAAATAAGATCTCCTCAGCTCCCAACGACCGATGCATCTGCGCCTAAATCGCACACTTACGACATTGACTAAGCTAGGCATGCGTGTGGGCTTTACTTCTTAATCCACTGTAAGTCTTTTAAGGCCTATCAAGAGAAAAAGTTTATAAACCCATTAAACGTTTCTTCTCCCACTAATATAAATAATGAAAACTAGTCAACTTGCTTCCTCCATTAAAGTTTCTACAAGATTTATGTTACATCGTACGGACGGTCTCGCTATGGAATGTTTTTTTATTGCTTTGCAAGTGTTGATGGTTTCATTGTAACTACCGCTTCTAGAACGAGATAGTTCATATTCGACTATATATGGGGCCCATCCATATCAAGACTCGGCCACCCGTGAAACCTTTTCTAGTCTAGTGAATATATCCCCATAGTGGGACTAGCATCTAACTTGTACAAAATTATTCATTTCCAAGTCACTTCTGTCCATCCCTTCCTATAGCTATTTACTCGATCATAAAAAGATAACAATGACCGATTTTAAATCATTTTTTATTTGGTTGTGGACAAAATAATTGTAGTTTTCAACTTGTTTGTGGTTGTTGCATCGTAAGTGGGCGTCATTCAAGGGTCAAGTGGTGGTGGTAGGGTAAGCGATTTCGAGTGGTTTCAAGAGAATTTTCGTGACTTGGCTTTTGTACTCGAGTTTGGTTTCCAATTATAGCATTGACTGTATTGTAAAAATGGTAAGTTTATAGTATTGATTAGTAATGGCATGTTACATTACTCACTCTATAGTCTATACCAAAAAATTATTAAGTATCCAATACAAAAATTAAAACATTTTTTTAAAATAAACATATTATTAAAACTTGTCAAGAGATTTTTATAAGTGAATATAAAATTTTGTTGGGAATTATTTACTATCTAATTACATACTATTTATCCAATAAATAATATAATGAAAAATAATTAAAATGTTGAAGATATGTTTTAACATGAAATTTAGCATGCGGTTATAGTGAAAAAAAATAAATTGACGTTAAATAATAATTTTATTGTAATGTTTTTACTTGAAAATTAATGAAAATACGTTTTTTTTTAATTAAAATGTTGAAGATATGTTTTAACACGAAATAATATAATGAAAAACATAATATAATGAAAATATGTTTTTTTTTAATTAAAATGTTGAAGATATGTTTTAACAGGAAATTTAGTATGCGGTTATAGTGAAAAAAATAAATTGACGTTAAATCATAATTTTATTGTAATGTTGTTACTTTAAAATTACATAGACGTAGCGGATAAACGAGCAACAAATTGTGCTGCAACCTCTTTTTGGATGACAAAACTAATTCTTTTAAAAACAACATCTATAGATCTTGGAGTCATAACATTACAATGCATGATCCGTTGGACTCTATTGAGTAGCTCCACAGCTTCTGGCGCAAGGAAACCGAAAGTATCAAATGCAAAGGGTATAAACGTGTGTTGATTTTCCATACACGCTTTCTTATGTTTTTCCACTTTGCTTGATGCATGTTTTAAAGCAGTTTGTCCCACTGTGAAAACTTCACTCCCTAAGCCCACAAGAGGGGAGACCCCTGTTAGATCCATGCATGCATGTTTTCCTCCAGCCCATCCAAATACTAAAACATCAGCTGGTCTAAGTGTTGATCTTCCTTCCAATGGGTCAGTCAGAAAGTTCACAGGTGCCTCTTTCTTGGTAGAAACCTCAGCGCGTCTAAATATGTCAAACAGAACATCCCTAACCAGATCGTGTCGGTACTTGAAACCCAGAAGCTCTTTACAATGAATTGCATGCTCCCCAGTAGGGCTGTTCACTATTCGGATAAAACCGAATTATCTAATTGGACAATTTGGTTCGGATATTCAGAATTTTGGATTGGTTTTCAACAAAACCGAATTATTATTTTGGATTTCGGATTGGTTTTGGTGTATAAAATAAGAACCGAATAGTCCAAAAAAACC
The DNA here is from genome assembly GCF_051521515.1 of Lactuca serriola. NCBI lineage: Eukaryota > Viridiplantae > Streptophyta > Magnoliopsida > Asterales > Asteraceae > Lactuca > Lactuca serriola. The sequence goes on along the minus strand of NC_136412.1, from coordinate 281,885,482 downwards.
GAATAACCTTTAATAATTTATCTATTTATAATATATATGTATAGTTATTTATTAATTTTGTAATTTATTTTTTCAAATAGGTTCAAAACGTTTCACCCGATAAATAGACATTAATATGCGTTTTCTCTCAAAAGTTTTCTATCTATAAAATACTTAAGTATAATATATCTTCTTAGTAGTTGTTTATAAATTTCAAATGATAACTAAATAATTTGCTTTTGCTTCTTGTGTAAAGTTAGGTAATATTATAATTATATGTCGTTTTAAAATGTTTCGGTTTTTTAAAACCGAATTATAAAAACCATCCAACCGAATTGTAATTAGATCAGATCGGATCGGATTTGAATTTAGTTTGGACTATTCAGATCCATGTTTTGAAAACCGAAATCAATTTGGATTCACTTGATTGGATCAGATCAAACCGATCCATCCAAACGAACACCCCTACTCCCCAAACGATTCCAAACACGCCTTACGACAAACAGGGCAAGTCTCGTCAGCCGGAAATAAAGGGATCATAAGGCGATACTTGAGGATGACACGATACTCCACTGGCAACATATGCTGGCCAAGATCGTCAATAGGAATAGTCATAAGAAAATCCTGAGCATGTGAGGCCCTTAGACACTCAAAAATAGCTTTCTGCCTAATCGTCATGTCGAAGTGAACTTCCATGTCTTGGACAATTTTACTAAAAAGGACACTCGCCAATGAATGTTGGGCTTTTGGAGGGGCGGTGTCCTTATTAGTGAAACCGCTAAAGTCAAAGCTCGTAATCGTATCATGAAGACAGGCGAAAGCACAAACATAATCTAAATCCATACCACATATGCCGCTATTTCGTAAGATGTGGTCTTGTAACACCCACGATTGAGCCCGTGAGGCAACAAAAGCATATGAGGAAGCCTCTACTGCTGAGTACGACTCCAAACCACCAAATTTAATTGGTAACGAAGCCAGTCGCCGTTGAAGGTCCCCAAAGAACGGACCCCCACAAACCACAATATCTTCAATCGACTCACGTAACCCTTTATCAAAACATAGAGCAGCCTCTTCCATGTGAGCGGGTTGGCACGTTCTCAGACCAAAGAAAAGTTTGGCGATGCCCAAGATCGAAGCAAAAGAAGCTTACTTTGGGGGTTATGTAACTGTGGTAGAAGGCGCATCAAATCAACAACATTGGCAACCCTCTTCATGGCTAACCCGCTAATAAAACTCACGTCTCTACTAACAGCTCCCCTAAGAAGCTTCACCCCCACTGACGGTCGGCCAATGTCTGCAGGGAATAAACCTGAACGAAGCTTCCTACCATCGCATGAAGGCCAAAATAGCTCAGTTTTCTTGATATTCAACTCAAGCCCCAATCCTGGGCCTGCCACCCTAATGATGTCCAATACTCTAGCCACCTCCTCTAAATCTCCAATGACTGTCCCGTCATCAAGGTACCAAGCATGAAGAAGAAGCTTACAATTGTCTCTAATTTGATGTATAAGTGGGTGCAGTACAAGAGCAAAAAGAAGTGGTCCCAAAGGGTCACCTTGTTGGACCCTAGTAGTGGACCAAATATGCTTATCTCCCAAATACAACCTTGTTGCATGGCCATATAAGAATTTGACCCATAAGGAAATGGAAGGGCACCTCATCCTGACCTCGTGAAGTAAGGCAGATCTATCCACTAAATTGAAGGCATTTGAGAAATCCACAGTAAGCATTGCAAGAGATCCATCATCATGTTGTGCACTCAATACCCTATTAACACTATGAAGTACAGCTTCAGCACCACCCGACACACCTACTCCAAATTGAAATTCATTAAGGTATTGCGCCAATTTCTTTACCAACTCCTTTCATAGCAACCTTCGAGACCAAACGCCTCCATATAGTGCCCACGACAATAGGATGGATTCCATTGTCAGGTTTTAGAAGCGGAGTAAGAGGTGCAGACGCCACAAATTCCGCCAGACATGATGCACATCTTCCCCTTAACCATAGGTTAACCACTACGGTGATGGCATGTAGGAGATCTGTGGCTATAACAGATCCTTCCCCACATAGAGCATCCAAAATATGTTGAGCTCTCAAACCGTCTCTCCCGCAAGAAGTTCCTTTATGAAATGATTTAATACAACCAAGGACATTATCAATATCTGCTATAAGGGGAGGCTCAGAATAAATGGTGCTCGGCATGGATGGGGGTGGCTTGTATGGATGTTTAGCCTCTAATGCTTTGATAGTGTCCATGTCATGTGAAGCAACACCCGAGGAGCACAACACTTTCACTGCTGCTGTAAAATGCTCATCAGCAACCTTACGAAGACATTGTCAAATGTTGGTGTTGCCCTTCGTTCTGCCATCCCGTAACTGATCAACGCTTTGGCCCGATGAGCCAAGACTTGCATTGTCAAACATATTTTCAATTAATGTGACAATACCGCTCTCTTTCCCCTATGTAGCTAAAGAATTCAATATACAACGATTTTGGGACGATTTCCTGTTCCCAGACCTACGTTCTTGTATGTTCGTAGGCCTAAACACCTGCAAAGTACATCGGGGGAGCAACAACAGCCTAACCCATGATTCAACAGATTCGGGGTGAGCGATCACCTTGTTAAGAGCTGTTTGCAGCGCTTGGGAGAAAGTCATACGACAACTATGAGGGATACTTTTGACGGTCGTGATAGGTTCTTTGAAAACACGATCAAGCAACACAGCATCCAAAGCCATCTCTTCGAGTAATACGGTTTCATGCCCTATGGAAGTTGGCTTTGAAATGCCAATAATGTGTCCACTCATGTCGTCGACCCCGCTAGTAAACTATACGAGGCCATTAGGGTGGTGGCAATAACGACTCAATGCATGAATATCCATACAATTTTATTATGTTTAGAATTATCGATAAAGCTGAAGTATGAAATATGAATACATGATGCCATAAATTATTAAAGGTATGTTAGCAAATAACTTTATTGTTCGTTTTGAAGATCATTTTGAACCGTTTGATTTGAAATAAATTTTAAAAGAAACATATTTGTTTAATTACATCTTAAATGCCTATAAAAGTTAAGGATAAATTTATATATTTATGTAATAAATAACAAAATATTATATTTTTCCAACCTAATATCTAATTTGAGAAATTAAATATCCTTCTTTATTCCTTTCTACATATCATTATGTCCATCTTAAATGATGACATGTCACACAAGTATATTAAAATATTATTATTTTTATTAAATATGACACATGTCATCATTTAGGCTGTGTTTGGCACGCCACAACTAGCTGATAAGTTAGCTTATTTTTCGAGCTTTTTTAAATTGTCATGTTTAGCAAGCCAAAAAGTAGCTGATATGCTAGCTTTTTAGAAAGCTACTTTAAGTAGCTTTTTAAATTTTTTTCCCAATATACCCTTAATTAATTACAAAAAACGTATTCTTCTAAATGTTATTTTATATCTTTTTGCTAGCTTATCATCTAATTTTTACCAAACGTTATTTTTTATCCACTAACTTATAAGCTAGCAACCAACTTTTCAGTTATCAGTTAGCTTTTCAGCTAGTCTGCCAAACATAGTCTTAAGATGGATAGAAGGATATATATATATATATATATATATATATATATATATATATATATATATATATATATATGATTATATTTAATTTCTCATCATATATATTATTTATAAGCTTTCAAAATATCATATTTATCTATTTTATTTTTTTAGTGTGAGTTATTAAGCCATTGATAATTTGGTATTGATTAATACTTATCTTTAGTTCGTTCATTAAAACCTTATTTTGATTTGAGATTGGTTTTCTTTAATTATAAGAGGTTTGATTTGATTAAATTAAATTAAATTGATTAAATTAAATTAAATTGACATCTTCTTACTCAAAATAAATCAGCCTAAAATATTCTCTTTAAATAATTTCATTAATAGACAAAATTGCAAAAATAGTACTGGTAGGTAAAATTTTGTAGGTTTGGTCTAAAAAGTTTTAGTGGTGCATTACTAGTCCAAAATTAGACTTTTTTTTATTGTTTTTGGTCCCTATCAACATGAAAAGACTATTATACCCCCTTATATTTGGTTTTTTAATTACATTATATTCATTTTACTACTTTTAATTAAATAAAAATAAAAAAGAGGTCATCCCCTCTCTCTCTTACGATCCCCTTCTACCACTTCTTCCCCCTCCTGTAATTCAATTCAACCACTACCTCCCTCCCATGGTTGGATCTAGACAACGAAACCAAGAAACAACTAGAATTAGCCTACCCTCCATCGGAGATATGGTTTTCCAAACAGAGTCGACGTCGAAGCCAGAGTTTGCATATCGATGCTACGGTTTGCAAAACAAAAATGGTGAACACCTACATCACAACCACCTGTGTCCGCCTATATTCCAACCGAATCACCACAAACCTTGTTTTCTATCATTCCTAATTTAGTGTGTGTTGATTTCAAGAGTTTTTGCCATGGATTACATGTGTGTGTGTGTGTGTGTGTCGATTTTAAGCTTTTTTGCCAATCATTTGTGGAGGACGACAATTGTCGTTTCAACGGTTGAAGGCAATCAGAGGTGGAAACGAAGAATGCATACAAAGGAAAGTGGTGTAGGTGGCGATGGAGAAGGCAAGCGAAGACGACCACAATTGTCAAATTCCTCTCAGACTTCGTCGTTGCTTAGTCTTACTGCGGCGAACATATCTAACAAAAATGTGTGCAAACCCTAATTCCGATCTCCACTACGCCGTCACTGCCCTTCTTCGATACTGTTGGTGGCGACGGAAGGGAGTAGTTCGCCAGTGGCCGGTGGAAGGTGGGGTGAGAAACTTTTAGTTTAGGCAGTGGGAGGTGGGACTGCGAAATTTTCATATTAGAGAGAGGCGGTGGAAGGTGGGGCTGAGAAAATTTCAACTTAGAGAGAGGCGATGGGAGGTGGAGCTGTTGTCGTTGTTGGAGGCAAGGCCAACGGTGGAGGTTAGGTCTAGCCAGTAAAGAAGGAAGATCGAGAGAGGGATAGGGGTGGAGACTGGGGATGACGACTTAGGTGGGATCTTGGGATTTTTTTGGTTTATTTAATTAAAAGAATAAGAAATCTTAAGAAAAATACATAAAAAGAAATTAAAAAATATTTTTAGGGGCATATTAGTCATTTTAGGCGGGGTGTGAACCATAATCACACAAAAATATCAATAAGAGGAACCAAAACCACATAATATATTTAAAATTGGACCACTGATGCACCACCAAATTTTTTTGGACTACAACCACATGTCTTTAACAACCAAAGGGACCATTTTTGCAATTGTGTCCCGTTACTAAATTTATTTTGATTTGTGCTTAAATTGACTTAATGCTAACATAAATGAATTAATATGCTATGTGACAAAGGAGTACTTTATACACTGATGCATCGATAATTCCTAGTTTAATCTCATTTACTTTTTTCTCATAAAATGCGACATCCATTATGTGGGGTTAAATGTTTTTAACCATAAAAGTGTGAAAAATACTTACGTACTTTATTGGTATTTCATTGTGAAACCCGTGTTAAAAAGTAACAATAATTACAATTCAAAATGTAAGACTTTCTTTTGTAAGAGTCCTACTGAAAGGGCCATGCTAAAAAGTCATCATTTCATGATGAAAATGTCCTACGAAATGTCTATCGCCGTGAGAAATGTAAAGACTTTTAATCAGGGGCCAAGAACATTTAGTAGTGTCAAAGATTATGCTAATTTACGTGTAAAAGATTTTTTTTCTGGCAAAAAAACATAAACTGGTCAGTAACATATTTCACAAGGGATAATAATATTTCCCAGGATGATGAACATTTCGAAATGCAAAGAAACAGAAATTGTTTTGATCATTTCGCAAAAACCATCAAGTAAGGTAGTTTTCCATTTTAGTATTTTATAGTGTCCCTGTATTTAAAAAAACACTTAAAATGGCTAAATTTACATTATTATTATTTTTTTTTTGTTAAAATAAGTATCTAAATAATAATAAAAAAGTGAATAGCCCACGTGGTATTTCCGTAAACGCACATGTACTAACCTCGAAAAGCGATTCCTCGTGGCCAAAATGAGATATTTAATAGCCGTCGGAGCCGTACCCAAACTCACTTCCCTCATCCCAATTTTCACTCGCCGACTGTTTCTTTTATATCCTTTTTTTACACTCTTTCGTGTCGTCGTATTCCTTTTCATCAACTAATGCACCCATCTTCATAGCAAAACATGGATTTACCCAAATGGATTTCTGTAATTTTGATTTTTTCCATATTCAAACCCCAAATCTCGATTGGGGTTTCTGATATTTCGAAACAATTTCTCAAACTTGCTAAAGAAGATGAGGTTTTCGATTGGATGGTGGGGATTAGGAGAAGGATACACGAGAATCCTGAATTAGGTTACGAAGAGTTTGAAACCAGTAAAATTATCAGAGACGAGTTAGATAAATTGGGTATTGATTATAAGTATCCAGTTGCAGTTACCGGCGTTATCGGTTATATAGGCTCCGGTGAACCTCCTTTTGTTGCTATCAGGGCAGATATGGATGCTCTTCTCATGCAGGTTTTATTCATTTAAATCTTATGCTTCTTTATTACTAGTTTGTTGTGTTTGTGTTTATTGCTAGTACAGATAATTAAGGTAACCTCGTTGACTTTTTGATACAAACTTGGACTCTTGCTGTATGTTTGACCTTTTTCATCTTGACTGAAACAACAGCTATACAGTTTTGATTACTAGTCTAAGATTGTTATGGGAAATCTGTTGACTTTTGATAGAAACTTAATTATTGTACGTTTGACTTTGATTTTGAGATTAGGAAATGGTGGAATGGGAACACAAGAGTAAAGTTTCTGGAAAGATGCATGCTTGTGGCCATGATGCTCATGTCACTATGCTTCTTGGTGCAGCTAAGATTCTAAAAGATCATAGCCATCTTTTGAAGGTTTGTTAATTCAGTTTTTTTAGCCTTAAATGCAACATACTTTCATTGATCCCTTCATTATAGCATCCTGCTTTCATTTCTTCCTTTTATCACATTGTACTTTGAAAAAATAAAAGTACAATTTCAACTTCTTTGTTATTAGGACATAAAATTGCTCAAAAAATTGTTTGTATTTGGATGACACTGCTGTAATTGAGGTGTATTTTTCAAAGCACAATGCTCTAATAATACACGAATCAATGAAAGCACATTGCTATTTCTTGCATCCAACCCTTAAAATTGGTTTTTTTTTTTTTTTAAATAATCAGGGGACAGTGGTTCTTGTTTTCCAACCAGCAGAGGAAGGGGGTGGAGGGGCAATACGGGTAATAGACAGCGGAGTTCTAGAAAATGTGAAAGCAATATTTGGTCTACATGTATCTCCAGGGTTACCTTTAGGTGAAGTGTCCTCTAAATCAGGTACCCTTTTGGCTGGAAGTGGCTTCTTTGAAGCTGTGATAACTGGAAAAGGAGGTCATGCAGCCATTCCACAACATTCAATAGATCCTATTTTAGCAGCTTCAAATGTTGTTGTTAGTTTACAACATCTGGTCTCACGAGAAGCCGATCCTCTTGATTCTCAAGTAAGCTAAAAACTTGTTATCCTCATCATCAAATCAAGAAATAGCAATGTACTTAATGTCTTAATAAGAAAAGAAAAATCAAAAGTAAAATGCTATTTTTTTGCAGGTAGTTACAGTTGCTAAGTTCCAAGGTGGTGGTGCTTTCAATGTTATTCCAGATTCAGTCACCATTGGTGGCACCTTTCGAGCTTTTTCTAAAGAAAGTTTCATGCATCTCAAGCAGCGGATCGAGGAGGTAAAGGTTTTTGATGAAATAAAATATAAATGCATGTACATATTTATAAAAATGAAGCTAATTTATTTCTTTCTTAAAAAAAACAGGTTATTATAGGGCAAGCAACAGTACAAAGGTGCAATGCGAGTGTTGAGTTCTCTTCAAAAGACAAACCTTTTTTTCCTGCTACCATAAATGATGAAGGATTGCATAAGCACTTTGTAAAAGTTGCAGGGGATGTTGTTGGAGCTTCTAATGTTAAAAGTATGTTACCATTAATGGGATCAGAGGATTTTTCGTGTTACCAAGAGGTGATACCTGGTTATTTCTACTTTCTTGGAATGAAGAGTGAATCGAATAAAAATCCTGTATCTGTTCATTCTCCATTTTTTGAAATTAATGAAGATATACTTCCGTTTGGTGCTGCAATGCATGCTTCTTTAGTTGCTAACTACCTCATTGATGTTCAAACTTCAGAAACTCATGATGAATTGTAAATATCTTTTTTTTTTCTTCATGTATTGTTTTTCTTGAGGACTAGTTTGGTTCATGTGCCATTGTTGTATCATTTTAAAGAACGTTTACAGTTTATCACATAAGGGTATACTATTATGGTCATCAAATTTGTTTATAATTGATGTCATAAACTATTTATCCATTTAAACATACTTTTATGCTTCTTCATTGTGAATAAAATTCTCTCATTTGCCATGCTTTTAAAGCGTTGTAGGATATTTTTTAAGGGTGTGGAGGATTCTAAGTTACAATTATGTACCCCAAAGTGTAGGGTCTTTGAGTGTGAAGTTATTGGAAATGACAGAGGTCTTAGGTAAAAGAAGAGTGGGCATTGCAAGAGACTACCAAGAGTGGAAAGGGGCATGAGCTAGAGAGTGTAATTGATATAAGTTGTGATATGTAAACTTAGAGGAGATAGAAGATGTTGTGTGATAGGGGGTAACCTAAGAAAATGGGTTCTTGAGGTCGATGTAACATTTAAGTATATACTTTAAATATCTGATTCTACTTTAAATCACAAAAATACTTTGAAAACATCCCAACACCATATCATACTACTAGATCAACCATGACCCATTTAAGTATATACTTTAATGCTTCTTTGCTGTGAACAACATATCCCATTTGGTATGCAATTGAAGTGCTGTAAACTGACTTTCATGCAAAGAGTTACAAGCTCTTAAAACTGATTATCATGATTTGAAGTCAGAATAATGAACAAATTCTTTGCCTAAACTGATGAGGATTCTGAGTTTCTAATCAAAATAACCAGATTCGAACAATCAATTTAGGAGTTGCTATAAGAAAACAGATAATCAGAACAAATGTAAGATTACCTAACTGTCCCTAGCTTTGAACATCTAATTCTGCTTCAAAAATGCACACCAAACACCCACCCAATCATAAATGATAAAACCATGATCCATGCTGCCATTAGTGATCTACTTATTGAAATAAAGATGAGAAATAACCTGAAATCAGTAGCCAAAAAACTGTGCAGAGTTCTGCAGTAGTATATCCAGAGCATTAGGAGCAAACTTTCTTGCAAAAAGGAAGCAAACTGAAGTTGGCTGGTTATTATAAACACATGTATGGTGTTGCTGAATTTTCCTGAAAAATTCCAATGTCACATCATTCTTCCCAAAAGTAGCAGGATGAGCACCACCCCTTGACCAGTCAACATATGTAAGTGTCCTATTCGCCAATAAATATGGACTCTCAATAGTCAGCATTGTTGGGAAATAATGTTCATCAACATAACAATCTGGTGTGCAAAACTGCTCGAATTTGGGATAATATTTGAGATCTTTTATGATATCAACTGCTAGTTTCCTATTAGATTCAAACCATTGAGACCCTTTTCGCCATTGGTCAATGTTGACCTCAGGTAACATTTTATCATCATATCTGCCCCTACCATAAGGCCCAGGCTCATCAAATGCACCCATGAAACTGAATCTAGATCTTGATATGTAGTGATAGATAATGCTGAATTTCTGAAGAGGAATGCAGGCTTCTGATAATAGAACAAACCACTCGTTTGAGATGTCTAACAATGCATTGGCTAGAAGTCTTCTTTCTGCATCACACATACTCATCATTCCCCATTCCACCACCTACATAAAAAAGTAAGAAAATGAATATTTTTTTCTATGCTCTAAACAAGAGAATAAAGAAAGAATCTAATACTCAAAGTATATTTGATTGGGGTAGGTTGTGGGGAATCTTTGAGACCATTTTCCCAACAAAATGTTGGAAAACCACAGATGATCAAGAAAGAAGGAAGATAATGGTGGCTAACCTGACTAGGAACTTGTTTCTGATAGAAGACTGAAGAGGTTGAAAAGTTTGCACGATATGAAGGCATTGTGTGGACATAAATGGTATAAAATTCTTCATTCCCTTTGAAAAACCTCTCCCATAGTGGTGCCAATGGTAAAGGTCCTCTTGTCAAGAACATGAATGCAATCTTTGGAGATCTTTTAAAAGGGTAGTCTTTGATCTGAGGAACAAATGAAGCTCTCCAGAATAGCTCACTATCATCCAATGTGTGCATATAAGTTGATGGAGGCTCAATCCAGTTCTGTAAACTATTGGATTCTTGAAAACAAGACTGTATTAAGGTCTGTGCTCCTGAAATTATATTCTGAGTGCCTAGATATCGGATCTTGAACATATTTATGATTGAAAAGCCAATGCAAATACCTATAAACAATAACATGAATCCTAGTAATCTCATAGGGAAACACCTGGATTGATTTGTTACTCTGATTGAGTTGATGGTGGGTGCTTTCCCTTCCTCCATTGCCACTATCCTCAACTGCATTTTGCCAGAGATGAGAAAAAAAAATGCAGATTTGTTCTCTGAGACAATTTCACAAACACCTTGTGTGCTTCACTTCACACGTCCCCCGCACATTACAAAATCGGATCCAACACTCACATTGCAAACATGCACACTTTTTAGGGAAGTAATCCTGGCCCATGCCATGAAAATCAAACACGCACATGGGAATATCGACAAGAAATAGAAAATTCAAAAACTTTTCTAACCCAACATCCCTGCGCATATAAAAGAGCCACGAATCATCTGGACTTTCTGATGTAGAAAGAAGGGTAAATTTTTTAAATTGATGTAGTGTGTTTCCTTTTTAAGTGCAACCGGTGCGATCGGTGAATGTGCACGGCGAGGCAACAGACGGGAAATGAAGAATAAAAAGAGGTTACGAATTTAATGGCAGAATTAAACAATGGATTGCTCTGTTTTTCACATACTTTATACGGACGGATCAAATCGTTCAGTCAAAGCGTAATAACAGTGATTGCTAAGAAGTTGAACGGATTTCGTATCGTCGCGATGGAATGATGATCGACAACGATCATGGAAGACTAATATTTACCGATCACCATGTGTCCTGTTCCAGATGGGGGTTCCGAGTAAGCGAAAGTGACAACATGGGAGCCGTTTTTGTAGCTTCAAATGCTTGTTCTAGATGGTTTTTAATTTTTTAATTGTCTACTTCAAAAATTATTTACTTTATGTAATTGATCAGTTATGATATTTTTGTAACAGTATTGAACTATTAATTGAATTAAAAAAAATTATAAAAAAAATTAATCAGAAAAAGTATATGTATTGCATATCAACAGATTTTGTCGTTTAAAACATATATTATTAGTGTTTCAAATAGTAGAAAAACTATATCATTTAAACATAACGATTGACAAAAATAAAATTTAATAGCCGCAAACTCTAAATAATTTTTTTAGTTAGTTTTAGAAAATTAAAAAGTTAATTTCAAAAGCATCAACTTTATTAAATGTTATATAAATAAAAATAATTTATAATTATAATATAGTGACAAATCTTAGAAAAAATCTATATATATATATATATATATATATATATATATATATATATATATATATATATATATATATATATATATATATATATATATTTGTTTTGTGCATTAAAACCCTCATAAAAGCTCTAACATATTTTCATCAACCATTAAAAAAACCCTTATATTATTTGAAATTTTATAATTTAGTTCATTGTAACGAACATCATTTATCTAGCATTTATGGTGTCAATCTCAAATCTTAAATTAGACAATTTAAAAAATATGACGTTTTTTAATATACTAAAAAATAGTATAATGGTCTTTTTAAGAACTTATTGAAAATATATTGGATTTTTTTTAAGATTTGTCCTATAATATATCATATTATCATTTTAAATAAAATATTCTCTTATGGAATGAAAAATCGTTGCAGGAAAAGAAATCAACTTTCATAAACAAACGCTCCATTCCATTTATTTTTGACAAACAAACTTAACTTCCTTTTATTATTTTATTATGTCAAAATGCTTATACAGGTCACCCAACTATAGCAAGAGGGAGATATTAAGAAGTTTCATAATTTCAGTTAAATTATATTTGCATAAAAGCCTGTGACAAAACTAAATATATGGTCAATGTTTTTTTTTTGGGTCTAGGCAAAATAAACTTGTTCTATTAGATATATTTCTTACAAGTTTTTTCGAGTTAGATTTTTCAAATCAAACTTGCTTTATCAAGCAGAATTTTAATAGATAATCTAGCCCTTTGGTACATATTCTACAATACCATAATTCAAGAATTAATTCACTATAGAAGTCTCTTCACATAGCAACATTTTTCACTTCTATAATAATTATATATATTTTAATCCCTTTTCTTACGAACCATCAACCTCAAGATATTGAGAATGAGAGGCGGCAAGAAGAGCCGCCCCGATTCCCGACCCATCGTTCGAGTGTACAAGCTTAATAGTATCTGAAACTGTATCACCTACAAGTTCATGTAGTGCACTCTCCATACATTTACTGTATTCGGTGTAGTGTTCATATAACCCCCCGTCCATTGCTATGACTGTGTTTGGTGTTTCCCCTTCTCTAACCGTATCCCTTCCTAATTTCTTTAAAATTCCCAAAATCCCGGAAGCAGCAAGACGAGCTCCTCGTGTGGCGATTATATTGCAAAGCTCGACTACAACCCTTCGTGTCTTGAGGGATGTGTTGGATATCTGCACCAAAGTAGTGTTTATGCTAGACGCTGGCTCTGATACCATGTTGGTTATGTGAAGTCATGAGTTCTCTTTCCCTTAAGGTAGAGTAGGGAGAGAGACTCCGATATATAGAGGCAAATGAGACGGTGTGACTTAAACATCTAACAAAGGTTACATTTTTGTTCCTCGAGTATAACTGATTTTTGCAATTTTGGTCCTAAAAGCTTTTTATTGTAATGTTGGTCCTGATTTGAGGCTTTTGATCCTTGTTACAAGTAAAAAAAAACTATAATTTTGGTCCCTAGGACCAAAAATAGTAATTTTATTTGGAACAACGACCAAAACGTTACAAAATCCTAAAATAAGGACCAAAGTTGCACGAGAAAACCTTTAGGGACCGAAATTGAAAAAAATCAACTATACTTTGTGATAAAAAAATGTAATCATTTCATAATTAAATATTGTACCTCTAAAATGTCTTTCATTTTGTTTCCGACCACTCGTAGATCGGAGGATGTGTCGTGATGCATTGCCGACATCTCAGGTGTCCTGTGGATTGGAAAAAATGAAGAAATGTTTTTTTCTTGTGAAAGTTTGAAGTGGATCGCGATGTCATAAGATAATCATGGGCTAAATAAAAGAAAAAGCAACGTACTTTCATTAATACTTTCAATCCTTTCTATTATAGCATTCTACTTTCAACTTTTTCTTATTAAGACATTGTACTTTGAAAATATTATCAAATCGTAGCATTATACTTCCATTTTCATTTTCTTATTAAGCCAGTATACATTGAAAAGTCTACCCAATTATAGCACTGGAAATTGATTTGTATTTAAATGACATTGTTATAGCGGGGTAGATTTTTCAAAGCACAATGTTGCAGTATGAAGAAATGAAAGTAGAATGTTATAGTAAACAAATCAATAAAAGTACATTGCTACTTCCCGCATTTACCCCTTTGATTTTACTCTCTAAGCATGTGTTTCTGTATTGGTTGCTAGAACACACCTAGTATGCTTCCATTCTACCTCACTCATCCATTGAAATAGCCAAAAAAAATGTATGAAATCATAAACTTTAAAAAACAAAAAAAAAATACCTCAAAATAAACGGGGTTTTTAGTTTCTGGGGAACTATAACACCAAAAAGTGCAGCCTCATCAGCCATTCTATATAAAACTCTTCGAAGAAGTTCTCCAAGATACATTCCCGAAATCATTTTTTCAAATATCTACCAACAAAATGCATTAATAGCAATGAATGAATTCTGTCGCTAAAAATACCATTACCCATTTATGATATTAACATTCACCTGTTCGTTAGGGTTCAAACTTTCAACATCAAGTGCATTATCATACTCCGTTAACGGAAGCTGTGAAGATCTGAAGTTACCCCACTCCATGTTGACAACCTTTACAAAAAAAATAATTACCGACCGTAAATAATAAATCTTTTTGACACCGAAAGTAGAATGCTATAAAAGGAAATGTAGGGTCCACCATCTCGCCGGATTTAGGGGGCGGGCCGTGCCATTTTGGTATACCCTGAGCGCGCTCCACGTAAGCTGCATTTGATCCAGTTCCCAAGATTACCGCGATAACAACGTCTTTATTGTCGTATCTACCCCCGGCTAATGTCCCCACTGTATCATTCACCTAGGTTTAAATTTGGATGTTATTTCTCACAAAATGGAAGGTTATATTGAATTATAAGAATAAAAATATATGGTGTTTTTTTTTTTAATTGAAATGAAGTTACCAATGCGGAAACACGCATATCGACACCTTGACGTTTCATTGCATGTGTTAGTTCCGCAACTACATCTTGACCGACCTATGTAATGAAATAAGCAGTGTAATGTAATTTAATCAAAATCATGAATTTGGATTAACAAAATTATCAACGGTCAACTTGTTTCGGGTACTTGAATGGAATGGATGATTCCACTACTTCTAGAATTTCATTTACTAAGAGAGAAGGGAAAAGGGAATGGAAACGCTAATTACCATGTCGTGAATAGAGAATCCTTTAGTCCATCGCATGAGACTCCCGGAATCAATCGATAATTGCATCACCGGAAACGAGAATGTGAAACCTAACTCCCTCTGTCGCCCAGGAGGAAGATGAAACTTGTCACCTTCATCGGCTACGAATTTTGCAAGTTCGGCTGCGATATAATCAAAAAGGGCCTAAAAAATGTAAAAACAGTTAACTTTCAGATCCCGGCGACCAATTCCGGCGAGCTTTTACTTATAAACGGATATAGGATAAGATATCGAGGGGATTACTTGTGAAGTTCCGATCATCAACTGTGGAGGAATTGAAACCTCGGCAAACTCTTGAGATTTGATACCGGATTTCCCTGCCAATTGCACTCGCAACACCCGGAAGTTTGTTCCTCCGAGATCCAATGCGTAATACACGCCTTCTTCGTCACTAAACAGAGAAATTTTATTCAGGATCGAGACTAATTAGATTTAAACCAAAATTCAATAATCATTTTGAAATCGTAAATAAATATAATTTCAATCTGTTTACGGTTTATCCAAATAAAGATAGGTTTATGATTCATGTACGCAAATTGAATGGATAATTAGTTACCCAGTGGGAAGATTATCAACGTAGCTGATGAGCATCTTGAGTTTGCTACCACCTTCAGAAGCAAGTCCAGCATGCATTTCAACGGTCATGGCGTCAGCTATCTGCTTCAACTTAGCGTTGGATGTTGCACACTTGTCTTCTAATTCTTTAAGAATTTCCACCGTTTTAACCCACCGTCTCGAGCTCCGCACATGGTGGCGCACAATCAGTGAGGCCGCAGCACAAATTGCAACCCCACCTATCACCGCAGCTCCCACCGCAACTTTTCCCATCACAAACGACGAAAGTGTACAGAGAAACAGTAAAGTTATCGGATGGTGATAGTAGTGATCATTCACCAATTGATTTGACGATTGAAGCTAGAAAGGACAAGTGACCTGTTTGATTTGAGTGAAGAAGAAAACCCTATACGATTGGTGGGTGTAACAGGAAGTAATTGGAGAACAGAAAAGGGAAAAGGTGGTTTAACATAAAAATGGAAGAAAAAGGAGGTGGTGGAAAGTGGCCAGTGGCTGCCAGATCCTTAACGGTTTCTCTTTTACTTCTTACCGGAAAAACAACTACACGTTGGATCCCTTTTTCGAATCAATTTCAACGGTCCTTAATGTCACCAAAATTTAAATAAAGTAACGATATATTTGAGCTAAACGTGCACAATAGTGATATACTCTATTCTTATAATTTGTAAGATTATATATTTTTTTATCCCATTTCAGATAATTATAATATCCTCATTTTATGCAGAACAGCAAAAAAAAATATTGTAGTTTTACTTTGTTATAGGACGAGCAAAAACCACACCACAACTAAAATTAATCGCAAAAACCGTAACCGTAATAAAAATAGTAATAAATACCGATGGTGAGGTTTTATGTTTTTCAAAAACTATAAATTTGCGGTGTGGTGCGGTTATTAGTTTTTAAAAACCACACCGTATCGCATATAATATATACAATTTTTTATTAACGATTAATATATTAAATATTAAAAATAAGATAACTTTTATGGATGAAAGAATGATAAAATTCTAGAAGACAAAAATGTTGATTTTTTGTTATGTTTAACTTTAAAAAATGATGAAATTTGACAATTTTAAGATGTTTATTTTTAATTACTAGTGATTTGATGTTTTTAAGATATCAGTCTTTTGTGATTTAAGTTAATTGTCTTATACGTTATGCTTTTTTTACAAGTAATATGTTTAAACTCTTAAAACCGTTTGAACTTTAAACTGCAATTAAAAACCACAAAAAATGACCGTACGAAATTTATGCCGTTAATAACCGAAACATAAAAAAACAAAACCACACCGCAAAAATAACCGTCTAACCGCACTGCAAAAATAACTGCACCAAAAAGTTTTGAAAATGGATTAACTGCATTTGCAGTTAGTGGTAAGATTTTGGCCAATAACCGTAGGGCGCTCACCCCTACTTTGTTATAACTTAATGGTTTGAATGAATATCTAAACACCATGTGAATGCATATGAATTTAGGGACGATTTGGATAATTGTTAACCATTCAAGCAGCCAATCAAAAAATTTGTGAAAAAATACAGATATATTCCAGGAACATTTGCATATGTGTTTCAAAGCTTCAACAATTACAAGAGTAAAAACAACAAAACATGAAGACAAAAAATAATAATAATATCAGTAACAAAATGAAACGCTAAAACTAAGGAAAAATTAGCCAACTTTGAGAAACACCAAATGCAATAACGAAACTATGAATGAACACCAAAAGCAACAACCAACCTTAAGGGGACACCTTTTAAAGCAACCAACTTAGAGAAAGAAAAAATATAACATCCAAAATGAATATACATCCTACTCTTATTTTGATCAAATACTTATGAAAAATCAATGGGTAAAAAAATATTTTTCTTATTTTAATCAAATATTGATAAAAAAAAAATTTTCCTAATCGTAGGGGAAAAAAACTAAAATGGTGAGTATTTGTCTCGGTCCAGCAAATGAAAGGGGAGGACCAAATCAGCTCCAAAGCTTGGACCGAGTCCTTGATGGTAAAGTCCATATCAAACATGATGATTACCTTTTTTTTTGGACTGGGTCCCCTGTTGGTGTAACACCCGGTTCTTGACCATCCCTGTCCCCATCCCCAAGTGTCTAACATTGTCCCCATCCCCGACGGATGCGGGGAATTAAATCCCCTCCCCTTTGTATTTTGGGCTTTTCCCCAGCCCATCCCCGCCCATCCCCAACCCATCCCAATCTATCAACATAATAAACTCAACTTAAAAAAACAAGTTTAATAAATAATCAAAACCATATGGCATAATTAGATTCTGTTTACATCAATCGTAATGTTTAACAAGCATCAAAACTAAAAGTGACGATTTGGTATACAGATCGTCGAACAAAGTGACGATTGATGAACTCTTGGAACTGGGAACATAATTTGGTATATGGACTCTATCTCTGATGTTCTAATATAGATCAATTCATTTTAGTGGACTTAATTCAAAATAAATAAATGATATATATATATATATATATATATATATATATATATATATATATATATATATAGTCATCAAAGCGGGGGCGGGGCGGGTTGGGGATTGTTATACCCGACCCCATCCCCGGTTTTAGCATAATAGGGATCCCCAGCCTCGTACCCGGTACCCATTTTGGCGGGGAATACTCGTCCCCGATTGGGGCGGGGAACCCCCGTTTTTGCGGGGAATATCCGTCCCTGACTGGGGCGGGTCAACCAGGTTCCCCACCAGGTCGGGTGAAATTTCCATCCTTACCAATTATCATTGTCATAGGGTTTAGGGCCTTGGGGAAAGAAGGATTTGGCCTAGTTCGGAGGTGGGAGTCATGACATGAGTGATCCAAGTATTAGTTTGTGTCTTCGGAAGCCAAGGGTATGATTGTAAACGGATATCTCGATCTTTTGTGGATGTTGGGTTTAATCCGGAAACGTTTAAATCTTGGGCGAGTTATTTGGATCGTAGGACTTCTCGCCACCTTTTCGTGGATATAAGGTTTATTGGAAACGACCTCAGATGAGGAAGTTATGACACTTTAAAGTTATTGACAATTTTAGCCCCTAATGGAAATGTTTGGCAGATCAGTCCCATGCATGCAAGGATGCATGCACGTGCCTGGCTGGGAACGCCCAACGTAAGTTGGGTTATGCCCAACGTATAAAGTCATTTGATCGCGGGTGGTTTGTGAGTATGTCGGGCATACTAAGAGGTACGTGGGGCGTACTTCCTTCAGACCAAAAACCCTAGATTTTAAGGCTTGACACTATATAAAGAACATTATGCCCCAAAACCCAGCCACGCTCTCATCCTTAGACAGCTTTCATGAAACCCTAATCCTTCCTTGTGTGTTTTTGGAGCTTAGAAGGCCATTAGAAGAGTATTTTGGTGCTTTTGAAGAAGGTTTTCACTCTTGAAGATTTATTGAAGAAGATAAAGCTTTTAGATCCAGAACCTCATCAACTTTTGACTCTCATTTGAGGTATAAAGTCTTAAACTTGGTGGTTATTTCCTTAGATTTCTTGTGTTGGGTTTTTGGACCTTTTTGGTCCCAAGGATGAAGCTTTATTGTTCAAATTCGTTTCCTAGGTTTAGGGTTGTCACCCTTGGTGCTATTTGAGTCCCTAAGAAAGAAAGTTGCCACCTTGAAGGTCTTGAAGAGTTTATGCATGAGTTAAGGTCACTTTCATGGAAGTAGAATGCCATTTTTGGAGTTTGGGCTTATATGGGGCATGCAAAGTCACCACGTTAGTGACTTTATGGGTTTAGACATTAAGTAGAGCTCAGATATGTGATTTGGTCCCTTGGTTTGAAGCATTAAGTGCTTAATAGCAAAAAGGACTTAACAGAGGACTACGATGGGTGTACAAGTTGGTACGTGCAACGTACATGTCACGAGCCCAATACGTGCTGCGTACAGCTAAGTACGCCCTACGTACTAAGTCAGAGTGGGTTTCGCACAAGTGGGCCTTGGTTTGGGCCATTCATTGGACTTCGCCACTTTGGGCATCTGTGGGTCATCAGAAATCAGATATTTTGGGCTAAGAATATGTTGGACTAAAAGGGAAGGCCCATTTGAGGAGTTGGGCCCAATTTGGAAAACTGGGCCATTAGTGAGCTTTTATGGATTTTACAGTTTTAGGCCTTGTCGGTTTTGGGCTTGGGACTTAGTGATGGATCTTGTTTGGCTGAGGGTAAAATGGTCAATTTACCCCCAAGTAAGGGTTATGGATCATGGTTTGATGTGAGTCTAAGGATTCTTTCAGTGAGTTTCAGCATTTGAGGTGAGTCTCCTCACTGTTTGTATGGGTCGAAGGCACCAATGCCGACCCATTTGGTTTATGTATTGTAGGTAGACCTGGGGGTTAGCTCTAGGCATTATGTATAAAAGACCAGGAGGCGGCTCTTTGTAGACTGTATGCTATTATGTATGGTAAGAAGACCCGGGGTTAGCCCTAGGCATTATGTATAAAAGACCAGGAGGTGGCTCCTAGCACACCGTATGTTGATTGGCTAAGTAGAGTAGTATGTATGCTAGTTGTCTTTGTAATGCTTGCATGGAAGACCAGGAGGTGGCTCTTGGCACTTATCTGTAAGACCTAGGCGGTGGCCCCCGACTTGGCAAGAAAGACCACGTGGCGGCCCATGGCATAATGGCAAGACTATGTTTCGACATATATCATCTTTATTGATTATAATATATGTATGATATGTATGGCTCATAGCTATGTATGGCAGTATTCGGTTGCAAGAGACCGAAGGGTAGGGCTGTTTATTATTTGGATAAAACCGAATTGTCCAATTGGACAATTTGGATTGGACTATTTGGTTCGGATATTCAGATTTTTGGATTGGTTTTCAACAAAACCGAATAATTATTTTGGATTTCGGATTGGTTTTGGTTTATAAAATAAGAACCGAATAGTCCAAAAAAACTGAATAAACATTTATTATTTAATTATTTTAATATATATATATATATATATATATATATATATATATATATATTAATTTGTAATTTATTCTTTAAAATTGGTTCATAATGTTTCACCCGATAAAAAAATATTAATATGCATTTTCTCTCAAAAAATTTATATCTATAAAATATTTAACTATAACATACCTTCTTAGTAGTTGTTTATAAATTTCAAAATCACAACCAAATAATTTATTTCACTTCTTATGTAAAATTGGGTAATATTATAATTATATATCGTTTTAAATTTTTTCGTTTTTTGAAAACCGAATTATAAAAACCGATCCAACCGAATTGTAATTGGATCGGATCGGATCGGATTTGAATTTAGTTTGGACTATTCGGATCCATGTTTTGAAAACCGAAATCAATTTGGATTCGTTTGATAGGATCGGATCAAACCGATCCATCCAAACGAACACCCCTATCGAAGGGGTAGGCCAACACCCAGATATGCTAGGCAGTATGTTATTGTATGGTATGTGGTATTTGGGGAACTCATTAAGCTTCATGCTTACGATTTTTAGTTTTGGTTTCAGGTACCTACAGTTTTCAAAATAAAGGAGCTCGGGAAGATCGCAACACATACACCTATGTTTTCCGCAATATGTGATTTATGGGAATGAAATCTGATAAATGTTTTATTTGAAATGATTTTCAATGTGTGAACTTAGTTATAAATGTGTTTTAGTTATATTAAGATTGAAATTTTTGGTCATGAATTTTGGGATGTTACAAGTTGGTATCAGAGCCTTGGTTTGAGGGATTCGGACATACTTTCGAGTGCGTCTGAACTCAAACTAAGGACTTGGTATGAAAATTTTCAAAAGAAAATCATTTTTGCGAAAATAGTTTCTAAGCAAAGAAAGGGGTGTGATGCGGTGAAATCGACCAGGCTCAAGTAAGTGATTCCCAAAATACCAATACATGTTTGAAATGTGATATGATATGATTATGTGATTCACATGCTAGATAAGAGCTAAAGATCTAGGAGATATGCCTTTGTATGCTTATATGAGCTTGTAGATTTGCATGCTAGAACTGATCAGCCAGTGGTAGGATGTCCTGTTTAGGTTATGCCTGATTGTATGAGCCTTTGAATTGCATACTAGTATAGATTCCTGATTAGAGGATATAATGGTTTGATTGGAGTATGTTGGTTAGATTTTCCTTTATCTGAATGTTGCTTGCTTTGTGCTTTGTGGGACTCTTAGCAATGTGAGCTAGCTACTAAGTGAATATGCTAAGTAACATGTGGCACGGGCTGGATAATCTCAGAGTGATAAATTCGAACCTATTATGTAGCTCTCGTTTGAGTCCAACCGTAATAGGGTTGAGTCTTTTACTCAAAGGATTATCTGATCTCTATTGCATGTGGCTATATTCATGAGGTAGCTAGTTGACATTAATGGGAATCCTTCAGCAGCTGAGGACTGGGTGGGTTTGGGAACCTAGGATATGCTACAATGGGCTAGTAGTATGGTTCAGTGAGTACTAGCATAATGGTTTGAAGAATTGACTTAGAGGATTCAGGAGGATTGATGAGGAAAGTATGGATAGGTGTGGAATGTAGTATTGGGCCCGTACTACTGAAAGCACAGGATCCATACTCGAATTGGTGAGAGTCTTGGAGAATCCATGAAGCTTAATGGAGGAGGATCCTTGAGTATGTTTTGATCATTGGTTATGGTTTTTCAGATTGGAGATGAGCACTCAGGGAGATGGTTCAGGTTCGGGTTCCGGCTCAAGTGCAGGTGATGAGCTGATTAGCGAGTAGTTGCGGGAGTTCATTTCATCGGAGATCTCTCGCTGTGTTTCGGAGATAGTGGATGAGCGCTTGGGTGCATTCCGTGCAAAGATTATGGGTATGAACTCACCTTGTGTGATTTCAGTGGATAAATGTTGAAGGGAAGAAGTGTTCAACTCAAGAACACTTGGAGGATTGCTTGAAGATTCGAGAATCTTAACACAAATATGATGGAGTTTGTGTAAGGAATCTATGATTTAAGTAAAAGGAAGTGTAATAATCATAAGGAGGGTAATTTCACTTACCACAAACGAGAGGAAACTTGATGATCAGCCCTTGAATCTCGAATTTGAGGGAGGGAGAAGTGAGAGAGAAAGGTGTTTGTTCTTTGGGTGGAAATGAGAGAAAGGTGAAGAGAGATAAGAGTTTTCAGCCTTTGACCAAGAGTGTGGTTGGTCAAATGGTGGGTAAAGTACTCTTGAATGACCAGGTGTGGTGGGGATGGGTGTGGGTTGGTCATGGAGTGGGTGTGGGTGGTTGCTTGTGTCATAAACTAAAGTGAAGTCAACACTCCACCTCAAGATCTTACTTAATAGATCTTATCCTTAAATAAGGATTTCCCTAAAAATATGATGAATTTATGAATTTATGGGGTCTTATATGTCAAAATATAACTTTGGGTGAAAATCCCTCGTTAAAATAATTAAAAATAGACTTAAAATGGAGTCGTGGTCGAAAACCGGGTGAAAATGGGGAGATCCGAAGTCCGAGCCTGGTTTCGGATCTTAGCAGCCTTAGAACCGGAGGGAAGACTTGGTCGTTGAAGTGAATCCGAAGGGGAAGGGACTGCGGTCCGAGGAGGTACCGTGGGCGGCTCGTCAGGAGGGTCCGGAGCGAGGGTCGGGTGCGGTGCTCAACTGCGGGTGCGGATCAGCGCTGCGGTCTTCAACAGTCTCGGTTCTCAGCAGATCCGATTTGGTCCAATGGCTGCAGTCCCTTAAGGAGGCTTCAGAATTGATTCTTGGGGCTTCGGCTCAAGAAGAGTTTGGTCCTTATAGAGGGACTTCGGACCTAAAAGGCTAATTTCCAATGAATCTTCCCGTTTCGAATGGTTTTTCACTAAGTCAAGTGTCGGGATGCCCCAAATGATTAAAATAAATCAAAAGGGGTTTTGAGAGAGATTTGGGAGAGATTTGACATAGTTGGAGATATTTCTCATACAGAGAGAGATTTGGGAGAGATTTCACATTCTTGGAGAGATTTATCATACCGAGAGAGATTTGGGAGAGATATCACATTCTTGGAGAGATTTGAGAGAGATTTCACACTCTTGGAGAGATTTCTCATACAGAGAGAGGTTTTGGAGAGATTTCACATTCTTGGAGAGATTTGGGAGAGATAGAGTGAAAGAGGTTGAGAGAGACTTCTTTTGAGACCTTTTTGAGTGTTTGGCTCTGTAATTCAAGGTTCGTAAACCTCGTTAAGTCTTTTTATGACTATCATATGCCCCTGAGGGTTAAGGAATAATGTTTTATCGAGTAGTTTCATCACTTGCCCTGATTAGGGTTTAGAGTTTCTGAACACGTGAAAACTCTAAGTGATACTTTGTATTAAGAGTGCGAGTTGTTCAATAAGAAACATAATGAAAACCCTAGCATACAAGGGTTAGATGAGTTGACCGGTTTGACTTGTTGACTTTAGTTAATTTTGAATTGACTGGAAATTGACGGTTGTCAAATCATCCTCCCGTTAGAGGGAATTTCATCCCGAAATTTGCATTTTGATTGGGGATTCAAGAGTTCGGGAAGAGATGTGGGTGCTTTTCGATGTACAAGAAATTGGTATGGCAGGGACCAATCCGCCTAATGTCAAATGACAACCTTGGAATGTCTTATTGTAACTTGAGCTAAGTCGATTAAAGGAGATATTGTTTTGGAATGATAGTGTATTCTACGCGTGCTTTTATGCTCTCCTCTTTATACTTGGTATTACCACTATGAATATTTTATAATGTAATTTGTGAGTACTAGTATTACGAATGCTTTAACAATTTGTGATAAAATTCACATAATAAGTTCTACCGGTTCTTTCATAATTGCTTGATGTAACTAGCCGTATATCATTAAGATTACAAGGGCATTCAGATGGGTGACCCTGCCTTAAGCCCACAACCAAACAAGTAACATGGAATGAGACGGGATCACACATTCTAGATCCATAGAATCTTAATGATGCATGACTGTAATGTTTACACTAGTCATCATAGATTCACTAGTAAAAACCCTGCGTTTTTATATAGACGATAAGACTTATTCGGGTTTTGCCGTGATCTCGAGATGCTTCCAGCCTTTCTCATATTTGTACTAAGTCATAAGTGATAGCTTCTCCTCGGAGCGCTGCATGGGTCTGCTTTAGTATTTCTCGTTTGATTAGATCGGTAGGGAACATAGGGGTTCGGGTTACATGACTAGAATTATCCGGATGATAGGACGTTCACTTGCACTCTTGGGTAACCTGGTCCCAAAGTTCATGGCGGGACTCGCACTTGGTCCATCTATCATTAACTTGCACATATAGGTCGTATGTATGTAAGATTGGCAAGACAGTTGGATAGGTGACTCTGCCCTAAGTCCACAACCAGACGAGGAACATGAAATAGGGCGGAAGCACACATCCAATGTCCGTAGAATCTTAATTATACATTATCCTCGCGTATACACGTAGTAGTGGTAGACTAACCGTATCCATCCCAAGCTTCTGTGCTTGAACCCTGTCTACTGTATATGCGACATTCCTGAAGGTTTCTCTGGATTTACTCGTGGTAAGGTTTTGGAGGGTATAATACTCCTCTGGTGAGTGTTTTTGTGGTTTCGCAGCGAGAGATGGCCCGGAGGTCCGTGTCGGATTTATGTTTATGAGAGACGAAGGTTCCGATATTTAGCGGGTTAAGTGAAGGGTCTTTTCGTAGCCGTTAAATCGGGAGGGTGAGGACTATACCGATTGAAATCTAATGATGACAACATTATCTTTTTAGGTACGATATGTGTTAAGCTGTATTCGTAAGAAGTGCTCATTAGAGGGATAGAGTATCTTGTGTTTCTTTTCAGTGTGTTTCATTTTGCTCGATGTTATTATTACTGCATATGGTTCATACTATAACAACTAGCACTGGCAGTGAGTGGGTTCTGATAGCTAGCAATGATACTTTATATCATGATCTCTGACAGGTCCATCTACGATCGAGCAGTATATGTATGTCGTATGTAATTTGATATTGGTGAAATCATTGAGTGGGTGGCTCCACTCAAATCCCACTACTAGACATGGAACAAGAGTTAGGATGGAATTATTTGATTTAAGTCTTTAGTATTTTGAGTATAATTAACCCTAATGTATGCACAAAGTCATCACATCTTATAGGTAATGATCCTAAGGTCATATATGAATGTTTTTGATTTGATTCGAACGAGAGAGTATTTTAATTACTTTTAGAAAGACGGTAATTTTAGCAATCATACCAAATTCATTACAAAAATATGGTACTTAAACGTTTTTGTCGTTGGAAACATTACAAAATTCCTAATAGGCTTCCGCTGGTTCAGTTGTCACACTCCTCCTACTCCTCCATCATTCTTCTCGGTTGGACAGTCTCTCTTGAAGTGTCCCGTTTCACCACATAGGGAGCATACTGGACTTACACCAGTATTGGTGGTTGAAGCAATGCGCTGGGTCGAGGTCCCGCAGAAGCGGTCGGTATGCCCTTTCTTGTTGCAGTTGATACAACATGGAATCCGACAAGCTCATGTGTGATGGTAGTTACACTTGTTACACTTTGGAAGTGTTCCCATATACTACCTGTCTGGTGCTTGAGCGATAGATGTTGTGGCTGATGTCGAGGCATGTGTCGTGACTGATGTCATAATTGTAGGGGTGGCCATGGGTTGTTGTCTTTTAGCGAATCTTTGAGCTTGGTTGCGCTCCTTTTTGTTCCAAAACTTTCGCTTCTTGTTCGTAGGTTTGTGGCCTGAGGCATTTCCGTTGGTAGACGCCCGACGTAAGTCCCAGTTTCACACTTCTTGTGGTTTTCGGTCTGAATCGGCTAAGACAAAGGCTCAAATCCCAGATCTGGTTACTCTAATGCCTCTTAATCCATAAAGTCAATGACTTTAATCCTTTTTATGGCTGTAAAGGTCACCAACTCCCAAATCATGTCATTTCCTTCCTTAAAAGACTCATAACTCATGCACGGTCAACTCTTAATAACCAAGATTAGATTTTTGTGGCTCAACAACACAAAATAAGCCAGCATGGGACAGATCTCGGGTTCTAGGGACTTATCAACTCATAAAGCCTTCAACTTTGGGGACAAAAACCCTAAAACACCCCACACATGAACACAACAAAAGAGTAGGAAAGATTGGAGCTCTTTACCTCCAAATGAAGCCTCTCCCACTGCTAAGATCAGATCCAAGAGCTTGGGCTCTAACTCCTTCTTCTCCAAATCTTCCTTTCCAATCCAAAAGCTCAAGAACACACCCACAAACTCTCAAAGGCACTCTCTTGCTACAAGAACGAGATTTAGGGTTTTGGGGAGGTTAAGTCTCTGGAAATGGTGGCCACAAGGAGGACATAACACTCTTTAAATAGGGGACACCCTAAATATTAGGGTTACAAACTGGGCCTAGTACACCCCACGTACACCTTGGTATGCCCGACGTACTAGGCGGCCCTCCGCGATCAAACACGCGCACGAGTACGCTGAGCGTACACTCTAGTACGCCCTGTGTACCCGTCTACCACCCCCTTTTCTTATCAAGGACCAATATAGACAATTGCTTCACGGATTAGGGTTCACAAGGTATACCTGGGTTTTTGGATGTTACAGATTTACTCTCCAAACTTCCATGGACATTGACAATGGAAACATTGAAAGTCCAGAAAAGATTTCTCTTTCCAAGGGAAAGAGAAAGGCTAAGTCTGAGATTGTCCCGTGTACCATTCCAAAGAGTCTATATGTTTCTATTGCCAAGAGAAGGGACATTGGTTGCGAAGCTACCTTGACTACCTGAAAGATCTGAGAAAAGGTAGAATCGAAAAGCTTGACTTTGCTTTAGGTAAGTCAACTGTCTAACTCTATTAAGTTCTTAAAGTGAGATTTCCAAATAGTAAACTCTATATACCAAAGTCTACATACCAAAGGGACCCTGCCTCCAATATGATCCTATTTGGTTGTCCCTTATCAGCTACAGATTAGTAGATATTTGAATTATTGAGGAATCTATACTATCATTAGTCATAAGGAATATTTGACTAAGACTTAGTAATATACTAGTTCACGTCAAAGGAAAAGCTAAGTGTTAGAGGGAAGTGTTTTCCGAGTTCCGAGTCATCATTTTATCAAGTGAGTGCATAGTCTCTTTCATGAACATGATTTTAATACAAGTATTAACAAAAGTATTAAATATTTGTCAAGGAGTATACATGTAAACTAAATGCTTAATGCCTGAAATATGTGTTACGAATGTATTTGATATGCGAACTGTATATAGTTCTATATGCGTTAATATATATATATATATATATATATATATATATATATATATATATATAATTTCATGATAATAATAATGAAAGTATTAGGAGTTAAGCATCATAGTCTTACCTAGAGATAAAATAAGACTTACAAAGGAGGTCTAAGTTTAATTAAGATAAATATTAGGTAGTATCTCCTTAAGAATACGTGTGAGATATATACAAAGGAAAGAACTCTGACAATTGTCACTGGTCCGAGAGTAGGGATTAGGTATAGACATGTACCATTGGTCCGAGAGTATGGATTAGGTACAATTATTTGTCCCTGGTACAAGAGTATAAATTAGGCATAATTATTTGTCACTGATCCGGGAGTATGGATTAGACTCAGTTATTCATTCCTGATCTGAGAGTATGGATTAGATATAGTCATTTATTCCTGATTCGAGAATATGGATTAGGTAAATTCATTCATTTCCGAATCCGACAGTATGGATTATGTCGTTGTATAAGATTTAAATGCAAGGATTGACACGATGGGGTAGATTGCTTATATGAGGTTTATTTTCATATTGCGGGGTTATATATATATATATATATATATATATATATATATATATATATATATATATATATATATAAGATTGTGAGATTAAAATCCATATATACTTGCCAGGTTTCCCAACCTGGCCCACTCAGGTTCTTTTTATCATAGGTGTCTACACGAAGGTACTTGATGTTTGAATCTGATGAGAGATTAAAAGGAATATAGGTCATTGGATATTGTAAGGCTTGTAATATTTTTGTTATACTTATGTTTCTGTATTGACGATGATATCCCAAAATTAATAATGAAATGCATTTATTCGGAAATGCTTGTTAATAATATTATCACATTATTGGGAACAAATTCCGCATTATAATTCTTTAAACATGATACTCTGAAATGAAATAAGTATAATTAAATCAATCTTTTCTGGACGTGAAAAATTGAAAATAAAGATGTCACATATCGTCTCCTTCTCCTGTATATTTTCTTGGTTATGTGTTTCATTTTTTTAAATATAAAAGTTATTTATGGACATTTATCCACTTAGATCCTTCATATTCAAAAAATGAATCACATAATGGAGAATTATGGGAAAAACCGTAGGTATGAGTATGATACCATGATAATTGTGGCAAAAAGCCTCAACGATGAGGCATGTATATCTATAGAGTATATATCCCTATTTTAATAAAAGAATAGTTTTAATCTCCTTTTGCCATGTGTTATCCTATTAGGCATCCTAATTAATGCATATTTTATTATTTTTTTGCCATGTGTCACCCTATTAGGCCTCCTAATTAATATATGCCACTTGTCAACCTATTAATATTAAATTTTAAATTTTAAAATTTAAATTTCTCATTATGATTACATTAATTTAATAACACTAGAATAAAAATTAAAATAAAATTAATACAAATTATAAGGTGATATAATTTCATATATTTATTTAAATTAATGATTATAATTTTATATAACTAACAAAATATATCTTAACTAATAATTTATTTAAAATAATTGATTAATAATTTTGAGTTCTCAGTATTAAAGTTTAATTAATTTTATAACCGTGGTTTACACGGGTTATAAACTAGTATCAAATAAAGTTACAATGAGTCTCTATATAGGAAGTATCAAAAAACAGTATAAACTAAGTGATATATAAAGGATGAATATATCAATTAATATCATATCATCAATTATTTTGTCATTTCACCAATAAACATAGAGTAGGTTAGTAGTGGGTAATATTTGAACAAAACGTATAGTTTTTTTTATTTATTTGTTGGTTTTTTTTATAAATACGTTACTTGGATGATGTTTTTTGAACGATTTTAAAACATAGTTACCTTCCTCAATCACTTTCCCTTATTTTGTTCCCTTAATTAATTTTATGATAATATATTGCCCCTCACCTACAAATGTTGTTTGCCATAATGTGACATTTGAATAAAGCGTGTAGTTTGTTGGTTTTTTATTATAGAAACCTCATTTGGATGTTTTTTGAATATGTCTGTTGAACGATTTTTAAAATAGTTACTCGCTTAAGTCATTTTCTCAAATATAACAACACATAAATGCATCCCTCGATGGTGCCAAATAATACAGTATACTATGAAAAGTAAAAAGGTTAACAAATACAACTAACTTCTAGGGGTGCTACCAAACTCAAACACAAGTCCACTACATTAGAAGTACTTAAATCTCAAACATAATGAAAGAGCTACAAAGTATTAGACGTAGGTGATGAGAAAAAAAATTAGGACAAAAGAATTCATACATTACTGCATTGTTATATATTTTTTTTTTTGGAAAGGTAACTTCCCTAACGAGGATTTTTGGGCCAGCTTTCGCGCACCGACTAATCCCCCGCTGCAAACATGAGGTTTTACATCATAACATTCAAACATGGTTAGTTTTTATTCTAAATACAATTTTTAAAAGCATGATTGTTTTATTTAGAGAAAAAAAATCTTGAAAACGATATTATGTTATTACATTGACAACTCCAATAGTCCAACCCATAAATTGAGACAACGAGAATGGGGCCGGGCCTCATTGTGTTGCTGCATTGACAACTAAAATACTAAAGAAAACGACTTAACATGTGAAAAGTGAAAATCAGGATGACACGACAATAAAACGTGATTATGATTTTATATATCATAAGTACAAGACTTTATAATATGGGGATATAAATATAAAATATATTCAATATGGATCAATCACATTTATTACATGTTCACATCTTTGAAGAGCTACATAGCACGGGATTTTTAGGAGCCATCAGTATGAAATAAGTTAGGTAATCAATCATTGATCGATGTGACCTATCAACATAGAAACACATGTAACAACATCAAAACGATATAAATCCTTTAGAGTGATCGGTGTGGGCACATCTCGTGTTCGTTGTGGCTGAAGTGGACGCCAAAAACGGCGTTATAACGGGGGAACACCGCCCCCTTCTCGTTTCTGCTCGTTATGGCACTTTTCGTGCCCGTTACCACTTATTGAAACGGGGAAAATTTATACGTTGGTATGTGACCGTTTGCAACGGTCAACATTTAAAATAATTTTTTTACCCTTTTTACTTTATATAAATACTTATTTTACTTCAATTTTTTTACATCTTTCTCTCATTCTCTCTATATTTTATACTTTTTTTTAATAAAAAAATAGAACAAAACCCAAACACCCCCTTCTATCATCAAACCCAACACACACAATCAACCACAACCTTGTCTCTCGGATTTGCGTGTTATGAAAATTATTTCAACCTTTTATCGTCTTAAGGATCACCACAAATCTCATACGAAGACGCCGCTTTTAATCCCGCTTCACCGCCACTGCAATTTCCCAAATCACCATACCTTCAATAAAATCTATTTGGTCAAAACCCAAATTTACAACAAAATCTTTTCCCTACTTTTGCTTCGACGCAACAAACAACCAACCAACCACCACCTACAACACAATCATCGGTTGAAGTGGAAGCGGGAGGTAGTAGGAGAGGGAAAGGAAAAGGAAAAACGAAGGGGAAATCGATAGCGGTTGAAATGGAAAATGCAGACGTTCCACAATGGTGGATACCGGAGGAGGAATATGCTTTGACGACGACTTGGTGTACTATTTCAAAAGACAAACTTCGTGGAAATAGAATAAAGAAAGGAGCTTATTGGGGGCGGTGCGCGACAAGTTTCACCCTATTTTGAAGAAAAATCCGTATCGCAAGGATGACATGTTAAGCAGCAAATGAAGTCAAATAACTAAGCGATGCAACAAATTCAATGGTATTTACAACCAGCTTGCGGCGCAACACCAAAGTGGAACCAACGTCTTCGATTTGTTCAAATCTGCAAAAGAACAATATCGAGTCAAAATGGACATTTTTCGAGTTTGAAAAATCATGCGAGTTGTTGCGAGCGAATCCAAAGTGGAATAAAACATCTACATCGTCGGAGGTTCAATCAATAATGTCTCGTAATTCGAGCTCGGTCGACGTGTCAGACACACAGACTCACATCAACCTGAACGCCAACACCGATGAGATCCCAGATGATATCGAGGAGATATCGCCACCACGACGACCGTCCGGACGCGACAAAACGAGGCGCGCTGCAAGGCATGCAGAGGAGGCTGAGGCGAAAGCAAAAGACGCAGGGAAAATGAGAGCGAAATTCGACGAGCACAATTTATTAATTAAAGAAAAAAATGATTTGGCATCATTTGGAGTTCCTAAAAAGACAGACATGGGAGAAGCAGGAGCAAAAAGAGAGGGAACTAATGACATATCAGTTGTCAATTCTTCGGGACGAGTGATGAAGATTTGACGTCTAAGGATCTAGCGGTGCTACAAGCACTGAAGTAATAAATTAGGAAGAAATATTTGGGTTAATTAGGATTTTATGAGTAATTTGAATGATATTTTAGTTATGATTTTAGATTTAAAATCATATATTTTTTAATTGTAATCGTAATTTTAGATTTTAAACATTATGTATTTTTTTGTTTTAAAATTTTATGTTTTGTAAAAATATATTCATTTTAGTGATTAAAAAAACAAAAAATGGAAAAAAATCAAATTCGAAAAAAAAAATAAAAAAAAAACATACTTGTTCTCAAAAAGTTGGTGTTGCATTTTATTGTCCATTACCCCACTTGGTGTTATATCACCATTTGCTTATGTGGCATGTGAGGTGACATAACTTGGTGTTGCATCTTGTTGCGTACACCCAATGCTCTTATTAAAATAGTTTTTTTTAAAGCAATTTTGTTATGGTAAATTAGTGATGTTCTATATTTATGATAAATCCTCGCACATGTTGAATTCACAACATAAACTTAAATTATCAAATGGTTTTTGGTATAGGTGTAAAGAATGATATTTTCAATTGAAAGATGATGAATTCAAATCACTTTGGAGACATAGTAAATGAAGGATTCATTATTGTTTGATTTGAGTCCTAAAATCTTGGACAAATGGTAAATTTGATTTAAAAAAACGATATCCGATGTTGCTCTTTCTCTTTGAGGTTGAGGGTTCAAATCCCGCTGTGGACATAGGTGAATTTAAGGTGTAGTTTAGGAGTAAGTTAGATTTGTCGTTTCAAAAAAAAAATCCTAACCAAACTTCACAAATGACTAAAGCCATAATTTTTGTCATACAGTAGAACCTTTATAAATTAATAATGTTGGGACTGTGATATTTTATTAATTTAGCAAGATATTATTATATCGATAAATTAATAAATTATTAATTTAAAGAGTTGGCTTATATTCGTGAGCAACTCTCAAATTAATGCATCAACCTTCAAAATTTACATGTTCGTTCACTTTACTTATTTGAATAAAACAAAAACAAGGACCTTCAAAATTCTCATGTACATTCACACCTTTGGAACCAGTCACTCGAAAAGAAACATTGCAAACGACAACAACTATTCACAACTTTTTGTTTCAATACGAGAACACGGTGTCTCAACTCTTAAACGTAATTGGAAGATTTAAAGATGAACTCAATATAGATTTGAAGTTTACAAAAAACCAAATAACTATAGATTTATTTTTTACTAAACAATTATAAAATTTTGGAATATTTTAGTAATTATTAATTTATAGCTTCACTGGGACCAATATATTTACATTGGGATTTCAAAAAATTATCGATTGTGATCCAATTTTGTACTGGTCCCAAGTTGGAACCGAACAAATTATTAATTTTATCGAGGTTATTAATTTATCGAGTATTAAATTATAAAGGTTCATCACTTTTCACATAAGAATCTAATAATTGATTAAAACAATCTATAAAAAAAACTAGCCATTCATTATTTTAAATGGAAAATGTATAACATGTAGCGGTATCAAATG
Organism: Lactuca serriola; assembly: GCF_051521515.1. NCBI lineage: Eukaryota > Viridiplantae > Streptophyta > Magnoliopsida > Asterales > Asteraceae > Lactuca > Lactuca serriola. The sequence continues at coordinate 281,851,811 of NC_136412.1, read as the reverse complement.
TATTGAAAAAATCGAAAAAATATCCCTTCGAAATAGTGGAGGGTTCAAAAATGGTGGTATATATGTATAAATATAGGAGTAGGTTTAAAAAACGTGTTTTTCATTTAAAAAAAGTCATTTATGTTCTAGATAAGACAAATATAATATATAAAAAAAAGAAAAATTAACAGGAAAGATTGAACCATTGTCCTTTAAAATTCAAGAAACATTCTTAACGACACATAATCTATAGGTAAATAAATGTTCTGCTCTTTAGAAAAGTGCAGCTTTAGTCCTTATGATTTACTTGTTGCATTCAGAGTTTATATTAAATTGTTTTGTTACTCCCTCGGTCCATTAGGCTAACATTTTCCTCTTCCATTTAACTCTCCATTAGGCTAACATTTTCCTCTTCCATTTAACTCTCCCCATATGCGATGCACATGTCACATGAGGGTAGTATTGTACTTTCCATCTTGTATCATCTTTATATTCTCATTGAGAATATGCTTGGCCATTTGGCCTAGTTTAGTGATTTTGATCAAATCATCCCTAATTATTCGTCTGAGGACACATCCTTTTTGTCCACTCAGTATTGATCATCTTCATTATTGCAATGTAGAGTATGCTAAGTAAATTTAGTCAGACACACATGAATTGTCTCTATGGATTTTACTTTTTCTTTTGATTTTATTTCACATCATTGAATCATCTATATATGTATAGCTCCATGTTTATTAATTTTTTGGGTTTCACAAGAGGTATGATGTTAATGCATTCATTAGAAGAATGTACATTATTAACGATCATGTAAACTATTTTGATGTCATTGACATTAATGACATTTCAGTTTGTAACCTCCAAACAAGGATGAAAGAACTATATTATGATAAACTACCCCAATTACTATTGTTTCTTGATTACAATGATGTCATTGCTTTGTCTAAGTTTATAGCTAAACACAAGGAAATCAAAGTATATATGGAACATGTGCATACATTAAGGGTATTGGAGCATATAACAATTCCAAAGAAATTGTTCTCTATGGTTGTTTTAGTGGTGAATATATTTGTACTTATGATAGTGGGCTTGGTAGTTTTAGTAGTAGGTTTGGTACTTGTATTGGCGATAAATCTAAGGCTGGAGGGAGTGAGACTCGCCACCAGCTCACCTCCAGCTCGTCATAAATGCTAAACCCACTCCCAACTACTGCTCGCTAAGAATTGTGCGCCATCCCCATAGCGAGAGGAAATAGAAGATAATAAGAAGAGAAATGGCTCTAATTAGCTGATCTTTTTTTTCAAAATAAAATAACATAATATTTAGTTGCTACCACTCCCTACAAATTTACAACTTCATGCTATCATCATCTTATCGTATGTGGCTTACAAAAATCTTATGTGGAAGCATGCTAAGCATGCTACCACTCCTTATAGCCTAATAAAACGGAGGAATATGAAATCAAGGGACATTAAGGAAATGTGAAAATTTCTTTGGTTTGAAAATTCTGTTGGTACTTGTTTAAAAGTTGTACTTTGCTAATGTCTAAGAAATTGACATTTATTTAGGATTTACTATGTTTTTTGATTATGTAACCAGTGGCGGATCCCTTAAGGGGCCAGGAGGGGCCATGGCCCCCTGGTTTTTAGTCTTGTAATATTGAATTTTTTATAAATTAATTTGTTACTTAAAGATAATTACTGTATTGCCATCCCTGGATTTTCAAAACAGATACCAATTTAAGATTTAAGAATCGATTCCATAATTATAAGAATATAAACATACATAAATCAAACTGGAGGAAAAGAGATAATGCATCCAAGAACCGGGTAATTCGCTATTCCGTATAATCATTGCTTCAAATGGGATCTGGTCGATCACATATCCTCAATCTTTGCTCTCACTCTGTCGTTCGTCTTCATGGATCTTGCTTACTGCTCACACACTTACAGCCTCCACAATCGCCATCTCCGTCTGGTTCTATTTTGCAACCATGGGGATAACTGTAATGAAGGTAATGCTTTTTGACTTTTGAGTTCTGCTTTTGTTCATTTTTCTTCTTTTTGGTTTTGTCCAACAGTATTACTTTTAATTTATTATCTCTAAATATTATTAAAAGAGAAACCTTATGACATCATCTTAAATAATCTGGATCCTTAATTGTATTTCAATCTTATTTTTTCCACCGTTAGATCAAATTGCTGACATCATCTTCCCCATATGGAATGTTTTCCAATCGTTAAACAATAACTTACATTCGTATAAATGAAATGTATTTAATTCCAATAAAAGGTTTCCATATTTTAAATTTTGAATTTCCGGTTATAAAGATTTTAATATGGTCAATTTTAAAAGCATATTACTAACAAACCATTTCAAGCAAGACATTAATATCAACCATTAATGTAAATCCGCTTATATTAGTAAACAATTAATATAAAATCTATTTTTATTAGGAAATCAATAATACCGAAATATCATATTCAAATTATCACATACATATCCGATTCATCCTTGAATCCGCCGCTTACACTTATTTTCAATTGTTTTTTTCTTCAAACCTTCTCCTACAACATTATTATTATTGCTTATAATTTTCATCACCATTCTCTGCTTCAAACATTCGCTCTTGTGCACTAGAAGGTCAATACATTCTTTCGCTTTTTATATTTTTTTCGATTATTTTTTTGTTCCTATATCAAATGTATGTATTCCTATATTTCGATTTTCTTTGTCACAAATTATATGAAATCAGTTAACTACTTTTCTAAAACTTTTCAAATAAACAGGAAAAGATATTACGTACATTTAACAAAACATAAATTAACTATCTTGGGAACTGACATTAATTACGTAAATGTTACCTTTATATATCAGAGATGATTATGATTTTTTTTTTTTAATTTTTAGGTCATACGAATCCGGTTAATTTTGACATGATTTTAAAATATCATTGAAATTATTATGTTTTTGTATATCATATCAACCTACTTTTTTTATCTTTATATACTAACAATAAAATTTATAAATTTACACAAAAAATAAACATATTTCGAATTTTGTAATATTATTATACCTTACAAAATACAACTCCCTCCAAAATAATTTTCGCCAGTAATTTTATCAATAATTTCACCAAATTTAAATTTGTATTTTCATTATTAAATTTTTTAATGATCCTAATTTTTTTCCTTCAAAAGCATATCAAACATTTATGTCTTAGATAATGCTGCCCCATTATAATTATTACTTTCCTAAAATATATCCGTTTAAGGAGGAATTTGATATAATGAAGGAAGTAAATGTTAATTAAAATGAGATATTTCCCATAATTATTACACGGGTTTATTAAAAAAAATAATGTCAATGTGTAAACATTCAACATTTTTAAAGTGAAATTTCGGAATACATATAAACGATGATGTTGTACACTGAAATATAAAATTGAATAGACTGAGAAAAAAACCTATTAAGACAGTCAATCTTGAAAATAACATAGTTATGAAAAATTATAGATTAAGATAAGGATTATAAGATATTAGGAGATTTGTAAAAAATACAATTAGTAAAAGCGTTATGTTTATTAGAAAAAAAATAAGACTGTTATGATTAGTAAAAATACAATATATAAACTAAAATATCACAATAGTAATGAAATTTCATTATTTGATATTTGATATAATTGAAAGATATACCAAATTATATTGATGATATACTAAAATTATTCAAAGTTGTGTCAAACTAATGCAAAATTCTTGTGAACACCAAATAAATAAGAACAAACATAAAAGCTAGCACTTATATTCATAATCAATTTAAAATAAACCAATCATGATTTAGAAAAAAAAAAATTTCATTAATGATATACTAAAATTAAATTCATATAACATTTAACATTCTATAAATTATATTATATAATTTTATTTGAATAAATGAAATAGTTGTCAATATTTAATGTAGTAGAAAAAATGGTATATTTGTTGTCAATATATGTTTAAATTAGGTAACTTTATTATGGAAGGAATGTCTAATTAAAACGCTTATAATTATATATCAATATCATATCTATATGAGACGAGGAAGGTCGTTCAAGTAATAAAACAAAAAATGTTGTTTACAAAGAGGTCCTTCAATGATTATAGATATTTATCGTTTTCAATGTATTTTCTACACATTTCAATAATATCATAACCATATATTTTTTTAAAATCATTATGTAATATCTGTAAACGATTATATGTTTTTTATGCGTTTCCCGCGTTTAACGCGAGCTATAATCTAGTTTAATTGTATTTGAGGATAGCCTTTGGAAAACTTGCAGCATCACAATAATACTTGAACTAATTTTTAATTCTTTCTCCTAGTCTTCTAGTGTATTATTTCCGTTTTCTTTTAAATGTAGTAAATCCTTAGTGTTGATTAGCATAGTTTTTTATGTTTATTTTAATTAGTTTTTCAATATAAACCTCTACCACATAAGTAATATTTTATTTAATTGTAACTTAATGTTTTTTTTATATTTATATTAATATTTTTTATTATAATATGAAGTTATATAAACTAGAAATGTATCAATTTGCCATTTGGATATCATTCATGAGAGCAACTATTTTTATTTATTTATTTATTTATTTATTTATTTTTTTATAATGAACTATTAATTATATAGGAAATTACATTCATTAGAGTATGACTTCATCCAGAAAAAAAATTACGGATATGTCTATGTTTTGGCCCCCTATTTATATTGATCGTGTTCCGCCCCTGTCTGTAATGTTAGCTAACGTCATATGGTTGATGTTGTAGTTAATAAAATATCATATTGTATTAATAATCATTATTATTTAATGGTATCTGTAACTGTTATGCTTAAGTCATGGTTAGCCGGTTGTTATGTTATGCCTAGTTCATGTATCGCCAATTAACAGTTGATGTGAATGTTTTTATCGTATGTTTTAGGTGTTCGTGTATGTTTTATCTTATTATGACTGAAGTTGAAGGAAATGAACAAGCACTATAAGAAAAGTAAAAATAAATGTATGATACTTCCAAAACATGTGTTTATTTTTTACGTTATTATTATTAAATATAAAGGGTTAAAAGGGAAAGAAAAAGTCCATTTGATTCAATATCTTTTACATGATGTTCTTTCTTCTTGACCCAGTGGCCTTTTGGACAAAACCTTTGAGTTTGCATCTTCCCTTAACACATAATTTCTTCTTCACATAGACTACAACATTTTTTTTTCTAGTGTTCAATGTCATAGCTTATTAAGACTATAGCAAGACAACCAACTCAATAGCAACATAAGGACCAACAATACAATTTTCAGAAATACAAAGACCATTTTCATTAAGAAAAAACAAATCAAGGAGTGAATCTGTAACCTTTTGTAATACACATGAAATATTTATGTAATTTTGCATTTTAATATTTTATAGCATATAATTTTTTTTTCAAAGCTTTTAAAATTGTGATCACAATCATATGATCATACGATCTTACGAATCTACCATAAAAAATGATATGGTTTTAATAAGATCGATTTAATAGTAAGATCGGTATATGATGATAAGATCTTTAATAAACCTGTAAGAACACAAGATGGTCATTACCATTATAACTATATTTAAAAAAAACATTAGTTAAATATTTATTTAGGTATTATTTAATCTAAGAAAACATTTTAAATTAATTTATATCTTTATAAAACAATAATACAATTAATATTTGGATTTTATCTTTTTCCATTGACACTCTTTTTATATTTTAACTAAATACTCCCTCTATCCCAATATTATTGTCCACAGACAAAAAACACACATATTAAGAAAAACATTAATTATCACTAACTTTATATAATAAAATGACAGTTTTGTCCTTACTTTGCATTTAATGGAATTAAATGCTTAGTTGGTTAAGTAATAATTACGGGGTATTTTGGTAAAAATGTTATTTATTTTTAGAATTGGACTATTATTTTGAGACAAACCAAAAAGGAAAGATGAACTATAATTTTGGGACGAAGCAAGTATTTAGACTAATATACTTAAGTTAAGAAATAATATTGATGTATCATCTTTTTATCAAGATTATATAGGTGTATTTGTAGTTTGGTTCTATACTTACCATTCATGTTCTAATTTTTTATGTTAGTGAATGAAGTGCAGAAGTGATTGATTACCCTATGCGATGAGAAAATGTTTATAATCATCTAAAATTTAAAGTCCAAGTTTAAATAATTTGATTTATAGTTAATATTATATATAAATTATACTAGTAATTTATACGAAACAAATTAGTCATTATGACGTAAAAGTCTTTTACTATTTGAAAAAGTTTTTTACCATTGAAATAATGAAACTTTTTCATAACTTTAATCACTTACAATTTTCTAACCTTTTAATTTTATTTATTTTGTCCGTTTTGATATTTTACAACTTAATATTATTTAGATATTAAATATTAAAATATTAATTAACCTATTTCTCTAAATATTACAAGAAATAAAGAAATGTATTTTATAAAAAAAAAATTCCAAAACAAAATAAAGTTAAAAAATAAAAAAAGGACCACCGTAGGTCCATTGTTAAAACCCGAAATAAAGGGCTGAGATGTGGAGTAGTTGTGGTGGGGCCCATCCTACTGTATACTCCCGCTTTTCACGAAATCGAACTCTCACTCTCTCTGGGAGAGTAGACTCCACTGAATCCCCCGCCCTCGTCGTTTTTTTCAATTTTTACCCATTTGGGAATCAAAACTCTCCGGCAGCCATCCTTTTCAATAAATTTATCCCCACCATCTTTCATCAGAGATTTTCTGCACCAATCTGCCATTGATTTCTGTCAAAAATCGAACGAAATCTTCTCAATTATTATTATTATCTTTAATTAATATATACGTGGTACCACATATTTATTCAGTCGCCGATATTTTCCCCTCTTGAATCCCTATCTTCGTCAGGTCATGTAGGTACGTACAATTATTTATGCATTTACTAATTTTAGTATTCGATTACTCCATGACTGGAAGGTGTAAGGTTTCAATAAAAATATAAATTAATTTTTAGGGTTTTATTGTTTGGATGAGAAGAAGTCATCGTTGCTCTCTCGATAATTAGTTTCAAGGAAGAGCTTATTTATTCGTTTTTAATTTGAAATATGATTATGCAGGAGGCTGCTGAAACGAAATGAGTGTATTTTGAAATGGAAGAGAAGGGTCAAGGGTGTATGGCCAAATGATTGTTGCCTTCTTGATTTGACCATTGCTTGCTGCCACACATTTTGCTGTTTGCACCCATTTTTTATTATTTGTATTTTTATATTACCAATTTGATAAAAAAAAAGTTTTGTTTTGTAAATAAATTGACAAAAAAGATATACTTAATTATCAAATATTACGGCAATACATCCATCTAAAAACTTTTGAAAGTTTTGGGTTCAATCTTATATATATATATATATATATATATATATATATATATATATATATATATATATCGTTAAAAAAAGTTATCAAATATTAAAAGTAATACTTAAGAAAATTTGGAAATCGCATGGATGTTACAACATACAAGTATTTTGATGTTTGCTTTGAAACTTATTTTCAATCTTTATGATTTGATAATTTTTATTATTTGGACTTTGCATAATATTATTCTTATTTTGACAATTTATTTATCTAAAGTTAAATAAAGGTTCTATATTTATCATAAGGATCAGTTTATTTGTATTTTTCTTATTACTAGTTGTACTTTTCGAACTTTTTAATTATATATATATATATATATATATATATATATATATATATATATATATATATATATATATATATATATATATATATATATATATATATATATATATATATAGATTCAGGTTCATTTGAGACCATTCTAATTTTGTGAGACCGTAAGACCAAATCTAAAAATAATTTTAAAATGCAAAATAAATGAAAAAAATCCAAAAATTCTTTTTTTAAATATTATTTTCGGAACTTGAATTAACTAAAAAAAATAAAAAAATAAAAAAAATCCCGTTTTTTTTTTTAAAAATACGTGAAATATTCTAAAAAGAATATTACACTGACATATTCTAAAAAATAGTTTTAAAATGCAAAATAAATGGAAAAATCTAAAAATTCTTTTTTTAAATATTATTTTCGGAACTTGAATTAACTAAAAAAAATAAAAAATAAATCTCATTTTTTTGAAAAATACGTTAAACATTCTAAATAGAATATTACACTGTACATATTCTAAAAATAATTTTAAAATGCAAAATAAATGGAAAAATCAAAAAATTCTTTTTCTAAATATTATTTTCGGAACTTGAATTAACTAAAAAAATAAAAAATGCGTCTCACGGTCTCACAAAATTAGGCCGTCTCACATGAACCTAACCCTATATATATATATATATATATATATATATATATATATATATATATATATATATATATATATATATATATATTGCTTTTGTGGTTTTAAGCATTATGCATTTATTATTATTATTATAGAAAATTATATGAATAGTTCATGTGGTTTGTGGTAGTCTATGAACTCGATTTTAATTTTTTTCTATAACTCGGATTGTCTCTATGCAATTATTCTGTTGCGATATTTTAATTATGAAGTACACCCTACAACTTATATCGTTGTCTATATCTCTCATGTCGGCTACTGTTAGGGTGTCAAACCCAACAAATAATATGAGTACAAAATGACTCTAACTACAGTGTTATAATGCCCTAAAAAGGTAGAACATGATAAGTAGGATTGTCTATACATTTTTGCATAAGGTACCTTGGTCACCAAAAGTAAAAAAAGGGTTTTGTATGCAATAATTTGAATAAATGATTAAAGAAACAAGTAAACAATTAACTAATTGAAATAGATTCAGATTTTATAAAAGAATCCAACTTTATATATGACAATTTAGCAATGTGATTTAAAGATAACATAATATTTACTTAATTCTACCTAAGTTGATACTTGAAAGTGTTAACAAGCTCTTACATTTCTCATTCACCACATTAATTAATCATAATAAGCTCTTTGATTAACCCTAACCTTACTAACCTAACCTAAACAAGCTCTTAGTATTAGATCGAAAGACTGCATTAAGTTTGATGTGAATGTTCCCAACAACGCCCAATACTCCTAACAAGCTCGGGAGCGTAAGAGTGTATGAATAAGATTTACACTAAATTCATTTAATGGAAATCAGTTTAGTGTTTATTACCTAGTCTAATTCACAAAACAGTTACAGATTTTGCAATTAGATAACCTGAATGACCTAACCCTAATTCAAATAGCCAATAAGAACTACATTTAGAATCAAACATTCGAGTAAGGCAAAATTAAATTCACTAGATAGAAATTGAAAGCAAACATCAATTTATATGATTAAAATTACAACTAAAAAGTTAAGACATGAAGTTGGAAAAACTAGGGTTCTAGCCATACATGGCTAGAACAATCAACAAGTTCTGAAAAAGATGAAATAATCCGCAAATCGACATACAAATCTAGTGACAAAATGTTTCCAAATTATTACAATCAAACCTTTGCAGTAGTGCTCGAAATTGCTTTTCTCCCATGCACTGGAAATGAAGTATATATGTCAACATGCCACAAATCCCGTAATATGAAAGATAGAAAAAACTGTCAAAAGTCAGTTATTGGGCTGAACACAGCCCGTGTTGAAATAGAGTAAATCAGCACGACCCGAGTTGAGTAGAAAATGACAATGCCACCATCGAACTCCATCCAAAGTACAATGCTCAAACTCATAGAAATGGACTAACATGACCCGTTTTCAGCTTGGTCAACAACCCTTTTTTGGTCAAACACAACATGTTCCCTATTTTAGTGCAATTCCAACATGACACATGTTCTCTGTTTGCAGGTGCAATCTTGATTTTCCAACTTTTTCCGCTTTGTATCCAATTGCTCCGATATCTTCACCCAAGCCTCTCAACACCTCCTAAAGCGTGTTTCCACCTCCGAATCATCTGAAAAGACCGTAAAAACATGCAAATAAGGTTGTTCTACTAACTAACATGACTTGTGATGAAATGCATGTAAAATGAATTAAACTATAGTAAATTGATGCATAAAAGGGACAAAAGGTGCACAAAATGCACCTAACAAATCTCCTAATCTTAGATCTTTCTTGTCCTCAAGAAAGAACGAGAATCGGACAAAACAAGATGATTTCTAGATGGAAAAAAGAAACTTAGAGCAAAAGGGACGAAAAGATCCTAAAGGAGCTAAGAAAGAATGCATGCAGTGAAAATAATGAAAATAGCATATGTAGAAAAGAAGCTAATGAAATAAGCTTAAGAAAGTTTCAAAATAAAAGCAAAATTTTTGTTTTTGATCCAAATTTCATAATTCTTGCTTCTTCGATCACTTGGGGTATGAAAGTCAGTTACCAATTATCCAAACACAAAATATTGTCCATTTATTGTTATCACTTCAAGAAAGTCTCAACAGAGTCAAACCTTGGACATTGTTCTTTAAATGACAATCATGGGCCCAAAGTTTAGAGTGAGAGGGCCGTGAGATTTCATGCAAAAGTTATCGATTCAATGGTATTGAAAATGTAGATAAATCCGGTGTCAAATTACTTTATTTGGGAGGATATCATATTTTTAAATAGGGACCAGTTCTCTAAAAATCCCCCAGTGTACTCAAGGTTGAACCAACCTTGCATTCCATCCTAGTGCTCACTGTCGATCTCATGCTTACTCTCAAAGGTACATATCATTGCATCCACCCGAGGTCTTGTGTTACTCGTTTCTTTGATCTTCAACTTGACTTCTTTGACTTGATTTGCTTGAACTTTGTATTTCGCTTCTTCAAGTTGTTTTCTTTTGATTTTTTATGATTGCCTTCTTTTGATTTGGCTTGTTTTGCTTCTGGATCTCTTTAGTGTAAGAATTGCCTTGTTGATTCTTTCTTCAGTTGTAGCTTTATTGGTTCTTGAAGCATTTGCTTATATAGATTTTGGCCTGGTTAGTACAATGGCCAAACAAGTCTTCAATACTTCAGACGACATGTGTCGGCTGGATGCAATGAAATCCCCCTTCAAGAGGTCTACCCAAAAGTGATTCTAAAGATAGTTTCCCAGTTTTTTCAAACATGATTTAGAGTTTAAGTATTGGGTTTTAAAGAGCACAATATTTTCAAAAGTTGTCTTACCCTTATTTACTCCATAAATCAACACATAAAATCACATACCCTCTATTTTTGAGTTACCAAGCCCATGACGAGGACAATGCCTTCAGGTATATCAATGTGAGACATTTAAAGTGAGGAGTTATTTTATTTTTTATTATATTTTATTTTATTTTATTTTTTTAAGTGTTTGGACTTCAAGGCAGTCAACTACTCGCACCCCTTAGGATTGATGGATCAATTTTTTTTGAGTTTTTTTATGAAATGCAAAAAATGAGATGCAAAAACTTTAAAATTGGAATAGAAGGAAAATGTTTTTGGTTTTGTAAATTTTAAAATGCGGAATGCAAGAGATAAATAAAAATAAGAAATTTAAAATATTTTTGATTTTTTTATCTAAATGAAATGCATGAAAATGGATCCTAATGTAAAAAACGCTACCCATCCACAAGCTTGAATATAAGCATCGTCTCTGATGCTTGGAGAGAGCAAAATAACCTATTGAGGAGGAGGTGGAGGAGGATAGTACATGGGTTAGGTATGAGTCCAAGCCAATAAATTCTTCTCGTGCTTGCATTGCCTCTCTTGATCACGATCATATTGGGTGGTGAAAGAGGCGAAACTTTAAGTTAGATTCGTGATGTCTTGATGGTAGGTGTTAAGACGCTGATCATAACTGAAATGGTGAGTCTCAAAGGTTTGGAACCTTTGATTGTATATGTCAAAACGGGTATTGAGTGCTTGGAATTGGTCCAAATATTGTTGATGATTAGTTGGGTAACCGGCATCATGGATGAGTTGGATCCACCCGTTGGAGGATTTTGTGGTTCTTATTGTTGAGAGAAAAACTTGAGACACACTTGAACAAACGTTAGAACAAGTTTAGTTGCGGAATTAGTTAATCTCAAAGGATCTAAAAGCTCAACAATAATAAGTTAATGAGTTAGATAGTTAGTTGCGGAAATGTAAGGAAGCATAAATGACAGCAGGTGATATATCAAGTAAACACATAAGTTGATTCATAACAAGGAATGCATTCAAACCAAGTTAGTGAGTGAGATCAATCTTAGTGATAAAGTCACGAATGAGTTGCTCCGAAGAGAAATATTTATTAGTTATGTTCGATAGGATTTAGAGAGTAAGAGAGATAGAGATGCGTAAGAGAAATACTTGAAGATAATTCAGATAGATAGAAGTGAAAGATATATTTAACTGTGAAAGAATGAGCTTTATTTATAGAGACTCAAGAATTACATTTGATTCACTCTCTATGAGTAGCCATGCAAGGCATACTGGACAATAGAGAATATTACAGATAAGATAGATAAGACTAAACTAAGTAAATTAAGAAGTCTGCGGTTGAATAGATGACTTCGGATGACGCTGCTGATGAGAAATCGACTACGGATGCTTGTGGGCTGCGGTAGGCTAAATTAAGAGGGTCACTTCATGTTTCAACACTTATTCTTCTTCTTTTCTTCTTCTTCATCATCATCAACATTGTCTTCTACTTCGGATGAGGAAGATGGAAAGAGGATGTGAAGAATCTGTTGGATTAGTGTCTAAGTCCATAACTATTCTGGTATGTACTTGACCCGATGGTGCATGGTCCTTTTGGGTTGCCTTCACCAAAGCAACTTGATAGGATGAATTATGGAGAGAAAGGATTAAATATAATTTATTAATATATTATGAGAATAATATATTAAAGGAGAAATCATATTGTTTAATTAATATTAGTCAAGAATTAATAAGAATTAAGTTTGTGGCTAAAAGAGATTAATTAAACTGAAGGGACTGGAATTGTAATTATAAGATAATTGCAATTGGGCTATGGATTGCCTTATATTATAAGGTTGGACGAATTCTATGGGAAAACCCATTAGAAATCGTCCAAGGCCTTTAAGGAAAGGAGTCCATGGGTTGCATAGGGCTTAAGCATCCAAATTAGGGGTTCCTTGTTAGATAACCCTAATGACCTCACTATATATAGAACCCTTATGCCCCAAAAACATGGTGAACTAATTGTCTAGGGTTTCCACATATTTTTGAGAGCCTCCTTCTCTTCTCCTCTTCATCCTCTTGCTCTTGGTGTTTGTGAACCATTAGAGGAGTGACATTTGTGACTCTAAGCTTTCTAAAGTCAATACAAGAAGGATTTGGGATTGTTATTGCTACATAACAATCAAGGTATGATCTAAACCCTAATTATATGTTATATTGATTATCATATGCTAGATCTAGGGTTTATAGTCTTGGATAATTTTCATGTACAATAGAGAAACCTAGATCCAAGCATTAGGGTTTGTATGAGCACATAGGATGTTCTTATGGCCAAAACCCATCAGTGGTATCAGAGCCTTGTTTGGTTTCTATTGTATTGATGCATATTTGATCGAAATCAGCACTGAAAATCGAATTTTTTTTGGCTTTTGAGTGTTTGACTCGCCGAGTTAGCTGTACTTGACGAGTCCAGGTCCAGACTCGACGAGTCAAAGGGTCTGCCAGCCCAGATTCGCGATTTTCTTCCTGTTTTGGCTTTGGGTAATTACCATAAACATGTTTTTGTTATAAAATCCGAATTTTATCAATATTTGGTGATTATCCTTACCTAAATAGAAGATAATTGTCAAAATTTAGATAATCATTTGTTTTATTAGATAATATTTGATTATTTGTAATTTAGATTTGTATTATCTTGTATGAAATAGTTTCAATTAATCCCCTTTAGGTTTTATAGTTTAAATTTGAACTTAAAAGTTTTGTTTTGAAATTTAAATAGTTGAAACCCTAATGTTTTGAAAAGGTTTCAAAAAAAAAAAACTTGCCCTCAAGTTTTGGAATTTAAATTTTGATTAAAAGTTTAATTTGATGTGTATTTAAATTCTAAACCCTAATGTTTTGAAATGTTTCAAAACTTGCCCTCACGTTTTGGAATTTAAAAGTTGATTAAAAGTTTAATTTAGGAATGTTAAATTCTAAAACCCTAGTATTGTTTTGAAAAGTTCAAATCACACCCTTATGGTTTTATTAATTAATTAAGGTGTATAATTAAAAGAGGTTTAATAAATCCATAAAGTTTTGGTTTAAAATTTAATTGAATTAAAAGTATAATTGTTAAATTTGACCACATAATATTTTAAAAGTGTAAAATACACCCTATACTATATCTAACATTAAAAGTCTAACATTATATATATGTATGAGTAAAAGTCAGTCTTACCGTTAGTAGGCCTCATTCACGAAGCTAGTCTATAAGGGGTGTTTAAGGAAATTGCCTATAAAATGACGATTGAATGGGTATCCACTCTTACCCACCGCACTCTTGACTAGTGGAGGGTCGTTAGCCGAACGGGTAGGATAGGACACAAACCTTCCATTATAAGTATAATGAAGTACAAAAGTAACTAGATGTTTTACAAATTCCCAATCTTAGTTACTTAGGCAAAAAGTGAATTGATGCAATTCCATGAAATTACACTTTGTGCTCTTGCGAAGACGTTAGTGGAGCGTGTGTGGATTATTGGCACACTAAATGGTTCTAAGCATAGGTAGCAAAGGGTCACTCAATGTTTGTCATAGTTCGGTGGAGCGTGTGTGGTTTACCGGCACATCGAATAGGTGACTGTAACATGTGAGGGCACCATGTAAGTTTGCATGGTTATTCACACCCGCTTTGTGATCCTCGACATCCCAGTCACAAACTAGAGGGGCATATCGAGATTTAAACATGCCATTGAAATGTTCAATGAATCTCAAAGGATCTAGGAGTTTTCATAGATTTAAAACTTAAATTTCTTTTTCGTTTTTCATGGTGGAAATTAATGAATCATCATTCACTTACCTTCAAATATTCTGCAACTAGATTACGGCATCCCTTTTCTAGGTTGTAGCATATTGTGTTGGGTCCTAGTCTTAGTATCTCATTTGGGTGATTTACTAAGGACTCAATCAATCAACTAACTTGAATTCGTTTTCTCCCGTTTTGTAGATGTCAAAGTACGACAACTATGGTCTTCCCAAATCCCGTGGAACAAGCATTCCGCATGAAGATGATATTCCACAATTCAATCGAGGAAAAAGAGATCATGCTTCACTTCCTCCACCTCCTCCAATTATTCTCCCTAACCCACAAGTTCGAAGGCTTGAAAAGTTCAAGCTCACTCAAGCCCTTTTGGCAAGTAAACATAAAGAAGGAAAGTCGGTGTGTGCACACGTCCTAGGGATGAAGTCACACATTGATAGGTTAAGAATGTTGGGATCCGTTGTCTGCGAGGAGATGGCTGTTGACTGGGTTCTTCAGTCACTTCCTAACTCATATAGTGAGTTCATAAGAGAGTACTATATGATGAACTGCGACGTGACCCTTATAGATCTCACCTATATGCTTATTGCTGCTGAATCTGCAATGGTTTGGCGCAATAGAAAAGCAAAGTTGATTGGTGAATCTGCCTTCAAGACCTCTATGGATATAGACAATGGCAACGAAAGACATGCTATGATCGAAAGGTTTGATCATAAGAGAAAGACAATGTCTGAAGTAGTTCCATGTCCTGTTCCAAAAGAGTCAATTTGATTTTATTGCCAAGAGAAGGGGCATTGGAGACGAAGCTGCCCTATTTACCTAAGAGATCTAAGAGATGGGAGAGTCAAAACGTATGACTCTGCTTTAGGTAAAATCCGTTGACTAACTTTTTTAAGCTTCTATTCTAGATTCTTAATACATAATGTGATAAGATTACAATTGATGTTTTGTAGGATCGAAGAAAAGAAAGGAAGCTTAAGGGAAGAAGTGAGCAGGATCTAACCGTGAAGGAATGGATTTCGATTGCATTACTTGAAGATTAGATTCTTGAGCTACTACTTAGAGTTAGAATAAGATTGCTAAGAAAGATGTATTAGCATAGTTTTTCAAAGAATTGCATTGTAAGGACACATTTTTTCCGCAATAAAATAAATTTTGATTTTATATTATTTATTTATCCTTGCAATGGCGTGTATGAAAAATTGATGTTAGAATGTTTCTATTATTAGCAATAATGGATTTGATTCTTAATTATGGAAATGTCGAAAATTTACCAAATAAGGAGAGTTTCTCATTGCCCAAGTTTCAGTTGGACAGAAACTTGGAATCATGCAACTTGGTTGCACGATGAATGAGAAATTTCACGTTTGGAAAATAGACTAATTCATTGACAAAGTGTCGAGTGAAGGACTAGGAGATCGAGTACACAAATTTGTGTGCTGATCAAGTCCACCACAAGAATAATAAAGATATTCGTCATGATTTACTAAAGGTTTAGTAAATGTGATTATACTTACAAGATTAAGTGTAATTCTGAATTGATTAAAGGGTTTAGATCAATAGCAGAACGAATAAGAAGAATCAAGTAGGCAGAAAGATAAAAGTTTCTCTATTCTAAGAAGAAGGGAGAGTACCTTTTATGCTTTATGATATGTCTTAATGATTAAGAACCATATCTCAATTGATCCTCTAAGTGAGTCTTAGTGCAATTGTATGTCTAAGAAGAGGAATCAAGAATTGAAGAAATGGTTAAATCAAGAAGTCAATCATACTTCGTTCCAAAACAAGTCTTAGAGTTAAGATTGTGACATTGAGTGAAAAGTATTAAGAAGGTTTATAACATTCATCAAATGTGGAAAGTTGTGATGTCTTGAATAAGACAAAGACCAACTAGGACCAATTTATGAAGTATTTTGATAAAAACTACACTAACTCTTGAATATTTGTTTGTCAAGAAATGTTTATTGAAAAGAGAATCTTATATGTCAAGGAGTCAGTGGGAGTCTTAATGGTCTTGAAAGGTTTCAAGAACAAATCAAAATAAACCTTATCAATCATCATTAGCACACGAGTTGAGGTTTGCAACCTATCCTGTTGACACTATTTTGTTTTTGTGCCATTCCAATTGAGTTAATTATGCATGTGAGTTTTATGAGTTCTCATTTGAATGCATAAAAAGGCAAGGACCTTGATCAATGGAAAGTACATTGATAGGAAAGGGTGAGCTGCTTAACTACTTGGAAGACATGGTGGGCAACTATGTTACCATAAGGCAAGAAGTCAAGATTAAGAAAGTTCGGTCCATATGAGTTTGAATTTGTCGTAAACTTTGGTTTTGACAAATTCACATGGATAGGAACACATACACCATTAAAATATAAGTGTCATAAGATTCCCTCCTTCATGAAAATGATTGTGAGGAAATGCTTTCACTAAGAAAGATTTTAAAAAGATAGTGATTGTGAAAATTGTATTCTCGAATTCGATTATGGTTACGGTATCCCTTTCCATGATTCGAATTGTGAGATTTGGCAATTACTCTGAATTGTTTAGACACACATGTGAGCTATCTAAGGGAAAGGTGTATAAGCTTAGATAAAGGATTATCAAAGCATTAGGTATTAGAAACATGAACTTAAGAAATTCAATAAGTATTGTTTTCTTGAAGTTAAGCTGGTTTCTGAATGCATGTCAAAGCTAGTGGGAGCATAAGTGTTATGTTTATAATAATCATCATGATAGTGGGAGCATAAATGTTATGATTGTATGATTATTATGGAAAGTATTGCAAGTTTGCAATATTAATTATAGAAAAATAAAAGTTATACTTTGCAAAGTTGTAAAGGTTGAATAGTTGTTTTGCTATAATTAAGGGAGAGAATATTATACTTCATTTCAAATCTAAAGGCTTAGGTTGTGGAATGTTAATAATTTAGTCAAGGAAACATAGTGTGTTCTCAAATTTCGATTAGGATTACGACATTCCTCTTCATAGTTCGAATTTTGAAAACGTAGCACATAAAATATTATGACAGAAAATTGATAAAGTATCAAATCTTTATGTAAGACATTATGCATCGTGTCCCATACGCTTCGGATTTAGGATCGATTGCAAATGCTATAATATTTGACCATTCTAAAATTTTCCAAATGTCTAGCGCATTTAGAGGGAAAAGGACAAGAATCGGTTTTGACTGAGATAATTAAACAACTATCAAAGGACAATCCAAAGTTCGCCGATGATTGGTCGCTTGTGAGTAGTTGAAAGTATAGTATTGGATGTACCATATCGACATTATTATAAATAGATAAGATTCTATTGAGAATGAGTTGTCATATGGTAAGTATGGAAAGTTTTCCATATTGGGAATTGAATATTGAAAATCTATGTCTAGATTAGAAACTTTTATGCAAAAAGGATGTTCAAAGGAATGTACTTTGAGTAAGAGACATCATATATAAGGAATTTTCTTGTAACAATCTCCGATAGAGGACTTTGTAATTTCATTGGCAATAGTCATTGTGACTTTAGTGCAGTGACATTACAAAAGGATCATTGCATAAAATGTTAGAATCTAGCATATTCCATAAGTGGCAATAATTTGATATTCTTTCACTTGTTAAAAGGATTAGGAGTTGTGAAATGAGTATGATTGGAAATGTGTTCATTTGATCTATTTCACAAAGTAAAAACCATAGGTAAACATTGTGTGCATGCTAAGAGCATGGGACAAGTGTTGTAATAATTCAAGTAAAAAGTTGATTACCTGAAACAACAAATAATGAGTAATCGATATGGTGATAAATAAAAGGTGTTTTTTATTTATAGTCAAAGGTTTGAGGCCATATGGGATTAGTATTATCCTTGTGTTTCACTTTGCATGTTTTGACTTCCTGAATGATTTAATTGGTTTAGAACAATCAAATTATTCGAACGGGCCACAGTCGTTCATATGTTGGAAGTAGGTATGAATAAAGACTATCGTGAATTGGTGTGTGGATTTTCTAAAAAGTATTAGACATAAGCAAATGTTTTCTGCAACGTTCATGAGTGCTTATGAATATGATTTGAGCATTGGATTAAACCCACGCTCACTTGAATCACTCCATGAATTGTATCACGGGTGATTGGTGAGAATATAACATCTTATATTCTTGAAACCGATATGTGTGAGTTGTATCTTGCAAATCGGTTGCACATTGATATTATGTAAACGCACCAGTAACTTAGTGTTATAAAACATATTGTTGTGTGTGATTCGGTGAGTGAGTACAAGCGAGCATTGAATCAAAGTTTATTCGTTCCTTTTATCCAAAGTAGGATAAAAGCGATATCTTTAGGCCCCTCGATGATTTAGTGATGACAAACGTAAATGCTCGGCCGGGCTAGGGCTAATTTGATTTGTTCAATTAGTCAGTCGTCATAAATCGGAAGTCGAGAAATAGTACAGAGAGAATGATTAGAAATCATGTCTCATACGATAGGATCAGAGTTGATAGCGGCTTTGGAAAGCTACGATTGCAGATCAAGATATGAAGTCATACGCATAATAGTTATTAGACTTATCCAAGTGGGAGACTGTTGGATTAGTGTCTAAGTCCATAACTATTCTGGTATGTACTTGACCCGATGGTGGATGGTCCTTTTGGGTTGCCTTCACCAAAGCAACTTGATAGGATGAATTATGGAGAGAAAGGATTAAATATGATTTATTAATATATTATGAGAATAATATATTAAAGGAGAAATCATATTGTTTAATTAGTATTAGTCAAGAATTAATAAGAATTAAGTTTGTGGCTAAAAGAGATTAATTAAACTTAAGGGACTGGAATTGTAATTATAAGATAATTGCAATTGGACTATGGATTGCCTTATATTATAAGGTTGGACGAATTCTATGGGAAAACCCATTAGAAATCGTCCAAGGCCTTTAAGGAAAGGAGTCCATGGTTTGCTTAGGGCTTAAGCATCCAAATTAGGGTTTCATTGTTAGATAACCCTAATGGCCTCACTATATATAGAACCCTTATGCCACAAAAACGTGGTGAACTAATTGTCTAGGGTTTCCACACGTTTTTGAGAGCCTCCTTCTCTTCTCTTCATCCTCTTGCTCTTGGTGTTTGTGAACCATTAGAGGAGTGACATTTGTGACTCTAAGCTTTCTAAAGTCAATACAAGAAGGATTTGGGATTGTTATTGCTACATAACAATCAAGGTATGATCTAAACCCTAATTATATGTTATATTGATTATCATATGCTAGATCTAGGGTTTATAGTCTTGGATAATTTTCATGTACAATAGAGAAACCTAGATCCAAGCATTAGGGTTTGTATGAGCACATGGGATGTTCTTATGGCCAAAACCCATCAGAATCTGCCAATCGGTAAGGTTGGTTGGGCATTTGATGGCAATGATGTTGTAGTTTTCGGGTGTGATGAGGAGCCTTGGATTGTGGTTTTAGCTCACGGTCCAATTATGACAGTCGTCTACTGATTGTAACATCATCATGGACTCGAGCACCGTTATGGTGAGGTAGGAATCATTGGACAATGGTACATGATTATCGGGATATGAGACCCGAACTAGCAGGATTTTAGCTAACAAGGTGACAATGTCACCACAATGAATTTTACTGGATCGGGCTGTACTAATGCATATAAGCTTGTTGAAAAGAAATGATTTGTAATAGGGCGTGAGGTCTAGTTCTGGGTGGTCCATGGCATAAAGAATGTGTAACTCTAGACTACTAATGGTGCTTCGCTCATCTCTAGTGATGATGAGTGAAGAAATGATCCGGTGTGCCACTTTAATCATTGGGTGGATGATAAATGAGGCCTTGGTTGCACTTGACTTGTAAGTGTATGTATGGGTGACCCTCCTCCTGTAACACTCATACAAATCACGAGAAATTTAACTTTTTAAAACCAATCCAATTCAAAAATCGTTTGCAATCATAGTTATCAAAAAATTTTCAACATCAGAGTCTCCCAAAATCATAAGTAAAAAACATGAGGATGTGTACGGTCACGCCTTCGCCTTTCCGAGTTCATCCGAAGTACTTGAAACATAACCCCAAACTGTAAGCCAACGCTTAGTGATATCCCCCAAACTACCAACATATAAACAAATAACAAATACAATAATAGTATGTCGGGTCCAATCAACGATCAGGTTGGACTACCCCAGGCCCATCAACCATCAGGTTGGAATGCAATACACTATGAGTCCAGTTAACCATCGGGTTGGAATGCCAATACACTATGGGCCAACCTGCCAATACACTATGGGTCCAGTTAACCATCGGGTTGGAATGCCAATACACTATGGGTCCAGTCAACCATCGAGTTGGAATACCCCAGGCCCATCAACCACCGTGTTGGAATGCCAATATACAACGGGTCATGTCATCCTCGGGATGGAATACCCTCGGGCTCAATCAACCATTAGGTTGGTATGCCCCCGACCTGTTGGCTTACACACAAAGAAGTAAAGCCTCAGTCACCGATCAAATATGTGCACATATAACAGATAATCATATAAAAGTCTACCGACATTCAGACTGATCTACAGATCACTAAGCATAGCGTCATCCTATATACTAGGATATCGATCTAACATATCTCTACAACAAAATAGCATACATAACATGATATCAAATCCAAAGAGTCGACCTTGGTGCCTTCGACCCGCAAGCACAGTGGAGAAAACTCACCTCACAAACTGGACAAAAGCTAATGAGGTCTCGACTCCGAATCACAACTCTCTAACTGACACCTATTCCAACCAAATGACCAATTTCCATCAAAATCCCCAAATACCCAAAATATCGTCAAGGTCAAAATTTGGTCAAAGTCAAACTGGTCAAACCAACTAAGTCAACCGAATCAACCATCCGAGTCAACTCGACCGAATCAACTCATGGTGCGTACGCAGGGCGTACTCTGAAGGTACGCTGGGGGTACACACATCCTCGCATGCTGACCACCATTAGGGTGGTTGACCTTATACGTAGGGTGTACTCCGAGTCTATGCGGGATACTCCCAAAAGTTTAAAAATCCATTAAGAGCTTAAAGGCTAAAGTTCTTTCGTCCATAATTCAGATCCATCGCTAAAATATTCTTATGAGGCATAAAGTCTCCAACTTTATTACTTAGCATGCCCAATAAGTGCTTAACTTAAGGTCTTATTTCGTTAAGACCTTCCAAATGATGCATGAAGCAAAACTAACCATTTGAAACCCATTTTTATGACTTAAGACCCCTTCTAGGGTCTGAAAGGACAACTTAATGGTCTAGAACATGCCATGTTCAAGATCTAACATTTTGGGACCAAAAAGCTTCATGAATATATCCAAATCTAGATCTATATGCTAGAGGGATAAAGTTGCAAGCTTTATACCTTAGGAAGGTTGCAAATGATGTAGAAACTCCAGATCCAAAGTGCTTCACTCTTCCAAGATGACGTTGGCTTCCTTCCTTCTTATTCTAAGCACAAAAGACACACTCTTAGGCTTGAAATAGCTTCTCAAGGTGAACTAGGGTTGCAAAACGTCTCAAGAGGGATGGAGCCTGATGAGGTGAGGGGAAATAAAGCCATAAAGGTGTTTAAATATGAGTTAAACCCTAAAAATTAGGGTTTCCAAATTTGGAAAGTACGCCTAACGTACAACATGTACACCCAGCATACTAGGGCGCGCCCTAGTGCGATCAGTGTACACACGTACGCATGGCGTACTCCCTTAAGGCCTAATTACGAAATGCTATTAGGGCTCCTTCTGCACACTTTCATGAACTTAGGGAGCAAAATGCAACATAATTAAATTATAGGGTTAAAATTAGAAGTACCTTATCATCGGGATGTTACAATTCTCCCCCACTTGATATAGACTTCGTCCTCAAAGTCTGTCATGACGAATAACTCAAAATAATGCTCCCGCATCTCCGTCTCCTACTCCCTGGTCCACTCAGAGCCTCTCTGATACTGCCACTGTACCTTTACCAAAGGTATCTCTATTGCGTATGGCCTTCATCTTACTTTCTAGATTAGCCACCGATCTCTCAACATAGTTCAAACGCCCATCAACCTAAATATCATCCAAGGAACCCACTACCTCATCATCTAATACGCACTTTCGCAACTATGAAACATGGAAGGTGCTGTGAATTTGACGGAGCTCCTTGGGTAGATCCAACCTATAAGCCACCTTGCCAACCCTAGAAATCACCTGAAAAGGTCAAATATACTGGGGACCCAATTTTGCCCCTCTTCCTGAAGCGTATCACACCCTTCCAAGGTGAGACCTTCATGACTACCATAACGCCGACCTGAAACTCCAACTCGGATCGAAACCTGTCGGCATAGCTCTTCTACCGACTCTGAGCGGTCTGCAATCTCTGCCTGATCTATTGAATAAGCTCTATGGTCTGAAGGACTACTTCGGTCCTTCCCATAACCGTGTGACCAACCTCTCCCCAACAAACCGGGATACGACATCTCCGACCATACAAGAGCTCAAAAGGCGGAGCACCAATGCTGGAGTGATATCTATTGTTGTAGGAGAACTCCACAAGAGGTAGGTAGGAATCCCAAATCCTACCAAAATCAATAACACAGGCCCGCGACATATCCTCAAGGGTCTGTGTCATCCGCTCACTCTGGTCGTCGGTCTGCGAATGATATGCAGTGCTGAAATGCAACCTCGTACCCAGTTCCTCGTGGAACTTCTGCCAAAAACGGGAGGTGAACCGAACATATTGGTCAAAAACAATGGAAACTGGAACTGCATGGCGAACATGAATCTCCCGGACATGAACATCGGCCGAAGTGCTCTCCTGAATAGCCAAAAAGTGGGCACTCTTGGTCAATCGGTCCACGATGACCCATATAGCATTAAAAACCTTTGCCATCTTCGACAACTTGGTGTTAAAATCCATGGTGATCTGCTCCTATTTCCACCTGGGAACCTCCATAGGCTGTAGCTTGCCATACGGCCTCTGATGCTCAGCCTTGACCATCCTATATGTCAAGCATCTCTCAACATACCAGACTATCTCCCTCTTTATACACGGCCACCAGTAACTCAATATCAAATCCCGATACATGTTGGTGACTCCTAGGTGTATAGAAAAGCAAGACTTATGAGCCTACTCTAACACAATCTGCCTAACCCCACCAGAAACTGGAACCCAAACCCGAGCACATCGGGTCGATAACCCTCGACTATCTGAAACAATCTGTCAATCTCACCCCTGATCCTATCCTGTTTCCAGTTCTCTTTCCAAACTCCCTCAACCTGAGCCTCTCTGATCATTCCCAAAACAGAGAATCAACAGATATCCTCATACACATCTGCCCGACCGAAGACCCATCCGACTTGCTGCTCAAAGCATCCGCTACTACATTCGCTTTACCCGGATGGTAATGGATCTCGCAGTTATCATCCTTGACCATGTCCAGCCACCTGTGCCGTCTCATGTTCAGGTTCAGCTGGTCCATTAGGTATCTCAAACTCTTGTAATCCGTGTAGACAGTACAACGGACCCCATACAAATCTTGGGGGCAAACACCATTGCCCCCAACTCCAGGTCATGTGTAGGATATCACGTCTCATGCAACTTCATTTGCTGTAAAACATAGGCAATCACTCGTCCTCTCTGCATGAGGACCGCCCCAAACCGGTGATGGATGCATCATAAATACCAAAAAATCCTCGACCCCCTCCGGGAGGGACAATATCGGGGCCTCACATAACCTCTGCCGAAGAGTCTCAATTGCCGACTGCTGCCCAGGGTGCCATCGGAAATCCACCCCCTTCCTCGTCAGATGAGTGAGGAGTACCGCAATCTAGGAGAAGTCGTGAATAAATCTCCGATATTACCCGAGCAAACCCAAAAAACTCCTGATCTCTGAGGGTGATTTTGGAACCTCCCACAACATTACAGCCTCGATCTTGGCCGGATCGACCAAAATCCCATCCTGGTTAACAAGGTTCCCAAGGAATTGGACCTCTCGCAACCAAAACTCGCACTTCGAGAACTTGGCATAAAGTCGTTCTCGCCTCAAAACCCCCAAATGCTCTCGAAGGTGTTGCTCATGTTTCTCCCTAGTCTTGGAATACACCAAGATATCATTAATAAACACAATGATGGATCGGTCAAGCATCAGCCTGAATACCAGATTCATCAAATCCATAAACACAACAGGCGTATTGGTGAGCCCAAATGGAATCACCACAAACTTGTAATGCCCATTATGAGTCCGGAACGTAGTCTTCTCCATGTCCTCCTCTCTCACTCTCACCCGATGATACCCGGACCTCAGATCTATCTTGGAGAACCAAGATGCACCCTGAAACTGATCAAAGATATCATCAATCCACGTAAGGGGATAACGGTTCTTCACCGTTAGCTTGTTCAAATCCCGGTAATCAATACACATCCTGTGTGAACCATCCTTCTTCTTGACAAACAAAAACGACGCTTCCCACGGAGAACTAGTTGGTCAGATGAACTACTTGCCTAGCAGCTCCTACAACTGAGATGGGAACTCCTGCATCTCAGGTGGTGCCAAGCAGTATGACACCTTGGCAATCGGGTCCACACTTGGCACGAGATCAATCCTGAACTCAACCTGCCTCTCAGGAGGCACGCCGGGTAACTCCTCCGGGAACACATCAACAAACTCCTTGACAACTGGAACCTCTGAAACTGAAATCCGATCCCCAACTCGAGTATCAGCCACATAAGCCAAATAACTTGCACACCCGTGCTAAATATACTGACGAGCCCTAGCCGCTGAACAAAACTCTGAACCTACCTTGGTTCCCTCACCATAGATAACCGGTTCTCCCTTACTTGGGGTTCGAACTACCACTCACTGGCCCTCATAGTCAATCATGGCACCAAACCTGCTCAGCCAGTCCATACCCACTATCACGCATACATCTCCCATGGGGATAGGGATCATGTCAATCAGATAAGGCACCCCGAAGATCTCAAATATACAACCCTGATACACTGCAGATGCAGAAATCCCATGTTTGCTGGCGATAGAAACTCGCAATCAACACTCTAACTCCCCAATAGGCGTATCAAATTCCCTATTGAATGATCAAGACACAAAGGACCGACTCGCGCCCGAGTTAAATAACACAAGAGCAGGTAAAGAGTTCACTTAGAACGTACCTATTAGGAGCATATACATGAGAATAACATAAAACATAATCAACATAATAATAAATAGAAACATACCAGTCACGACGTCTGGTGCCAACCTGGCCTCCTTTGCCGTGAGTTGGAAAGCACGAGCTCGTCCCATCGGGGGCTCCGACCTACCCTGACTCCCATCCATGAACCTCAGAGTTTCTGGCGCTGGAGCGTGCGCCGGATTGGAAACAAGTAATGGGCACTAGGCCTTCATATGGCCCACCTGATCACAATGATAACAAACTCTTATGTCGGATGCTGGAGCCTGCTGCCAGTAGTCCTTTGCAATGTGGCCCTTGTAACGTCGTGATTTTTACCTTAATTTTTTTCTTTTTTTAAAAACGTTTATTTAACAGAATACGTTAGCGGAAGACTTAGTTTTTTTTTTATTTCAAAACATTTTCAAAACCACAACGTTACTTCAAAAATTCAATCATAATTCCAAACCATTTAAAATGTAAACAGTAGTACTTTAAAGTAAATAATCAAAAACGTGTCCAAGAGTGGTATCGTTAATATAAATCTACTACCCATAAGAACCCCTCTCGCCAAGGCCAATCTTCTAAACTGCCTACACCAATCATAACGCACAAAAGAGAAAAGATACAAGTGTCAGCCCCTGCTGAGTGAGTTCAAAAAGTTGCACATAAAATATACAAGCCCAAAATGGGTCAATCATTCATTTTATGATGAAGCATAAAAATGATAGAAAAATATCACTTAGAAAATGATCGCATATCATAATTATTCAACCGAATACTCTAAGTGGCTCATGACTTCCACCCAAAACACCAACCCTGTGACTCCACTTTCGCTACTCCGACTTTGCAAAGTACAAGTACCCCGCACTGTCATTCAAGATCAGTACAAACGGTGCCAATTCCAACGATACACTTCCCAATTCCCACGTGATGTTTGAGCTGGCCGCGAACGAGGGACCAACATCACTCCAGCCCACGAACACCGAATTGCCCGCAAATCATGTGTCACACGGTCATCTAGAAAGACTGGCAACTAATCATCGTTGTGGCTATAGTTCTTCCTATAGGTACTCTTTCAACCTAGTAGGCACCCTCAATGATCCGGATAAGGTTTTAAGCAAAGATCATCAAACTACCCAAACCCACTACGCATAACCCCGCACTGTAATTTATACATTAAGTAAAGCATGTAATGCATACCATATAAATGTGTATTAAACATGCAATGTATTCATAACCAACACATGAAAACATAACCATACATCATATTTCAAGTAACTTAAATTAGCATGTCGTATACATCAAGTACATCAAAGTGTAAGCAACATAGCAATTAGGTGATATCATGGCATTAGCACAAAGCGTATTTCAGCATCACAAATATCATATCATCATCAAGAACAAGTAATGACATGGTCATCCTAAAGTGAATCAAATCACCATCTACGGATTGCACGTTTCAATAATGCAACCTTAGTGAGTTAAAACTATGAACTCACCTTTAGCCTTGATGAAATATTCCTTCTATTCCAAGTCTTGAACTTACTTTAAGTTCTCAAGGCTCCACCTAAACACCACACATAACATTCAATTAACAAATAAAGTATATGTTTCAAAAATACAACTTTATTCTAACTTTTATATTAATTTTTATATTTTCCCTGCCCGACCCCCGCTCAGTGTTTTAGTGATAAAACCTAATCTAAAGCTCCTATTTGGATGAAATCAGACATCTGAAAACTAGATTCGATTTCCTAGAACTTCATGAGAGATGAGCATCTTCCAATTCTGCCTGAATTAGAAGCTATAGCTCTCGCAAGATGGGGAAAAGTTGCTGTGCAGAATTCTAACATTCACCAAAAATCACTATATGATTCAAGACTTTAGGTAAATGATTATACCTGCTCAATTTTACACACAAGATGATTGAATGGTAGTATTAAGACATCAATTATGTACTTTTATGAGAATATCAAACAGATGACACAAAAACATTGAAAGTAGAATGCCTAAACATATAGACGAACGTTTAGAACAAAGTTCAAGATTTTGACCCGTAACAGCCACCTGTTCAAAGCCATTTTAACACCACCAAGGACTTCAAACTATACAATATTTTTGTATATTCCAGTATTTTATACTTTTAGCTTTTCAGAAAGTACTTTTAGAAGTCCAAACGATTTTTCTACAATTTTATATGATTTTTACAAAACAGTCTATCCGTACAGCTAATTTCCGACCAGTCAGTGAAAAATGCGATTTTCACCTAAGTTGGAGACAACAAAAGGTGCTGGAAAAATTCATGGAAAAACTAGACTCAAAATGAAAACTTTGAGAGTTTACGGATCACTGATACGAGTTCTGATGATTTTTCAACATGTTTTTCAAAACAAGGGCCGAATGGGAAATTTTCAGAATTTCCCAGCAATGCATTCTAAGGGTTAATTGACAACTTAACCCATTAAGCCACAACCAAAATCAACTATAAAGTTGTAAATCGAGTTCTTAACAGTAGAAACATGTCAAGAAGTTAAAATAACAATTTCCACCTCAAGCCATGATTCAAAGTACAATGCTTATATGAGAAAAATAAGGTACTTTGCTAAAAGAGAAAACACCACTAGGGCTTGAGTTTTCTCCACCATTAAGCCTCACATTAAGACCTTTTAGGGACTGTTGTGAGGAACTTTTTGATGGCTCAAAACAAGGTCTTATATGTAGAAAAGTTACACACAATCATTTGAGATAAAAAGAAACAAGAAACATGACATCAAGAAAACAATTTTTGACCCCAAATTTACAACCAACTGTTGAGCATCAATACTAACCTTTGAGGGATTGTTTTAGAAGGATTTTCACAGCCATAATTGATCAAAATACACACCCAATATGGCTGAGAATTGATCATACATAAACTCTAAAATTGAGAGTAGGAAGAAGAAGACTAACTAAATCAAAGGGATGCATTACAACTTCATAATTCCTAACAAAGCACCAACAATTGGAGTATAATCATGTAAGGAGGAATGAAACAAGTTTTACCAATATAAATTTTCTAAATCAATTTCATTAAATTACGCACCTTTTAATTTTTATTTATTGTTTTAAATATTAAATAATACTACTTTTAGTTAATTAATTCCATTTTAACCTCATAGAGCTAAAATATTTTGCATAAATAGTCCCTCGAGTAACGGAAAAATTAACGTTGTTTTCAATAGGATTTTTGGGTCGTTACAGCCCTGCTTGCCACATTTGTGGCATCCAAAAGAAGATCGAAAAGATCCATCATGAACCTTGCCATAATTCCTACAAGTGCCTCCCCTCTGACTCCCAGATCTAGTATCAGCGGTCCTGAACTGCTGCGACACAGGCTACAACTGCGACAGGGACGGTCTCTGCTCTCTTGTCAAGAGCTCCATCTCAATCTCAAGCTGCCTGGTGGCCTCCTGCAACTCCTACAATAAACCATAACGCTGAGTGGATACAAACTGCTTGATGTCTGTCTTGAGCATGCTCAAGTAACGGGTCATTTGAGCTTGCTCAGAAGCAACAAACTTAGGACAAAACATGGCCCTCTCCGTAAACATCTTGGTGATCTCTGTTACCGACTCAGTCCCCTGTCTCAAATCCAAGTACTCCTGGGCCAACCTCTAACGCTCCATCAGCGGAACATATCTAGAACGAAACATCTCTGAGAACTGCTTCCAAGTCACTACAGTCCTCTGCTCTGGAGAATACGAGCTGGTAACAAGTCTCTACCAATCCTTTGCTCCGGACCTAAAAAGGTTCAGAGCGTACCTGACCTAAAAAGGTTCAGAGCGCACCTGACCCTCTGATCAGCTGGGCAAGAGCAAGTGAAAAAGCATCCCTCGATGTCAGACAAACACCTCATGGATATGATCGGGTCCTGAACTCAATCAAAATTCGGGGACTTCGTATTGTCGAAGTCCTAATATAGAAAGGCTCTCCCAACACCAATCCATAGTCGTAACAGTTTTGGTGGCTGCAACAACAATAACCTCAGACAATGAAACATAACACTCATCAAAGTATTGCACCATGGCGGTCTTAATAGGCCCAAACATCTCTGGAAACTATGCTCAAAAGTGAGCAACAACCTCATCCTGAAGTATCTCCATAATCCTGTCCCCAGACACAGCTGGCCCATTCTAGCCACCTGTCCCTGATCCTGATCTGGATCCTACCACGAAACAGCGCGTCATCACCATACTAAAAATAAGCCAGGGAGATATCAGATAAAAAGCATATCATACCGGGGGAACCAACTCCCAACGAAGCCCTAGGGGTTATGACTTCCCTGCTACGCGTATGAGTCCTGTGCTTCCAGTAGTACGGGCCCATAATACCTTCCAAACATACCCGTATTTATCTTAAGGATCATCATAACTACCTTAACAATACACACTAGAATACGCATACCCTCAATCCTCACGCCCTATAGGAAAGCTAAACATCACAAAACTAGTCGGCTGACCCCACACAACTCATCAATGAAACTTCAACCAACCCTGCAGTGCTCGTGTATGATAATCATACACAACACTGGACCCTATAGACAGTCAAATATATGATCCTACCCTAAGACCTTCATCAAACAAGAACAAAATATAATGCCAAACAAAAAATTCTCAGGCTATAGAATCTTAGTTATGTACAACTCTGATGCATACACAAAGCAACTACAGTAATTATGTCAATTTCATATAAGAAAACCCTAGGCTATCAGGCATTATATAATCAGGCAATTATATTATGCAATTTCTAAAGATCCCTAGCCCATCACTAGCATGTTGTTCTAACATATCACCGTGTCAAGTAATAGTTTGCTAATTTGGGGTCTACTTACTGGATTCGGCCGATCGTACACATCACATTCTGTTTGCTTATTTTGAAAACAATTTGAAAATCATTTTAAAAAAATATGTTTTCCTTAGTTTGAGACTGGATTCACATGAGTGTTCCTCTAATTCACTCAAACCAAAGCTCTGTTACCAACTTGTAACACCCATAAAAAT
Source organism: Lactuca serriola (assembly GCF_051521515.1). NCBI lineage: Eukaryota > Viridiplantae > Streptophyta > Magnoliopsida > Asterales > Asteraceae > Lactuca > Lactuca serriola. The sequence continues at coordinate 281,820,610 of NC_136412.1, read as the reverse complement.
CACAAGAAATTTAAACTTTTTAAAACCAATCTAATTCACAAATTGTTTACAATCATAGTTTCAAAACATTTTCAACATCAGACTCTCCCAAAATCATAAGTCAAAACATGAGGATGTGTACAGTCACGCCTTCGCCTTTCCGCGGCCATTCGAAGTACCTGACACATAACCCAAAACTGTAAGCCAACGCTTAGTGAGATCCCCCAAAGTACCAACACATAAACAAATATCAGATATAATAACAGTATGTCGGGTCAAATCAACCATCGGGTTAGAATACCCCCGACCTATGAAACATCGGGTTGGAATGCCAATACATTATGGGTCCAGTCAACCATTGCGTTGGAATTCCCCAGGCCCATCAACCGTCGGGTTGGAATGCCAATCTACAACGGGCCCTGTCATCTCGGGATGGAATACCCTTGGGGACAATCAACCATCGGGTTGGTATACCCCTGACCTTTTGGCGTACGCACAAAGAAGTAAAGCCTCAACCACCGATCAAATATGTGCATATATAATAGATAATCATATAACAGTCTATAGACAGTCAGACAGATCTATAGATCACTAAGCATAACATCATCCTACATACCAGGATACCAATCTAACAAATGACTACAACACAATAACATACATACCAGGATATCAATTCTAAAGAGTCGGGCTTGGTGCCATTGACCCGCAAGAACGGTGGAGAAAACTTACATCACAAACTGGACAAAAGCTTATGAGGTCTCGACTCCGAATCTCAACTCTCTAACCGAAACCTATTCCAAAAAATGACCAATTTCCATCAAAATCCGAAAATACCCTCAAGGTCAAACTTGGTCAAAGTCAAACTGGTCAAACCAGCTAAGTCAACTGAGTTAACCCAGCCTAGTCAACTCGACCGAATCAACTCAGGATGCATATGCAGGACGTACTCTGAAGGTACAATGGGCGTACACACATCCTCGCATGCTGACCACCATCGAGGTGGTTGACCTCATACATAGGGCGTACTCCCAGAAGTCCAAAAATCCATTAAGAGCTTAATGGCTAAAGCTCTTACATCCATAATTCAGATCCATGGCTAAAATACTCTTAGGTGTCATAAAGTCTCCAACTTTATGACTTAGCATGCCTAATAAGTGATTAACTCAAGGTCTTATTCCATTAAGACCTTCCAAATGATGCATGAAGAAAAACTAACCATTTGGAACCCATTTTTATGACTTAAGACCCATGTAGGGTCTGAAAGAATAGCTTAATGGTCAAGAACATGCGATGTTCAAGATCTAACATTTTGGGACCAAAAAGCTTCTTCAATACATCCAAATCTAGATCTATATGCTAGAGGGATAAAGTTGCAAGTTTTATACCTTAGGAAGGTTGAAAATAATGTAGAAACTCTAGATCCAAAGTGCTTCACTCTTCCAACATGAGTTTGGCTTCCATCCTGTAACACCCCGAGTTCAGAAGTGCAAGTTTAGGGTGCTTGGTGTACTTAAGGAGGATAGACTCGGCGAGTCGAGTAGCGATTTTGGTCACGAGTTTAGTGACCAACGCGGCAAGTCGGCGGCTGGACTCGGCGAGTCGGTGCTGGAATGAGAAACCCTATTTTTCAGGGTTTGCACCCTATATAAGGAACCTTATGTTTTCCCCTTAGCCTCTTTATTGCTCATTTGAGATCCAGAAAACCCTAATTCGTGAGGAGACCCCATTGTTGAGTGAATTAGAGCTTGGAGGAGGATCTTTGGTGCTTGAAGCTTGAAGGTTGGAGGCTTGTATCAGGAAGCTTGGGGAGATCAGAAATCTACAGTTGGTTGGGATCATTTCAGGGGTAGGGAACCATTTCCTTAAGCTATTTCTTCATGGATTCATGTATGGTGATTGATATGAGATCTAATTCGAGATAGAAGCTTGGATCTGAGGATGCTACTTCAGATCTAAGCTTGTGATGGTCCTATATGTCATAAAGTTCATGTATAAGAGTTGTTGGTGAAGCTCTTTTGTCCTTAGCCTTAACCCTAGAGCATTTTGGGCTCATAGCTCCTAGAGTTCACGTAAAGTTTTCCACTTTACATGAGGAATGGCTTGTAGAAGGGTAGATCTAGGGATTTGAGCCCCTACATGACTTGGAATGCCTCTGTATGGAATGAGAACTAAAGAGACTCGACGAGTTCCCTGGGTGAACTTGGCGAGTTGGATGAAGATAGGCAGGAACTCGACGAGTTGGAAGAACAACTCAGTGAGTCTGTTGAAGATTGCCTTGGACTCGGCGAGTCTGTTCTTGGACTCGGCGAGTCTAGTCGTAAAGTCCTAACCTTTTTGGTTGAGCGGTGAATCGGTGAGTCGAGGGAGGACTCAGCGAGTTGAGAAGGAAGTGACTTAGAGTTGGTTGGACTCGGTGAGTTGAGTCGTGGATTGGGAGTTTCTGAGTATAGGGACTCAACGAGTCAGCGGGTTGACTCGGCGAGTAGAGTCAGTCAGGAAGTTTGACTTTGACTTTGACTTTGACCAAGAGTTGACCAGTTGTCTTCCAGGGGTATTTTGGTAATTATTGGTATTTATTGAGTTTAGTTATTTGGTATTGGCTAGTGGTGGAGATCGTGTCGGTGGTCGGAGCAGCTTGGTCTTATCTTATCAGTCGGCAGTTGCAGGTGAGTTATCCTCACTATATCAACAGGGTCTAAGGCACCAAGGCCGACCCTTTATCAGATGGAAATCAGGGTAGTTGTTTATTATGTTATTACTTTGTTATGTTTGCATCCTGGTAGTTAGGATGGTGTATGTTAGAGACCTGGTTAGGGTCGGTATCTTGGTTTATAGGATGATGCTATGCTAGTGACCGGTTAGGTCGGAATCCTGGTAGGGATGTGCTATGTATGTGATCTGCTAAGATCGGTTTGATTAGTTGTGAATTGATATATGATTATATGTTTATGTGCACATGGTTGTTGGACTGGGTTTGGGTTGAGGCGGGTCCTGCTTTGTGTTGTAGGCCAACATACCCAGGGCGGACTGGTTATCTCGAAGGCCCAGCGAGCGGTCCGGATAGACTATAGGCTCCAAGAGGGCGGACCAGACGTGCCGAGGCTCGGAGAGTGGACCAGGCCAACTGAAGGCCTGGTGCGGGCGGACCAGTCATACTGTAGACTCAGAGAGTGGACTAGGTGGATTGAAGGCCCGGTGCGGGCGGACCAATCACACTGTAGACTTGATGTATATGGCTAGACTCGGAGGGTGGACCAGGTGGACTGTAGGCCCGATGCAGCGGACCAGTCACACAGTAAACCCGAAGTGCATGGCTGTTTTGTTCTGTTATGATATGACATGGTATGTGTATGGTATATGTGGTCGGTATTTTGGGGGTATCTCACTAAGCTTTCGGGCTTACAGTTGTGGTTTAACGTTTCAGGTACTTCAGGAGACCGTGGCAAGGCAAAGGCGTGAACGTACCGCTCCTCATGTTTATGTTTTATGATATGGTTCTGGGAATACTCTGATAATAAATGTATTGAAAACTTTTTTTGTAATAACTTAATGAAATTGGGTTGTTTTTGAAAAGTTTAAATTGGTTGGAATTTTTAGAGCGTTACAAGTCGGTATCAAAGCCTTGGTTTGAGTGAATTGGAGGAACATTCGTGTGAATCCAGTCTCAAATCAAGGAGAGTTTTCAAAAGAGAATTTAAAATGGTTTTCAAAAATTAGTAAAGAAGGACGTGGAGGTACGATCTGCCGGAGCCAGTAAGTAACCCCAAAATACCATACAAGTTATTTATTTTTGAGATATGATAGAACAACATGCTAGTACTAGGCTAGGGATCTTCGGGAATTGCATGATAGAGTTGCCCGATTTATGATGCCTGCTAGCCTAGGGTTTCTTTCTGTATGAGATTTCCAGTGTTCCTCTAGGAGTGAGGGTTGAGTGTTTGTTATGCATGTTCATCACTAGGGTGTTGTGGTGATACTTGATATAAATATGGGTAGGTGTGGAAGGTAGTATGGGCCCGTACTACTGAAAGCACAGGACCCATACGCGTATCAAGGAAGTCACAACCCCTAGGGCTGGGTTAGGAGTTAGTTCCCGGGTTAGTGAGAAGCATCTGATGTTTTGCAGTAATTTCAGTATGGTGGTTACGAGGCATGCTGGGAGCGGATTCGGGTCAGGATCGGGAGCAGGAGGGGGTGTCAGGGTGGATCAGCACCACCCGAGGTTATCAGTCAGATGAGCACAGACGAGTTGGATACTAGGATTCGTGAGATCCTGCATGATGAGGTTGCTGCTATGTTCCGGGCCGAGTTGCCGGAACTGTTTGGTTCGATCAAGACCGCCCTGGTCGAGTATTTTGATGACCTCTACACAGATCTTACGGAGACGGCTGCCGCGGCGGCTACAACGGCTGTAGCAGCGGCAGGGGGTGGAGCCAGTAGAGGTTTTCAGTATCGGTATTTCGATAATACGAAGCCCCCTAATTTTGATGGAGTTTAGGATCCGATTGTTGCTATGCGATGGTTGTTAGATGTGGAGGGATGTTTCTTCACATGTTCATGCCCTGCTGATCAGAGGGTGAGGTGTGCTCTGAACCTGTTGAGGCTCGGGGCGAAGGATTGGTGGAGGTTGACTACGGGGTCATATTCGGATACGCAGCGGGCTACGGTTTCTTGGGATCAGTTTCGGGAGATGTTCAGCACTCGTTGTGTTCCACGAGTTGAGAGAGAGGTTAGCTCAGGAGTTCTTGGAGCTGAAGCAGGATTCAGATTCGGTGAACAGAGATCACCAGGATGTTCACTGAGAGGGCGATGTTTTTCCCTGAGTTTGCTTCGGAGCAGGCTCAGATGTCTCGATACCTGAGTATGCTCAAGAGGGATATCAGGCAGTTTGTGTCTACGCAGAGGTGCGAGACCTTGCTGGAGTTGCAGAAGGCCGCTCGGCGGCGTGAGTTGGATATTGAGTTGCAGTTGAGAGAGCAGAGGTAGGCCTCGACGCAATCGCAGCCGGCGCCGAAACGGTCCAAGACCGTTGATTCTAGGTTGGGAGATCAGAGCAGCCGCACTTGTGGGAAGTGCAGGAAGGGTCACACCGGAGTTTGTAGGTCCGGTGGTGCGTGCTGCAAGTGCAGGAGAGAGGGGCATTATGCGAGGGATTGCTGTCAGTCAGCCCCAGTTCAAGATATGAAGATTTGTTATCAGTGCCATCGGGTTGGTCACATGAGGGCCAACTTTCCACATTTTACTGCAGGACCGGTACAGGCTCCAGCACCGGCCACTTTGAGGATTACGGGTGGAGGTCAGGGTGGAGCAGATCCCCCGAGGGCTCAGGGGCGTGCTTTTCATCTTATATTAGAGGAGGTCAGGGCAGAGTTGGATACAGCTGCGGGTATGTTTCCTTCTTGATATCTTGTTATCTTATGGTTGTTATGGAGTATTATATCTGCTAGTCTTGTTCGCATAATTCATGGTATTATTGAGGGGTCGGTAGTTAGGGGTTGAAAACAGTTAGCATCCAAGGAATTGATGGTCAGAATTTGGTTGTATGGTCTTGTTGTCGGGTATAGCAATCGTGTTTTGAGAAGTTTTCAGCGGGGGGGGGGGGGTCGAACTCCCTTAGAGTTCGAGATGCGCGATGCCGGAACATGGTTTTGTGGAGGTTGCTCGTTTAGAATCAGTTCAAGTATAAGAGAATTTGTTGAGTAAGAATGTTTAAGTGATGCCAGTTGGGTCACCGGTGGTTGGTAGTCAGTGCTCTAAATGGGGAGAATTGGAAAATTCTTAGGAGGATCGACAAGTATTTGAGGTTGATTAGCTGTTTGGGATTCAACAGTGTTTCTGTCAGCCAAGAGTGTGGGTTGGTATGAGTAAGTGGCAGACGAGTGGGGCGGGATACAAACCAAGGTTGGGCCTACGGATACGCCGGGATTCGAGTATAAGGAATGGAGTTAGAGTTCGGAACCCCAAGTGGGCTAGAACAGTATGTACGGGAGAGATTTCTCGAAGGAATGTTTCAGGGTGACGTAAGACAGTTTTGAGCGGTCCGGACAGATTGAAGGCCTGTGGGCGTACCAATCAGGCCGAAGGCTTGGGGAACAGTCCAGACAGGCTGAAGGCCCAGGAGGGCGGTCCAGACATGCTGGAGGTTCCGAGAGTGGTCCAAATAGGCTGAAGGCCTGGTAAAGCGGTCCATTCATGCTGAAGACTCTGTATGTGTTAGTGGATCAGTTCGAGGAGAGTGAGAAAAGGTGTCATTAGGGGATGATAATTGATATGGTCTGGCCCTAAGTATTGATCAGGTTAGTGGAAAGTAGTGCATGGACCTGAGAGTCCTTGCAAGAAAATTCAGAGTTAGGGAAGTTTGAGAATAGTAATTGCTCTACATGGATAATGTAGAGTGAAGTATAACTCAGTGGCACGTGCAGGTGTAGTAAGGGTTGTTGAGTGGATTTCCTGAAAAGGAAAGGCATGTAGCTCCGAAAGGAGCTTGGGTACTCCAAAAGAGGAGGAAGTGGAGTAAGTGGATTATCGGCGGTACTTCAGCTATTGGTGGTAAGTACTGGGATGGTACCAGTGGTATGGGAATACATCCGGGTTGGGTGTCTGTTGAGGTTGCTGAAGGATTCTCGGTAGTGTAGAACCAAAAGAGTTCGGAGGGGATGCAAGGATGGAGCCTTGGATTTTCCAGTATGGTTGTGATTAGGAAGTTATGTATGTAACAGTAATTCTTCATGGGGATGTGTGAAGGTATCGTTAGTGTGTCGGGTTTCAAGCCTGAGGATGTTAGAGCAGGTTCGGCATGCATATGTGTCTGCAAGGGAGAGCTCATGGGAGTTGCTCAGGAGCTGAAGGATGTGCCATCCTGTCAGCTCGGAAAGAAATGAGTTGGTTTCGGAAAGGAAAGCGGGATGAGTCCTAGAAGTGAATTCCATAAAGGATATGCTAGTCGAGGAAAGGGGTAACAGCTTGGTACCGGGTCAGGACCCGGTGGTTCAGGGTGATATCTAGCTTGGTAAGGGTCAAGTGATTGTTGTGAATTGGAGTGATGAAAGTATCCTCGGGTGATCTTTAGTTAATAAGGGTTGTTGTCAGAGAAAGAAGCCGGTGGCCGACATGAATCAGTTGTCGTAACTCTGGGAGGGAAGAGTTGGACTTTATAGAGGATGGTTAGCAGTGATCAGTGGAACCTGGGTCGGTTGACACCAGGGACTGTATTGTAAGAGTGTCATCGGGGATGTGTTGCTGCAGGCTTCGAGGAAGAAGCCTAATTTAAGTGGGGGAGAATTGTAACACCCCGAGTTCAGAAGTGCAAGTTCAGGGTGCTTGGTGTAATTAAGGAGGATAGACTCGGCGAGTCCATGGATAGAATCGGCGAGTTGAGTCGCGATTTTGGTCACGAGTTTTGTGACCAACTCGGCAAGTCGGCAGATGGACTCGGCGAGTCGGTGCTCGAATGATAAACCTTATTTTTCAGGGTTTGCACCCTATATAAGGAACCTTATGTTTTCCCCTCAGCCTCTTTGCTGCTCATTTGAGATCCAGAAAACCCTAATTCGTGAGGAGACCCCATTGTTGAGTGAATTAGAGCTTGGAGGAGGATCTTTGGTGCTTGAAGCTTGAAGGTTGGAGGCTTGTATCAGGAAGCTTGTGGAGATCAGAAATCTACAGTTGGTTAGGCTCATTTCAGGGGTAGGGAACCATTTCCTTAAGCTACTTCTTCATGGATTCATGTATAGTGATTGATATGAGATCTAATTCGAGATAGAAGCTTGGATATGAGGATGCTACTTCAGATCTAAGCTTGTGATGGTCCTATATGTCATAAAGTTCTTGTATAAGAGTTGTTGGTGAAGCTCTTTTGTCCTTAGTCTTAACCCTAGAGCATTTTGGGCTCCTAGCTCCTAGAGTTCACGTAAAGTTTTCCACTTTACGTGAGGAATGGCTTTTAGAAGGGTAGATCTATGGATTTGAGCCCCTGCATGACTTGGAAAGCCTCTGTATGGAATGAGAACTGAAGAGACTCGGCGAGTTCTCTGGGTGAACTCGACGAGTTGGATAAAGATAGGCAGGAACACGATGACTTGGAAGAACAACTCGGCGAGTCTGTTGAAGATTGCCTTGGACTCGGCGAGTCTGTTCTTGGACTCGGTGAGTCTGGTCGTAAAGTCCTAACCTTTTTGGTTGAGCGGTGAATCGGTGAGTCGAGGGACTTCTCGGTGAGTTGAGCAGGAAGTGACTCAGAGTTTGTTGGACTCGGCGAGTCTTGGGGTGACTCGGCGAGTTGAGTTGTGGATTGGGAGTTTCTGAGTATAGGGACTCGACGAGTCAGCGGGTTGACTCGGCGAGTAGAGTCAATCAGGAAGTTTGACTTTGACTTTGACTTTGACCAAGAGTTGACCAGTTGTCTTCCAGGGGTAATTTGGTAATTATTGGTATTTATTGAGTTCAGTTATTTGGTATTGGCTAGTGGTGGAGATCGTGTTGGTGGTCGGAGCAGCTTGGTCTTATCTTATCAGTCGGCAGTTGTAGGTGAGTTATCCTCACTAAATGAACAGGGCCTAAGGCACTAAGGCCAGCCCTTTATCGGATGGAAATACGGGTAGCTGTTTGTTATGTTATTGCTTTGTTATGTTTGCATCCTGGTAGTTAGGATGGTGTATGTTAGAGACCTGGTTAGGGTCGGTATCTTGGTTTATAGGATGATGCTATGCTAGTGACCGGTTAGGTCGGAATCCTGGTAGGGATGTGCTATGTATGTGATCTGCTAAGATCGGTTTGATTAGTTGTGAATTGATATATGATTATATGTTTATGTGCACATGGTTGTTGGACTGGGTTTGGGTTGAGGCGGGTCCTGCTTTGTGTTGTAGGCCAACATACCCAGGGCAGACCGGTTATCTCGAAGGCCCAGCGAGCGGTCCGGATAGACTGTAGGCCCCAAGAGGGCGGACCAGACGTGCCGAGGCTCGGAGAGTGGACCAGGCCAACTGAAGGCCCGGTGCGGGCAGACCAGTCATACTGTAGACTCAGAGAGTGGACTAGGTGGATTGAAGCCTCGGTGCGGGGGGACCAATCACACTGTAGACTCGATGTATATGGCTAGACTCGGAGGGTGGACCAGGTGGACTGTAGGCCCGGTGCAGCGGACCAGTCACACAGTAGACCCAAAGTGCATGGCTGTTTTGTTCTGTTATGATATGACATGTTATGTGTATGGTATATGTGGTTGGTATTTTGGGGGTATCTCACTAAGCTTTCGGGCTTACAGTTGTGGTTTAACGTTTCAGGTACTTCAGGAGACCGTGGCAAGGCAAAGGCGTGAACGTACCGCTCCTCATGTTTATGTTTTATGATATGGTTCTGGGAATACTCTGATAATAAATGTATTGAAAACCTTTTTGTAATAACTTAATGAAATTAGTTTGTCTTTGAAAAGTTTAAACTGGTTGGAATTTTTAGAGCGTTACACTTCCTTCTTCTTCTAAGCACAAAACACACACTCTTAGGTTTGAAATATCTTCTCAAGGTGAACTAGAGTTGCAAAATGTCTTAAAAGGGATGGAGGCTGATGAGGTGAGAGGAAATGAGTCATAATGGTGTTTAAATATGAGTTAAACCCTAAAAAAATAGGGTTTTCAAATCTGGCAAGTACGCTCAATGTACATACGTACACATGGCTTACTCCTCTAAGGCCTAGTTACGAAAATGCCATTAGGGCTCCTTTTACACACTTTCTTGAACTTAGGGACCAAAATGCAACATAATTAAATTATAGGGTTAAATATAGAAGTACCTTATGATCAGGATGTTACACCTCCACCAATTGGTTTTGTGGTGTCCCATAATCGGGTCAATGGGACCAAATTTTTTTTGGGTTGGGACCTTGGCAATAGCTTTGATTTGGTCCAAACTGATAGAGTAGTCGTGATTCATGTGTGTGAAATTTAGGACACGTGCTCTATATAGACAGACGAAAAGAATTCGGCTTTTGGGATTATGTAATTGACTTGCAACAATCCTTGACATCCGATGTTCTAAATAGTGTATGGTCTTGATGGTAGACATGAAATTCGTGAATGGATGGCACGTTAGTGAATTGTTGCAAAGTATAGGTTCACTGGAGGAAAGATTTAAACTTGGCGGCAACACCATGAGTTAGGTTAACCGGAGGAGGCGGTGGTTTGTTTGGTAGTGGGGATGAACGACAACTCAAGGCAGTGGATTTGGTGAGTCTAGTTCTTTTACACTATTCATTGTCCATGTTCATAGTGGCCAAGTCAAAAGTCAACTATTCAACAGGTCAAAAAGTCAATTGTTTGATGGGTCCAGTCAACAAGAAGTTTGGTCTCCAAAAATTTGTAGGAAACTTAGATTTGAATGATTCTCAAGTTATTGTCCAATCCAAAATGACCACAAATGCATGTAATTTCACTTTAAAAGAACAAAAATAACAATTGGAGAATTGGAAGGATTGTATTGAATCGTTGTGTGGAACCTTGCAATTTATGATGATATCTACTTCTCCTTCCTCCCCAAGCTTGCCTATAACATGAATCAAGCATAACCAAAATTTTGTGAAATTTTAAGAACTGGGTTTTGTAGAAATCCCCAAATCCACGATGAAAGTGCGAGAAATTGGTGTGTGTGGTGTAGGAGATGAAGTATAGAAGATAAAAAAATCAAACCTTTTTGAAGATTTAAGCAAGAATCATGGAAGAATCAAGGTTTTTGAGAAAAATTGGACTTGGGGTTTCTTGTGGGAGAGAAAATTGTTTTGGAAGTGTTTGTGGGTAAATGAATTGAAAAATCTGATTTTAAGTTGAAAGATACATTTCTTCTGGTGTGCAAACACAACACGTGTCCATATAGGCAAAAAGGACATGGCTCGTGTTGGGTTAAAATCGACAATTTTAGCATTGCACTTCGAACATGACATATGCCTATTTATGCTGAAATAGTCCCGTGTTGGCGCAGACTTTGTAGAAATGGGATTTTTAAATGGATTGAACACGACCCGTGTTCACGAAGTTTTTCTGGATGCATTTTTGAAAAAAAAATCAAACACGACCCATGTTGAGTCTCAAGCCAAAAATAGACATGACTTGTGTTTCTCTCTGTTTGCCAATCCCTAATTTCGGACCCCCAAAATCCAGAATCGTTCGGAAAAGTGATTTTTGTACCCCAAGACTCTTTTTTAAGGTTTAAAAGATGTTGCAACACATTTGGAACATTAAAAACCAAAAAATTTAAAGAAACGGAAATTTTTTAAAGGAAAAGTTGAAAATACCCCCGGGTTGCCTCCCGATTACCTGCCCTTGTTTTAAGTTGTTGGCTCGACATGGCCCTTGAGTATGCTTCATTCTTGGTACGTGGGGCTGTCGACCACCTCTAGCTCTTCGTTCTTCACCTCGAATCCCTCATAATACGGTTTCAATCTATGATCATTGACTTTAAATGTCTTCCCGGTTGTTGGCTTGTGATTTCCATCGCACCATGGTCAAAGACGTTTTTAACCACAAAGGGGCCAACCCATATTGATCTTAACTTCGCTGATATCAACTATTATCTCGAATGGTAAAGAAGCACCTTTTAACCCTTTGTAAAAGTCTTTCAAGAGATCATTTTGTCATGATACACGTTTGTCTTTTCTTTGTAAATCATTTCATTCTCATACTCATCATTTCTAATCTCATCTAACTCTTGAATGCCTAACTTCCTTTTGTTGCTCGCTTCATATTCATTCAAGTTGAATATCTTCAGAGCCCAAAATGATTTATGCTCAAGCTCTACAGGAAGGCAACATGGTTTCCTAAATACCAACCGGTATGAGGACATACCAATAGGAGTATTGAAAGTGGTTTGGTATGCCCATAAGGCATCATCAAGTCTTATGCTCCAGTCTATGTAATTGGGATTGACTGTTTTCTCTAAGATCCCTTTAATTGACCTATTAGACTTTATGTGTCACCCCATACTTCTTCAAAACGAATTCAAGCGTTTGATTGCAAAAACGGGCACCAAAATCACTTATAAGAGATTTTAGAGTGCCAAACCGGGAGAAAATATGTGCCTTAAGAAAATCCACAACAACTTTGAAATCATTAGCACGGGTGGATTTGGCTTCCACCCATTTGGAAACATAGTCCACCGCTAACAAGATATATGAACAACCAAAAGAGGGCAGAAATGGTCCTATGAAGTCTATACCGCACATCGAATATTTCACAAACTAAAATGGGGGTAAGAGGCATTTGATTCCTCGAGCCTATGGACTCTGATTTTTGACACTTATCACAATATGCACATAGCACATAAGCATCATAAAAATGGTAGACCAATAAAATCCATTATCTAAAACTTTTCTAACTACCCTTTGGGGTCCGAAATGACCCCGACAAGCATATGAATGACAAAAGTTAAATATTGATTGCACCTCATTTTTCTCAATACACTTTAGATCACTTGGTCTGCAATACTTCCAAATATATTTTTCATCCCACACGTACCTCTTTGCTTCCATCTTGATCTTGTCCTTTTTCCAACATGTGGTTTCTGGGGGAAATTGGTTTGGGACCAAGTATTTGAAAATATTCACATACCATGGTGCTTCTTTGGTCACGAATAGGTGCTCATCTGGAAAAGTGTCACAAATTGGTGTTGTATCTTCGGGTGACAGGATACGGCTAAGTTGATCTACAACCAAATTCTCTTTCCCACTTTTATCTTTGATCTCAATATCGAACTCTTGTAAAAGCAACATCCACCATATTAACATCGACTTCGAATCCTTATTCGTCAGTAAATGCTTTATCGCTGCATGGTCTAAATAAATGATCACTTTAGTCCCAAGGAGATATTGCCAGAACTTCTCTAGTGTAAGGACAATAACAAACAAATCTTTTTCTATTGTGGTATAGTTGCTTTGTGCACTGTCAAGGTATTGGATGAATAATTGATGACATGATGAGCTCGGTCCACCTTTTGTCCCAAAACCTTCCCAATTGTGGTATTGCTAGCATTGCACATGATCTCGAATGGAAGGTCCCAATTTGACAGTTTAATGATGGGGGCGAATGTCAAAATGAAAGACCCTAACTTGCATATTAGACAATTGTTACTCCAAAACATGCTACATGCATATTCATAAAACAATATTTTACATTGATAATTTATTTACATAGACTGGATACAAACCGACTATTAAGATTTTTACAAAGTTTTATATATTACATATTTTTCTCAGGAATACATTACAAAAGTTATAATATTATCTATTCTACATCTTCTACCAGTATAAAACTATACTCGATGCTTATCACCTGCAATAGCTTAAACATTGATAGGGATAAGCGCGTGACGCTTAGTGAGTTCAATAACCGTTAAAATATAACATTATGCCATATACATATCAATATGACAGAAGCAAAGAGGGAAAATGAACATAAAAGACACATGAGTATCATATGACAGGCTTTCCACATCAACGAATAATCTGATTCAAAGATTTGTAATCAATGATACACAACAATTTCAATACTTGATATATCAATAAGACTTTAGCCCAAGTGGCGCAGAAAATATAAATTTAGAATATTATTTTGCTAGAATACACAAGATTTCAGCCCTATCTTTGTATCCTGCTAATGCCAAAGTGATTCTTATGTCATGCACTTAATGGCTAAAGGCTACATACCAGTACCCAAGTGATGCTTATGTCATACACTTCGTGGTCAAAGGTATAACTCATTATCATAATATCATGGGAAAGCACATTGAACATATAACACATAACATAAAATTGCCCTTATATTGAACTGACCGTGAAATAATTGAGGATTAAATGATAATTTGGGCAGCACGACGACTCTAAATATGACTTTTTGTGACGATACCAGGAATTTTAGATGAAAACCGGCCTTACACAGGCAGAGTTTCGACTTGAAATTATGATTTTCTAGGGAACTTCGGGCGTCGGGACTTGCTTCGGGTGTCGGGGATGATACCAGGGCTTGGGGGGGGGGGGGGGGGGTTTAAAAGTGGGCTAAAGGAGTGTTTTAGAGTGAGAGAAATGAGAAAATGTAACCAAAACGCATCTATTTATAGGGTGGAAATTTGAGATTTACCTCGTGAACCAAGTATGTTCACCTTGTGAGTTCGATCCTGATCATCTCCTAGGCTTGCCGTGTATCTTCTAGGCTCGAAAACTGTGACATCCCCAAAATTACGGCCAGAAAAGACCGGTTTGTTTATGCTTTGTTTAAAAATCAGAGTAACATTTTAAATAAAAGTGTTGCGGAATTTGTCGCAAAACAAAATATGATAAAGATTTATCAAAAGCATTTCCATAGAAATGTATTTCATTAAGAGACTTGGGATGTCATGTTCGTACAGATCAAAAGCATAAACAGTACAATATAAGCCTTACTACATTATTTCATATCTACAGGCCTATATCCGTAATCCCTCGTCCAAACATCATAACTATGCTCAAGCGCCACTACCTGTAATACATAAAACTGAGTGGGTCAGGCTTGGGAGCCTGGTGAGCACATAGGGTTTTCAACCCACAATAAATAAGTTTATTAACTTCATTAAATTAAACAAACCCGATTACCCGTTCCCGTTATCCTCACATTACGTCCCTAAGCATCTATCATAAGGGACCTATCCTAAGGATTATCATCGGGACGGACACTACTGCTAAGGGGATTCCTCAGCAATAAATGTCCTTAAGGCAACCATGTGGGGGATGGAGTACATCTGGTGAGCACACAGTTCAAATAAACACACAGTTCGAATAAACACATACAGGTTGCGAGCCTGCTAGTGTTCCACTGGACTGTCTAGAATAGTCCGTGGTCGTCATCTATACTATGCTAGATGACTGGATCATCAATAACATCTATAACGAGGCCTCTCATCGTTTTATCTTGTCACACAGCAACTATTACATCTACCCATGTTTTACCCAACACATTTTGTAGATATAAAATACATATACAGTTTAAATCATTGAAAACATGTATAAAACGTTCATCCAGCATAGATAGCAAGTATTCAGATAATATGCACACATAGCACATAATTTATATAAAATACTTCATATCTATGTGTAAGCTGAAAGTAACTATGCACTCACTTGTTAAAGTGATGATTCCAAAATCGGGCAGCGCTTGCTTCTAACGATTCTATTTTCCTTCGACGAAACCTAGCATTATTATCGCTAAATTTTAGTCTAATATTTACCGTGACCAACTATTAGTCTTAGTATTATTATTATTATTATATAAGCGTTAAACAATATTTTCCAACCACTATGTATAGACAGGGGCCAGACATAAAACACCGGAGGGCAGGACCATTTTGGCATATAGCACTTCTGAAATCCAACAACCCTATGCGGCCCTTTAAACCAGATTCCCCGTACCACGAGTAGTTAAAAAACAATTTATAACGACACTTATATAAGTTATAATAATAGCTCAAATATTTATTATAAGTTCATAATAACAATACTAATTTTAAATATAAGCTATATTAAAATAAGGTAAGGATAACTTACTTACAAGGGGATTTTAGCTAGGAGTCGGGCTCTGTAGGGGCAGAAGTTCGTCACTGAATCTTTCTAAGAAAGATTCGTGCAGCGCTTCAGCGCTCACCTTACTATACTAAAACTACAGAAAGAGAAGTCGAATCACGAGGGACCGAAATGATCGGGGGATAAGGAGAGAAAGACTCTTGAATCAAGAGAATGGTGCAAGAAATATGAGAGCCCAAACCTCTTATTTATAGTAATTGAATTTACAAAAACTACCCTCCATAATTACTTAATGACCTTATAGTTATATAAACAACTAAACACCCTTTTATAATACTATTTTAAATAGATTTAATGATATTTGCACTAAACTAATGTCGAAAGAACTCAACATTAGTCTTATAATGACCGCATCGTCGATACCTTTCTAATGATATATACATATGTATATATATATATATATATATATATGTGTATGTATATATGATTTATACTTTATTTTAATACGTAAATATGCTATTATAATTTGTAACTCGTTCATACGAACTCCGTTTTTGACGTTATTTATATCCACGCGTAGGTGGAGACGTACTCTACAACTTTCGTTTAGACTCCGTCGGCTAATTTTGACTTTATTTTTAAAGTTATATTTTTAACAGGCCGGGACAGGATTGGTCCGTTAAAATCTCATAACTTCTTCATCCGATGTCCATTTTTGTCTGTCTTTTTATCGTTACGCTACTAATAACGAGATCATCGATTCTCGTTTAGGTTGTGTCGGCTAAAAATCAATCGATCTAAAATTCGAATTTCGGGCTGTACACCGCTAATCCGAAACTTCGAAAAATCATAACTTCTTCATACGAAGTCAGATTTGGACGTTCTTTTTATCGATGTTCTTAGTTTAACATATTCTACGACTTTCGTTTAGAGCGCTAAGGATAAATCTCGATCTATCATAAATTTACTATTTACGCTTCCCAGTGCCGTGCCGGTTCCGACGCGAAACTTCGACGGGTCATAACTTTTTCGTTATAACTCGGATTTCGGTGTTCTTTATATGTACGGAAACCTTGTGACATATTTTACAACTTGGTTATGATTATTTACTCTAAATAATCTTTTTGTCGAAAAGTCGTTTTCGACCCCTATTGTCTCTAAATTGACTAGCCCGGATCTGCGGGTGTTACAAAAGGTGTCATGCAACGAATTCACCTCGTGAATTTCAATGTTCACCTCGTGAAGGTCTCGAAGTTTGTGCCCCAAACTTCAAAAATACACATCTTTTGCATACGAGCTCCGTTTTTGACGTTCTTTATATCCACGCGTAGGTGAGATTATGATATACATCTTTCATTTAGACTCCGTTGGATAACTTTAACTTTATTTTTAATATTATAAATTTTAACGAGCTGAGACGGGAAAATTCCGTTAAAATTTCATAACTTCTTCATCCGACGTCCGTTTTCGTCTATCTTTTTACCGTTGTACTACTATTAAAGAGACCTTCGATTCTCATTTAGGTTGTGTCGGCTAAAAATCACTCGATCTTTATTTCGAGTTTTTAGCTGTCTACTACTATACCGAAACTTAGAAAAATCATAAGTTCCTCACGCGAAGTCAGATTTAGACGTTCTTTTTATGATAGTTCTTGGTTTAACGAATACTATGACTTTCATTTAGATCATAAGGGCTAAAAAGTAGTTTATCGAAAACTCACTTTTTACGCTATACGACGTCGTACTGGTTCTGTCGCGAAACTTCGATTGGTCATAACTTCTTCGTTATAACTCGGATTTCGATGAGGTTTTTGCCTAAATGTTTCTAACGGGATTCTCTAAAACTTTCAATAATAAAAATTTACTTATTTAAAATTTTATATTTTCGTTAAAATTTTAAATATTAGATTGGATCTCGTAAGACTTCCAATATTTTTCGAGTGATTCTAAACATAGTTTTACTTCATTTCTAGTAAAAACTATCTGTTAGAACTCAACGCCCAATATCACATAATATTATTCATTACAAAACACAATTTCAAAATGTGTATGTTGCACAAAAAGTCCTTTAAATGATCAAATTCACTTTTACATGCATCACTAAACTCGAATTCGACCTCTTTTTGTAGAAGTTGGCACATTGGCACTGTTATTTTCGAAAATTCTTTGATGAAACATCGATAGAAACAGGCATGGCCAAGAAAAGATCGTACTTGCTAAACATTTGTCGGGTACGGTAAACTGTTAATCACATCAATCTTGGTCTTGTCAACTTCCAAGGCTTTGTCTGACACTACATGTCCAAGTATCAAGCCTTTGTAAACCATAAAATGACATTTTTCATAATGAAGGACCAGGTTTGTGTCAATGCACCTTTGTAAGAAATTGGTGAGATTTTACAAACATTCATAAAAAAAATCTCCAAACACTGTGAAATCGTCCGTGAAAACCTCTATGATATTTTCAACACAATTTGAAAATATGCTTAGCATACATCTTTGGAAAGTTGCAGGTGCATCACAAAAACCAAAAGGCATGCATCTATACACAAAGGTATCGAAGGGACATGTAAATGTGATTTTCTCTTGGTTTTCCAGGGCAAATGGAATTTGATGAAAACCAGAAAAACTATCAAGGCAACAATAGTGGGACTTCCCAACCAATCTTTCAAGCATTTGATTAATGAATGGAAAAGGTAAATGTTTTTTGCAGGTGGAATCATTCGATTTCCTATAATCTATACAAATTCTCCACCCGTTTTGCATACAGGTGGGTACCAAATCCCCTTCGGAGTTTTTGACAACTATAACTTCGGCCTTTTTCGGGACATCTTGCACGGGGCTTACCCATTTACTATCAGAAATATGATAGATTATACCTACATTTAAGAGCTTCATGATCTCATTGTTCACCACCTCCATCATGGGTGGATTTAGTCTCTTTTGAGCTTCGTGGGTTGGCTTAAAGTCATCTTCCATCAAAATCTTGTGCATGCATAATGAAGGACTCAACCCCCTTATGTCCTTTATGGTCCAACCGATGGCTTCATTGTACTTTTTTCAAAAGGCCAGCCAACTCTTTTTCTTCCTCTTTTGATAAATTGGTTGAGATTATCACTGGTAATGTCTCTTCATCTCCAAGGTATGCATACTTCATATGTTCAGGAATAGTTTTCAAGTCAAGAAGCAATGGTTGTACTATGGAAGGAAGGAGTTTCTTGTTGGAAGCTCTAAGTGCTAGTAGCAAGGCTTTTGACAATGTCTTCCAAAGACATATTTGAGGAGCTTATTTGTGGAGAAGGTGGGGATGGTTTTGCCTTTGCTAGCAGTTTTGAGGCAGAAATGGATGCTATTAAATATGACTTGAGCATTTGGAGCATTCGTATAGAGCATTTGAGTTCAATGGAGCACTTGGAACTCAATGCAACACTTGGGGTTCATGGAGCATGAGACAAAGGAATGGATTATCTAAGAAAGTAGCAAAGGAACAAATCTTCTAAAAGGGAGTATGGAGCACCTGAAAATGGAATGGAACATCCTGGTGCATTTGATGCATCATCTATGATCAAGATGTGCCATCATATGCTTGGATGCGCCACTTAGAAGTCAAGATGTGCCACTCCTGAAACTTGATATGCCACCAACTGACATGATATGACATAAAGTGACATGATATGCCACCAAGTGATAGGATATTCCATTCATGAGGTAGAAGTGCCATTATGGATGAAGAAGAGCCATCCATAGTGTGGAAGCACCACTCATTGTCCAGATATGCCATTCTGGAGAAAGAAGCGCCACTTTGAATGTAAAAGTGCCATTATGGTTCTAGAAGCGCCACTCATAAGGAGGAAGCGCCATCTTTTGAGAAGAAATGCCATTTCTTGCACAAGAAGAACCATTCGCATGCCTGATACGCCATCTTGATGCAAGGATGTGCCACTTAGCTCCTTGATATGCCAAGGTATCCCTTGATGATCCGTATGTTTTGAAGTCCCCTATGATGCTCAACATTGTTCAAGGAAGCTTAGAAGTTGAAGATGCTCAAGGATTATTGCTTAATGTTCTACCATGATGGTTGATATGTCATGGTGATTTTGATATGCCACTCTTGCATCATGATTTGCCACTATGGATCATGTTGCTTTATCATGTGTGTTGTTGATGCTCATGCAAGGATGAATGTTCCAGAAGCTGATTCATGGTTGATTGTGATTGGTTGACACCATTTATGGGCCTATGGGCTAATGGGCTTGGCCCATTAGGGTTTTAGGTCGGATCCCTCAAGTATAAATATGGATGAATGCTAAGTTATTTGTGTCATGTCTTTTGTATCCTTCGTAAGTAGGACGAATCTCTGTTGATTGTACTTGTATTATCTGTTTGACAACTCCGTGAATAAAGAATACCCCCTCCTGCCCGTGGACGTAGGTTACCTTGACCGAACCACGTGAATACTGTGTATTTGTGTGCTTTTAGTTTCGTGTGTTATCCGCATTACCTCCTAACAAGGGTCATCAGAACATAGCAAGTGACATCAAATTTGTTCTGAGTCTTGAAAGTATCATTTGTTTTCCCTAACAAGTGGTATCAAAGTTGTGGTTGGTTTTCTGTTGATTGAAGATAGCATCTCACAATTTTGATTTGGAGAAGTTCAATGGTTCTAATGATTTCACTTTGTGGAAGGTGAAGATGAAGTCTCTTCTAGTTCAACATGCATGTGCAACTGCAATAGAAGGATAAGCAAAACTTCCAAAGGACATGGTGGTTGAAAGGAAGGTAGATATTCTGGGAAGAGCAAATAGCGCTATTCTGTTGAGTTTGATAGACGAAGTACTGAGAGAGGTCGTGGATCAAATGAGTGCATCCGGGCTTTTGAAGAAAGTGTGTAACAAGTACAAGAACAATTCTATGATGAACATGGTATACCAGAAGCAACGTTTGTATACTGTTAGGATGTTGAAAAGCACCCAAGTGAAGGATCATCTAGACAACTTCAATAGGATCATAATGGACTTACAAGGTGTGAATGTAAATATGGAAGATGAAGATCAAGCACCTGTCCTCTTGTGTTCACTGCCGAATTATTATGATAATTTCATTGATACCATGTTGTATGGTAGGACAACAATTACTGTGAATAATGTTAAGGATTCTTTGATATCCAAGGAACTAAAAAGAAAAGTTTTAGTTGGAGAAGAAGTTTCTAGTTCCAGTTTGTTCACAGACAGAGGAAGAACATCAGATAGAGGTGGAGGTAACCGAGGGAAGTTAAGTTTCGAATCTAATGCCAACATCAAATGTTATAATTGCAAGAAAAAGGGCACATCAGAAGAGATTGTACATTGCTGAAGAAAGGGAATAATGGTGTTGGACCAAAAAAAAATTGTTGCTGTGGTTCAAGGAAATTTTAATGAAGGGGTGATGGTGAAAATTTGACAGTATATACATCTAGTTCTGCTAATGCTTAGGTCTTGTGTGACATCCCTAATTTCACGACCAAAAAAGACTAATTTGTTAATGTTTATTTAAATTTAGAGTATCCTTATTGAAGAATAATGTTGTGGAATTTGTTCCCAAAAACATGATAATAACATTATCAAAGCATTTCTGAAGAAATGTATTTTATTTATAAAAAAACATTGGGATGTCATCGTTAATATAGTACATAAGCATAAATGGAAATAATACAAGCCTTATAAACATCTATTATTCTGATGCCCTATAATCCATAAATCTCTCATCTGATCATCACACTTGTGCTCTCATGCGACTACTTGTAATATAAGAAACTGAGTGGGTCAGTCTTGGGAGCCTGGTTAGCACATAGGGTTTCCAACCCATAATAATTAAATTCTTTTAATTATATATTTTCATCCAACCATTTAACCCGATAACCCATTCCTGTTATCCTCACTTTCTGTCCCTAAGGCATCTAATTCGTGGGAACTATCCTAAGGATCATCTTCGCAATATTAGCTTAGGGGATTTTTTAACAATATATGTCAATATGGAAACTGTGGGGGGATGGAGTACACTTGGTGAACACTCAGTTTACAGATGCCTATAGGTTGCAAGTCTGCTAGTGTTCCACTGGACTGTCTAGAATAGTACGTGGTCATCATTTATACTCTGCCAGACGACTATATCATCTTTAAGTCAAGGCCTCTCATAATCTATCTCATCTTTCATCTCTCATTATCTATATCATCTTTTATCTACCCATCTCTACCCAATATATTTATAGGTATTAAAATACATATACAGTTTGAATGAAGTAAAGCATATATAAATCGTTCGTATAGTATAGATATTAGGAACATAGATAATAGGCACATATAGCATGTACTTATCTTAAATAATTCATATCTATGTGTAAGATGAATGTAACTATGCACTCACTTGTTAAAGTGAAGACTTGAAACTCAGATAGGGCTTCGCTTCTACCAGATGACGTTTCCTTTGACGTAGCCTAGTATCATTATCACCAAGTCTCAACCTAATATTCTACGTGACTGAAAATAGTCTAGACCTATCTATTATTCCAACGAATACTAATAGTTCTATCAATTAAGGATCAGCCAGGTAGGACAGCTGGGAAGCAAGATCATTTCGACATAATAGCTTTTCTGAAATCTAACAACGAAGCCAACGTGACCATTCTAGACACCTCTCCCGTAAGTAAATTAATCAGTATTATAACTGGAATTATTGATAAATCTTATTTATATTTTCATAATAACGACTTATGACTATAAATATAAGTTACACTGAAAGAATAAGAGTGTAAGTTAACTTACAGAGATTCTTCATGACAAAAGTCTGGAAACTGCACGGGCAGATCTTTTACTTGATAACTACTACTTGTCGAGCACTCAAGGGGTTGTAGGGCTTCGCCGGTACGCTAGAAACTAATGAAATGGGGTTAAAGCAGGGTAGAACTCAAAAGAAGTGGTTGTAGGGGGTGAGGAAATGGCAAAGGGAATTGACTGCTATTTATAGGACCAAATCTCAGAATGTACTCCGCGCAAGGGCCATGCATGCCGTGTCCATGATCGATGTGGCTCCTCAGGTGCTCTGACACGTGGCATGAATTGGGTGTTGCTGCGTGGATGAGTTCGGGCGCAAGCTATGGACGACCTGCATGCACGCATAACATTTTATAGAGTTTTAAAATTTCATAACTTCTTCATACAAGCTCCTTTTTGAGACTCTTTATATCCAAGCATAGGTATCGATGTGATCTACAACTTTCGTTTAGACTCCGTTGGCTAATTTTGATTTATTTATTTCACATAGGCTTAGACTATTGAAGCCCGTACAAAATGCATAACTCTCTCATCTGGTGTCCTTTTTTTGATTGTATTTATATCGTTGAACTCCTATTAATAAGATCTTTAATGCTCCTTTAGATTGTTTCGGCCAAAAATCATCCGATCTAAAATTCGATTTTTTGAGTTGTACACTATTGGGCTGAATCTTAGAAAATTTGTAACTTCCTCTAATGAAGTCAGATTTAGACGTCCTATATATACACGCTCTCGGTTTAACGACTACTATGACTTCCGTTCAGAATTACTTAGGCTAAAAAGTAATTTATCAAAAATGCACTTTTTACAATATGTAGAGTTGTGCCGATTTAACCACAAAACTTGGAGGAAGCACAACATCATCATACGAAGTCAAATTTTAGTGTTTTTTTATATGTGTGGAATCCTTATCACACATACTATAACTTAGGTAAGATTATTTATACTAAATAATCTTCTATAAAAATATCATTTTTGACTAGCCCGATTTTGTGGGTGTTACAATTATCTCCCCATTAGGATGATTACGTAACGAAACCATCAACAAAATAGGGATTGTATAATGGCTCTGTATGTTACCTTTCCATCCTAGGTAATAATCATAACTCTTATGTCTTTTCTATTGAGTTTCTAAATCCGAAACGTCTTGACTGCTGACGGTGCCCAATCCTACACCTACTCTTCCTTCTAAATTAGATTTCCATTGGGGCTCTTGCTCTTTCTAGAATAGACCTAACCTAAATTAAGGTTGTGACTTTGACTACTGCAACAAACTGATGGCTCATGTTCTATTGACCTCTCATCGTATGATGCAACGATTAGACTCAGGTCTCTTTGACTCAGACTCTAACACGAAAGATATCTTCTTTCATGTTCTAATGTGATATAATCTCATTATAGCAGGTGGCAATCTCTAGCTACCGGCTGTTAAGTTCTAATTATGATTTGAAAGCTGTCTGTCGATTGCCTTGAAGTTTTCCTTATTTGATCTTTGACTAAAGTCAGACACTACGTCAAACTTAGTTCGTAGATTAGTTGGACTTAATTTGATATGAATACTACGGTCAGAATATTTATGTTCGTAGTCATTACTGAAACAAAGGTAATGATGGAAATGAAAAAAATAGCTCACCTACTAGAGTCTTAGAAACCTTGTGACTTTCCTTGATCCAAATGTGAGTCTTGTGCTTCCAGTAATATAGGCCTCTACTACCTTTCACACCTACTCATACTCATCCCATGTATTGTCTCGCATTCCACTAAGTTATCACAAAAAGGAAATCACAGAGAAAACACATAACATAACTTAGGAAATTGCATTGTCTCTAAAAAATTTTACAATATTTATTTTACATGCCTATTACATCAGGCCACACATCCTAATACTACTCATTTATCTCCTTCCCTAAAGGACTCCAGACAAGCAGCTCCAAATTCTCGTCCTTTTGTTTCCTCGTCAAGTCCCATGAAATATGCCATCGCCCTTCACTTTGGCAGGATATTTGACCTGGTATCTTCGTTCTTCTTTGGGAAATCTTTTTGGAAATGCCTTGCTTCTACACACTCGAAGCAGACTTCCTGCTTGGCCTAGCACTCGTTGGCATAGTGACCAGTCTTCCCACACTTGAATCAAGTCACATTTTCGGTGCATCTCCCTAAGTGCTTCCTTTTGCACCTATCATACAATTGTGCCTTTCCACTACTTCTAAGATCTTTGTTGTTAGATTTTGAAATCTAATCTTCTTATTGAATTTAGAAGATCCTTTGGTCTTCCTTTTCTCCCCCTCCTCAGCTTTCTCTAGACTCTTTTTCTTTATTTGTATCTTCACATTTGTGGCTGACCAAATAGCCTCTTTCAAATTCTTTGCTAACTTTAACATTGGACCAAAGTCGGTAGTCCATTAGCAAATTTGTCAACTTTTGAGAGTTCGGTAGGGACCAAATGGGGTACTAGCTTGATCGTCTCAGTGAAAGTGGCAACATACTCACTAACACTCATTTTGCCCTTATTCAAGTTCTGGAACTCTCTTTTAGAGCAGTACTCTCTCTTCAAATGTGCAAGGAAATCCTCCCATGACATCCTTTTTGCATCTCCCCTTGGCATCAAGTCTATCAATAGATTCCATCCGCTCAACACTCTAGTCTTCAACTGTCAGACAACATATATCGTTTTCTGTATCTTATTGTAGTCACAACTGTTGAATACCATCTCCATCTTAGAGATCCAATTCATAACTAGTACATGTGTTTGGTTCTCAGATAGGTGTAAGAATAAATAATCAATACGCACAGACAAGGTTTGAAAACTCAAACCTTAAGTTAATATTTAAGATCAACGTCTGCTCTTAATGAATGTTCCAGTCGAATCTAGTAATACCAGTTAAGACTCGAAGAAGATATTCAAAATGGTATTCAAGATAATAAGTGAGTAAAAACTTAGAGTATAATCAATGCATAGATATTTTAGGAACAATACGAATGTTGTGAAAATCTTGACTTGAAGGAAAAGTGAAAATGACGTGAAGAGAATATTTAATATTCTTAGTGTGAAACTTGAATTCTTCACTTGTATATTAATGGTGAAAACATTCACTCATTAAATAGTGGAGGAACATGGTACAAACTGAGAAACATTCCTAGGACTGGATAAACACAGTGTTTGACAAACTGTTGTCCAATAGATACATAAAGAAAAGTCCTATGAACTGTTACATCAACAATAAAGACAAAATACATTAAATTCTAGAACATACTGCTAGTCTCATAATTGCCCTTCATCTTGGAATGATCTTCAACTCATCTTGGACTCAGCTGACTTTGGAACTTGATAACTTGTGATTGATAAAGGTTTACTTTTCATGATTTAACAATAGGCTGGGTGGTTTGGCTTCCATGAAGTCCTTCTACTTGCAACCATTTCCTTTATTCCCTTACGCATGGTCATCTCTCCTAATCACTTAGGGTTCCACTCAATTAACAGTCCAATTTTAGTTTCCCTCCTTTGACTGTTCTTCATTCAGTTTAGCTTACACAACATGCATAATAGGTTCATTCCTATTCTGTTGAAGTATATGCCTTGTCTCTTCCATATGACGATCCAACATCGCATGTATCATTGCCAACATGATAGGTTTAGGTGCAGGGGAAACGACTGATGTATGCTCAACTACATCTTGCTAGGGCTGCTGGTTTCCATTTTTGTTTCCTAATCTGATTTGGGTTCTCACCATGATGATCTATATACCAAAGCAGATGTTCGAGATAAAAATATTAAGACATGGAAGGTTTTATTTGACATATAATCCTCCTTATCACTTTGAAATATTACATGCCACTTCTAATATTTCTCTTAAACATTTTGAAACCTAAACACATAAAATTTCTAGATCTGGTCGGCAATAGACCATAGATCCAATCAAATAATAGAATCCTAAAGCATATAAGGCATCTTATAGCTATAACATAAATCATGTAGCACATAAAAGGAATTTTAGGCATCCTCCCTAAAATAAGCTAGTGCTACATCGAACTTGGTTCTCTACATAACATACTCATCGTAGTCGGAATCAATTCGATATGACCCACTAGGGTCGGAATAACAATCATCTTCTTAGTCATTATCGAAACGATGGTAACGACATACTCGAATAAAACAAAATCAATTACTAGCTTCTTGGTAACCTTGTGACTTTCCCTGATCCAAGCGTGAGTCTTGTGCTTCCGGTAGTATATGCATTTACTACCTTTCACACCTACTTATACTCGTCCCAAGTATTGTCTTGCAATTTTCCAAGTCACCATGCAAGAAAATCACATAACAGTTTAACACACCAAATAACAAAAAGAAGATTTTATTATTTATTTAAACTATTACATACGTGTTCAAGTTCACCCTAGACTATGCCTCTAATAGGCTACATCATATGATTCTATCCCTTTGTTTACTTCATAACTCGATCTTCGGGTATGAACTTCCTCATCCTTGATTCCTCACGTTGTTTTCCGCTTCATCAAGAATCATGTGGAATGCTCTTGGCCTTGGTGGTGTGTTTGGCCTTGCTGCTTCATTCTTCTTTGGGAAATTCTTTGAAAGATGCCCCCCTTCTTTACATTCATAACACAACCTCTTGTTGGATGTACACTCATTGGCGTAATGCCCAGACTTTCCACACTTGAAACATGTCACCTCCTCGCCGCATTTTCCAAAGTGTTTCTTCTTGCATTTATCACACCACCTTGCTTCACCTCCTCTTCCAGACTTCGGGAATTTTCTCTCCTTGTTAGACCTTGAAGAACCTTCATGCTTCCTTTTCCCACCAACTTCAGCTCTCTCCAGACTCTTCTCTCTTATCTGGGTCTCCACATTCTTAGCTGCCCAGATAGCGGCATTCAGAGTGGTCGCTTGCTTGACCATTGGACCAAAGTCCACTGGTAATCCGTGGGCAAACTTGTTGACCTTGGAGTGCTCAGTTGGAACTAGATAAGGAACGAGCTTCATTTTCTCCGTAAAATTTGCAGCATAATCGGTGACACTCATCCTCCCCTTCTTCAGATTCTGGAATTCATTGTTGATCTCCAGAAGATCCTGCTCAGAGTAGTACTTCATCTTTAATTGCACTAGGAAATCTTCCCAAGACATCTTGCTTGCTTCTCCCTTGGGCATCTTGTTAGCTAGTAGCTTTCACCAGCTCAGTACTCCAGAATTTAACAGAGGGATCGCAAGGGCGGTCTTCTATTTTTTGCTACACTCGCAACTCTCAAACATTGTCTCCATCTTGGAGATCCAGCCCATAGCTTCTACCAGTGATGGGCTTCCAGAAATACTCAGGGGTTTAGATGCCATGAAATCCTTGTACTTGCATACATGTCCGTCATTTCCTCCATCCTGATTGTTTCGTCTAACTATCGGTGGGTTGGATTGACCAACCGTCCCGCTGTAGTTCGCTCCTTCTGACTACCCATCATTCAACTCGGGCTGTTCAATAGGAATCGTAAGTTCCTATCGATTTTGTTGAAGTAAACGCCTTGTTTCCTCCATTTGACGATCCAACATCATTTGGATCATCGCTTGTACCCTGGCCATTGTGATTGGCTCAGGTTCGGTTACTACAACAAGTATTTGTTCAATCACTGGGGGTTGTTGATTCCTATTTCCTTTCATGTTCCCGACTCCACTTCGGGTTCTTGCCATCTCAATCTATACACCAAATCAGGCGGTCAGTGTGTAATGACGAGAATTAAGATAGGAAAGATTTTATCTATGATTGACGTATAAATCTCCTTATTACTCCGAAAAATTACGTGCCAGTTCTAATACCGTAATTAAACGTTTCGAAATCTGAACACATAAAATTTCTAGATCCGTTCGGCAACATACCATAGATCCGATCAAAAAATAGCACATAGCATCACAAATCATTTAGCACATAAAATCATTTTAGGCATCCTCCCTAATTGAGCTAGTGCTTGTGTCTATTCAGGTGTATTACCTAAATCCATTAGACACACTCCTCACAATCATTGCTTAACATTCTAAGTTTAAGTCTAGAAATAAATCCATATTCCTAGTTCGCTTAAACTAATGCTCTGATACCAACTGTGACATCCCCATTTTCACGGTCAGAAAAGACCGATTTTGTTTATGCTTTATAAAAATCAGAGTACCTCTTTTAATAAAAATGTTGCGGAATTTGTTCCTAGTAAAACATGATAAATACGTTATCAAAGCATTTCCGAAGAAAAGTATTTGTATTCATTTTAAAACATTTGGGATGTAATCGTCAATACAGAAACATAAGCATAAACATAACTTACATTCATTATCACTAGTAATTTATATCTCCTTTAATCTCTCAGTGTAATGTGACTTCATATCAAAACCTATGATATAAATAAACTGAGTGGGTTAGGTTGGGAAACCTGGTGAGTACATAGGGTTTTCAACCCACAATAATATAATTATGTTTAATCTTCAAACAATTAATCAAGCCAATACCCATCCCCATTATCTTCTTTACTCTTAAATAATCTACCCCAAGAATCAACTATTCCTCGTTCATTTATTCCTAAGGATTATCCTAAGGAATAGGTACATAGTCCATCATTACCAAGGTTTATAGATTACAACAGGTGAACACGTAGTCCAAAACATCTGGTAAACACTTAGTTCAAAAATAACTAGCGAACACACTTAGTTCCAAAATACCTAGTGAACACACTCAATTCAAAATACCCAGTGAACACACTCAGTTCAAATACCTAGTGAACACACTCAGTTCAAATACCTAGTGAACACACTTAGTTCAAAAATATATAGTGAACACACTTAGTTAAAAAATACCTAGTGAACACACTCAGTTCAAAAACACCTACATATTACGAGACTGCTAGCGTTCCACTGGACTGTCTAGTATCATCCGTGATCGTCATCTATATTCCACTAGATGAAAGGATCACTATCAACATTGATGTCTTTCATCGTGATATCACACAACAACTATTTCATCTATCCATGTTTTACCCAACACATTTTGTAGATATAAAATACATATATAGTTTAAATCATTTAAAACATGTATAAAAATCTTTCACCCAGCATAGACACCAAGTATTCAGAAAATATGCACACATAGCACGTAATTTATATTAAAATACTTCATATCTATGTGTAAGATGAAAAGGACTATGCACTCACTTGATAAGGCGGTGAGTCGGCACTCGGACAACACTTTGTTACTCTTAAAACAATTATCCCTTGACGAAACAGCGGGTTTTCTCGAAAACCGGGCTTCACTGGAGCAGCGTTACCGAGCCGAAAGGCTCTTTTCTCAGGACTCCGGGAGCCTCGGGGCTTCCTTCAGGTGCTAGGGGGTTTACTTAGACTTTAGGGGGCTTAAGGGAGCTTAGAGAGAGAAAGAAGGGTTTGAAGGTGTGAGGAAGTGAGGGAACCCGACACCTCTATTTATAGGGGTGCTGACTGATGGACTCGCCGAGTAGGAGGACCTACTCGCCGAGTTGGGGCATGTGGCAACCTTCTGGTGGTGCCACGTGTCCAATTCTGGTGGTGCCACATCACCCCCTATCGCGTATCAGCCTTCAAACTTAGAAAAATCATAACTCTCGCATACGAGCTCCATTTTTGACGTCTTTTTTTCAACACGTAGGTAAAATCAACATCTACAACTTTTATTTAGACTCCGTCGGCTAATTCTTGACCGATCTCAAATTTAACAGTAGGAGGCGTTTAGACTGTTAAATGACCACGAAGAATTCGTAACTCCTTCATACGGACTCCGTTTTCGTCTATCTTTTTACCATTGAGTTCCTATTAATGAGATCTTCAACTCTCATTTAGGTTGCGTAAGCCAAAAACCACTCGAACTAAAATTCGAGTTTCGGGCCGTGCACTGCTAAGCCGAATCTTAGAAAAATCTTAACTTCATCATACGAAGTCAGATGTGGGCGTTCTTTTTATGGATGTTCTCAGTTTAACGTATACTAAAACTTTGGTTTAGATCAGCAAGGCTAAAAAGTCCTCCAACGTAAATTCACTATTTACGTCTCCCGGTGCCGTGCCGGTTTTGCCGAAAAACTTCGACGGTTCATAACTTCTTCGTTATAACTCGGATTTTGGCGTTCTTTATATGTACGGAAACCTTGTAACATATACTACAACTTGGTTAAGATTATTTATTCTAAATATTATTTTGCCTAAAAGTCGTTTTCGACACTTATTGCCTCTAAATTGACTAGCCCGGATCAACGGGCGTTACAGTAATAGATCACAGATTAGTAGTTAATGCACCCTCGATCGTTAGTCATCTCGTTCATCATCAATAGTAGAATTTCTTTGGAAGTATTGGGTTGTACCAGTTAAAGTACGACGGATATATCAACCTATCGTCAATTTCTTCTCGAGTTTTGTAGAAATCCTTTGTGATTGGAAGTTTAGAAGTTGGGGCAGCATTGTTAGTCTTTTAGGTATGACTTTTGATCTGAGTGGAGTCCAAATTTTGGCATGTCGTGTCATCAGGGTTGGTAGCTAGGTCGACCGACCAGGGTTTTGACAACATTTCTGATGGCTCTAGAGGTCTTATCAAGCTATTTTTGTATTGGTTGGATCTGTTCGGTTGGAATCAAGGTGTGGTATCTTAATCTTCACCCATTCATGAGGACTTTTCTGTTGGCGATTGAGCTCATCATTTTAGTTAAATCTATTGGTACCACACACGATGGGTAAGAGTTGTAAGGAAAAAGGAGTGCAGTAGAGCTAGGGTCGGTCATGTGTTTTCCCTCGAGGACTTATGTAGTTAAAAAATAGCAAAGGAGCACTTAGATCGAATTATATGCATGGCTCTTATTTTGGTTATAGCCTTTTAAATTGGAACAAGAGTGCGTCTGTCTATCCCATTCTTCGTTCGTCCGCAACCATTTTTTCGTCGAATTTTGTATTGGCAGCAGCTTGTACTGTGAAAGGAAGTGTGTGTGATAGAAGAGTATGGTCAAGGTTGGGCTTTAGTTATGGAATCTCGGGTCATGAAGTTCATGGCGAAGGACTTGAGTGGGTTTTCAGGTGGAGGTACATTTGAGCTTATACGGGATGCAACATGAAATTCTTAGATAGACCATCATTAGGCTCGTGGGAGCAGTGGGTTGGTGATGACTCGTCAGGAAGTCAAGTGTGTATTTAAAGTTTTGGGTACAACTTCCTGATTTGAGGATTTGTTGGAAATTTACGATCGGTGTCTTTTAAGTATTCTTTCTATATAAGTTGCTGGTGTTCCTAGTCAAGGACTAAGGGTAGGTGCGACATATGGATGATCACCAGTCTTAGGGTATGGTTTTTGAAGTTTAGACCGATGGGTTCTTGGTTTTGGAAAGTATACTGATGAAGTTGATTTGTGGTTGTAGTTTTGAGAGTTAGCGGTTTTATTGGTTCTCTCTGGATGATGGGTCTTACAATTTTCTTAGTGGTTGGGCATTTTTCAAATTATTGAGTTGTTGGTTGGCAGCTACGGGCTTCCGAGTGGTTCCTTGAATTTTGTTTATATGAAGCCTTAACTTTGAGGTGATTAAGGGAGTCGTGGAATATGTCGGCGCTATGTGTGTGTTTCCTTACAACGACTTTCTAGTAGAGACTCATGTTGGGAGGAGGGTTTAACGACAGTGAATAGGTAGTTAAGGCTTTGGATTTTTGGATTTCAAGAAGAGTAGTAATGGTTATTCTCCAAGGATTAAAGATAGTGGGACAAGGATTCAAAGGACTTCGGCTAACCTGTGAATCAAAGCGAGAGGCACAGGCAGAAGTCAAGACCTCGGTCTTTCGCAAACCTATCCTATTCACATTCCCTTCCCAGTCCACTTCATTCAAGAAAGTGGATTTTTACCTAATACCTTTAATCCTGCCAAATTCCACACTTTCAAAAGTCAAAGTCCATTCTATAAAGACTTACGGTCTTTGTTGGAAGCCTCCATTTTGATTTCTTCCCCAAGTTTGATTGTTGTTCCATCTTTAGTTACCCCGTGGTTGCTTGTATCCACTTTGATTCGACCCCAAATAGCCTCCCATATCATTTGTGTCTTCATATTCTTCCTCTTGAAATTGAGGGAACATATCGATACGATGCCCAATTTGAGTACATATTCCACAATGGTGGGGTGTGGGTTGCACACCTTTATCTTTGGAAAGCATCATAACCGCTTTTGTAAGCTTGGATAGTTGATATTCGATATGTGGAGTACTCAATTTTTTGACACCTTGCAGTGCGCCGGCATACCACTCTTCATCTTCATTAGTATGTTTGGAATCCTTAGCCTTGTTCTTGATAAGATCATGAATTTCGGTAGGGGTCTTATCGGTTAAAGATCCTTTACCCTAATCATTAAGAAGGCTTTTTTCCCAGGGATTCATGCCTTTAATGAAGTATTGCATGATTTGATAATCACTAATACCATGCTTTGGGCAATATGCACAAAGCTTTTTGAACTTCTCCCAATATATATGTAAGGCTTCTCTATTGTGTTGTTTGATCCCAATAATCTCTCTTCTTGGAGCTAAGGCTTTCATTTCGAGGAAGTATTTGTCTGAGAAGAGGCATACAAGGTCCACCCATGTATTGACCGTACTCGGTGGGAGATCATAAAGACAGCCATTTGATCTGTCTTACAATGCAACCCTAAGTTAGATTCAGTCCTCCATGAAATTGTGTGGTTTCATGCCGACACATACAACATGGAATTCAATGAGGAAATTATGGGGATCTTCATTTTTGAGCCCTCTAAAGTTTGGGAGTAGGTGGATGAGTCCAGATTTTAGTTCAACATTTGTGGCTGTCAGATAGGTGATGCAAAGAGGTTGTTGAGTAACCTCTTGCCTTGCCCATTGGTGAAGGGTTTGCTTGGGTGGATTTGCTGGAGCATGTTTGTTGTTGTTATTACCTCCATTTCCTCAATCGTCTCCTATGGAAGGAGTAGGGATTGAGGTTTCTATGGGTGTAAATTGTCGGATGTTGTGAGTAGGTAAGGAAGGTGGAGAGGTATTTCTAGATGAGGATGATTAAGGTAAGGATGAGAGGGGTTTTTTTTTGGTTTCAGATGCACTTGAGAGGCGTATGTCCTCCCAAATGTTGATAACCAGAAGGGTGGACGAGGAAGAAGTAACGGAATCCATTTGACTCTTCCGAAGGTTGGCTTGTTTAATAATCCTCTTAAGTGTTTTCTTGATTTCTATGTCAATTGGCAATGGTGAACCTGTACAAAAAGATCTTGACATAAACAATTAGTAACACCATGTCCCCGACAACGGAACTAATTTGTTAGGGTGTCAAACCTAACAAATAATAGGGGTACAAAATGACTCCAAGTATACTGCTATAATGCACTAAAAAGGTAGCACATGATAAGCATGGTCGGTCCATATAGACAAAGGGATAACGTCTATACGTTTTTGAGTAAGGTAATTTGGTCACCAAAAGTAGAAATAGGTTTTGTATGCAATAATTTGAGTAAATGATTAAAGAAACAAGTAAACAATTAACTAACTAGATTCGGATTTTATAAAGACTCTAACTTTATGTATGACAATTTATCAATGTGAATCAAAGATAACATAATATTTACGAAATTCTACCTAAATTGGTACTTATAAGTGCTAACAAGCTCTAACATTTCCCATTCACCACATTAATTAATCGAAATAAGGTCTTTGATTAACTCTAAACTTACTAACCTAACCTAAACAATCTCTTAGTATTAAATAGAAAGATTGCATTAAGTTTTATGTGAATGTTCACAACAACACCCAATACTCCTCACAAGCTCGGGAGCATAAGAGTGTATGAATAAGATTTACACTAAAATCATTTAATGAAAATCGGTTTAGTGTTTCTTACGTAGTCTAATTCACGAAACAAATACAGATTTTGAAATTAGATAACTTGAATGATGTTGGGTCAAAAATATGGTTTATACTTTGCATTTTTAGGAAAATGTATTTTTATGTCTAGGACCGTAAACAGCTTTGTGTTTACGGTTATATATGTGTTTATGGCTGTCTTTACGGCTGTGAAAAGGTTTATGGCCGTAAACCTGTTCACAGCCCATGTCTCATATATATAGGGTGAGGAGTGCATATGAGTGTACGGTCATTAGGAGCTTAAGTGTGTGAAATGCAAGGTGTTCTAGAGAGAGAAAGTGAGAAAGAAGAGAGGAGCTTTAGTGTGTGTTAGTGTGTGTGAATCTTGTATCTAGATCTTCATTCATATCAAATCATACAAGATTCATCATCTCTTCTTCTCCTTCTCTTCTATTTGATCTGGTATTATCCATTTGATTGGGATTCCGCACCATCAAACGAATCTGATTGATACACAAGCAGATTGGGGACTAATAATTGGTATCATAGCTTGGTTGTATCAATCAATTTTGGCAGATCTAGAGCTTATTTGATCTTATTTTTAAAGGATTTTTGCGTTTTTGGATATATCTCTGAAAAATGGGGGGGGGGGGGGTTGTTCTTCGCGTTTTTCATAAAAACGAGTTTTTGATCGAGTTTTGGAACAAAAAGGGGCAAAAAATGCTGTTTTTGGTCGTAACCAGCGAGGGGGTAGTAGCGTGTACGACCAGCAGCTAGGGTTTCCGAGGAGTTCACGGCCAGCATCGCACGTGTACGGTAGGGTTTTGCGGTCCTCGCCTCGATCGCATCTCGTCCTCGCATAGGGTCCGAAGTTCACACTGTGTTCATTAAAAAAAGGGAAGGGATTTTGCAGTTGCCAAGAATCAAACCCGGATCACCAGCTTCATTTCCCCTCCACCTTACCAGTTGGACTAGCAAGTCCTTTGTTCCAATCTTTCGAAATTTAACTCATAAGGCGTCTTGTGTCGCTCCTATTTTCGCAAAATTGACACTTTTAGCCCAAAATTCAAATTTCTTTTAATTCTATTTTCTTCCAAAATTTTAACTTTTAATTTTTAAATTTCTAAATTTCTAAATTGACTTTTTACTTAAAATTTTGACTTTGACTTTCAAGTTTGACCTTTGACTTTAAACTTTGACTTTCTCGTTTAACTTTCAAATTTTCAAATTTAACTTTTTGGGTTGACTTTTAAGTTTGACTTTTTAATTTTGACTTTTTAAATTTGACTTTTAAGGTTGACTTTTGAGTTTTTAAATCAAAGGGTATTTTTGATAAAAATGAATTCCTCATCCCTCCCGGTCAAGGAAGTTTTATGTACTGCATCTTGTGAAGCAACGCTGAATTTCTTTGTGAACATAATGATTTGCTAAAAAGGGAAGTCGAGGACCTAAAATACGAAGGATATCAACGCAGGAAAGGATAGAAACCTCTCAAAGCTGAATTAGAAGCAAAAACCAAAGACTTTAGGAAGCTTCAGGAAGAGTATAGCAATAAATGTGAAAATTATAGATATGTGACTGAACAACTTGCTGAGTTAACTACTGAACTTGACACATTGAAAAATAAGTTTGAAAATGTAGAATTTAATTTCAGAAAATCTAATGCGTCGAGTGAAGTAGTTGCATCAATGATGGAAAATAGTTTGAGATTTAAAGATAATCAGTCAAAGGGTCTAGGATATGATAAAGTTCCTCCTCCTTTTAATCACACCTATCAGTATAACCCTTTGACAAAAGAGGAAATGGACAGAGAGGCACATCTCAAATATGGCAAAGCAACTGGATTTGTGTCAGGAGGTGTTCAGGTTGAAAATACTAATGTTTCTAGTTCTCATGTAGATCAATCTTTAAGTCAATGCAAGCAAGCAGCTGAAGAGAGTGTGCATGATAATAAAATTGTATCAAAGTCTGATGAATTAAATTTTTTCGATATGTGTGATGATATCTTTGATAATTCTGTCATGGTTGTACCAGAAAGTGTTGAGCTGAACGATTCTAATGCTTCTACTTCTTGTGCAGGTAAAGTAAGAGAAGATGAGAAAAAGGAGAAAACTATTGAACAAACCAATGTCTCCTTGAACTCTGAATCTGTTGCTTCGAACTCAGTTGCTTCTAATCAACCTGCTGTTGAGAAATACAAGCCACCAAAACAAGCGAAACAGAGTGCTTGCTGTAGTTGTGCTTGTAGGAACAACAAGAGACAAGGCATGGATACGCCACCATGGGCAGGAAGAAACAACTTCCTAGTGAAGAAAAAGACTTGCTTTCATTGTGAAACACCTGGACACATTGCCAGAAATTTTCCAAATCGCGCATACGTTCCCTACTACGCACAAGGTTGGCAAAACGCATAAAGTGGGAGATTTTAAAAAAGAAATCATTCGAGGTCACAATCGCAAAATGGTGACTGGAATGCACAGAAGGGCAAGAGTTCAACTCCCAAGGGCAAGAAATCAACTCCCAAGGGCAAGAAGGGAATGCCGACCAAGAAGCCAAATCCAAGAGATGCTACAATAAAGCCAAGATCGGTTAGGTCAAAGTCATCTCGGTAGCCAATTTCAAGTTCAAAAGCAAGAGATAAGGCACCCATCCACTCGAAAAAGAAATGGGTTAAACCTGACTACAGATGGGTAACAAAGGTTCAATCTCCCAAATCTTCCAATGATTCTAATATCTCTACATCTTCTGTTTGTGATAAGCAGGATATGTCATGGGTGAAAGTACATTACAAGGATGAAAAAGGTCAACCCAGTTTCAAAATGGACTGGGTTCCAAAGACCAACTGATCCCGCTCTGTGTCGGAAAAGCTATGAAGGCATATCATCAGACTTCGGTTTGTTGGTAGTGGCTGTTCCTGACACATGATAGGGGGAATCTCTCAACTGTACTACATTCAGAACTTCGTTTGAGAGTATGTGTCCATAGAGGGAAGGGAAGAAAGGAAGGGATCACACATTGGGGTTTGTGCTTAACGATGTGAAGAATTTCCGGATCTGTTATGAGATTATGCGTGCTATTCTCAGACCTTTTGGATGGAAATTAAATCGGTGACTTACGGTTTGAGTTTTCTTCTCTATACTCCTGAGTTTATCTTAAACTGATTCGTTTTAAAGACAATCTTTTATTTTCTTATAGACCTTCGTTAGTAGTTATTATTGGGAAGTGATAACGGGCAGTCTAAACATGTGTAAGGGATTGGATCTGAATTGTCTAGACTCTGTGATCAATGTGCTGGTAGGCACGAAGGATTTGAAAATGTGGATTTAGATAGGATTGTTTGGACTGACCATACGAAGCTCGGGTAGATTGAGCAGCGAGATAAACACGGGAACCCACGTGATACACTAAATTAATACGCATCTAGAACATTGGTTCAACTTTTCCTTGATGTATGAACTTATGTCCTTAATTCTGGTTCTGATAGGGCGACTGAGGGTTCTGATAAAGTAGGTCTGTAGGAAATTATTTTCTTGCTTTCTATCTGTCAGTCATACGTTGCTTCCTCTGCGTGATTGGAAGAGATCCAACCTGGAATGCAACATATGCAACTCTATTTCTACGCACCTCCTTATCTATGCAATTCTTCCTATCTGTTAGCCATATGCTGTCTCCTCTACGTGATTGAAATGATCCGATATGGAACACAACATATGCGACATTCTACCTCTCAATCCCTCTATCCTCTTTAATTATATGTTGTCCCCTCTGCGTGATTGAAAGAGATCCGACCTAGGACACAACATATGCACCTATTTCTAAATTTGACTTCCTCTTTAATAATTGTCTATTCACCTAAAGTAAGGAATCCTTTGGAAGTTCTTGATAATCATGGTATATCGGGAAGTGGGAAGCACGTTCTACTGCAACTAAAATTGAACCATTTAGAGATTGTCGGTAGATCTCGCTGCTTAATCTAAGTGGACAACAATACTCGTGGTCGTCGTCAGCTAAATGGTATATTTGAAAAGTTTGTCGATATTCTTCGTGTTTAGTGGACCACAATACCGACAATTGACCATATTTATTCATGAAGGTGAAGGTACAAATAAACAAAGTTAAGACTGTCTCACAACTTTGATCCCAAATATTTATGTTTTTGTTAAATTTGTTCATAATTTTCCTCTATGCACAAATTTTAGGAGGAGAATTAAAAATTTCAAAAATTAAACAAAAATCAGAAAAATTAAAAATCCAAAAATAGTGTTATTTCTGTTTTATTTCTTGTTCAGAAAAATCAGAAAATCCAAAAATATTTTTGTTTTTGTTTTATTTTTTTTAGAAAATATGAAAATTCCAAAAATATTGTGTGCTAAGTTTTCTTTTAGTTTTTTATTTGTCTTGAAAAATGAATTCAGATGTAGATGAGACTCATGGAGACTGTATCGAGATTTTCTGAGCCGAAGCTTCATCCGTGAGCATCGAAGAATTCTCATTCGAATGAGCAAGAAATGAAGATTGTTCTTTTAACATTGAATCCTTCAACCCCAGAAGCAAGGTGAAGTTGACTTGAAGATTATATGTCAAGTTGCATTGAAGCCTCCTCAATCAATTTGCTGCTATCTTGAACCTACTGAAGTGATCCAAAAAGATTAGTTCTCTCTGATGTTCTCTCTGAAGATTCTCATGCTAAAAGCATTATCTTTCAAGAATCTTATCAAGAAACCTCCTCACCCAATGTGCGTTAAATGTCAAATTCTGAAGAAAATCCCAACTGCTCAAGATGAATTCATTCATTTAAGATGCATCAAGTTCATCTTGAAGCTATGAAGAATTCGAAGATAAATGCTGAAGCCAAACTCCAAATGAAGATTGACAAGAAAAGTCAGCTACTTTTAAGGGGGAGCTTGTTGGGTCAATTAGAAAAGAAAGCTATAAGCTACCAAGGGGGAGATTATTGGGTCAAAAATATGGTTTATACTTTGATTTTCTAGGAAAATATAGTTTTATGTCTAGGACCGTAAACAACTTTGTGTTTACGGCTATATATGTGTTTACGGCCATGAACAGGTTTACGGCTGTAAACCTGTTCACGGCCCATGTCTCATATATATAGGATGAGGAGTGCATATGACTGTACGGTCATTAGGAGCTTAAGTGTTTGAAATCCAAGGTGTTCTAGAGAGAGAAAGTGAGAGAGAAGAGAGGAGCTTTAGTGTGTGTTAGTGTGTGTGAATCTTGTATTTGGATCTTCATTCATATCAAATCTTACAAGATTCATCATCTTCTTCTTCTCATTCTCTTCTATTTAGTATGGCATCATTCGTTTGATTGGGATTCTGCACCATCAAACGGATTTGATTGATACACAAGTAGATTAGGGACTTACAAATGACCTAACCCTAATTCACATAGCCAATAAGAAGTACATTTAGAATCAAACATTCGAGTAAGACAAAATCAAATTCACTAGATAGAAATTGATAGCAAACATCAAGTTATATGATTAAAATTACAACTAAAAAGTCAACACATGAAGTTGGAAAAACTAGGTTTCTAGCCATACATGGCTAGAATAATCAACAAGTTTAGAAAAAGATTAAATAATCCGCAATGTGACTTACAAATCTAGTGACAAAATGTTTCCAAATGATTACAATCAAACCCTTAAAATGGTGCTCGAAATTTCTCTTCTCACCTGCTATGGAAATGAAGTATATATGTTAAAATGCCCAAAATCCCATAATATGAAAGATAGGAAAAACTGTCAAAAGTCAGTTATTGGGCTAAACATGGCCTGTGTTGAAATAGAGTAAATCAACACGACCCGCGTTGACTAGAAAATATCAATGCTACCATCGAAATCCATCCAAAGTATAGTGCGCAAACTCATAGAAATGGACCAACACGGCCCATGATCAGCTTGGTCAACAACCCTTTTTTGGTCAAACATGACATGCACCTCATTTTTAGTGCAATTCCAACACGACCCGTGTTCTTCTTTATTTCCAGGTGCAATCTTGATTTTCCAAGTTTTTTCGCTTCACATCCAATCGACCCGATATCTTCACCGTGCTTCTTGGCACCTCCCAAAGTGCGTTTCCACCTTTGGATCACGTGAAAAGAATGTAAAAATATGCAAATAAGGTTCTATTAACTAACATGACATGTGATGAAATGCACGTAAATGAATTAAATTATACTAAATGGATACATAAAAGGGACGAAAAAGATGTGCAAAAAGGTGCACAAAATGCACTTAACAACTACCAAACCTCTATTAAATCTTGTTGATAGTTATAAACAATAATCAATTTCCCACCAATAATGTGGATTTTACAACCACAAGAACAAATATAAGAATCATAGAGGGAAAAATATTTACCCCTTGAAGACTTGGAGAAGGATATTTCCAACATCCACAACCCATATATTAAGTTTGATATGAAAAAAAAAACTATTGAAAAAATCTCTCGTCAGAAACATCTGTTTTCTTAGAAATAGCTACATTATGACCACCATGAACAAATATGATATCAATAACTACATGAATTCGAATGTCTTGTAGAGCAACACGTAGTGGGAAACACTCGAATTAACCTTGTATGCTTATAAAACTACCGGTAACACCATGTGTGTTTGTAAGGAGAAAAGTAGTGTTCAACAGAATAAGCCAATATCCAGTTACTGTAAAATCTGATCCAACATAATTTAATGAATGAACTTTGTTGTTGAAATATTCTTTATAGATCAATGAGTTTTCTTCGGCTTGTGCTTATAACTCATTGTATAAATTCAAGCAAAATTTTTTCTAACAATAAAAATTATTATTATTATTATTATAGTAATAAAATGAAAAAAAAGAAACAAATGACGAAAAATCAAATACACGTGTGAGATAAGTAATAAATTGGTGCAATAAGTAATAAGAGGTACAATAAGTAACCAAATATAAAA
The DNA here is from genome assembly GCF_051521515.1 of Lactuca serriola. NCBI lineage: Eukaryota > Viridiplantae > Streptophyta > Magnoliopsida > Asterales > Asteraceae > Lactuca > Lactuca serriola. The sequence continues at coordinate 281,779,481 of NC_136412.1, read as the reverse complement.
AAAATTGAAAAAGAAATTTATTTGACTAGTGTTACGAGGATACCACCAGCAACTGAGGGTACAAATATGAGTATACTTAGATCTTCTGTTATGGTTATAATGAGGTATTCGTGGTGATGAGGTGATAACAAATCATATTTGTGAACACCATACTGATGCAATATGGTGGGTTGTGGTGTGGTGGAATGTAGTCATCACCACAAGTGATGTAATCATGTGTAGTGATGGTTATACCAACTTAATGTAGTTTGTATGGTGATGAGATGATAATGACATGATACCCATAATATTTATATTTAGTGATTGATGTGACAATAATTATGGACTAGTTTTAACCTACTAATCAAACTAATTATTACTCCCAAGGGAGTGTACCTAGTCGAAAATAGAATAACACAAATAGTTGGGTATGAAACACAGGGAACATAATTATTAGTTAATTTTATTTACTAACTACCTAAATTACTATTAAATAAAAGAAATGGGATTTTTTCTAGTTTTGAAAGGCTAGAAACTTAATTAATCAAACTAAATCTAATTATCAACTAATGAAACAAAAAGCAAAACTAAAAGCAAGATACACAAAAGAGATTTTAACCAAGATATTTGAGAGACTTTCGTTTAGCTTCGATATACTTACTATTATGTTTGAATTAATGGAAGTGCAATGGATTAAAGCTTCATTGGCTACCAATTCATAAGATGACCAGGTTAATGTTCACTAACCTAATCCTTTAGCAAATAAGTTCATTCATACGGTGATCTGGCGGATAAACCAACAAATCTACTAGTGTTCGGTTCGAGTTAAATTAGACTTATAATGGATTGATCAATTTGGTTAATTAAATCACATCAATATATGATTGGTCTTCATATATTGGCTCCTATAATTACTTACCCATTTTTCTATTTAACCCTAGGTTTTGGTCAAAATACTAGTCCTACAATTTTACAATTCACAAGATTATAAGATTCAAGTTTAATCAAGAACGATGGTCATGCACTCTTAATTAAACTCAACAATAAACAGAAAGGTAGTTCTCATAAGCATAGAGAGGTTCTTTAATAATCTAATATAACGAATAACCAACTAAGCATAATCCTATCCATAAATCAACTCATAAAAATACAAGTAATCTAGTCTAAACGAAAATCAAGGGTTTTTAGCTCATGATTTCAGCAACACATAAAAATGAAGTTCAACTTGTAATTCATGATCAAACACAAGAATAAAAAGTATAAACAAGATGTTTTGCCTCAAATATCTCAAATTCAAGCTTCTAATCGATCTTCTGCAACTCCAAGCTTCAAAATACATTCATGGCCTTCAAAAGTTGACAAACACTCTAGCAAAAGTCTAGTTTTCGGAAGAATGTGTCATCTAGTTATATTTTTCTGGAAGTCGGTCCACCATGCCCTGATAAGTCCACCATGACGTGGTCTTCAGGTTTATCACATAATCCGCTAGTCTTCGAGGTTCGACGAGAAACTTCAAAACACCATGTCGTGGTAATGTTACCACGTCATGGGAATTTGAATTTTCTTCATTTTAGCCTTGGTCAAAGTTCCTAGCTTCCAACTTCCTTTTTTCTCCTGAGCATGTCGTTCACCCCTACAACACAACATATAATAGATTAAGTATCTTTTGTTCCATAATGAGCATAAAATGACCAAATATATTAAGATATGATGTTATATATATATATATATATATATATATATATATATATATGCACATATCAAAATATCCCACACTAAATCTTTGTTTTTTCCCCAAGAAAATTTATTTTTAACTTACCAATATTGCATAAAATAATCCATTTAAAACCCAACCATTATCCCAAGAGCGCAATGCATGTATTTGTGTCTATGATTCCTAAAAACTTCCCATTCCTAAATACCCATATTCCTTATGAACCTTCACCCCTTAGTTTATATGACACTCATTTTTGCATCCGTCTGAATCCATCCTCATAAATCTTTCTTAACCTCAAGGTATGTTTGCTTAAACTACCAAGCATACATAAATTCTAGAAAGAATTACAACTTTTATACCATAATGGAGCTCTTTGAATTTATCGCTCCTTTGATATTTGATTTCAATTTCTTTGAATTCACCACCTCTTTGTTTGAATTTTGGTATCTTCAAGTTTTTGATTCTTCGAAATTTTTGATCGTTTGATTTTCATACTTTTACAGCTCCAAAATTCTTTCAAAATTTTGTAATTTCTCTATTTTTTCATCTCCATTTTTTTCTCTCAAATCTTAAGGAAGGAGCTTAACTTCAACATTTATTAGTTAGAGGTATTAGTCTAAGTGCGATGACTACATAAGTTGTCCTAGATGGATTTCAGGTACACGCTGCATAACTTATTACATCACACAAAGTATCAGATTATCTTTCATATCTCATGACTTTTCACTAAGAATGGGAAGTAACAAATACACTATAACGTGTGTTGTGTTGAATCAAAAAGTGACCCTCTTGAACTTTTGCTACCGCAGCGCCCAAGCCACCGCAGTCAACCAACCTCTTCATCAACTGTTATCCGAAGTCTTCAACACCGCAGTCTATATCATTACTTAGTTTATTTTGTATTTTTAGTAATACACTCTAATATCCAGTATGCCTTGCATGGCTACTCTTAGAGTTGTAAACTTATCTATAAATAGAGATCATTTTCAATGTATTCTGTACCCGTGTGAATCTCTCCTAAAATTCTAACACACATCAGTTCTCCTTCTATCTTACTTATCAAACCTTCTTATTCTCATAATCGATTACCATCTCTTTTAAGAGCAAGTCACTTGTGACTTAATCACTAAGCTAGATCTCATTTACTAACTTGGTTTGAATGCATTCCCTGTTATGAATCTGCTTTTGTGTATACTTGATATAACAATTATTATCATTTACATTCCTTACTTTTCCTCATCTAACTCACTAAATTCTAACAATTAATATTATTGTTGAGCTAACAGATCCTTCGAGATTAACTATTCCTCTATATACTTGTTCTAACGATTTGTTCAAGTGTGTCTATCAGAGCCATAATGGTTGCCTTTTGAAAATCGGAACTCTGATTTTTTGAAGAGCTTTCTATACCACTGAAGCTCATTTTTTAAACACAAAAAATTCTTCAAAATGGCACAATCGTTATCACTAAATGTCTCCAAAAGTGTTGGTGGTTCTAATCGAGCCCCAATACTGGTTGCAAATGAGTACCATCACTTGTCTCAAAGGATGGAAAGATATCTTAGACGACTTGGTAGAGAGGTTTGGCGATCTATAGAGGAAGGACCACATGTTCCAGTCCTCTCACTAGTCCAAACTAATGGAGCCACTGCAAGGCTAGGAGGAGGTTAACCAGCTTTGAACCTTCCCACCAAAGATGATCTCGACAAGATGGAAAATGATGCTATTTCCTTTTATGAAATCTCTTGTGGAGTTGCTCCTGACAACTTCGACATCATGATAAACTGCAAATCAACAAAGGAGATTTGGGATGTTCTCAAAAACTTGTACGAAGGTTTAGAGCAGGCTCAAGACAAGAAGCTCACTATGGCCCTCAACGAATTCAACAACTTCAAAGCTCACTCCGGTGAAAGTTTGGAAGACTCTTTTAAGAGATTCAACTTGATTGTCACAAAACTGTTCAATGCGGGCACCGTCCGCAGCAATCATGAAACAAATCTACAGTTCCTTAATGGCTTGGGAAGACATTGAACAATAGCCAAAATGATTATTCAAGGAGACCGGAAGATTCACTCGTTGTCCCTCTATAAGCTCTATGGTGAGTTGTAAGCTCAAGAGTCCACTATACTCAAGGACTGCTCAGACTTCGGAGGTCCACTTGCTCTTGTAGCGCAATCACCCCACACTCAAACTTATCCCACTTCGTATGACTCATCACCGCAGTCATATGAAGCAGACTCAAAATATGATGATGAAGAAGAGTTTCAAAATGCCATTGCCCTTGTCAGTCAAAAATTCAATCGCTTATAACCTTCATTTCGTAAAAACCAACAATACAACCGACCATCTTTCAACCGCAACTTTCAAAATAATCACTTTCGTTCCACCAAGAATTCTCTCCCTCCACCGTAGCCTCAGCAAACACAGTCTAAAGAAGTACCACCGCAGTCCCAATCAACTGACTCCGGTACCTCTTTAGAAGACAAGAGTGACATTGTTATATGTCACAAATGCAACAAAAAAAACCATTTTGCTAAGGATTGCAAGGAAAATGTAGTGAAAGATAGAGCTTTCTATCTCAGAATGGATCAAGAACTAGAAGACAAAGAAAAGGGAAAAGCCTACATTGCTCAAGTGAAAAGGAATCATCAAGTGTGGTCATCTGGATACGAAGATGAAGACAACCGCAGTAAAGGAGAATGCAAGATTTGTATGATGGCAACTGCTGATGAGGACGGCTCAACCAAACTAAAGAAGAATCATTGCTATATGGCAAAAGATGGAACTCTCAGCATTGTGGAACAGGTAAAACTTATGATTCAAACTTTAAATTATAGCATGCATGACTGTCAACCTTACTTGAACACACTTAATGACACATGTGTTGCTGTCCTTACAAACTACAATAAAGCCTTAGATGAGAAGAACATCTCTTCGCAGGAGATGTTCCACGTTAGAGGACGTTTGGACAATAAGAGACTCAAAATGGCAATGTTAGAGAAGGACTTGATGCTAGAAAAAGATGCTAGGATGTTAAGTGAAACACAAATAGAAATAGCCTTAAATCAGAGAGATTTAGCACAGAGTGAAATTGTACGATTAAATCTTTTAATTGAAAAGCTTTTTAATGAAACTAAGGCCATTAAGAATCTTGTTAATAATGGGAATGTTGATAACACTTTTAATTGGGGTTGGTCCATTGGGTATCCAACCGCAACAGATTCCTCACCTCGGTTCACACCGGAATGTCCCTATGTCCCTTCAGACCGCAACTTCTTATTTCCAGTGAATGACAAAACATTTCCTGAGGATATCCAAGCTCATTTTGGTAAACTTCATGATCTGAGTAATAACTGTGTTATCGAGGAAATTCTCCCTGAATTTTCTAATCACGTTGATAACATAGATCACTCTGATTCTCAGACATCATTCGTAGTCGATGAGGAAATTGTTGTAGAATGTCCTGAAGTTAGATTAGACTTCCCATATCTACAGTCAGACCTCAGTGTTCTAAACCGCAGTCATGAACTGCAAACCGTCCCATTACCCAGTAATAATTGTCCCACTAAAGTGTCCACCAAGACTTACTCTGCGGTTGTTCAAAGCACTACACCGCATACCTTAGTTAAAAGTTCTGTGACTATTGAACCAATTAATCATGAATTACCAATCGAAAATTTTGAAATTGGGCAATGTTCTCAAAATCTTGACTTCTCCAGTTTGGAATAATCAAGTCCTTATTTTTCAAAATCTTCAAAAGATTTAAGGAAACCGCAATTAAATGTCACTGACTGTGGTTCTCCTAAGACCGAAGCAAAAAGAGCCTTTAAAGAAGAATTTCTTTCCCGTGGGAAGCAACGGGAAATTCATTCAAAACGAAAGAAATATGTGAAATATCCCAAGTCAAAGAGTCCAGAAAAACTTGTTTTCTCAAATTATCATTTCAAGAAAACTGTTTCCAAGAAAACAAAAAGGAAGGAGCTTACTGTTTCTGACATTGCTCAAAAAACACCTGACTCTAAGGATAAGTCTTTTAGATCAAATGGTTTTCAAGTCTATTCATTAGACAATCCAAAATGGAAAGGTATTCTACCTACTCCGATTCTTCCAAAGTCACTTTTAAAAACTCAAAAATGGAAAGGAATTTTGCCAACCCCGGCACTCAAAAGGTCACCTCATGAATTTATGAAATCACATCACAAAAGGCCTGCACGTGTCTACACACCCGCGAGACCTGCAAAAAACACCTTTTCAAAACACACAGACAAAAGGGTCAAATCTTACAATTCTCGGACTGGTCAAAAGCATACTTTTTCTTCAAAACAACGGACTAAGCCAAATGTCAGGGTAAATGAGAAAAAGTTCACGTGTCAATGTCAATGTCAAAAGATCTTCTCTCATGACAAATCTCATCGTTCTCAAAAGACTCGTAACTATCCACAATCTCACAAAGCTCCAAAAGATCTCAAACACCCAGAACTAGGCTGAAAGTTGACTTAAAACTTGTCTTTGTCACCTCACATCATGCATCGATTAATACCTCGTGTGTGACTCTGGGATCCAAACTCGCTTGGGTGCCCAAATTAACCACTTAGTTTTTGTAGGCATTGTGCAAGGAGGAACAAGAAGAAGAATGGTTGATCGACAGTGCCTGTTCCTTACACATGATCGAAAGGTTAGAATACCTTCGGGATTTCAGGCCTATATGCAATGGTGGAAATGTTACATTCGGCAACAATGCGAATGGGATCATCCGAGGTTACAGTGTACTCACTACGGGGAACTTTTCAATACAGAAGGTTGCTTATGTAGAAAGCGTTAAACACAATCTTATCAATGTTGGCCAACTATGTAAGGCAGGCCATCGAGTTGAGTTTGATGATCAATTCTGTTACGTTATGACGAGTGACAGAAGTACCTGCTTGATCAAGTAATGATCCGAGTGTACCATGTATCCCTTGGATGTCTCTCTCATCATTGGAAAACTGCAGTTGTGTTTTCTCTCCAAAGCTGTGTCTGAAGTTAGCTGGTTATGGCACCGCAATCTTGCTCATCTCAACTTCAAGTATATCAACACCTTGGTTACTGGAGAGCTGGTCAGAGGACTACCCATTCTCAATTTTAGCAATGACACTCTATGTCTTGCTTGTGAATGTGGTAAGCAATCCAAAGCAAGTCACCCCATGGTGATTGATTCTTCAATATCTGAACCACTTGAACTTCTACACATTGATCTTTGCGATCCATCAACCGTAGCCAGTCTTCATCACAAAAAGTACATACTGGTTATAGTTGATGACTTCACTCGCTTCACATGGGTATTCTTCCTCAGACTTAAATCCGAAACACCGCAGATTCTCATCAACTTCATCAAAGAGATAGAACTTCAGATCAAGCTGCCTGTAAGATGCATCCGCAGTGATAATGGCACTGAATTCACTAATCGTCCTCTCAACAACTTCTTGGTGTCAAAAGGTATCTCTCATAATTTTTCAGCTCCGTATACACCTCAACAAAATGGTGTAGTAGAAAGGAGGAACCGTACTCTAGTGGAAGCAGCCAGATCCATGCTCAACTTCGCACATCTTCCTCTTTACTTCTGGGCTGAAGCTGTAGCAACTGCATGCTTTGTTCAAAACCGAAGCATCGTATGCAAACGCCTCAATAAAACACCATATGAGGGTTTCAACAACCGGAAACCAAATGTTTGGTTCTTTCACATCTTTGGGTGTAGATGTTTTGTGATCAATAACAGAGATCAACTTAACAAATTTGCACCGAAGTCCGATGAAGGCATTTTGCTTGGCTACTCTACAAACAAGGTTGCTAATCGGGTTCTTATCAGACGAACGAGGCTTATCATTGAAAGCTTCGATGTGAAGTTCGATGACATTTACATCCGCAACACCCCTCCATCTATTGAAACCACTGCCATCATGGAAAGTGACATTCCTGCTTCTTCAGGTCCTGTAAACCTAGTTGAAGTCAATTATGATGATATTTTCGAGCCTGTTGAAACTGCAAAACTATCCGAAGTTCTTGTGTCACCAACTGCTCAACAACAACACACTGATGTTTCTTGTCCATCTCTATCCAAAGTAGGATCTCTCGATACTTTCACCTCTCTGGTTGAGGGGGAAAGCTCTACTTCGGATCAAGCAACAACCATTGAGGTTCCAGTATTAGATGATGCTCAAGCTCCTCTTCTTAAAAGATCACTACCATCAAACGTATCTTCGGATTCGGATGATGAAATCACAGAGACGATTGACACTTGAACCAACTCAACAATCCAGGGGGAACCTTCTCAGGTTCCACAGGAACTCCCATCAGCAATCTATAGGAAACCTCTCCAAACTACTCAAGAAAATGTCATTCTCACTCCAACAAGTCAAGATGATTCCGCAGGCTGTTCCCAAATCCAGGGGAAACTTCCTTCTCCATCCGAAGCAACCTTTGATATTGAAAACATTCGTTCTACTGCAGCTGCAGACCATCTGATGCCTCGTCTACACGTATGGACAAAGGATCACCCACCAGGTTAAATTATTGGCAACCCATCTGCAGGTATACAGACTCGATCTGCCAAAGATCTATCTGATCATTGTCACTATGTAGCATTCATGTCCGCAGTCGAGCCTCGATCTATCAACGACGCATTATTAAAACCAGATTGGATTTCTGCAATGCAAGAAGAACTAGGAGAATTTGAAAGAAACAAAGTATGGCAACTTGTTCCCATTCCACAAGGCCATACTATTGTTGGTACAAGATGGGTGTTCAAAAACAAGTTAGATGAATCTGGTGCTGTTATCCGAAATAAAGCACGACTAGTTGCAAAAGGGTATAGTCAACTGGAAGGTGTTGCTACGATGAAACATATGCTCCGGTGGCAAGAATGGAAGCAATTCGAATCTTTTTAGCATATGCTGCCCATAAAAACATCGAGGTACACCAAATGGATGTCAAAAGTGCCTTTCTCAATGGGGAATTGAAAGAAGAGGTTTATTTGCAACAACCTCCCGGGTTTGAAAATATTGAATTCCCTGACCACTGCTACAAGCTTCAAAAGGCAGTCTACGGTCTGAAGCAAGCTCCAAGAGCTTGGTATGAGACTCTTTCTGAATTCTTAGTCTCTTCATGCTACAAAAGGGGAGTGATTGATCCCACGCTATTTAGAAAAGCAAATGGTTCTCACCTTATGTTTGTACAAATATATGTGGATGATATCATCTTCGGATCGTCTGATCAAGAAATGGTGGATGAATTTGCTAAGCTCATGACAAAAAAATTCCAAATGAGCATGAATAGAGAGACTAATTTCTTTCTCGGTCTTCAAGTCAAACAAATTAAAAAAGGGATATTCATTCATCAAGAGAAATACACTACTAAACTCTTGAAGAAATACTCTATGAACAATTGCTCCTCGGCTAAGGTTCCTATGGCCTTCAGATATAAGATCTGTGCTGATCCTTGTGGCGAATCTGTGGATCACAAGACTTATAGAGGTATCATTGGCTCTCTTATGTACCTTACCGCAAGCTGACCAGACATTGTCTTTGCTACTGGTGTATGTGCAAGGTATCAGGCTGACCCAAAAGTCTCACACATGACCGCAACCAAACAAATTCTATGATACCCCGCAGGCAATGACTTCAGTCTTCAAGCATTTACTGATGCGGATCATGCTCGAAGCAAACTTGATCGAAAAAGTACATCTGGTGGATGTCAATTTTTGGAAGGTAAACTTGTCAGCTGGTCCTCAAGAAAACAAAGTTGTGTTTCTTTGTCTATTGTAGAAGCAGAATATGTGGCCACAGCCAGTTGTTGTTCTCAAGTTCTATGGATGAATACTCAACTATTAGACTACGGTTACAGAATGCTGCAGATACCAATCTACTGTGATTCTGAAAGTGCCATAGCGATTTCTCATAATCCTATTCAGCACTCCAAGACTAAACATATTGAACTATGGTATCATTTCATAAAAGACCACATTTTGAAAGGTAACATCGAACTCATCTTTGTCCCTACTCATGAAGAGATTGCTGATGTCTTTACAAAAGCACTTGACTCTACCAAACTCAATGCGTTCTTACAATTGTTAGGGATGATGAATCCGGACCCTCAATTCTTCTTGAATTGGTAGGTACCGCAGACCTTCTTGGTCTCCATTGCGGTTCTAGATGAAAGACACTTATAACAGATGGTTTTGGTACATTCTGTGTACCACAGTCAATGTACCGCAACCATATATTATATCTATCTTTCATGGGTCTTTCTTGTTTGTTGTTACTAATTTTTGTACAAGTGCTTTTCTCAGTTTCTCCCACTGCAGTCATTCGCAATGCCAAGGAAACCATCCGTAATGATGTGTTCGTCCGCAGTCACATTAATTGTTTTACAGACGGTTCATTTCTTTTTGAAAAACCAAAATAGTGTGCTATTTAATGATTCTTCATTAAATAAAAACATTCCTTTGAGAAACTGTCACATTCTTTTCTTCCAAAACCTCGCGTTAGACCTATTTTAGGTATGATGACAAAATAAAAGATTTTCCAAATCAAATCCTCTATTATGTCTTTTCCTATTACCCCAAACCATCCCATCCGTTACAACTTCTGCTTTATCCAACGGATTTTTCTCAACCCCCTCCACACGTTCTCAAGACGTGATTTCACCTCTGACATTTCATTAAATGTAGAGTTCTTTTTCTGGTTAATCCCAATTTCCATCTTTATCCCTTTTTTTTTCAATTTGTGGTCAAGATTAAAAGATGCTTATCCTAAGTTAAACCCAAACGTTTTTACCCAAATTTCACCTAGGTCAAAAACATAAACGTTTCCCGCTCCAATAAACCACTATAAAACCCTTTTCTTCTCCACAAAGAACTTTCTACGCTCTTACAAAAAACCTTAATCCCTCTCTGCATTCTTCAAGCTCTCAACAACTCAACAATGGTGAAATCCGGTGCTTCCAAGAAAGAAACCAAAGCCTCTGGATCAGTGAACCCAACTGGTTCAGATTCTCCCACAATTTCCTCGAGCAATTTCAGAGCGGTGTTTGACGATCAACCCACTTACAATGCACCAACCAAACTGATGATCAAGTTCTTGCGGAATCATCCCCTGTCTGGACCGTTTGATGCTTTTACAGACATTGTTCCACTCTCCACCCTCTACAAATGCGCTTTTTCTGCATATCGCCCAGTCGATAACCCTCAAGAAGTTCACCTAAATCTTGTTAATGATTCCTTGGTCATCCTGACCAAAGAAAAGTTCCTTTCAGCCATTAACCTTCTGATTCATCCTTCCGTCAAGTTCTTTACACCATCAATGGCGGACATCACCTCTGCACTATATCAAATGGGATATCAGAAGCCAATCAAAGGGATTGGTGAGTTCAAGAAAAATCAATTTCCTGTGGTATGGCAGTTTTTCTGTGATTTCATCATCCGCAGTCTGTCTGGCAGAACCGGAGGCACAGACAATATGGGCTTAAAGCTGTTAGAATTGGTTTGGAGCATCTTCACAGGCAGCGACGTCAACTACGGTTAGATTCTTTGGGATGATTTTCTCCAATACATTCCCAAGGAGAGCCCAAGGCAGAACCCATCCGAGCTTACCTTTGCACGATTTTGGTCTCTGTGCTTATCTGACTTGCATTCGGATGCAAAGATTGACTTGGGCGATGACATAAATTTCTTCGGCACCAAAGACTTAAAAAGGTACAATCCTTCATCTGATCAAACTATTTTTGCTCCCATCCGCAGACTCCCTGCACACATTCTTTCTTCTCTTGGTCTCGAGACCGCTGATGTCTCAGATCACATAGAGGCTACGGAAGGTATTGACCCATACCTTCCTACCCCGCCTCTCCCATCCACAGCCTTAAACCCTGAAGGTACCGCAGTCCCTTCTTCCACCACTATTTCTAACGTCTCTCAAAGACGCAAACATAAGGTTTCTTCTCTCCATGGTCCCCACACCTCAAAGAAATCTAACACTCCCAAGAAGGATGACCCTAAACCATCCAAACCATCAAAAAAGAGAAAAACCCCACCTATAATCACAACTGCTGAACCGAGTCACCATGACTCCGGTAGTGATTCTGAAGAGGATGACTAACCCATCTTTATCCTCAAGAAACGAAAAGCTGATTCCACTAGCCAAATGCATGACCGAAACGATACCTCAGCCTCTCCACAGGCTTCGGTAGTCCTTAGGATGCCTGCACATCCATTTGATAACACTCTCTTTTTCCTTTCAAACTCAGACAATGAGTCTGAATCACAACAAAGAGGAGACGCCCCTCCTGTACATTCGCAAAGGGATAATACTGGTCTTCGCCCTAGAGTCCCCAGGGCTTCCCGACTGCATATTTTTTCTTTTGAGGAGTTGAACTCCATCCTGTTGAATGTCACCCATACACTCCAAACACAGTCCCATCCGCAGGGCACTTCTTCCGCCTTTGCCAGAACTGAGCCAAGGCTAAACTTGACCACGGGTCAAGGAGACCAAGGAAGCTCAGGAAATCGTACTCTGCTTACATTACATTCAGGTGGTTTAGGCACGGTGGGCACAAATGTGCAAGGATCCGTGAACCCAAGGGACACCTTGGTGTGTTTTTCAGGAATTGATGGAGAAGACTCTAATGATTCTTGGAGCAAATATCAACCCTCTAACGAGGCTGAAGCCAAGAAATATGCCGCTTTTCGTAGGGAATTTCAAGCTCGCAAGGATCATCAAATCAAGCAACAACAGCTAAAAGAACAAGAGATTCTAGATGTGGCAAAGTATTGGGCAGATGCCATCAACAATGCCAATACCCTAGCCAATATCCTAAAGGTTCAAGAATAAATGTCCGCAAGGGCAGCCAAAGTTCAACAAGCTCAACAAACTGCTGCTGATCAGCATGTTCATCAAGCTCCCCCTTCTCCCCCTGTTGCAGGTTAACAAGATGAAGAACCTGAAATCGAAGTGAGCTCTGCTCCAATTTTTGGCTTCGATGATGATGAACCTCAAGAGGTAAACAATCCCTCTCCTTCAGATGATGACCTAATGATGTTTGATGAAGATGACGAATCCAGTGGCTCACACCACTGCACTTCTAAGCCAAAAGAAAAGAAGAAGAAGAAAAAGCAAGCCGTAACAAGAAAAGAATTCCTCAGTCTTTAGGCTAAGGTTGATCAAATTTTTGCTGCGGTTAAGCCAAATCAACCGCAACCAAAAGACAACCCGGAACAACAGCCCTTGATGGAAAGAATCGAACGATTGGAAACCAGAGAGAGACTGTCTGCGGAGCGTATCTCTCTAAAAGTTGAAACGGGGATCATATCACTTGACAACGATCGTCAAGATGATCATAAGGAGTTCATGGATGCTGCTGAACGCCTCATCTCTGAGGTTACTGCCATCAAAACCGACCTTCAAGTAGGGATTGCGGATCAGGCGTCACACTTTGAGAAGTTGATTGCTGAAACTCATACTGCTTATGAGTTAGCAATCTCCGTTCTCCAATCAACTATCACCAGGATGCAATCCTCACTCTCCACCAACTTCCATGGTCCGGAGATTCTACAGCTCACAAAGGAGATTCATCAACTACTCTTCAATTCCTCCATTCCCAACAATCAACAGTTGGCAGGCGCCCTCAAAGCACAATTTCAAACTGTTTTTGACAAGGTTGATGGCCTTCGTCAATGGCTCGAGGAGGCTCCGGGCCTGAACTCCTCAAGAGGGGGAAGTGAATAAGTCCATCAAGTCCATCATTCCAACCAATCCCTCTCACACCATCAAACTCCCCCAACCTCTACTAGAAAAATCCCCACTCCGCAACCTTCACCGCAACCATCTCATCACACCCCTCCTCACAACTCTCCTCCTCAAATTGACATAACTCCTGAAAAACCAGAGACTCCCCTGCACTTCAAGAATCTGGTGGAGTATATGTCGTCTCCGAGCTCAAACGATTGTCCTGCCACTGCTCAGAGAAAAAGAGACTAGAAGGCAGCCAAGCTGGCCGAAGAAGTATGGAGACTCTGCGAATTCGACACAGTTATGGATGAATCCTTGATAAATTCTTGGATCAATTCTCACATAAGACTTCTTGATGATGACTATGTTCCTCATCTCACATATGCGGAACCCCCCTCAGATGGATACTGGGATGTCCCAATCTCACCGAATGCCAGATAATTCACCGTATTTGAGCAGTTTGACAGCAGCCTTCCGGATGACAAAAGACTTCCTATGGAGTTCGCGAGACTTAGCCAATTCTATGCTAAGAATGCCTCTCCAGTTGAACACATATGGTCATCTAGTACACCCTGACTAGGAGGGAGCATGACTACATCCGCACCCAGGCTGATTTTCTGAAGAAAACAGTCTATGACTTCGCAAAAATAGATGCAAACATTCATCCCATCATCTCCAAGATCGTTGACTTGCCACCACTTGACTTCGCACCCATGCCTACCGAAGGTTATGAAGAAAGATCATTAGGAGCAACCAACTATCCTGAGGTGGGAGTCATTTTCAAGAGGAAGACTGACAACGTCAAATATTTCATTCCTATGACTGCCATGCATCGTCTCACCAGAAAACAACTTGAGATCTTCCGCAACGCAGTTGAAAAATCCAACCATACAACCGCAGAGGTCAAGTTTGAAATATTGAGAAGAATCAATTGGTTAGAGAACGTCAGGAAGTTTTGGTAGATCCTGATCAAGTTCCTTAAACTTGATAGTTGATTCAAGTTAAAGAGGTCACTTAGGGGGAAATTGTTGAATCAAAAAGTGACCCTCTTGAACTTTTGCTACCGCAGCACCCAAGCCACCGCAGTCAAGTAACCTATTCATCAACTGTTATCCGAAGTCTTCAGCACCGCAATCTATATCATTACTTAGTTTATTTTGTATTTTCAGTAATACACTCTAATATCCAGTATGCCTTGCATGGCTACTCTTAGAGTTGTAAACTTCTCTATAAATAGAGATCATTTTCAATGTATTCTGTACCCGTGTGAATCTCTCCTCAAATTTTAACACACATCAATTCTCATTCTATCTTATTTATCAAACCTTCTTATTCTCATAATCTATTACCATCTCTTTTAAGAGCAAGTCACTTGTGACTTAAACACTAAGCTAGATCTCATTTACTAACTTGGTTTGAATGCATTCCCTGTTATGAATCTGCTTTTGTGCATACTTGATATAACAATTATTGTCATTTACGTTCCTTACTTTTCCGCATCTAACTCACTAACTTCTAACACTTAGTATTATTGTTGAGCTAAGTGATCCTTCGAGATTAACTATTCCGCTATATACTTGTTGTAACGATTTGTTCAAGTGTGTCTCAAAGTTTTTCTCTCAACATGTTGGCTCAGGTAAACAATTGGGCTCTCATCGGATCATCCCACACAAAAATAGCAATAAAATTTAATTGGATAGATTTTCCTAAATTAAATTATTATTTCAAGTTTATATGAATACATAGAGTAAAAACTAGAAATTTGATGATAATGCAATTTTTGGTCAAAAATCAAATGATTGTACTCTAATGCAATCAACCCCTACTCCATAGTTATTTGATGTAATGTCACCATTGCATGCTATGCAAAACATACAAGAAACAATCTTTTTAAGAATGTTACTACCACATTAGTATCATTTTTTTTGTAAAGCTTGTGCTTCCACCCATTTTGAGATATAGTCAACTGCCACTAGTATGTACTTATTCCCTCGAGGAGCCGTAAATGGTCCCATAACATCGATATCCCAAGCATCAAATACTTCATAAACTTGGATGCTATTTTGGGGCATCTCACTTCGGGAAGAAATGTTGCCCGATCGTTGGGACGAGACACATTCTTTGACAAATTTGGTGGCATCCTTGAAAATTATAGGCCAATAGAATCTCGAATCAAATATTTCTTGGCCGTGTAATGTGCACCGTGGTGTCCTCCGGTGGGTCCGTTATGAAAATGCTTCAAAATTTCCAAACTTTCTTTCCCGAATATACATCTTCG
This sequence comes from Lactuca serriola, assembly GCF_051521515.1. NCBI lineage: Eukaryota > Viridiplantae > Streptophyta > Magnoliopsida > Asterales > Asteraceae > Lactuca > Lactuca serriola. The sequence continues at coordinate 281,763,751 of NC_136412.1, read as the reverse complement.
TATCATACCATCCGTGAAGCTTGTAAAGAGATATGGTTCATCCCAAAAGTAGTATTTGACTTCTGAAAATAATTTCTTCTTTTGGTTGATGAGTCAGTCCTTTTGGAAGATAATCACCATCCAAATAATTGGCTATATCCGCACACCATGACTCCTCCCCTGCGATCACCATTAGATATTCTTCGTGAAAGTCGTCTCCAATTTTGTATTCTTCAAATTTTTCCATTTCCGTATTTTCTAGTCTCGAGAGGTGATCAACTGCCACATTTTCCATACCCTTTATCCTGCTTAGCAAATAGATACTTAAGAGCAGAATGGTCTGTAAAGACAAGAGTTTTTATAAAACTAAGTAAGTGCGATATTTGTCAAAAGTGTAAGAAACGGCCAAAAGTTCTTTTATGGTGGTAGTATAATTTTCTTGAGCTAGGTTTAGTGTCTTGATTGCCTAATATATAGGCTGAAAATGCTTATCAACCCTTTGTCTAAGAACTGCTCCTACCGTAAAATCACTAGCATTGCACATGAGCTCAAATGGGAGGTTCCGATTCGGGGCGATCATAATCGGGGTATTGGTTAATTTTTCTTTCAATAATTGAAAGGCTTTAAAACATTCATTTGAGAACTCGAGTATGGAATCTTTCAAAAGAAGTTGGTTTAATGGACTTGTGATTTTCGAAAAATCTTTTATAAATCTACAGTAAAATCCCGCATGGCCTAGAAAACTTCTTACCCCATTTACTTTGGTTGGAGGTGGCAATTTAGCTATAGTGTCAACCTTTGCATGATCCACCTCTATCCCCGATTTGGAGAGTTTATGTCTCAAGACAATCCCTTCTTTGACCATGAAATGACACTTCTCCCAATTTAAGACTAAGTTGGTCTTTTCACATCTAGCAAGCATCAAGTCGAGTTTGGACAAGCAGTCATCAAAAGAAGACCCAAAAATAGAAAAATTGTCCATGAAGACTTCCATGAACTTTTCAACAATATCATGGAAAATAGCCATCATGCATCTTTGGAACGTGGTTGCTGCGTTGCATAACCCGAATGGCATCCGGCGATAAGCAAAGGTTGTTGGGTTTTATGTACTATAACACTCCTATGGTGCACATACAACCGTAATAGTTTTGATCTAAGTTTTCTCTAGTTATACATGCAGCAAAAATTATCCAAAGCATGAAGCCTACGACTAGCATACAATTTGACATATGAATCATAAAAGTAAGTTAGAAGATTACATCTTGTTGTAGCTTGTTGAATTTGGCCTTTCAAGAGCATAGCACCCCAAGTGTGATGCCTCAAATAAGTCATAAACACCATGAACAAGTGGAGAATAATAAGATAGGTTGTGGATCACACAAAATTGTCCATGTCTTAGAATAATCCACCATTTGTCTGATTTTTCGCTGTAGTGGGTTACATATATAGTGTAGAATTCCAAGAGTTATATGTAACCCTAATTCTTACACTTAGGCTTATGATCCATAACTTATTTGGACTAATAATTTATGGACTTCCACATAAGCTTAGACCATTACAAATTAATCATGGATCATTAGCCCAAACCATATGTCTCACTGATTTACATAATCAGTCTTCATTAATTTAATTAGTCTATTTTAATTACTAAATTAATTCCAAATTAATTCATGATCAATAGTAATTAATTAATATGATTTCTCAATTGATATATTATACTTATAATATATTAATAAATCACAAATAATATCTAAATCAAATATCCATCCTATCAAATTGTTCTGATGAAGGCAACCTGAAATGGACCATGCTACTATCGGGTCAAGTACATACCAATTATAGTTATGGCTTAAATACCTAATTCAACAGTCTCCTACTTGGATAAGTCTGATAACTATTATTGCAAGTACGAATCCAAAATCTGATTAGCAATCGTAGCTCTTAAAAGCCGTTGTCGAACTCTGACACGTCCATTAGATAAGGGATCATATATTCCTCCATTCTAGATATCGTATGAACTGAGACATGGATTATAATCATTCCCTATGTTCATGTGTTGTTTCCCAATTTCCGATTTATGAAGACCAACTAACTGAAAAAATCAAACCAGTTCATGATTGGACAAGCTCTTAGGGTGTCATCACTAAATCATTGAGGGGCCCACAAATATCACTTTTATCCCCTTAGGGAAAAAGGAACGGATAAACTTCAAATCATATGCTTTCTCTATTTACTCATCAAATCACAAACACTGATAAGTTTTATAACACCAAGTTACTGGTGCATTTACCATCATCAATGTGCAACCGACTTGTAAACTGCAACTATAAGTCTATGTTTCAACAATATAAGATATTATCGTCTCATTAATCACTTGTGATAAAATTCATGAAGTGATTAGACGTGCATGGGTTTAATGCTATACTTAAATCTTATTTCAAGAGTACTCTTGAATGTTGTATCAACCTTTTGCTATGTCTAACACCTTAGACAATCTTACAAAACCCATTCATGACAGTCAACTTTCATAATCTACTTCCAAAGTATGATCGACTGTGGAAAGTTTGAATAATCTTATTATTCGGGAAGTCAAAACATGCGAAGTGAAACACAAGAATAATCGAATCTTATATGGTCTCAAAAATTTTGAGTATAGATAAAACACCTTTTATTTAGTCACCATATTGATTACACATTATTCATTGTATAATGTTTCGATTAATCAACTTAATACTTGAATTAAAATAATAGTTATCCCATGTTCCAAGCATGCATACTATGTTTGCATATGGTCCTTTCTTTGTGAAACAGAAAAATTGAAAAACATTTCCAATGATGCTCATTTTAAAATTTAAAATCTTTATCACAAGTGTAAGAATTCCAAATTCTTGCCACAATAAGAATGTGTTAGATTCTAAACTATCACGCAATGATCCTTTTGTAATGTCGAAGTACCAAAGTCATTGAGACTTTGCCAACGATATTACAAAGTATTCCATTGCAGATAGTTAAAAAAAACAATTCCAAGGAAGTGAAGTCTCAAATTCAAAGTACATTCCTTTGAACATTCTTCTTGCATAATTAGATTCTTAATATCTATCTCCCATTATGGAAACATTTCCATATTTTCCATATGACAATGTATTATTAATAGAATTTTGTCTATTCATAATAATGTAAATATGGTCCATGTATTACTATACTTCCAACTGTCCTTAAGAAACCAATCCTTAGCGAATCTTAGATTGTCCTTGACAGTTGTTTAACCACTTTAGTCATATTCGGTTCTATTCCTTTTTCCCTCTTAATGCCCTACGCATTTGGAAAATTAGAACACATGAATATTATAGCATATGTAACCGATCCTATATTTGAAGCATATAGGATACGATTCATAATGTCTTACATAAAGACATGATACTTGACCAGTCTTTAGCTATAATATTTCCATATATAGAATTTTCAGATATTTATATATACTCTGGACTAAGTTTGCTTAATACTTCAATCTAAGCTTTTAGATTTGAAATAAAGTATAAGTATCCTCTCCCTTACAATAGCGAAACAACTTTTCAACCTTTGAAACTTTGCAAAGTAGAAATTTGTTTCCTATAAATAGTATTGCTAACTCGCAACACTTACCATAATAATTATGTTCCCACTAGCATAATAATTATTATCTTACTAGCATAACACTTATGCTCCCACTAGCTTTGACATGTATTCAGAAATTAGCTGGACTTATCGAAATCAATACTTATTGACTTTCTTTCCGAAGTTCAGATTTCTGATACGAGATGCTTCAATAAGCCTTTATCTAAGCTCATACACCTTTCACAAGCAACTCATATGTGTGTCCAAACTATTTCAAAACTTACAACAATAAGTTCCGAATGTTCGGACTATTTGCCATTTTTCACAATTCGAACTATGAAGAGGGATGTCGTAATCATAATCAAATTTGAGAACACAATTAACACAACTGCTATCTCCTCAAGTCTACTTAGTGAAAGAGTTTCCTCACAATTATTTTCATGAATTTGAGAGAAACCTTACCACTTATACTTAATGGTGTATGTGTTCCAATCCATGTGAATCTGTCATTTCCAACCATTTCATAAGACAAGGTCTATGACAAATTCAAACTCATATGGACTGAACGTGTTCAATCTTAATTTCCTGCCACTTGGAGGCACAAGGGCCTACCATGTCTTCACGGTTGTTAAGCAACTCACGTATGCAGATCAATGAACTTTCAATGATCAAGGTCCTTCGCCTTATGCAAACAATTGAGAACTCATAGAACTCACATGAATAATCAACTTTTAACTAGAATGGGCACATAAACAAGAATATGTCAACACGATAGTTTACAAACCTCAAGTCGTGAGCTAGTGATACACAATAGGTTTATTCTTGATTAGTTCCTAAAACTTTTCAAGATATTTAAGACTCCCACTGACTTCTTGACATATAAGATTCTCTTGTCAAGAAACACTCGTTGACAAACAAGTATTCAAGAGTTAGTGCGGTTTCTTATCAAGGAAAAACACTTCATATAATTGGTCTTAGTTGGTCTTTGTATTAAAGACATCACAACTACCAATTCTAAATGTGTTACAAACCTAATTAAGATATGTCACTCAAGGAACAATCTTGGAGTATGACTCTAAGACTTGGTTTTGGAACGAAGTATGACTCACCTTAATTGATTTAACCATTTAAACAATTCCCGATTTTGAAATTCCCGATTTCCTCTTCTTAGCCGTACAAGTGCACTAAGGTGTCCTTAGAGGATCAAGTGTGATATGGTTTTCATAATCATTAAGATGATCATAAAACACGATACTAAAGTACTCTCCTTTCCATTCAGATCGGAGAAACTTTTATCTTTCTGCCTAATTTGATTCTTCTTATTCGGTCTGCTATACCTTGAAACTTTTCAAAATTTCAGAATTACACTTAAACTTGTAAGCATAACCAAATTTACTAAACTTTTAGTAAATCATGACGAATAGTCTTATCGATCGTTGTGGTGGACCTGACCAGTGCACAACAAAGTGTACTAGATCCCCTAGTCCTTCTCTTGACTCACATCTATATGTGAAAAAGGAATTAGTCTTAATTTCCCAAAGATGAATGTTCTCATTCATCATACAATACAAGTTGCATGATTCGAAGTTTTTATCCAATTGAAACTTGGTGATGAAATTTTTTCCTTATTTGGTAAATTTAGACACTACCACAAACAAAAGAATCAAATCCATATTGCTAAAAATAGATACATACAAACATCAATTTTCACAAATGCCATTGTAAGGAAATATAAAATAAGATAAAATAAAAATTTTCTTTATTTTTTAAAATTGTAGAAAATCATGTCCTTACAATGCAATTACAAATGAAAACTATGTTACTTCATATTTATAAGCAATCTATCATAACTCCAAAGTAGTAGCTCACAATTCTGATCATCGAATCATGCGATCGAAATCCATCTTTTCGTGATCAGACTCAACCTGGTCTTTCTTTAAGCTTACTTTCTCTTCTTTGATTCTAAAAAACATCAAAATGCAATCTTATCACATCATGTATTAAGAATCTACAAATAGGAACTTAATAGAGTTAGATAGTAGACTTACCTGAAGCAGAGTTATACACTCTGACTTTACCATCCTTGTGATCCTTCAGGTAGATAAGGCAGCTTCGCAACCAATGCCCCTTCTCCTGGAAGTAGAAACAAACATATTCTTTCGAAATGGCACACGGGACAATTTTGTACTTAGCCTTTCCCTTTCCCTTGGGAAGAGAAATCTCATCTGGACTTCCAATGTTTCCATTGTCAATGTCCATGGAATTTTGGGAAGTAGATATTCCAATCAAAATTCCATTACCAGTGCACCAAATCATTTCTGATTCAACAACAATTACCAAATAGGTAAGATCGATAAGGGTTACGTTGTGGTTTGTCATATAGTAATCTTTATCGAACTCACTATATGACTTAGGAAGTGATTGAAGAACCAAGTCAACAACCAACTTCCTTAGCAACACGACACCTATCATTCCCAACTTGTCAATGTGTGACTTCATCTCGAAGATGTGTGCACACACATACTTTCCATCTTTGTAGTTTGCTTGCCAATAGGCTTTGAGTGGCCTTGAATTTTTCAAGTCGACGAACATGTAGGTTAGGGAGAACTATTGGAGGAGGTGGAGGAAGTGAAGTATGACTTCCATTTCCACGATCCAATCTTGGGACATCATCTTCATAAGGAAAGCTTTTTCTAAAAGATTCGGGAATACCATAGTTGTTAAAACTAGACATCTCTTGTTAATTTAAGTCCTTAATATAACACCCAAATGAAATATTAAGGCTAGGACCCAACACAAAATTCTGCAATTCGGAAGAGAAATGCCGTAATCCAATTGCAAAATATTTGAAGGTAGGTGAATGACGATTTACCAATTTCCACCATGAAAAACGAAATTGAACATTAGGTTTTAAATGAATTGAAATTCCTAGATTCTTTGAGATTCCTTGAACTTTACAATGGCATGTTTAATCTTGATTATGCCCTTCAAGTTTGTGACTGGGATACCGAGGATCACAAAACAAGGTGTGAATAACCATGCAAATTAGCGTGGTACTCTCGAAGACAGTTATCACCTAATCGATGTGTCGGTTAACCACATAGGCTCCATTGATTTATGATAAAATACGAGCTACTCATTTCCATCCTTCATTAGTCCCATATTAGTGTGTCGGTTAACCACACACACTCCACTAACGACTAATAAGATGCAATGTGCAATTTCATGGGTTAGCATCAAATTCACATTTTTCCTAAGTAACTAAGATTGGAAATTTATAAATGTTTAGTTACTTTGTATTTTCATTATACTTTTAGTGGGAGTTTGTGTCCTATCCTACCCGTTCGGCTAACGACCCTCCACCAATCAAGGAAGCGGTGGGTGAGAGTGGACACCCATTCAACTATCATTTTACAGGAAGTTTCCTAATACCCCTCTTATAGATTGGCTTCATGAATGAGGCCTACTAACGGTAAGACTGGCCTTTTACTTACACACGCACACACACACACACACACACACACACATATATATATATATATATATATAATATTAAACTTGTAATTTTATATAGTATAAGGGTGTATTTTAACCATTTAAAATACTTGGTGGTTTAATCTATTAATAAATTATACACTTAATTTAATTAAACTTAAACCATATGATTATGGATTTAATAATACTCTTTTAATTAAACGTTTAATTAAGGGTGTAATTTAACTATTCAAAAAACATCAAGGTTCTAAACATAAAATGTTCAAAATTAAAACATTTAATTAATTTTTTAAGTTATGAACCCAAGAGTTTTAGAATTCAATGTTTCATAAAAAGACTTTTCAAATTCCAAAACTTGAGGGCAAGTTTTGTAACTCTTGAAAACTTTGGGATTCCATAACTTATGGAGTTAATGTTTAATGAAGATGATGAATGATACTTTTCATGTTCCATAACTTGAGGACAAGTTTTGAAACTATTCAAAACCTTTTTGAGTTTCAAACTTGATGACAAATTTTGTAACTCTTTAAAAAAAGACTTTTGAGTTCCAAAACTTGATGAAAAGTTTTGTAACTCCTTAAAAAACATTTAGATCAAATTTTAAACTTATAAAATAACCATTTTATCTTTTACCAATTTGATCATAATACAACTCTTGTTGTAAGATAATTTCAAATCAAATTACACTACTAATTAGTTTATCATATAATCTAATATTTTATAATTTGACAATTTATCTTTTAATTGGATGAGGATAATCACTACCATATCAAAAAATAGATTTCATGATACAAAACAGTATGTGGTAATGATCCTAATTCAATTGTGGCCAAAAAACCCGAAAAACTACAAACAGGTGATCCAACTCGTCGAGTCGCATAATGGATTTTCGTCGAGTTCATCACTGATGAACATGGACTCATCGAGTTCATGTATGGACTCGTCGAGTCCTTCTCTCAGAGTGCAATTTTTCAACTTTGAACAATTAATCTATGCATCTATATAACATAGAATACTCATGGCTCTGATACCACTGTTGGTTTTATGTACTATAACACTCCTATGGTGCACATACAACCCTAATAGCTTTGGATCTAAGTTTTCTCTAGTTATACATGCAACAAAAATTATCCAAAGCATGAAGCCTACAACTAGCATACAATTTGACATAAGAGTCATAAAAGTAAGTTAGAAGATTACCTCTTGTTGTAGCTTGTTGAATTTGGCCTTTCAAGAGCTTAGCACCCTAAGTGTGATGCCTCAAACAAGTCACAAACACCATGAACAAGTGGATAATAATGAGAGAGGTTATGGAGCACACAAATCGTCCATGTCTTAGAATAATTGACCCTTGGTCCGATTTTTGGCTTCAGTGGGTTACGTATATAGTGTAGAATTCCAAGAGTTATATGTAACCCTAATTCTTACACTTGGGATTATGATCCATAACTTATTTGGAATAATAATTTATGAACTTTCGCATAAGCTTATCCCATTACAAATTAATCATGGATCATTAGCCCAAACCATATGTCTCATTGATTTACATAATCAGTCCCCATTAATTTAATTAGTCTCTTTTGATCACTAAATTAATTCCAAATTAATTCTTGATCAATACTAATTAAATAATATGATTATGTTAAGAGAAAAACTTGAGGAACACACTTGAACAAACGTTAGAACAAGTTTATATTGCGGAAATTAAAGTTTAACTCAAAGGATCATAAAGCTCAACAATAATAAATGTTAGAGTTAGATAGTTAGATGATTAGATGTGGAAATATAAATGACAGCACATATTATATCAATTATACACATAAGTTGATTCTTAACAAGGAATGCAATCAGACCAAGTTAGTAAGTGAGATCAAACTTAGTGATTAAGTCAAGACTGACTTGAGCCGAAGGAGAGGTTTATAATTCAAATTTAGTTTGGGAGAGTTTAGATAGTAAAAAGTAGATGAGAGAGTACATTATGAATTTCAATAGATATGAGATTCAAGATGCGTAGATGTGTTAAATCAGAAAGAGAGAACTCTTTTTTATAGAGTCTCAAAGATTACAAAAGCCCTATCTGTGGTTGCGGTACATTAAGAAAAACATATAAAAGACTAAGACTAAGTGTTGATGACGATGACTGTGGTTGCGGTACCTGACTGCGGATGAGAGATTCGTTGCGGATAAGGGATAGGTTGCGGTTTTTATTAAGTTTAAAAGGGTCACTTCTATGTTTCAACAAGTTCCCCTAAGTGACTTCTTCAACTTCCCTTTATTTTTCAAGCTTTAGGAACTTCATGAGAATCCACTAGAACTTTCTTACTTCTCCAAGCCAGGTGATCCTCCTTGAACTCTTGAACTTGAATTCAGCAGTTGTGTGTTTTGACTTCTAAATTGTGGTTTGATTTAGTTCAAGTTGATTCCAAGTGAGACGATGCATGGCAGTCATAGGAATGAAATATTAATTTTGTCATTTTTGCGTTTGAAAATGACTCCAAGATCTGGGAAGTTTGTTGCTCCAAGAGATCTTTCATGAAAACCTTCGGTCAACATTGGGGCCGGTTCAAGAGGTGAAAGATTAAACTTCTGAGCAAGTGCGTCAATTCTTGCAAAATCACAGACAGTTTTCTTAGAAACGTGTTGGCCCTTTCCAGTGCTATTTTCATCTTAGGATTCTTTTCTGACTTGTTCTGAAACACCCTTGCTATCAGAAAGATTTCCTCTAGGTTCATATAGGGAAAGTCAGTTGGGTTTGGACATAGTCCTGATTTCTTCTAGTGAGAGTGTACTGGATGAAGTTTGCTTTCATGAATTTTCGAGACTTGAAGTTTTTGAATGGAGTGGGCCTATCATTCGACCAGATTTTCTCAATTGAAGACCCATGCTTGGCATGAAATCTGTTAAGTCTTTCAAACTCTAAGGGCAACCTTTTTTCATCAGAAAGACTTCAGTCAAAGGATTCAAATACTGTGAAGTATTTTGCGTTTGGAGAGATGGGAATGTCCCAATAACTATCATGAGGGGGTTCTGCATATGTGAGGTAAGGCTTGTAATCGTCATCAAGTAATCTTCTGTGCGGATTGACCCAAGAGTTGATGAGGGATTCATCCATTGTGATGTCGATGTTGTTTTCCCTCTAGATCAACTCAGCAAATTTAGCTGATTTCCAATAAGCTTTCTTCTGTTTGGTTGCGGGTGAGTCGAAGGAGTGTTTGGATGACATTTGAGAAGGTAGGTTTTTGAAATCGAGGGAGTCACCGGTCGCTCGGGAGAAGGATGAGATTCTCGTATTGTTTGATGTTGCGGTGAAGGTAGTGGATAAGGGACTTTTCTTGAGTGATGGGATACTAATGACCAAGTTTTGTTTGAATGTGAGAGTGCGGATGAGAATGTTGATGAGAGATTTGATCTGAGTTTCGGTCTTCACTTCCCCTCTTGAGGAAGGAGCACTTGGTACTTCCTCAATCCATTGCTTAAGACCATTAATCTTTCCACAAACTTCGTCGAATTGAGCCTTTAGTGTATCAGCAAGCTATTGGTTGTTTAGGATTACGGTGTTGAAAATGAATCCGTGAATCTCCTTGGTGAGGTGCAAGATTTGTGTACCATGAAAGTTGGATGTCAAAGATCGACTTAGGTTGTTGATGGTGGACTGTAGGTCTGAAATGGTGGACTCATATGCATTATGAGTTTCATCCACAAGCTTCTTTTATTGGGTGGATTGATTTGAAATTATTTCTTGAAGTTCTGACTTGATTGCAGAGATGAGTCGCTCAGCAGTTGCCAAAAATTGTTGATGATCAACTTTGTGGTTGGTATCCAGGGCTCGAATACACATTTCAACTTTAAAAGAGATTCTTTCTACAGCAAGTCGTTCTCTGGCTTCAAGTTGTTCTATCCGATCAATCAGCGACTGCAGTCCAGGCATATCATCTGGTTGCGGTTGGTCTGATTTCACTGCAACTAAGGTATGATTAACCTTGTCTTGCAAACTTAATAATTCTTTTCTAGAAACGGCTAAATTCTTTTTCTTTTTCTTATCCTTGGGCTTTGAGTTTGAGTGCTGAGAACCACTTGATTATTCTTCTTCATCAAAAATCATAAGATCATCAGAGGGATCAGGTTGGTTTACCTTATTTATGTCGATGTCGTCAAAACCAAAGGTTGGCGCGGAACTGACTTCAATCTCAGATCCATCATTTTGTGATTCTCTAACAGTTTGAGTTGGAGAGGGCTGAGATGGACCTGCACCACCGGGAATAGATTGAGATTTGCGGATTGTCTCAGCCATTAAGGACATCCAATCCTGTATTTTGAGTTTAGTGGCTATAGTGTTTGCATTGTTGATTACATCATCCTAATATTTGGCTACCGTTTGAATTTCCTGGTGCTTTTGCTGAAGTTGCTTAGTTTGTTGATATTTTCTTCCTTGAATGCCCTACGGAAAGCGACATACTTCTTGGATTTGGATTCTGTGGTGGGTTTGTAATGTCTCTAGGAATCGTTATATTCATCACCGTCAAATCCTTGAAAACGCACTGAGGTGTCCCTCGGGTTCACGGATCCTTGCACATTTGTGCTCACCTTACCTAAACCACCTGTATTAGATGTAAGCAGAGTAGGATTTCCGGAGCTTCCTCGGTCTCCTTGACCCGTGGTCAAGTTTGGTCTCGGCTCCGTTCTGGCATGGGCTGAAGAATTTCCCTACGGTTGGGAAGGTGTATCGAGTGTTTGGATTACAAGGTCTAAAATTGTAACGCCCGCGTTTCCAGGCTAAGCATTAATGTTGATGTAATAGTCTAGGTTAACCTTTGTAACTCATTTTGATGTAATAAAGAGGAATTATGTGAATATTATGTGAATTATGTGCTTATTTGTTTAATTATTATGATTTAATTAATTAATAATTATAATAAGAGTTGAAAATAAATATTAGAAAAAGCCGATATCTTTTAAGAAAATTGTAGTGGTCGAAACAAGGATTCCGGAGATATAAAGAACGCCGAAATCCGAGTTATAACGAAGAAGTTATGACCTGTCGAAGTTTCGCGACGAAACCGGCACGACATCGGGAAGCGTAAAAAGTGAATTTACGTTAAAGTACTTTTTAGCCTTAGCAATCTAAACAAAAGTCATAGTGTTCATTAAACCGAGAGCGTACATAAAAAGAACGCCCAAATCTGACTTCGTATGAGGAAGTTATGGTTTTTCTATGTTTTAGTTTAGCAGTAGACAGCTAAAAACTCAAATTTTAGATCGATTGATTTTTAGCCAACACAACCTAAACGAGAATCGAAGGTCACGTCAATAGTAGTACAACGGTAAAAAGACTGACGAAAACGGACGTCGGGTGAAGAAGTTATGAATTTTTAACGGAATTTCCTGTCCCGATCTGTTAAAAATAATAATATTAAAATTAAAATAAAAATTAGCCGACGAAGTCTAAACGGAAGTAGTAGAACGTAATTTTACCTACGCGTGCACATAAAGAACGTCAAAAATGGAGTCCGTATAAGAAAGTTATGGATTTTAGAAGGTTTGGGTGCATTTTTTGAGAAATTCGCATGGAAAGGAGTCGGCCACGTCACCCTCGCATGCAAGCCTACGTGGTTCCCTTTTTGCTGACGTATCCGAGTCGTGGCCAGTCCGAGACCAACATGTATCCGCTTCGTGTCCTCTACTGATTCGACCGAAGCCGAGGTCCAGTAAGAACTAGACAGGCCTTGCATCGGTGGCCAATCCGAAGCGAGCCACGTACCTCGTCGTCGCATCCGACACGCCTCTAGTCCGAGCCTTGTAGCCGCTACGTGGAGTCTTCTCAGCCTCCAGATCCGAGCTTCACAGCTGCGACGTGGAGCCTCCTTAGCCACAAGCCTTCGGTCTCGCACCCTATAAATTAGGGGTTTGTGAGATTTGCCGACTAATTTCAAGAAATTGTCATTTTTGGCCCCTCTTCCCATATTTCGACTATTTTGACTTTTCCCAAGAACCCGGTATTATTTTCAACACCCGAAAACCTGTCCCGAAGTGCCCGAAGACCCGAAAAAAAATTTATCTTTTCGGTTTTGAAGCTCTGACCCTCGCAGAGCCCGGTTTCTCAATAAAACTCCCGGTTTTATCAGAAACGATCATTTTAAGAAACGAAGTGCTGCCCGATTATCATCAAATCAAGTGAGTGTATAGTCACTTTCATCTTACACATATATATGAAGTATTTTATATAAATACATGTTATGTGTATATATATACTGATTGTTTATTTGAGATGGTTGTTGCATGAATGTTTATACAAGTTTTAAAATGATTTAAAGTGTGTGTGTGTGTGTGTCTATATATATATATATATATATATATATATATATATATATATATATATATATATATATTATCTACAAATATGTTGGGTATAACATGGGTAGATGAAATAGTTGGTGTGTGATAAATTGATGAGAGGCCTTGATGTTGTTGTTGTTTAGGTCATCTAGCGGAGTATGCATGACGACCACGGACTCTTCTAGACAGTCCAGTGGAACGCTAGCAGGCTCACAACCTGTAGGTGTTTGTGGGCTTGATGTTCACCGGTGTACTCCATCCCCCTCATGCTTGCCTTACGAACATATATGGCTGAGGAATCCCCTTAGCAGTAAAGTCCATCCCGATGATAAAATCCTTAGACTAAGTCCCTTTTATAGGTGTTTAGGGACGTAAAGTGAGGATAACGGGAATGAGTAATCAGGGTTATTGTTGGTTTGATGAAATTAATAAATTTATTGTTGATCGATGAAATTAATAAATTTATTATTATTTGTGGGTTGAAAAACCCTATATGCTCACCAGGCTCCCAAGTCTGACCCACTCAGTTTTATGTATTACAGGTAGTGGCGCTTGAGCATAGTTGTGATGTGTTGGGATGAGGGATTACGAATATAGGCCTGTAGATATGAAATAATGTAGTAAGGCTTATATTGTATTGTTTATACTTATGTACTGTATCGAACATGATATCCCGAGTCTTTTAATGAAATACATTTCTAAGGAAATGATTTTGATAAATATTTATCATATTATTGTTTTGGGATAAATTCCTCAAATCTTTTATTAAAAGGTTACTCTGATTTTGAAATAAAGTATAAACAAAACCGGTCTTTTCTGTCCGTGAAAATGGGGATGTCACAGTTGGTATCAGAGCATTAGTTTAAGCGAACTAGGAATTTGTAGGATTTCTAGACTTAAACTTAGAATGCTAAGTGATGATTGTGAGATGAGTGTCTACCATCTTTAAGACACGAGCACTAGTATATTTTAGGAAAGTTGCCTAAAATGCTTTTATGTGCTAAATGCTATATGTTTACCATATATGCCATTAATTGTTCGGATCTATGGTCTGTTGCCGACCGGATCTGGAAACACTAAGTGTGTAGGATTCTAAGCGTATGACTACGATATTAGAACTAGCATCTAAACGTTTCGGAGTCTATAGTGAATAAAGATTTAAATTCACCCTATTCGGTGTATAGATCAAGATGGCAAGAACCCGCAGTGGAGTTGGGAATGCAAATGGGAATAAGAATCAACTCCCGGTACTTGAGCAAGTACCTGTTGCAAGAGCTGCACTTGAGCCAATGACGATGGATGGAGTACAAGAGATGATACAGATGATGTTGGATCGCCAAATGGAGGAAACAAGGCGATTACTGCAACAGAATAGGGAAAAAAACTACGATACCTGTTGAACAGCCCGAATTGAATGAAGGGCAATCAGAAGGAGGGAACTACAGTGGGACTGTTAGTCAAGCCAACCCACTTATAGTTAGATGAAACAACCAGGATGGAGGAGGTGATGGACGTGGATGCAAATATAAAGATTTCATGGCATCCACACGACCGTGTCTATCCGGAAGTCCGACACCGGTGGAAGTTATAAATTGGATCTCCGAAATGGAGACAATTTTTGAAAGTTGTGAGTGCAGCAACAAACAGAAGACTGCACTTGCAATTCCTCTGTTAAAATCTGGTGTATTGAGCTGGTGGAAGTTACTAGCTGATTCGACGCCGAAGGGAAAAGCTAGCAAGATGTCTTGGAAAGACTTTGTGGTACAACTGAAATTGCAATACTGCTCTGAGCAGGATCTTTTGGAAATCAATAATGAGTTTCCGAATTTGAAGAAAGGAAAAATGAGCATTACTGAATACGCTGCTAGTTTCACTGAAAAGATGAAGCTTATTCCATACTTAGTTCCAGCTGAACTCTCTAAGTTCAATAAGTTTTCACATGGTTTACCAGCGGATTTTGGTCCAATGGTTAAGCAAGCAACCACATTGAAAGCCGCCATCTGGGCTGCTAAGAATGTTGAGACCCAGATCAGGGAGAAGGGTCTGGAGAGGACAGATGTTGGTGAGAAGAGGAACTTTGAGGGACCTTCAAGGCCCAACAAGAAAAGTAAATTCTCGAAGTCTGGTTCGAGAGGAGGAGGAGGAGAAGCAAAATGGTGCGACAAGTGTAAGAAGAAGCATGCTGTGAAATGTGGCGAAGAGGTAACATGTTTTAAATGTGGAAAGCCTGGTCATTATGCCAATAAATGCACCCTTATCAAGAAAGTTTGCTATGGGTGTGGTGTGGAAGGGTACATCCAAGGGACTGTCCAAAGAAGAAAGGGGAAGCAAGGCCAAATATCCCACCAAAGCCAAAAGCCAGAGCCTTCCAAATGAAACTTGAAGCTGTAAAGGAAGAAGTGGATGTCGCTTCAGGTACTTTTCTCTTAAACGAATTGCCTGCCCAAATTTTGTTTGATTCTGGAGCCAACTACTCCTTTATTTCGCATGAATTTGGTAGAAAACTAGCTTTACCTGTTGATAGACTAGATAATGCTTTAATAGTCGAGGTTGCTAGTGGCAAGTTTATACCTGTTAGCTATCACATGAAAAACATCTTCATAGACTTGAATGGGAATAAGTTCCACGAGGAATTATTGCCTATTGAGTTAAATGGTTTCGACATTGTGCTGGGAATGGATTGGCTTAGCACCAATGATGCCGAAATATTGTGTAGGAAGAAGATAGTAAAAGTAAATCCGCCAGGGAAAGAGTCATTTATGGTGTATGGGGACAAACACCGAGTGAGTTATGGAATCATCTCCACAATGAAAGCCATAAAGTGTTTGGCCAAGGGATGTACATCATATCTAGAATTTGTGATTGATGCTAAAATGGAAAAGAAGGAGGTGCAGAAGATACCAGTGATGTGTGACTTTCCGGAAGTCTTTCCTGAAGATCTTCCCAGATTACCCCCTGATAGACAAGTAGAGTTTAGAATAGACTTGTTACTAGGAACAACACCAATAGAAAAAGCACCATACCGATTAGCACCAACAGAGATGAAGGAGCTTATGACACAACTTCAGGAGTTACTGGACAAAGGTATCATTAGACCTAGTTCATCACCCTGGGGAGCTCCGATGTTATTCGTAAAGAAGAAGGATGTGAGCATGAGAATGTGCATTGATTATAGAGAGCTGGACAAATTGACGATAAAGAACAAGCACCCATTGCTGAGGATCGATGACCTATTCGACCAGTTACAGGGTTCGAGCTATTTCTCGAAGATCGATATTAGGTCGAGATACCATCAACTAAAGGTGAGAGAGCAGGATATCGAAAAGACTGTGTTTAGAACAAGATATGGACACTATGAATTTGTGGTTATGTCGTTCGGACTAACCAATGCCACATCAACTCTCATGGATTTCATGAATAGGGTTTGTAAACCATTCCTAGATAAATCCGTGATAGTATTCATAGACGAAATCTTGATTTATTCGAAAAGCAAGCAGGAGCATGAAAAGCATCTGCGTGAAGTGCTAGAAGTCCTGAAAAAGGAGAAGTTGTATGCAAAGTTCTCCGAATGTGAACTTTGGATTCAAGAAGTCCAATTTTTTGGTCATGTGGTTAACCAAGAAGGAATAATGGTTGACCCAGAAAAGATTGAAGCTGTGATGAAGTGGGAACAACCAAAAAGCCCTACGGAGATTCGTAGCTTTTTAGGATTAGCTGGATATTATAGAAGGTTTATCCAAGGCTTTTCTTTGATAGCTGCTCCATTGACAGCTTTGGCCCACAAAGGAGCTACTTATACTTGGAGTGAAAACCATAAGGAAGCCTTTGAGAAATTAAAGAAGAAATTATGTGAAGCACCAATTCTTTCTTTGCCCGAAGGAGTTGAAGACTTCGTAGTCTATAGTGATGCATCAGAAGTTGGGTTAGGATGTGTTCTAACCCTGCGGGATAAAGTGATAGCATATGCATCAAGACAACTGAAGGAGCATGAAAACAACTACCCCACTCATGATTTGGAGTTGGAAGCGGTAGTTTTCGCTCTTAAGATATGGAGGCATTACCTCTATGGCACGAAGTGAAAACTTTTCACTGATCATAAGAGTCTCCAGTATCTCTTTAATCAGAAGGAATTGAATATGAGGCAACGACGTTGGCTGGAATTGCTTAAGGACTACGACTATGAGATACTTTACTACCCCGGTAAAGCCAATGTTGTTGCTGATGCTCTCAGTCAGAAGGTAAACCTTGAAAAGAAAAAGCCAAGAGTGTTGAGAATTGAAGTTGTCTCAACAATTGTGGAGAGTATAAAGAAAGCTCAGGAAGAAGCTTTAGTGAAGAATGACCGAAAGGAAGAACATTTGGGCAAAACATTAGTATTCGGTACAAACAACCAAGGGTTGAAGGTATTCCAAGATAGGATTTGGGTACCTAAGACAGGAGGAGTAACAGATGTTCTGATGGAAGAAGCTCACAAGACCATGTACTCGATTCATCCCGGCAGTATGAAAATGTAAAAGGATTTAAAACCCAATTACCGGTGGCCAACGATGAAGCTCGATGTTGCTAAGTATGTGGCCGAGTGTGTGGCATGTGCAAGAGTCAAGGCACAACATCAGAAACCGTATGGGAGTTTAGAACCTTTACCTGTACCCACGGGTAAATGGGAAGACATCACCATGGATTTTGTGACTAAACAACCCAGAATAAAGAGCGGTCACGACATGATTTGGGTGGTCGTGGATCGTTTCACCAAGAATGCACACTTCATAGCAGCCAACGAAAAATGGTCTATGGATAAGCTTGTGAATGCTTACGTGAAGGAAATTGTGAGACTTCATGGTGTTCCTCTAACAATTGTATCAGATCGTGATAGTCGTTTCACGTCACGATTTTGGAAAAGTCTACAAGAGGAAATGGGTACCAAGATGTGTTTAAGTACATCTTACCATCCACAGACTGATGGTCAGAGCGAAAGAACAATACAAACAGTTGAAGATATGCTGAGAGCATGTACCCTGGAAT
This sequence comes from Lactuca serriola, assembly GCF_051521515.1. Taxonomy (NCBI): domain Eukaryota; kingdom Viridiplantae; phylum Streptophyta; class Magnoliopsida; order Asterales; family Asteraceae; genus Lactuca; species Lactuca serriola. The sequence continues at coordinate 281,745,328 of NC_136412.1, read as the reverse complement.
TCCAAGGTAACTGGGATGAACATTTACCTTCAGTAGAATTTTCCTACAACAATAGTTTCCACTCGAGCAAAAAGATGGCACCTTATCACGCTTTGTATGGACAGAAGTGTCTTACGCAGTCTTGTTGGCTTGAAGCTGGAGAAAAGCAGTTTATGGGACCTGAGATAGTCCATCAGACTGCTGAAAAGTTGAAAGTGATTAGGGAAAGGATGTTAGCAGCTCAGGATCGTCAAAAGAGCTATGCTGACAAGAAAAGAAAACTGATAACATTCGAAGTTGGTGATTCGGTTTTGCTTAAAGTCTCACTGTGGAAGGGACTTATAAGATTTTGTAAAAGAGGAAAGTTGAGTCCAAGGTTTATTAGACCATTTAAAGTTCTTCAGAGGATTGGGAATCAAGCTTACAAGCTAGAACTACTAGAAGAACTAGATGGTATTCATAACACTTTCCATGTGTGTTATTTAATGAAGTTTACGGGAGATGTTCCCGACATAATTCCAATATCTGAGTTAAGGGTGGATGAAAGCAAGAGGTTAATCGAAGAGCCAAAGGCAATCGTTGACCGTAAGAGTAAAAAGTTGCGACGCAAGATGGTCGATTTAGTGCTTGTGCGATCGAAACATACGAATGGGCCAAATATCACTTGGGAAACGGATAGTGACATGTTGAGTCGCTATCCGCATTTGTTTGTTGATGTGTGATTCCGGGGACGGAATCATCCTAAGGGGGAGAGAATTGTAACGCCCGCATTTCCAGGTTAAGCATTATTGTTTATGTAATAGTCTAGGTTAACCTTTGTAACTCATTTTGATGTAATAAAGAGGAATTATGTGAATATTATGTGAATTATGTGCTTATTTGTTTAATTATTATGATTTAATTAATTAATAATAAAAATAAGCGTTGAAAATAAATATTAGAAAAAGCCGATATCTTTTAAGAAAATTGTAGTGGTCGAAACAAGGATTTTGGAGATATAAAGAACGCCAAAATCCAAGCTATAACGAAGAAGTTATGACATGTCGAATTTTCGCGACGGAACCGGCACGACACCGGAAAGCCTAAAAAGTGAATTTACGATAAAGTACTTTTTAGCCTTAGCAATCAAAATGAAAGTCGTAGTGTTCGTTAAACCGAGAGCCTACATAAAAAGAACGCCCAAATCTGACTTCGTATGAGTAAGTTATGATTTTTCTAAGTTTTAGCTTAGCAATAGACAGCTAAAAACTCGAATTTTAGATCGAGTGATTTTTAGCCGACACAAGCTAAACGAGAATCGAAGGTCTCGTCAATAGTAGTACAACGGTAAAAAGGCTGACGAAAACGGACGTCGGATGAAGAAGTTATGAATTTTTAACAGAATTTCCTGTCCTAGTCTGTTAAAAATAATAATATTAAAATTAAAGTCAAAATTAGCCGACGAAGTCTAAACGGAAGTAGTAGAACGTAATTTTACCTACGCGTGCACATAAAGAACATCAAAAACGGAGTCCGTATGAGAAAGTTATGGATTTTAGAAGGTTTGGGTGCATTTTTCGAGAAATTCGCATGGAAAGGAGCCGGCCATGTCACCCTCGCATGCGAGCCTACGTGGTTCTCTTTTTACTGACGTATCCGAGTCGTGGCCCAGTCCGAGACCAACGCGTATCCGCTTCGTGTCCTCTTCTAATTCCACCGAAGCCGAGGTCCGGTAAGAACTAGACACGCCTCGCATCGGTGGCCAATCCGAAGCGAGCCACGTGCCTCGCCCTCGCATCCGACGCGCCTCTGGTCCGAGCCTTGTAGCCGCTACGTGGAGTCTTCTCAGCCTCCAGATCCGAGCTTCGCAGCTGCGACGTGGAGCCTCCTTAGCCACAAGCCTTCGGTCTCGCACCCTATAAATAAGGGGGTTGTGAGATTTGCCGACTAATTTCAAGAAATTGTCATTTTTGGCCCGTCTTCCCATATTTCGACTATTTTGACTTTTCCCAAGGCCCCGGTATTATTTTCAACACCCGAAACCTGTCCCGAAGTGCCCGAGGACCCAAAAAAAATTTAACTTTTCGGTTTTGAAGCTCCGACCCTCACAGAGCCCGGTTTCTCAATAAAACTCCCGGTTTTATCAGAAACGATCATTATAAGAAACGACATGCTGCCCGATTATCATCAAATCAAGTGAGTGTATAGTCACTTTCATCTTACACATAGATATGAAGTATTTTATATAAATACGTTCTATGTGTATATATATATATTGATTGTTTATTTGAGATGGTTGTTGCATGAATGTTTATACAAGTTTTAAAATGATTTAAACTATATATATATATATATATATATATATATATATATATATATATATATATATATATATATATATTTTATCTACAACTATGTTGGGTATAACATGGGAAGATGAAATAGTTGGTGTGTGATAAATTGATGAGAGGCCTCGATGTTGTTGTTGTTCAGGTCATCTAGCAGAGTATGGATGACGACCACGGACTCTTCTAGACAGTCCAGTGGAACGCTAGCAGGCTCACAACCTGTAGGTGTTTGAGTGCTTGATGTTCATCGGTGTACTCCATCCCCCTCATGGTTGCCTTACGGACATATATGGCTGAGGAATCCCCTTAGCAGTAAAGTCCATCCCGATGATAAAATCCTTAGACTAGGTCCCTTGTATAGGTGTTTAGGGACGTAAAGTGAGGATAACGGGAACGGGTAATCAGGGTTTTTGTTGGTTTGATGAAATTAATAAATTTATTGTTGATCGATGAAATTAACAAATTTATTATTATTTGTGGGTTGAAAACCCTATATGCTCACCAGGCTCCCAAGTCTGACCCACTCAGTTTTATGTATTACAAATAGTGGCGCTCGAGCATAGTTGTGATGTGTTGGGATGAGGGATTACGGATATAGGTCTGTAGATATAAAATAATGTAGTAAGGCTTATATTATATTGTTTATACTTATGTACTTTATCGAACATGACATCCCGAGTCTTTTAATGAAATATATTTCTAAGGAAATGCTTTTGATAAATCTTTATCATATTATTGTTTTGGGACAAATTCCGCAAATCTTTTATTAAAAGGTTACTCTTATTTTGAAATAAAGTATAAACAAAACCGGTCTTTTCTGGCCGTGAAAATGGGGATGTCACAAAAATAGAGCGCAACACCTATTCCTCAAAGACATAAAGTTTGGAAGCCCTGGTGACCTTAGGGTGAGAAGAACAAATTAGTTGGGGGTGAATCTCCACGTTCTGATGAAACAGATACACTTGCTGCATCTGAGTAGTTAGGAATGGTTAAAGAGAATGGGTCTGCGGCCACCCCATGGACTACCGGAGCCTTTTGAGAGACTAAGGTATCTGTCCGGTCACACATTTGGCTAGAGGGCTTGGTTTTCCTTTTCTTGAAAATAGCAATTGGTAGGGAGTCATCATCAGACTCATCTTCAAGTTCAAGGGTAGGAGATTGATTGTGATCAGATTCATCGTCCGTAGACACAACGTGATTGAGCTTTCTTTTCTTGGTTGGTACAACTTTCTTGGGGGCGTTACTTTTCTTGGGTGTTGCATGTTTCTTGACAATGTTGTTGGGGCCTTGCTAGGGTGAGGCTAACTTATTGAGCCTTTTAGCTAAGGGTAAATTTGATAAAGTAGTGGAAGATGGATATGTTGTATGCCATGGATTGGTGGGGTCAGTAGAGGCTAGTATATATTCTGATTGGGAAGAGGCGGGGTAGAAAGGTATGGGTCAATACCTTCCGTAGCCTCAATATGATCTGAGACTTCTTTCGTCTAAATTCCAATGGTAAACAAGATATGGATAGGTAAACATCTAATTGGTCCAAAGATAGATTGATCTTTAGAGGGAGCATACCTTTTGAGATCACGTGTGATAAAGAGGTTGATATCGTTGCCCATACTGATCTTGGCGTTGGAGTGAAGATATGAAATGCAGATAGCCCAAAATCTTACAAATGTGAGCTCTGTGGGGTTTTTTCTTGGACTTTCCTTAGGGATGTACTGAAGGAAATCATCCCATAATATTTGGCCGTAGTTGACATCATGGCCTGTGAAGATGCTCCAAACTAGTTCCAGTAATTTGGGGCCCATGTTGTATGTGCCTCTGGTTCATCCTGACAGGCTGCAGATCACAAAGTGGCACACAAACTGTCATACCGCAAGCAGCTGGTTCTTCTTGAACTCTCCTATGCCCTTGAGCTTCTTTTGGTATCCCATCTGATATAGTGTGGAGAGAATGTCTATCACACCTGGCGAGAAAAACTTAGTTGAGGGATGCACCAAGAGATTGACTGCAGTGACAAACTTGTCTTTTTTCAAGATGACCAATGAATCATCTACCAAGTTAAGATGAACTTCTTGAAAATTATTGAGTGGTCGGTACGCCGAGAAAGCACATTTGAACAAATTTGAGAGGGGAACCACATCAGTGAACGAGTCGAATGGTCCAAACAATGGATGATTGGAGATGAACTTGATCATGAGACGGATTCACTCATTGTAAAAAGAGTGATCATCGAAGACTGCCCTAAAGTTGCTAGATGCAATTGAAGGCGATCGGTTCCTTGTAGCAGAGTCTGAACCAGTTGGTTGAACATATGCTGAGGTCTTTGATTGTTTCTTGGAAATGCTATATTTCACCATTTTGATAAAAGGTTTGAGAACATGTAGAAAAATTGGGAGTGCAAGAAGGTGAAGAAGATGAAGTTCGCCTTAGAGAAACCAGAAAGCATAAAACTTTCTTGGGAAGAAAAGAGGGTTTTTATAGTGATGGATTTCAAATGATCATTGTTTTTTACCTTAAAGGAAAACAGCGAAAGGTAAAAAAAAAAAAAAAAAAAAAAAAAAAAAAAAAAAAAAAACTTTGGCTTTTTATTTTTTTATTTTGCAAGAATCATTATCAGCCACAAAATCATTTAAGGAAAAGTTTGTTTATTTTTGTTTAATTTGTCAAAAATGTGGCATTTAATGAAGTGTCAGGCCCAATAACCCACGTCTGAAGAACGTGTGGTGAGGGGCGATAGTCCGTTGAATAAAGGTGGAATTTATAACGGATTTGAAATCTTGGGGTAAAGAGGAAAAGACAGTTTAAGGAAAAAGATTTCCTAAAAATATTTCTTTTATTGGAAACTGTTTTATTTGGGCATCACACCTAAAATAGGTCTGACAAAAGGTTTATTTGAAAAGAAGAAGTGAAACGATCATATGCTATACAACGAATATTTTTTGAGAATATTTTTCTTATTAAATGAGGGATCATTAAATAGCACACAATGTTTCAAGAATTTATGAAGTAGTTGAAAGTCCAATTAATTTGATTGCGGATTGATCACTCATTGTGGATTGAGACATCATTGCGGATGGATTCATCATTGCGGTAGGTGGTTAGATGACTGCGTTAGAAGAAACTAATAGGAACACTAGAACAAAGTCATAAATCACAGAAAATAAGGACCTTGGAAATATAGGTATCATATGGAATTGCGGTACATAACATATACTGCAGTACATAAGATGTATTGCGGTACATAAAGTATACTACAATTATGATAGATATATTTAACTAGGACCACAATGTTGACCAAGTATGGTCTGCAGTACTTATCAATCCAAAAGGAATTGTGGGTCCGGATTCATCATTCCTAACATTTGTAAGAAACTGTTGAGTTTTGTAGAGTCAAGTGCATTTGTGAATACATCAAAAATCTCTTCATGAGTGTGAACAAAAAATAGTTCAATGTTACCTTTCAGAATGTGGTCTTTAATGAAGTGATACCGTAGTTCAATATGCTTTGTCTTAGAGTGATGAATAGGATTATGGGAGATCACTATAGCACTCTCTGAGTCACAGTATCTGTAGTCCATAAGTTGTGTTTTCATCCACAAGACTTGTAAACGACAGCTGGCTGCGGCCACATATTCAGCTTCTACAGTAGACAGTGAGACACAACTTTGTTTCCTTGATGACCAACTGACGAGTCTTCTGATGGGATTTAGGTAAAACAAATAAACTAGAAAACAATTCATAAGTTCACATGCAACCTACTTTGGATCTATGTTTTAACTATTGAACATACAACTTTGAATTGCAAACAAGAACCCTAGAGGAGAGAGGCTATTTTCGAAAATAAAAAACTAGGGTTTAGGAGTTACATACCTTTCAATTGTTATAGCAAACAATTGACAATCCTCTTGATCTTGATCTTGATCTTCTTGGAAGCTTAGCACCACAAATGTAATGCCTCTAATGGAATCACACCCAAGAACTAGCAAGAAGGAAACTTGAAGGAGAAAGAGGGAGGGAGTATGCAATTCTCGGCCTAGGGTTTCTTCAAAAGAAGGAGTGCCCAAAATGTGAGCCAAGAGGCTCCTTATATAGCTGAGGGATCTAGGGTTTAGGGAAAAACCCTAATGCTCCTTGCTTAGGGCCTAAGCAAACCCAAGGGCCTTATCCAAGCCCCCATGGACGAAATCATTAGGGTTTCCCCTATAGATTTCGTCCACCCCCTTCCAAGGGGGTTCTGGAGCCTTCCACTCAACTATTAGATAATTGCAAACTAGTCCCTGCACTTTATAATTAATACAGTTAACCCCAAATTTAATTCTAATTAATTTCTGGCTAACTATTAGTTAAGCATTATGAGTTCTAATCAATATATTAATCATAAATCATTTATATTAATTTATTAATCTTATAATAAATCAATATCTCTCCATTCATAATTTCCTTGTCCGGTTGCTAGGTTTGAGGGCAACCCAAAAGGATTGTGCTGCTATTAATTCAAGTACATACCAATTATAGTTATGGGCTTAGACACCTAATCCAACAGTCTCCCACTTGGATAAGTCTGTAACTATAATTGCTAGTATGACTTCTAAATTAGACCAACAAATTGTAGCTTCCAAAAGCTGCTACCGAACTCTGACCCAGTCGGTTATGTGTCCTAAGATAAGTGATCACATGACCCTTCGTTCTACTAGATATCCCTAGACATAAGACATGGAATACAATCAATCTCTTGGTCCAGAATCTATGTTTCTCGATTTCTGATTTGTGATGATATAGGACTTCTAATCAAACACATCAATTTAGTCCTAGATGGGCCCAGCACAAAAGTCAACACCAAATCATCGAGGGGCCCACAGATATCGCTTTTCCCGTTAGGGCAGAAGGAACGGATAAACATTGACTCATATGCTTGTATCTTTTACTCATCAAACCATACATGACAATACGTTTTATAACACCAAGTTACTGATGCGTTTTCGTATCACCAATGTATAACTGACTTGCAAATTACAACTCATATATCTCTGTTTTAAGATCATAGATATTACCTTCTCAGCATTACTCGTGATGAATTCCATGAAGTAATACTCTAAGCGTGGGTTTATTTAATACTCAAATCTCACTCTCTAAGAACTCATGAACATTACAGCAATTCTATTGCTATGTCTATCCTTAGACAATCTGCAATCTAATTCATGACAGTCTTAATTCACTACTTACTTCCAAAAGTACAAGCGACTGTGGAGTTTGAACAATCATATTATTCGGGAAGTAACATATGCAAAATATGAAACACAATAATAATCGAATCCAATATGGCCCCAAACCTTTGAGTATAAATAAAACTTCTTTTATTTAGTCACCATATTAATTACACATTATTCATTTTATAATGTTTCGAGTAATCAACCTATCACTTGAATTATAACAACAATTGTCCCATGCTCCAAGCATGCACACTTTGTTTCCCATGGTCCTTACTTTGTGAAATAGATCAATTGAAAAAACCTTTCCAATGAAGCTCATTTCGCAATTCCCAATCCTTATTATTAGCGTTAGAACACAATGTTCTTCCTACTACTAGAATATGCTAGATTCTAACAATTTTATGCAACAATCCTTTCGTAAAGTCAGAGCACAAAAGTCACCAAGACTTGGCCAATGAAATTACAAAGTACTCTTCCGGAAATTGTTACAAGACAATTCCCTAGACGCGAAGGCTCACATTCAAAGTACATTCCTTTGAACATCATTCTTGCATAAAATTTTCTAATCTAGACATAGATTCTAAATATCCAACTCCCAGTATGGAAACATTTCCATATTTGTCATCTGACAACTTATTCTTAATAGAATCTTATCTATTCATAATAATGTCGATATGGTCCATCCAATACCATACTTCCAACTACTCACAAGCGACCAATCCTCTGCGAACTTTGGATCGTTCTTTGATAGTTGTTTAATTATTTTAGTCAAAACCGATTTTAGTCCTTTTTCCCTCTTAGTGTTCTATACATTTGGAAAATTTAAGAATGGTCAAATATTATAGCATTTGCAATCGATCCTATACCCGAAGCGTATGGGACACGATAAAGATATGATAATTTATTAATCTTCTGCCATCATATTTTATGTGTCACTTTCTCACAATTCGAACTAGGAAGAGGGATGCCGTAATCATAATCAAAATTTAAGAACACACTATGCATCCTTTGACTAAATTTATTAAAATTTCTCAATCTAAGTTTTAGATTTTGAAACGAAGTATAATATTCTCTCCATTAATTATAGAAAAATAACTTATTAACTCATGCAACTTTGCAAATTGAAACTTTTGTTTTTCTATAATTAATATTGCCAACTTGCAATACTTAAAATAATAATAATCATGCTCCCACTAACATAATAATTATATATATATCCTAGCATAACATTTATGCTCCCACTAGCTTTGACATGTATTCAGAAATTAGCTGGACTTCTAGAAACCAATTACTTATTGACTTTCTTTTCCAAAGTTCAGATTTCTGAAACCGAGATGTTTTGATAAGCCTTTATTTAAGCTTCACGAACTGATACACTTTTCCTTAGATAACCCATATGTGTGTTTAAACATTTCTAGAATAAGTCTAAAATGTTCAGACCCATTTTCCATTTCCCACAATTCGAACTATGAAGAGGGATGCCGTAATCATAATCGAATTTGAGAAATACAAATTACATAATGCTATCTTCAAAATCTTTTTTAGCGAAAGCGTTTCCTCACAATCATTTTCAGGAAGGAGAGAAACCTCAAAACACTCAGATTTTGTGGTGTATGTGCTCCTATCCATGTGAATTTTTCATAACCATAATCATAAGACAACAATTGTGACAAATCCAAACTTTTATGGATCGAACATGTCCTTTCTTGCCATCAAGGGTCCCACTTTTGCTTCCAAGTTATTTAGCAACTCACCCCTACCTTTCAATTTATTTTCCATTGATCAAGGTGCCTTGCCCTTATGCAACCCATTTAGATCTCATAGAACTCACATGCATAGTTGACTAACCTGGAATGGCACAGAAACAACAATATCTAAACACGATAGGTTAGAAACCTCAAGTCGTGTGCTAGTGATTAACTACCAGTTTATTCTTGATTTGTTCTTGAAACTTTTAAAGACAATTGAGACTCCCACAGACCTCTTGACATATATGATTCTCTCGTCAGGAATCTTTCCTAGACAAAACAATTATTCAAGAGTTAGTGTAGTTCTTATCAAGACAAAACACTTCACATAAATGGTCCTAGTTGGTCTTTGTCTTATCCAAGACAACACAACTTACCAATTTCAAATGTGCAAGAATAAGAAAGCCTTTTCCAAACTCCACATTTGATGAGTGTTATAAACCTACTTAAGACTTGTCACTCTATTCACAATCTTGGAATGTATCTCTAAGATTTGACATTGGAACGAAGTATGATTGACTTCTTGATTTTAACCATTTCTACAATTCTCGATTCCTCTTCTTGGTCATACAAATGCACTAAGACTCACTTGGAGGATCGATTGGGATGTGGTTTTTTAATCATTAAGACTTATCATAAAATACAATAAAAAGGTACTCTCCCTTCTTCTTAGAATAGAGAAACTTTTATCTTTCTACCTTCTTGATTCTTCTTATTCGTTCTGCTATTGATTTAAACTCTTTCAATCAACTCAGAATTATATTTAATCTAATAAGCATAACCATATTCACTAAACTTTAGTAAATCATGACAAACATCTTTATCACTCTCGTGGTGGACTTGATCAATGTACAACCTAGTGTACTCGATCTCCTAGTCCTTCTCTTGACACTTTGTCAAAGAATTAGTCTAATTTCCAAATATGAAGTTTCCCATTCATCACGCAACCAAGTTACATGACTCCAAGTTTCTGTCCAACTGAAACTTTGGCGATGAGAATCTTCCTTTATTTGGCAAATTCTCGACATTTCCACAAATGACAAAATTAAGAATCAAATCCATTATTGATACACAAACATCAATTTTTCCTAACGATTTCATTGCAAGGATATATAAAATTATTCAAACCAAAAATTTTATTTTATTCATAAAAGCAGCAAAAAACATGTCCTTACCATGCAAAATCAATTGAAAAACTATGTTACTAGCAATCTATTCTAACTCCAAGTAGTAGTTCAAGAACCCAATATTCAAGCAATGCGATCGAAATCCATTTCTTCAAGATTAGATTCAGCTTACTTCTTCCCTTAAGCTTCCTCTCTTTTCTTCGATCCTACAAAACATCAAAATGTAATCTTATCACATCATGAATTAAGAATCTGGAACATGAACTTAAAAGAGTTAGATAGTGGATTTCATACCTGAAGAGTAGTCATAACACTAGACTCTCCCATCTCTTAGGTCTATCAGGTTGATAGGACAGCTTCGTCTCCAATGCCCCTTCTCTTGGCAATAAAAAACAAATGGACTCTTTTGGAATGACACAAGGAAGTATCTCAGAGTTGAACTTTTCTAGATCTCCAATGTCATCATTTTCAATGTCCATTGAAGTTTGGGAGTTTGATTCACCAAACAAATTTGCTTGACCAGCACGCCAAATCATTGCTGATTCAGCAGCTATAAGCAAATAGGTGAGATCAATGAGGGTTACGTCATGATCCATCATATAGTACTCTCTAACGAACTCACTATATGATTCAGGAAGTAACTGAAGAACCCAGTCAACAGCCAACTCACTTGAAATCTCGACACCAAACATGCTTAACCTATCAATGTGTGACTTCATATCTAAGACATGTGCACACACAGGTTTCCCATCTTCGTGTTTACTTGCCAAAAGGGCCTGAGTGATATTGAACTTTTCAATCCTTCGGTCTTGTGGGTTTGGGAGAACAATGGGAGGAGGTGGAGGAAGTGAAATCAAGCTAGTCCACATGGCAGGGATTGATCTTTCACCTTCATTGTGGAACAAACTTTCACTTTGAGCAGGAATATCTTTTCCTTTGGATTTTGGAATAGCATGGTTAGATTCAGACATCTACAGAACGAAAGAAATCAAGTTTGTTGATTGAATCCTTAATAAAACACCCAAAAGAGATATTAAGGCTAGGATCCAACACAACATTCCACAAATTGGAAGAGGGATGCCGTAATCCAATTTGCGGAATATTTGAAGGTGGGTAAATGACAATTTACCAATTTCCACCATGAAAAACGAAAAGGAAGGTTAAGTTATAAATGTATTGAAAACTCCTAGATCTTTTTGAGATACATTGAAACTATTCAATGGCATGTTTTAATCTCGGATTATGCTCTTTTATTTGTGACTGGGATGCCGAGGATGACAAACAAGATGTGAATAACCATGCAAATGTGCTTGGTAACATCATTGTCTTTATCATTAACTATTGATGTGTCGGTAAACCACACACGCTCCATCAAAATGACAATCATGAGATACCCATTACTACTCTTTATTAGTGCCTTTTAGTGTGCCGGTTAACCACACACGCTCCACTAACGACCAATAAAGCATAATGTGCAATTTCATGGATTAGCATACTTTTTCATATTTTTTTTCTAAAGTAACTAGAGTTGGGATTTTTTAAAATAATGTTCTAGTACTTTCTTTAATAACATTATACTTTTAATGAGATGTAGTTGTCCTATCAAATCCGTTCTGCTAACGACCCTCGACTAATCAAGGAAGCGGTAGGTTAGAGTGCACACCCATTCAACTACCATTTTATATGCAGTTTCCTTATACCCCCCCCCCCCTTATAGATTAGCTTCGTGAATGAGGCATACTAGCGATTTGACCGACCACAGTCTTATACATATATAATATTTAACTTTTAATTATTATATATATATATATATATATATATATATATATATATATATATATATATATAAGGTGTGTTTTAAACTTTTAAAACTTTAGGGTTTATATGTCAATTTCGAAAATTAACCATTAATTTTAAATTTAAAATAAACCAAATAACTAGATTTAATATTTATCTATTAATTAACTTTTAATTAATTTATTAAATCTTGTAAGGGTTATCTAATCAAATTAAACAATTAATTTAATCCTAATCCTTATCCCTCTAAATTTCAAAAATATGGGGATAGGATAACTTCCTTATTTTTCTCAATCAAATAACTAGATTTAATATTTATCTATTAATTAACTATTAATTAATTAATTAAATCTTGTAAGGATTATCTAATTAAATTAAACAATTAATTTAATCCTAATCCATATCCCTTCTAGATTTCGAAAATATGGGGATAGGATAATTTCCTTATTTTTCTCAATTATCCAATAAGGCAACTATTATCCAAAACAAAGAAACCCTAAAAAGGGTAGAAAATTTCGAAATTTCAAGGGGAGGAAGCTTAGGGTTTTCAAAACCCTAACCCAAATTTCGATTAGGGTTCATGGAGGCTAGGGTTTTTCGAAAACCCTTTGAACCAAAAACCCTAGAAATCGAAAATTTGGCCTTTTAGGGTTTAATAGCTATAAACCCTAAGTTGCAATTCAACTATTATAGCAATTCAATTTAAAACAACAATGGCTTTGATACCACTGATGGGATTTAGGTAAAACAAATAAACTAGAAAACAATTCCTAAGTTCACATGCAACCTACTTTGGATCTATGTTTTAACTATTGAACATACAAATTTGAATTGCAAACAAGAACCCTAGAGGAGGGAGGCTATTTTTGAAAATAACAAACTAGGGTTTAGGAGTTACATACCTTTCAATTGTTATAGCAAACAATTGACAATCCTCTTGATCTTGATCTTGATCTTCTTGGAAGCTTAGCACCACAAATGTAATGCCTCTAATGGAATCACACCCAAGAACTAGCAAGAAGGAAACTTGAAGGAGAGAGAGGAAGGGAGTATGCAATTCTTGGCCTAGGGTTTCTTCAAAAGAAGGAGTGCCCAAAATGTGAGCCAAGAGGCTCCTTATATAGCTGAGGGATCTAGGGTTTAGGGAAAAACCCTAATGCTCCTTGCTTAGGGCCTAAGCAAACCCAAGGGCCTTATCCAAGCCCCCATGGACGAAATCATTAGGGTTTCCCCTATAGATTTCATCCACCGCCTTCCAAGGGGGTTCTGGAGCCTTCCACTCAACTATTAGATAATTGCAAACTAGTCCCTGCACTTTATAATTAATACAGTTAACCCCAAAATTAATTCTAATTAATTTCTGGCTAACTATTATGTAAACATTATGATTTCTAATCAATATATTTATCATAAATCATTTATATTAATTTATTAATCTTATAATAAATCAATATTTTTCCTTTCATAATTTCCTTGTCCGGTTGCTAGGTTTGAGGGCAACCCAAAAGGACTGTGCCGCTATTAATTCAAGTACATACCAATTATAGTTATGGGCTTAGACACCTAATCCAACATCTTCCACCTAGAAATTGACATCCACCTGAAGTGCTTTTTCGATCCAATCTACATCCAGCATGATCCGCATCAGTGAATGCCTATAGACTAAATTCATTCCCTGCAGGATACCAGAGGCCAAGAGCTTTGCTGCCCTTTAAGTATCGGATGTGATACTTTCGGATCGGCCTAGTACCTTGCGCATACGCCTGTTGCAAAGACAATATATGTTCTACTTGCGGTGAGGTACATCAACGAGCCAATTATTCCTCTATAAGTTTTGTGATCTACTAATTCTCCAGAAGGACCAGCATAAATCATATATCCGAAGGCCATGGGGACCTTGGCTGAGGAACAGTTGTCCATTGAGTATTTCTTCAGCAGTTTAGAGGTGTATTTCTCTTGATGAATGAATATCCCTCGAGGGAACTATTTTATTTGAAGTCCTAGAAAGAAGTTAATCTCTTTATTCATGCTCATTTAAAATTTGTTGGTCATTAGCCTTCCAAATTCATCCACCATCCCCTGATCTGTAGATCCGAATATAATATCATCCACATATATTTGTACAAGCATAAGGTGATTACTGTTCGCTTTTCTAAATAAAATGGGATCAATCATTCCTATTTTGTAACCAGAAGTGACAAGAAACCCTGATAGAGTCTCATACCATGCCCTTGGTGCTTGCTTTAGACCGTAGACTGCTTTTTCCAGCTTGTAGCAGTGATCTGGGAATTCATGACATTCAAAGCCTGGAGGTTGTTGAAGATAGACGTCCTCTTTTAGTTCACCATTTAGGAAGGCATTATTTACATCCATTTGATGTACTTTGAAGTTTCTGTGAGCTGTATAAGCTAAGAAGATGCATATGGCCTCCATTCTGGCTACAGGGGCGTCTGTTTCGTCATAATCAACATCTTCAAGTTGACTATACCCCATGGCAACTAGTCTTGCCTTGTTTCTGACAACTGCACTGGATTCATCTAACTTATTCTTGTATACTCGTCTAGTACCAATAATAGTGTGACCATGCGACTTGGGAACGAGTTGTCACACCTTGTTTCTTTTAAATTCTGCCAGCTCTTCTTGCATTGCTGCTATCCAATCAGGCTCCATTAAAGCTTATTTGATCATTCTGGGCTCGACTAAGGACATAAACGCTGCAAAGTGACAGTGATAAGATAAATCTTTTGAATATCGAGTTTGGATGCCTGCTGATGGGTTTCCGATTATTGGACTCGGTGGGTTATCCTTTGTCCATACGTGTAGATGGGGTTGCAGATGCTCAGCGGCTGCGGTGGAAGGAGTATCTTCAATATCGGTAGACAGTGCAGTTTGAGATGGCAGTTCCCCCTGGACTTGAGAGCAGCCCGCAAAATTATCTTGGATTGATGGAGCATGATCAACATTTTCTTGAGCAATTGAAAGAGGTTCCCCCTAGATTGCGGATGGGAGTTCCCTTTGATCCTGAGAAGGTTCCCCCAGGATTGTTGGAAGTGTGATAACTCTTGGGTTAGTTCTTGTGTCAATGTTCTCTATATATTCATTATCTGAGTCTGAGGAAACATGTGAGGGCAGAGATCCTCTGCGGATAGGAACCGGAGCTACATCTTCAATTACTGGAACCTCGATGGTTGTCACTTGATTGGGAGTGGAGTTTTCCACCTCAACCGGTGAGGTGGAAGTATTGAGTGATACTTCATCAGATAGAGACGGACCAGATAATTTGACATGCTGCTGTTGAGCTTCCGGGGACACAAGAACTTCGGATAACTTAGCAGTCTCTATAGGGTCAAAGAGATCATCATAGTTTACTTCAACTATGTTTAATGGACCCGAAGAGGCCGGAACATCATTTTCCAGGATTGCTTTGGTTTCGATTGATGAAGTAATGTTGCGGACGTAATAGTCATTGAATTTGATGCCGAAGCTTTCGACTATTAGTCTTGTGCGTCTAATGAGAACCCTATAGGCTACCTTGTTTTTTGAGTAGCCAAGAAAGATGCCTTCATCAGAATTTGGTGCAAACTTGTTAAGATGATCTTTGTTATTGATCACAAAACATCTACACCCAAAGATGTGGAAGAAACGGACATTTGGTTTGCGATTGTTAAGGCCCTCATATGGAGTTTTGCTGAGACACTTGCACACAATGTTTCGGTTTTGCACAAAGCATGTTGTGGCCACTGCTTCGGCCCAAAAGTAAAGAGGAAGATTGGCAAAGTTGAGCATAGATATGGCTGCTTCTATCAGAATTCGGTTTCTTTGCTCTACTACTCCATTCTGCTGCGGTGTGTAAGGAGCTGAGAAATTGTGACTGATACCCTTTGAAACCAAGAAATTGTTTAAGAGATGATTGGTAAAATCGGTTCCATTATCACTGCGGATGAGACGTACTGGCAACTTTATTTGCAGCTCGATGTCCTTGATAAAATTGATCAGCACCTGCGGTGTTTATGACTTGAGTCTTAGAAAGAAAACCCATGTGAAACGAGTAAAATCATCCACTATAACCAATATGTATTTCTTGTGATGAAGACTAGTTATGGTAGATGGACCGCATATCAATATGTAAAAGTTCCAGTGGTTCAGAAATTGAAGAATCAATCACCATCGAATGACTTGCTTTAGACTGTTTGCCACATTCACAGGCTGGGTAGAGGGTATCATTGTGATATTTCAGCATGGGGAGACCTCGGATGAGTAACTCGGTAACCAGGTTGTTGATATAGTGAAAGTTGAGATGAGCTAGCTTGCGATGCCATAGCCAGCTAACTTCTGATACTGCTTTGGATAGGAGGCATAGCTACGGTTTCCCTATGATCAGAGAGACAACCAAAGGATATATGGTACCTTCGGATATGTATTTCATCAAGCAAGTACTTCTATCACTTGTCATTAAATAGCAAAATTCACAATCCAATTCAACTCGATGGCATGCTTTACATAGTTGGCCAACGCTGATGAGATTGTGTTTAAGACCTTCCACATAAGCGACCTTTTGGATAGAGAAATTCCCAGTAGTAAGGACACCATAACCTTGGATTATCCCATTCACATTGTTCCCAAAAGTGACTTTTCCACCGTTGCAAATTGGCCTGGAATCCCAAAGGTATTCCAACCTTCCGGTCATGTGCAAGGAGCAGACATTGTCGATTAACCATTCTTCCTCTTGTTCCACCTTGCACATAGCCTGAGAATTACACGGTTAGTTTGGGCATCCAAACAAGTTTGGAGCCTGGGACAACGAATGATTTTCTAATTGATGCATGAGTCGAGGATGTAGGGACAGTTTTTGAGTCAACTTTTAGACCTAATCCTGGGTATTTGTGACTTATTGGGGTGTTGTGAGATTTAGAAAAGATACAAGGTTTTTTAAAAGAACAAGATTCGACATGAGATGAGCCTTTTTGACAACTACATTGATATGAGAAGTTTTGTCATTTACCCTGACACTTTGCTTGGTCAACGGTCTGGGTGAAGGAGTAGGCTTGTGACCAGTCCAAGAGAAGTGAGATATGACCATGTTGTTGGGATTTGAAAAAGTGCGTTTTGCAAGAGTGGAGAACATGTAGATCTCTTGGAAAGTGGTTTCTTAAGACTTTGATGTGATTTTAAAAGTGTTGGAATTGGTAAAATCCCCTTCCATTTCGGGTCATCTGAGGAGTAGATTTGAAAACAATTGCTTCAGAAAGACTATACGTTCTTTTGGGTTGTGTCATATGTTTTTGAAATGGTTTTAGAAACTATACATTCCCTTTTGTTTGTTTTCTTGACTGAAGAGTTTTTTGAAAAGTAATTTGAGAAAATAAGCTTGTTTGGACTCTTAGATTTTGGAATTTTGACTTGTTTTTTGTTTTTTTGAAAAGATTTCCCGGTTTTTGCCACGGGATCGAAATTCCTCTTTGAAAGCCTTTTTTGCCTCGGTTTTTGGAGAACCGTAGTCATTGAGGTTCAGCTGCGGTTTCCTGGACACCGTTGATAATTTTTGTAAGTGAGGACTTGATTCATCCGAACTAGAAGGTTCAAGGTTTTGGGAGCACTGACCCACTTCGAAGTTTTCAATGGGTAATTAATGATAAATTGGCTGAATGGTCACAGTTCTCTTGCCTATGGTCTGTGGTAAGGAAGATTGGACTACCGCATAGTAAATTTGTGTAGAGAATTTTGTGGGACACTTGATGATAGGCAGATGGACAGACTATGGTTCATGACTGCAGTGAGAGATACTACGGTCTGAGGGCAGAGTTGGAAAATCCATTGAGACTTCGGGTTCGTCCACAACAATTTCCTCATCAACAACTAATGATGTCTGAGAATTGGGATATATTGAGCCACAAATAGAAGTTTGATCACTTGAGTGACCCGAAAATTCAGGCATAATTTCCTCAATGACACAATTGTTACTCAGATCATGAAGTCTACCGAAGTGGGCTCTGGTGTCTTCGGGAAAGGTTTTGTCATTGACTAGGAAATGGAACTCTCGGTCCAGAGGGATATAAAGTCGATCCTTGTTAAACCGGGGTGAGGTATCCTTTGTGGTAGGATATCCATTGGACCAACCCCGATTATAGGTGTTATCTACGGTTCCATTGTTCACAAGATTTTCAATAGCTTCACTTTCATTAAACAATTTCTCTATTAAAAGATTTAAACGTATAATTTCACTCTAAGCTAAATCTCTTTGATTCAAAGCTATCTCTAACTGTGTTTCACTCAACATTCTTGCATCTTTATCTAATACTAAGTCCTTTTCTAACATATCTACTTTGAGTATTTTGTTATACAGTCGTCCTCTTACGTGAAACATCTCTTGGGACGCTATGTTCTTCTCATCTAGAGCTTTGTTGTAGTCTGAAAGGAAGGCAGCACATGTGTCATTAAGATTGTCTATGAAGGGTTGACAATCATGCATGCTACAATTTAGAGTTTGAATCATGAGTTTTACATGTTCGACGATGCTCAAACTCTCATCCTTTGCCATGTAGCAGTAGTTCTTTTCCAGCTTTGTAGACCATCCTCGTCGGCAGTTTCCATCATGCAAATCTTTCCTTTTCCCTTGACATTGTTGATGTCTTCCTCCTCATCTCCAGATGACCAAACTTGATGGTCCCTTTTTACATGGGCTACATATGCCCTTGCTTTTTTCCTTTTCCTCTAATTCTTGAGCCATTCTAAGATGGAATGCTCTATGTTTCACCACATTAGCTTTGCAGTCTTTGGCAAAGTGATTCTCCTTGTTGCACTTGTGACAGCTTATAACATCATTTTTATCTTCTGAGGAGGTACCAGAGTCAGTTGAATTGATGGGCTTCGGTGCCTCTTTGGGTTGAGTGGTGTGAGGTTGCGGTGGTGGGTGAGTGTTGTTGGGGAAACGGGAATAATTGTTTTAAGGATTGAAGTTGCGGTTGAAGGGAGGTTTATTGAACTATTTATTTTTTCGAAAAGAAGAGGGTGGTAGCCGGTTGAAGTGTTGGCTAACAAGAGCAATTGCATTATGAAAATTTTCTTCATCATCATACTCTGAGTCATCTTCGTATGACTGCGGAGGATTGTCATACGAGGGAGAGTAAGATTGAGTATGTGGTGCTTGTGCTATAAGAGCAAGTGGTCCTCCGAAGTCAACACAGTTCTTGAGTACTGTAGATTCTTGTGCTTTCAATTCACCATAGAGCTTGTAAATAGATAAAGAATGGATCTTTCTATCTCCTTGGACTATCATTTTAGCAGTTGTCCAGTGTTTTCCCAAACCATTGAGAAATTGAATATTTATCTCATGGTTGCTTCAAACCGTACCAGGATTGGATAACTTAGTGACAATCAGATTGAAACTTTTGAAGGAGTCTTCCAAACTTTCACCCGCATGAGCTTTGAAATGGTTGAACTCATTAAGTGCAGTGGTGAGCTTCTTTTGTACCCTCATATAAGTTCTTGAGAACATCCCAGATCTCTTTTGCTGATTTGCAGTTTATGATAATGTCGAAGTTGTCGGGAGCAACTCCACATGAAATTTCATAAAAAGCAATAGTGTAATTTTCCATTTTGTCGAAATCATCTTTGGTGGGACGATTCAGGGTTGGTTGACCTCCTCCTAGTCTGGCTTTGGCGCCGTTGGTCTGAACTGGTGTAAGAACAGGGACACGTGGCCCTTCTTCTACAGATTTCCATACATCTCTTCCAAGTCTTCTTAGGTATCTTTCCATTCTCTGAGACCAGTGATGATATTCATTTTCCACCAATATTGGGGCTCTATTAGAACCACCAACACTATTAGAAACATTGAGAGATAATGCTTATGCCATATTTCCTTGTTTTGAAAATATATTTTTGTTTTTTTTTTAAGAAATAAGCTTCAACGGTTTAGAAGGCTTTTTGAAAATCAAAGTTTTGCTTCAAATGGCAACCACTTTGGCTCTGATACCAATTATTGAGAGAAAAACTTGAGGAACACACGAGAACAAACATTAGAACAAGTTTATATTGCGGAAATTAAAGTTTAACTCAAAGGATCATAAAGCTCAACAATAATAAAAGTTAGAGTTAGATAGTTAGATGATTAGATGCGGAAATATAAGGAAATATAAATGACAGCAAGTATTATATCAAGTATACACATAAGTTGATTCTTAACAAGTAATGCAATCAGACCAAGTTAGTAAGTGAGATCAAACTTAGTGATTAAGTCAAGACTTACTTGCTCCGAAGGAGAGGTTTATAATTCAGATTCAGTTTGGGAGAGTTTAGATAGTAAGAAGTAGATGAGAGAGTAAGTTATGAATTTCAATAGATATAAGATTCAAGATGCGTAGATGTGTTAAATCAGAAAGAGAGAACTCCTTTTTATAGAGTCTCAAAGATTACAAAATTCCTATCTGTTTAAGTTGCCATGCAAGGCACATTGGATAAAAGAGAGTACATTAAGAAAAATAGATAAAAGACTAAGACTAAGTGTTGATGACAATGATTGTGGTTGCGGTACTTGACTGCAGATGAGAGAGTGGTTGCGGATAAGGGAGAGGTTGCGGTTTGTATTAAGTTTAATACGGTCACTTCTATTTTTCAACATATTTCTCAATTAATATATAATATATTAATAAATCATAAATAACCTCTTACTCAAATATCCATCCTATCAAATTGTTCTGATGAAGGCAACCCGAGATGGACCATGCTACTACCGGGTCAAGTACATACCAATTATAGTTATGGATTAGACACCTAATCAACCAAAGGTCCCACTTAGGCAAGTGAACATGGACTTTTCTTGGTTTTGAGGATCAATAGGGATCTAAAAATATCTTGAAAAACCATCTAAAAAGTAGTAATAAAGGTGAACGGATAATATTTTGAGCATTTGATCAATAAAGGGTAAAGGAAAATGGTCTTTGCAAGTGGCATCGTTTAGCTTGCGATAATCGATGCACACACGCCAACTGGTTACCATTCTCGTAGGTATAACCTCGTTCTCTTCGTTTCTCACCACCGTCATGCCTCCTTTTTTAGGTACCACGTGCACCAGACTCACCCATTGGCTATCCGATATTGAGTAAATGATACCGACATCCAAGAGTTTGACTACCTCTTTCTTGACTACTTCTTGCATGTTCGGGTTTAATCTCCTTTGGTGTTGCACCACTAGTTTATCTCCCTCTTCCAAATTTATTTTATGTGAACAATATGAGGGACTAATGCCCTTGATATTGGTGATCTTCCATGTGATGGAATTCTTTCATTTCTTTAGTACTTCAACTAAGCTTTCCTTTTCGTGTTGTGTGAGATCAGCTGCTACGATGACTGACTTTTGTTCATTTTCTTCCAAGGATGCATACTCTAGATGTTCAGGCAAAGCTTTTAACTCAATTTTCATTTTTTTAGTAACCAAGACGTGGGCATCTTGCCATGTCATGGTGTTGCAATTTTTTCCGTCATATCAAATAAATTCAGAATGCCACGACGTGGTGTTATTACCATGTCGTGGTGCGTCTTCACTTGTTTTTTTCAATTCATTGTACTCACTCTCTTCAAGTAGCTTCTCTAATTCTTGTAACTCATGTTCAACGTCAAAATCACCTTCTTGTAGAACCATATAACCCTCAGTTTCCTTTTCCTTCCATCCTCCAAGCTCTTTCTCCAAAATTTCATCGAACACGTCTACCGAAAAAGCCATGTCATCACTTATTCTTGAATGTTTTATTGCTCTATTAACCCCGAAAGTTACAGATTCTTCTCCAACTCGAAGAAATTCTCTTATGTCTACCAAGGATCGGTCGGTGCTCAAAAAGGGCCTTCCAAGAATAATTGGTACTTGTTCGTCTTCCTCTATGTCTAAAACAATGAAATCCGCGGGAAAAACAAACTTGTCAATTTTAACTAATAAATATTCACAGTTTTCTATTGGAAACGTCACCGTTTTTTTTGCTAAGTAGATGGCCATTCGGATTGGTCTTGGTTTTGGGAGGTCAAGTTCCTTGAAGAATGAATAAGGCATTAAGTTAACACTTGCTCTCGAATCGGCTAGAGCGTTGCTTGTGGCTAGATTCCTGAATTGGCATGGAAGTTTTAAACTACCCGAATCACCCATCTTCTTTGCTAGCATGTTCAACATAGCAACTGAGCATGTTTCATTTAGTACTAGTTTAGACACCTCCCACATCTTCTTTCGAGATGTTAGGATATCCTTAAGGAACTTTGCGTACTTTGGCATTTGAGTTAAGGCTTCAATGAATGGGATATTGATTTGAAGGGATTTGATGTGCTCTAGGAACTTCTTGTAGTCTTAAACATTTTTATCTTGCCTTGCTCTACTGGGAAAGGGAAGCGGTGGGCGATATGGCTTAACGAATTCAACAATTTTGTTTTCAGGTGCTCGCCACATCGTGGAGACTGTTTAGTACTTTTTTCTTGACTTGATTCTTTCCCTTCCTGCTCATCATCTGGTTTATTATTGTTAATAGGAGTTAGATGGGTATCAATTTTCCCACTTCTCATTGTAATGGCCTGGATGTGAGCTCCTCTTGGATTTTTTTCCGGCGTTTCCTGGAAGTGTGCTCGATAATCTTTCGTTGAATTGCTTTGATAGTTTCCGGATCTGTTGCTCAATGTTCTTGATTGTAGTTTGCTGATTTCTAATTATTGCTTGGGTATCTTCATGTCTCTTTTCTGATGAGGCAGTAAAATGAGCAAGCATTATCACAAAATCAGGTTTTTTTTTCTTTTAGGGGCCAGTTCCTCATTTTGGCAAAAGGCTTTTCTTTTTTGTTTATATTTCTCTACCTTGGCTTTCTTGCACTCATCATAAGGTACCCGCTTATTTTTGGGCTTTCTTCAATCTTCATCATAACGATCACCGCTGGAATAGCAAGCTTGGGCCTTTCGGTTTCCATTTTCATCAAGATCACAATCTCCGGTTAAATGCGGCCCGTTACAGTTTTCACACCCCACTCGTATTGCATGGATTGTTTGATCCATTTTAGTCATATTCCTATCCATTTTATGCACCATCGCTAAGACCGCCTCCATGTCATCTGAAGCAGAATTCACGACTCCCCTAGTCACATCTTGTAAAGGGTTATAATATTCTCTTGAATGTTTGGAAAATTCCTCGATTAGCTACTTGATTACGGCCGGTGCTTTCTTTGTGAGTATCCCTTGAGAATCAAAGACTTCCCTAGTTGTTACGTTTACCCCATCATATAAAATCGAGACTTCTTGTTGCACATTTAAATTTTTTTTAGGGAAATTCCTTAACAAAGCTTTGTATCACTCACATGCTTAATGCAGTAACTCTCTCACTTGTTGCTCTAAATTTGTAATAGCCTTCTTCAACTTGGAAACCTTCGATGGTGGGCAAAATTGTTGTATGAATTCTTCACACATTTTTGCCCATGTTGTTATTGTGCCTAGTGCGACTGATTTCAGTCAATCTTTTGTTCCACCTTTAAGAGTAACGGGGAACATTCTTAGTAAAACTGTCTCGTGTGGTATGTTTGGTATGTTGAAGTAGTCAGCGATATCATTGACCTCATCAATGCGCTTATAGGCATCCTCGTGGTCTTTCCCATGGAATAATATGTCCTTCAATTGAGCAAGTATGTGTCCTTTTAGTTCAAAGCTAGTTGTGTTGGGAATTTTGGGTTGCACAAGTCTCGGTCTGATGTCTTTAAGCATCCGCCTCTTGTATGCCTCCGTCGTCATGTCGACAATGTCCGTCATTTTGGCATTTGGATCGCTTTCGGATTCGCTTACTTTATCTGATTCGGGTTCGCTTTCTGTCTCGTAACCTGATTCCTTGTTATTAGGAGTCTTCTCAAATTCTTCGAATTCGCTTTCTAGAGTCCTTTGCTTGATACTCCGAGTTTGGTTGTCTTCTTCTTATAGAATTCTAACTTAGGATCGTCAAATGGTGGTATGATTGGTGTTTTTGATCCTTGGGTCATAAATCAATAAAAAAAATAAATGAAACACGTAAAAAGAGCAAAACACAAAATAAAACTCAACTGCTATGATACCACGATGTGGTGTTTATGGCCACGATTTGGTACTTCAATCAGAAGAAAACCAAAACAAAAATTTAAAAGAAAATAGACAGATTAATTCCTAATAAAATAGCAAATAAAAATTAACAAAAAATTTACCGTTTCCCAGCAATGACGCCAAAAACTTGATGTGAAAATAATTATGCACTAGTTTTAACCTACTAATTTAACTAATTATTACTCCTAAGGCAGTACACCTAGTCGAAAATAGAATAACACAAATAGTCGGGTATCGAACACAGAGAACATAATTATTAGTTAATTTTATCTACTAACTACCTAAATTACTATTTAATAAAAGAAATAGTCGAATATGTAGTTTTGTTTCATGTGATTTATTATGTTTTTATGTCATATTTGTTTCTTTGAAATGATGTCTTCACAATCTTCTCAAGTATTATTTATTCTTATAAATTTAGTGATTTGTGAGGAGACTCGGCGAGTTGGAGCTAAAACTCGCCGAGTATGATCGCGGTTTGGGCACGGGTTCGCGTCCGGACTCGGCGAGTCCAAAAGGTGGGCTCGGCGAGTCCACGCTGTTTAATGAAAC
This sequence comes from Lactuca serriola, assembly GCF_051521515.1. Classification (NCBI taxonomy): domain Eukaryota; kingdom Viridiplantae; phylum Streptophyta; class Magnoliopsida; order Asterales; family Asteraceae; genus Lactuca; species Lactuca serriola. The sequence continues at coordinate 281,720,504 of NC_136412.1, read as the reverse complement.
CCTAATTTCCAGGGTATGAGACCTATTTAAAGGGGCTTATGGCCGTCATTTTCGGCCACCAACCCCAGAGAGAACCCTAAGGAGTCTTTGAGCGTTTTGTGAGAGAGAAGAGGAAGATCCGTGACTATTTGTGGGTGTTTTTGCATATAGAAGAGGATCAAGGTAAGAGGAGACCAAAGAGGGTGCTAATCCAGTTATTCCTGAGCTCAGAGACTTCATTTGAGGTAACCATTCGTTCCTTTCTTATTCCTTGGTGTAAATCTTAGAGTTAGGGTTTCTTTGTGGAATGATCCATGGAGTAATTGGCCTCTTCTCGTGTTGGTGCTTTAGATCTGGACCCAAAGAGGTCCAGAGACTCTTTTCCCTCAAGCTTTATGAGTGTTAATGGAGGCCATGAGCTTAGAATAGCATTCTAGAGACCATATCATCAAATAAGGCCTTTGAACCTTTGCATGAGTACCAAGATAGTAACTTTACGTGATGTATGTGCTTGGAAGGACTGGATCTATGAGTTATTGGAACGGATCTGACCTCAGGAGTGAGTTTGAGTTTATGCATGGCATAGACTCGCCGAGTCCGAAGAACAGACTCGGCGAGTAGCATGAAGATTGTCCATAACCACTCAGCGAGTGGTCTTGCCGAGTTAAGGGGTTGACTCAGTGAGTCAGGGAGAGTCAGAGAGGGTTGACGGGTGGACTGAGTCAAACTGGAACTCGCCGAGTTGTTCTTGAGACTCGGCGATTTGAGTCGTGGTGGCCCCGCGATTCATGCCAGGTGGAACTCGTCGAGTTAGGGAAGTACTCGACGTGTCAAGAGAGGATCCTAGGGAGTCAGTGAACACGTATAGACTTGTCGAGTCGCTCTAGTGCACTCGCCGAGTCCGGTCAAGTTGACCGTTGACCGTTGACTAGAGTTGACCAGTGTTGACTTAATAGGGGTAGTCAACCTTAGTTGTGAAAGTGTTAATTAGAGATATATTGTGTTATAGGAGGATTATAGCTCGGGGGATCGAGCGCGAGTGATTTCCGGAATTTACGAGTTATCGAGATACGTGAGGTGAGTCTTCTCACTATACTTTACCTAGTGTGGTAACAGAGTTAAGAGACAGAGTATTATAGAGTTATATGCCAGTGTGATTGCATGTTATTATGTGTTGTGATTTATAGTGATATGTGATATGCATGATTCAGAGTTACAGAGTTGGGACTTTCGGGTCCCTAGAGTTAGGGCCAAAGGGCCCACAGAGAGTTGGGGCTGGAGTGCCCCACTGAGACACATTGACTAGAGGGTCAACAGAGTTACAGCCTCGAGTGGCTATTATGTGATTATTGTGGTATTTTGGGGAAACTCACTAAGCTTATGCTTACAGTGTTCAGTGTTATGTGTTTCAGGTACCAGTGATGACCGCGGGAAGGCGCCGGCTTGATTCGTACACACATATGGGAGTTGGATGTATTTTGATCTTGGGAGACATTGTGATTTGAAAACTTGATGTTATGACGTTTTGTGAACGAATTGTTTAATTAAAAATGTGTTTTCAAAAGTGAAAAATTGTTTTAATTTTTACGGTGTTACAAGTTGGTATCAGAGCCTAGGTTTGAGGGATTCGGGTGCACCTTCGGGCGTATCTGAACTCAAACTGAGGATTTGAGAAAATTTTTGATAATAAAACAAGTTTTCAAAAGAAGAACTTGCGAGATAAACAGAGCAGAGTCGTGTGTACGAACAGCCAGCGCTCGAACGGTGATTTCCCAAAATACCATCATTATAAGTGTTATAATATATGATGTAATATGTTATCTGATGAGCTATGATATGCATGCTAGAGTAGACTAGGTATTCTTATTAGGACTAGAGTGGCCTGATATGTGATGCCTGAGTCTAGGAGTCTTACTACTACTAATATTTCAGAGTGGTTAGGTAGCAGCGAGGAGATATTGAGAGATCTGTTGCGAGTATCATATGATTAGAGAGAGTAGAGTGCTTGGGACTTAGGACTCTGGGAGGAGGAATTGGGGTGGATGATGATGCGGTGTGGACGATAGTATTGGGCCTGTACTACTGAAGACACCGGGTCAGTGCACAGTCCAAGTAAGAATCTTTGGAGTACCAGGGAACATGTAGGATGGAGTACTCGAGTGTATGTATACTCGAGCGAGTCCCTGATATTATTCTTATGTTGTATTTCAGAGAGAGAGATCATGGTTGGGACTCGCTAGACATCAGGGACCAGTGACACGAGGGATGAGGAGATCCGTAGGATCATCCAGGAGGAGGTGGATGAGGCCATCAGGGCAGAGATACCAGAGATGTTCGGGTCTATCAAGACCACGTTGATAGAGACATTTGATGAGAAGTACGCTGCTCTTTCTGAGGCTGCTGTTGCTGCAGCCACTACAGCCATAGCTGCGACGAGGCCGCAGGGTGGTGATGCATTGCTGTTCCGAGTGTTCAGCAACACGAAACCACCGGAGTTTGACGGGACCCAGGACCCGATTGCGGCGATGAGATGGATTTCAGACATAGAGGGGTGTTTCTTCACTTGCTCATCTCCTGAGCATTTGAGAGTCCGGTTTGCGCTGAACCAGCTTCGCTTGGGGGCGAAGGACTGGTGGAAATTTGTGACGGCGCACTATACGCCTGCTGAGCTTGCAGCAGTGACCTGGGAGAGGTTCACTGCTATGTTCCGAGATGAGTACGTTCCCCAGGTGGAGAGGGAGTTTTTGGCCCAAGAGTTTCTGACCCTCAAGCAGGGTACTGAGTCTATTACTGTGATCACAAGGATGTTTCATGAGCGGGCGATGTTCTGCCCAGAGCACGTGTCCTCCGAGCAGGCACGTATGAGTCGATATTTGAGCATTCTGAGGAGGGACATACGTGAGTTCATGGCGAACTCGACGTACCGTACATTTTCCGAGCTTCAGGCAAATGCCCGGAAGAGGGAGATAGAGTTGGAGACTCAGGCTAGGGAGGAGGCTGAGTCTCAGGGGAGGGATCGGCGACTGGCGCAGTCCCAGCCGGTAGCCAAGCGGGCCAAGCCCGCCGATTCGAGATCAGCGAACCAGAGGGGCCGCACTTGTGGCAAGTGCGGCAAGAGCCACGACGGAGTGTGCAGGGCAAGGTCTTGCTACAAATGTGGCAAGGAGGGGCATATGGCCAAGGACTGCCCCAAGGGGTTTGCAGTATGTTTTCACTGCAACCAGAAGGGGATTTTGGTCGACCCGGCCAAAGTGGAGGCAGTGATGAGTTGGGAGGTGCCGAGGTCACCGTCCGAGATCAGGAGTTTCTTGGGGTTGGCAGGCTATTATCGGAGATTTATCAGGGATTTCTCCAAGATCGTCGTGCCACTCACCAGGTTAACCCGGAAGGGTATCACTTTTTCATGGGGACCAGAGCAGCAGACCTCCTTTGAGACGCTTCTCCAAAGGCTAAGTGAAGCCCCATTCTTAGCCCTCCCGGAGGGGATGGAGGACTTTGTGGTGTATTGTGATGCATCGATCTTGGGGTTGGGAGCAGTGCTGATGCAGAGAGGGCATGTGATAGCATACACATCGAGGGAGCTGAAGCCTCATGAGACGAGGTATCCCACCCACGATCTTGAGTTGGGGGCAGTGGTGTTCGCCCTCAAGATTTGGCGTCACTATCTGTACGGGGTTCGGTGTACAATATACACGGACCACAAGAGCCTGAAGTATTTGATGGATCAGCCCAACCTAAAATGCGACAGAGGAGGTGGTTGGACGTGGTCAAGCATTATGATTGTGAGATCCTGTACCACCCGGGCAAGGCTAATGTTGTAGCCGATGCACTGAGCCGCATGGCGGAGAGCACCCTGTTGCGAGATGTATGTTTGAGATTGACCGTGATAGCTTCGGTGTTGGACGCCATTCGTGGGGCACCGGCTGAGGATGTGCAGCCTGAGATGCAGAAGAAAGAGCGAGTTGTTGGGTTGGTATCGGGGTTCGTTACTGATGGTCGGGGGCTTATGATTTTTCAGGGGCGTATCTCGGTACCATTTGTGGGAGGGACGCATACCATTTTGATGGAGGAGGCTCATCGGTCGAAGTTCTCGATCCATCCTGGGGCCACCAAGATGTATTTATACCTGAGGAGGGAGTATTGGTGGCCATGTATGAAGAGGGATGTCGCATGGTTTGTTGAGAGGTGCTTAACCTGCCATAGGGTTAAGGCCGAGCACCAGAGACCGCATGGTAAGTTGCAGCCGTTGGAGGTTCCCGAATGGAAGTGGGAACAGATTACCATGGATTTTATCACCAAATTGCCAAGGACTGCTAGGGGAGTCGATGCAATTTGAGTGATTGTGGACAGGTTGACAAAGAGCGCCCACTTCCTTGCTATCAGTGAGAGCTCTTCCGCAGATAAGTTGGCAGAGATATACGTGAAGGAAGTGGTATCTCAGCATGGAGTGTCGATCTCGATTGTCTTAGACCGGGATGTGCGTTTCACTTCCAGGTTCTGGAAGAAGTTTCATGAGGAGTTGGGTACTAGGCTGCATTTTAGTACCACATATCACCCCCAGACTGACGGGCAGAGTGAGCAGACAATTCAGACGCTCGAGGATATGCTCCGGGCGTGTGTGTTGGATTTCGGGGGGGAGTTGGGACACGTATTTGCCCTTGGCAGAGTTTTCCTACAACAACAGCCATCATTCGAGCATTGGTATGCCACCCTTTGAGCTGTTATATGGGAGGAGGTGTCGGACTCCCATTTGCTGGGGTGAGGTCGGGCAGCGTGTTATGGGTAGTACAGAGATTGTGCTGCAGACGACTGAGCAGATACAACAGGTCAGGCAGAGGTTATTGACTGCTCAGAGTCGTCAGAAGAGTTATGCGGACAGACGCTGGTCCGAGCTCGAGTTCCAGGTCGGCGACTTTGTACTCCTGAAGGTCTCTCCTTGGAAAGGAGTGATCCGATTCAGGAAGAGGGGTAAGTTGGGGCCCCGTTATATCGGTCCTTTTCGGATAATTGCTAGGGTAGGCAGGGTAGCCTACCGGTTGGAGCTACCTGCAGAGTTAGGTCAGATCCATGACACTTTCCACGTGTCGCAATTGCGGAAGTGTATAGCCGATGAGTCGGTAGTGGTACCATTGGAGGATATTCAGGTGGATGCGAGCCTGAATTATGCTGAGAGACCGGTAGCAATCAGAGATCGGAAAATCAAGGTTCTGAGGAACAAGGAGGTACCCTTGGTTTTGATTCAGTGGCAGCATCGGAAGGGGTCCGAGATGACTTGGGAGCCGGAGCGTAAGATGCGTGAGCAGCATCTGGAGTTATTTGCAGAGCGAGACTTCGAGGGCGAAGTCTAGTTCTAGTGGGGGAGAATTGTAACAGCCCGGATTCCCAGGTATTATTTATTCTTATAAATTTGGTGATTTGTGAGGAGACTCGGCAAGTTGGAACTAAAACTCGCCGAGTATCATCGCGGTTTGGGCACGGGTTCGCGTTCGGACTCGGCGAGTCCAAAAGGTGGACTCGGCGAGTCCGCGCTGTTTAATGAAACCCTAATTTCCAGGGTATGAGACCTATTTAAAGGGGCTTATGGCCGTCATTTGCGGCCACCAACCCTAGAGAGAACCCTAAGGAGTCGTTGAGCGTTTTGTGAGAGAGAAGAGGAAGATCCTTGACTATTTTGGGTGTTTTTTCATATAGAAGAGGATCAAGGCAAGAGGAGACCAAAGAGGGTGCTAATCCAGTTATTCCTGAGCTCAGAGACTTCATTTGAGGTAACCATTCGTTCCTTTCTCAGTCCTTGGTGTAAATCTTAGAGTTAGGGTTTCTTTGTGGAATGATCCATGGAGTAATTGGCCTCTTCTCGTGTTGGTGCTTTAGATCTGGACCCAAAGAGGTCCAGAGACTCTTTTCCCTCAATCTTTATGAGTGTTAATGGAGGCCATGAGCTTAGAATAGCATTCTAGAGACCATATCATCAAATAAGGCCTTTGAACCTTTGCATGAGCACCAAGATAGTAACTTTACATGATGTATGTGCTTGGAAGGACTGGATCTATGAGTTATTGGAATGGATCTGACCTCAGGAGTGAGTTTGAGTTTATGCATGACATAGACTCGCCGAGTCCGAAGAAAAGACTCAGCGAGTAGCATGAAGATTGTCCATAACCACTCAGCGAGTGGTCTTGCCGAGTTAAGGGTTGACTCAGTGAGTCAGGGAGAGTTAGAGAGGGTTAACGGGTGGACTGAGTCAAGCTGGAACTCGCCGAGTTGTTCTTGAGACTCGGCGAGTTGAGTCGTGGTGGCCTCGCGATTCATGCCAGGTGGAACTCGTCGAGTTAGGGAAGTACTCGACGTGTCAAGAGAGGATCCTAGGGAGTCAGTGAACACGTATAGCCTCGCCGAGTCGCTCTAGTTCACTCGTCGAGTCCGGTCAAGTTGAACGTTGACCAAAGTTGACCAGTGTTGACTTAATAGGGGTAGTCAACCTTAGTTGTGAAAGTGTTAATTAGAGATATATTTTGTTATAGGAGGATTATAGCTCGGGGGATCGAGCGCAAGTGATTTCCGGGATTTGCGAGTTATCGAGATACGCGAGGTGAGTCTTCTCACTATACTTTACCTAGTGTGGTAACAGAGTTAAGAGACAGAGTATTATAGAGTTATATGCCAGTGTGATTGCATGTTATTATGTGTTGTGATTTATAGTGACATGTGATATGCATGATTCAGAGTTACAGAGTTGGGACTTTCGTGTCCCTAGAGTTAGGGCCAAAGGGCCCACAGAGAGTTGGGGCTGGAGGGCCCCACTGAGACACATTGACTAGAGGGTCAACAAAGTTACAGCCTCGAGTGGCTATTATGTGATTATTGTGGTATTTTGCGGAAACTCACTAAGCTTATGCTTACAGTGTTCAGTGTTAAGTGTTTCAGGTACCAGTGATGACCACGGGAAGGCGCCGGCTTGATTCGTACACACATATGGGAGTTGGATGTATTTTAATCTTGAGATACATTTTGATTTGAAAACTTGATGTTATGACGTTTTGTGAACGAATTGTTTAATTAAAAATGTGTTTTCAAAAGTGAAAAATTGTTTTAATTTTACCGTGTTACAAAGAGAAAATATAATATTACCACAAGAGACAATAATTACAATTGGTGATGCATTATTTTCATCCAATCATCAAGAAAGTTATTATGTTTTAAGGATATTCGGTATATCGGATATCATACTGAAACAACTAATTATGATAATAAAGAGTATCTCAATATTACAAAAATGATATATATGGTAAGAAAAGTCTTTTGGAAAAATTAACTGTATTCTCCTCCAGATTGCGTTATACAAATATTAGAATGATTGAATATCGTGCTATTGAAAATAAAAGCTATGATAACACCTTCAAAGTTTTGCATGACCGTTTGGGCCATCTCGGATCAATTACGATGTGTAGAATAATTGAAACTTCAAGTAGTCATTCCTTGAAAAACCAAAAGATTTTTCAAGCTAATGAATTTTCTTGTGTTGCATGCTCTCAAGGAAAATTAATTTATCGTCCATCATTGAACAAATTTGGGTATGAAAGTCCTAGTTTCTTAGAAAGAATCCAAGGAGATATATCTGGACCAATTCATCCACTATGTGGACCATTTAGATATTTTATGGTTTTATATGACGCCTCAACTACATGGTCACACGTGTCCTTCTTATCTAGTCATAATCTCGCTTTTGCAAGATTACTTGCACAAATAATCCTCCTAAGGGCACATTTTATAGATTACCCAATTAATAAAATTCGACTTGACAATGTTGTAGAATTTACATCACAAGCTTTTAATGACTATTTCATGTCGATTAGGATAACTATTGAACGTCAAGTTGCATATGTTCATACACAAAATGGTCTAGCTGAGTCGTTACTTAAACACCTTCAATTAATTGCAAGACCATTAGTAATGCATTTTAAACTTCCTACATCAACATGGGGACATGCAATTTTACATGTTGCATCACTTATACACATCATGTCAACTACTTATCATAATTTCTCTCCTATTCAACTGGTTTGTGGTCATGAACCAACTATTTCCCATCAAAGGACATTTGGATGTGCAATTTATGTACCCATTTCCCCACCTCACCGCACAAAAATGGGTCCTCAAAGAAGAATGAGAATTAATGTTGGATATAAATCTCCATCTATAGTAAATATATTAGAACCATCAACTGAAGATTTATTTACAACTAAATTTGACGATTGTCATTTTAATGAATCGGATTTTCCAATATCAGGAGGAGGAATAAAGAAGCTGGAAAATAAAATCTCTTGGAATGAATTATCACTTTCATTTTTAGATCCTCATTCAACTCAATGTGAACTTGAGTGAAAAGATAAATCATTTACAAATATAACAAATCAATTGCCAGATGCATTTACTGACCCTAAGAGAGTAGCAAAGTCTCATGTACCAGCTGTATATGATCAAATTAGAATTGATGTCCCAGAAGGAAAAAAAAATACAATTGCAAATGAATCTTAGGCACACCTAAATCATGGAAGACCAGCCGGTTCCAATGATAAAAATCCTCAAAAAGGAAAGGGAGCAAATATAATTGATAGTCCAAAAGAGAAAACATAATCTCTTGAAAAGATTAGTGAAGCTCTAGAAGAGTCCAATGACATAACAAAAGAAACTAAGGTACCTAAAAAATGAAAATGAAGAGATCTCAATAAATTATGTCATGACAGGAATAATGGAACCAAAGTAAGATAGACATCGACGATAATTCGTAATATCATGTTGCGTGCAAGATTATGGAAGAAAATGAGGATCTTGAACTGAATCTATAGAGGAATGTAAAAATAGAAAAGAATGGACAAAAAATAAAAGATGCAATCATTAAAGAGCTTAATTCTGTTACTCAACGAAATTTTTTTGGACCAGTAGTTCATACACCAAATGGAGTAAGACCAGTGGGACACAAATGGGTATTTGTGCGTAAAAGAAATTAGAAAAATGAAGTTTTGAGATATAAAGCAAGACTTGTTACACATGGTTTTACCCAAAGGCCCATAATTGATTATGAAGAAACATACTCTCATGTGTCTGTTTCACCCAAAGGCCCAGAATTGATTATGAAGAAACATGCTCTCTTGTGGTTGTTGCAATTACATTTCAATATCTAATAAATTTGGCAACACATGCAAAACTAAAGATGCATTTAATAGATGTATTTACCGCCTATTTATATGGTCACTTGAGAATAATATTTATAAGAAAATCCCAAATAGGTTTAAGGTGCCAGAAGCACAAACTTTTAACTTTCGAGACGCATACTCGGTAAAATTAAATAAATATTTGTATGTATTGTAACAATCCGTCCATATGTGGTTCAATTATTTAAGTACATTTTTGTTGAAAGAGGGCTATAAAAATGATCCGATAACATCATGTGCATTCATAAAAAGATCAGGAATAGAATATGAGATTGTTAGGGTGCAAAGTCATGCTTGGATGTAATGTTTTAGGCTTTCCTCTTTGTATGTGTAAATGGGTTGAGTCTTTTCCTATAAATAGGAAGTGAGTGACTCCCATTAAAGTAAGAATGTAAGAGTCCATTTGGAGTGTTAGACTAGAGAGAGAATTTGTATACAAACCCATTTGTATAATCTTTCTAGATCTAATAAGAGCTTACAAAGATTTATTTACTCCTTGTGTTCTTGAATTTTGTATGATGAATCACTAGATCTTTCTAATTCCGCACATGCCATCATAATCAACACCACTACAATTGGTATCAGAGCGGATGTTCTTGATTTCATCAAGAATTGATCCTTGATGGCGATTTTTGATTTGGTGATTCTTCATGTTCTTATGGATCTTCGTGATTAGAGTGTTTTTGTGTTCTTGAAGTCGAATTTTTCCTTGATTTGATCCATAAGTCGACTTTCTCTCTCTAGAATACTTGTTTGTACCACTTTCTCTCACTAGAAATTAGTTCATATTAACTTTCTCTCTCTAGAGATCTACTTGATTTACACTTTCTCTTTCTAGAAAACTCAAGTTCATAACATTTGATTCAAAAGAAAAGAAGCAATTATGGAGCAATGGTTGGTTCGAAATGAAAGTTTTATATACATATACACTTCTTTTGAATGCATTCTTTATCAATTGACTGTTGGATCGCAAAGTGAAGATGCACTTATGTCAAATGGAGAAAGGGATAGAAAGGGAGATTACATTGGTTATCCAATTTATCAAAACAAAGATTTGTTTGATCAATTGATTACAACATATCAAGAACGACGAAGAAATAAGAGGAATGGTGAAGTCATAAAAGGAATTCCTCTTGCTAATTGTAAACCGGGAAGAAATAGACTTGAATATTATGCAAATTGTCGTGAAGCGATGTTCATCGTGTTCATGATGTTCAAGGAAAAGAAGTTCAAAACGATGGAGTTCAATGTGATGTTCTTGATGTTCAAGAAAAAGGAGTTCAAGTTGATTCTCAATATGAAAAAGTTTTTTGCTCAATTGGAGTTCAAACTGATGATATTTTGTGTTCTTGTGATTCGTTTGAAGGAATGATTCCTTATCGGAAGCCGGTGATCCAAGAAAATCACAAGTATCAAACTCCAAAAGATTTGATTCAAACTCAAAATATTCATGTTGTTGAAAGTGGGTTTGTTCATGAAGTCAAGTCTTCAAGATGCAAAAAGATGAGAAAGAAAAAGAAGAAGAAGATGAATCGGAAAAACAAGCGGGTTTACTCACAAAAATCGTCATATGTTGTGAAGCCAAAATCCGTGAAGCAAATTTGGGTTCCAAAGCAACAATCTCCAAAGGTTGCATTGAATTTGAAGTCAAAACCCAAAAGTGTTGATGGTTCTTTTGAAGATGTTCTTGGATCGACGAAGAACACGAAGAACGAGTTGTACATCTCGCATGGTGGGTGGTACAATGTTCGATTTGGAGATTTTCTCATTCCGACAAAAGAACCAAGATCTTCCAAATTTGATTTGTTCGTTGAAAATGGATCTCGATTCGTCAAAAAGGTATCACAAATTCTCAAATGGATTCCAAAACGTCCATGATTTTGATTCGTATTTTGCGTTTTTCATTTTTGATCGATTTGCTTCATTGGATCTAATCTGTTTAAATCCCTTTGTTTGATCCAATTATTTTTGTTTAGATCAAAACATAATTCAAACTCATTTGTTTCTATTTCGAAATTACTGTTCATTGATTCAAGCCCAACTAAACATATTGAATCTGTTACTATTCATCAATCCACTTTAGTGAGCCCAAATTCAATCACAACTTAGAGAAGTCTTTGATTTAGTCACACGCTTTCAAATGATCGATATCTATGATATTCTTCATCTTTCGCTCTTCGTCTGCACATTCCGATCTATAAAAGTCATTCATTGATTTTCTTTCGGTTTCTAATAATCACTTCTATGAATCGATGAATATTGGTTATGATTCTAAAGTTGTGAATCGATATTTTCCTTTATATCAATGATGATCATGTTATGATTTTGAAACCGGAAACTGATATTTAGATCTTATTAATCTTGGACAAGAAAGTGATGAACAAGTGATGAAGAATAGTTCGAATAACTTATTTGATCTGAAAATCAGTGATAGAGTCATGAATTTGGTGTTTCTTATCCTTTGATTTTGAAAAGTCAAACACAGCAGAAAGTCAAAATCGAAATTTATGGGTTAATTCAATGAATTAGATGTCAAAATCAGTTGATACAAGTTTAACAGAGGCTATGAATGTTGAATTCTTACTCGATTTGGAATTTAATTTCGAAATTAGTTGGGTTCATAAACGTGATGTTGAACACGGTGCGTTGTTCATGTTCGCATCTTGAAAGCGATTGCGAAATCGATGTTTGGAGTTTAGATTTTGGAATGGATTCGCTTTTGGATGACGAGTTGGAATGATCGAGATTGAAAAACTGATTCAGAAAACTCGATTTTGGGATTCGCTTTTGGTAAAAGTTGCGAAATCGATTTTGAGTTTGATTTACTGGAAACTGGATTTGGAAGTTGATGTTTGGAGTCGATTTCTTGCCTGGATGTTGATGTGAGGTTCTTTGATGATATCGATTTGAGTTGTTGTGGTTAATAGATGATTCGCATCTACAGGGAAGCAACAATTATGAATGTTTAATTGAAGGATTGGAGTCGATATTGGAACAAAATGAACTGGGAACGAAGAACAGATGACGAAAAATCAAGAAATGAAGGGTATATGGTGAGTTTTTGGAGTCGAGGATCTATAGATTGTGTTCGCATCTATAGAATGCGAAGGAGAAAATGTTCTCACGAATTGTGTTTGTTCAAATGATTTGAGAATTGGTTTGATTTTGAGTTCACATATGAATCTTGTTTGGGTTCGCATCTGCAATGTTGGTTCAGTTCGCATTTGGAGTCAAAATGCGAAATCATCTCATTTATGATTCGCATTTGGTGTGAATGCAGTTTGCATTTGGTGTTTAGATCATAGGTTTTTGAGAATCATCGAGAAAATGTGCAGAGGGTCAAAATGCGAAATCAAAAAGTAAGGAACGTGAGAAATCTTTTACAATTAAATGAGTGGGGAAGAAAGCAAAAAGTTTCAGATTTGACCCCTTATATTTTTGCGAAATGCCACAAGTAGTCCAACTTCGCATGATTGGAGAACCAAAGGGAAAAAGATTCGAAAACAGTCCCTGGAGTTTCGCATTTTTGGAAATAAATACCCAACTTCGCAAATAGCAATAAAAGCTGAGAAATTACAACATTTTCAGTTCTGGTCCTTGCAGTTTGTGCGAATTAACGCTTTATGCCCGGTTTCGCAAATGGGCTAGAGTTTCGCATATTTGACTGTTTTTGACACAACGGGTCCCTGCAAGTTTCAAAAAGTGACAATTTCTACCAGGATTTTGAAAAATCTTGCAACTTTCACCCAAAAAGTCAAAAATTTTCATAAATTGGAAATTTTTTGTGGTTTTTTCGTGATTGTTTTTCCGTGCAAGATTTTTGGTACACATCAAGGGGGAGTATCGTGAAGATTATTCCTCGGGCGCTTCTCATCCTTAGTGGGTTTTATAATCATTTTTTGATTATAAAAAGGGGGAGAATGATGGGTATTCAAAGCTTCTCGGGTTTTTCGAATATTCATTTGCGGATTTGAAGACCGGTGTTACTTCGAGGGGGAGTTTGGTCTTGATCGCGCTAGCTCATTGGAGATTAAAGTCGGACATCCAATCCTAACTTTGAGGGGGAGAATGTTAGGGTGCAAAGGCATGCTTAGATGAAATGTTTTAGGCTTTCCTCTTTGTATGTGTAAATGGGTTGAGTCTTTTCCTATAAATAGGAAGTGAGTGACTCCCATTAAAGTAAGAATGTAAGAGTCCATTTGGAGTGTTAGACTAGAGAGAGAATTTATATACAAACCCATTTGTATAATCTTTCTAGATCTAATAAGAGCTTACAAAGATTTATTTACTCCTTGTGTTCTTGAATTTTGTATGATGAATCACTAGATCTTTCTAATTCCGCACATGCCATCATAATCAACACCACTACAAAGATAATTGTGTTTATGTATATGATCTGAACATAAATGGAACTCGTGGTGAATTGGAAAATGCCATTTCTTGTTTGAAAGAAAAAATTGAAATAAAAGATCTTAGTAAAACAAAAATTTTGTTTGGGTCTTCAAATTGAGCACACCGAAAATGGAGCTTTTGTACATCAATCCAGTTATCTTGAAAAGATTCTTAAAAGGTTTTATATGTATAACTCACATCCATTGAGTAACCCAATGGTCGTAAGGCACTTAGATGCCAAAAGGATCAATTTCGACCTTGTGAAAAACATGCAAAACGTCTTGGTCCTGAAGTACCATATCTAAGTGTTATTGGTGCACTAATGTATCTTACTAATAATACAAGACTTGGTATATCCTTTGTTGTCATCTAATTAGCAAGATATAGTTCTTGTGCAACCAGAAGACGTTGGAAAAGAGTCAAACACACTCTTTTGGTATCTTTGAGGTACTACGACAACCTAAAATTTTTATTCTTGTAAAAGTCAACCTCCTCATTTTAATCTATCTTATTTAAATAGATTTAACTCCTAACTTGTTTTAAAACTTTAAAATTGAAGAGTTGTTGAATTAGAAGTGAGATATAAAGAACATTTTTCCAAACTGAGAAACATCGCGTGGGGACCGCAAATGAAGCTAGGACCGCAAACACACTCCGCGTCGTAAACATGCCTCGCAACCGTGAACCAACCTCGGACCGTCAACCTTCGGTTTACGGCCGTGATCTCACCTTTGGCCATGGACACCTCGGTCGTGAACTCCTTAAGGTCCTACACTCTTCCTTATATATAGATTTAACCATAATTTTCTTCACTTCTCTTCTTCTGGCAGCAATTACTCAATTCTCTCTCAAGTATCATTAACCAAAAACCTCCCCTTTCCTACAGAACGTGCGAAATCTTCCTAGAAACTTGTAAGAATCACACTTTGATCTTGAAATCAGCTTCCAAACACTTTCAAATCTTCACACTTTGGGCCGTGAACTCAAAAACACTTGGTGTTCTTGGGCCGTGAACACCCAGCTGGCCGTGAACCCTTCTTGCAACCTTCAAACTTGCTTCTAATACCTTTATTGTAAGTTATACTTATAGATTAGATTTAATTCCTGTCATTCATATGATAATATTCATTAATAGAATATGTATATGTTGCATAAATTGCTATTTAGGTCTTCTTTTTTTCCCAGGATCTAACTAGTGGAAAACATCCTAAACTGAACCTTCAATTGAATCCACAAATAAGGTGAGTTCATACCCCTGTATTTTCATAGTTTTTACTGTTTTAAGGGAAGGGGGATACAAGTAAAACACAAGATTGCTTGTGTTTAAAAACATAATTTACTTATTATGTTTTCTTACTGCTTAAACGTATTTGAATTTGAAACTTGTTAAAATCGTAGAAATCAACTTATAAAATGTAATAGCTATGGTTTATGGATCATAGGAACTATTTTACAAAAATTCAGGTTAAAACATGGAAATGAACTTATAAACATGGTTTATGAAACAAAAGGAAATCTTTTCACAAAATTACTTGTTAATTATAAAAAGGTTTTACATTTTATGTAAATAATTAATGCAGGATTGTGAACCACTCGATGTACCACTCAGGGTACACGTTAGAATCTTAATTATAACCAGACTCTTCTTAAGGGAGAGCGTGAAGTGGTGTATAGATCTTTACGGGACTAACTTTGCATTAGTATGGTTATAATCAATATTCACAAAAGTATTAACTAATTATTTACATAAAGATATACTTTTCCTAAACTTTCCCAAGGGATACTAACTATATGATTTCTCAGTATATACAATAGGGTTAGATAAAATTGAATTCTGATAGACAATGGAATGTGTGACTTCCGCCTCATTTCCTATTCCTTGTTTGATTGTGGGCTTAGGGTAGATTCACCCATTCAATTGTCTATTCGATCTTGGTATTATACAACTCGTGTGTAATAAGTGATCATAGGAGGGTAGTATCGTCATGTTGAGTTTTCAGGGTAATTACATGTAACGCCAGTAGATTGGGCTAGTCAATTTAGAGAAGATAAGCATCAAAGTGACTTTTTAATAAAAGATTATTTAGGACAAATAATCTTAACTAGGTTTTAGTGGTCGTGACAAGGATTCCAGATATATAAAGAATGCCGAAATTCGAGTTATAACGAAGAAGTTATGGCCTGTCGAAGTTTCGCGACAGAACCGACATGACACAACGTGACGTAAAAAGTGAATTTACGTTAGAGCGATATTTAGCCTTAGCGATATAAATAAAAGTCGTATAATACGTTGAAACGAGAGTGTGCATAAAAAAAACGTCCAAATCTGACTTCGTATGAGGAAGTTATGATTTTTCTAAGTTTCGACTTAGCGGTATACAACCCAAATCTCGGAATAGAGATCGAGTGATATTTGGCCGAAAAAATCTAAACAAGAATCGAATATATCATCGATAGTAGTCCAACGGTGAAAAGACAGACGAAAACGGATGTCAGATGAAGAGGTTACGATTTTATAACGGAGTTTTCCTGTCCCGGCCTACTAAAAATAATGTAATAAAAATAAATTCAAAATTAACCGATGGAGTCAAAATGAAAGTTGTAGATCTTAGTCTCACCTACGCGTGGATATAAAGAACGCCGAAAACGGAGCTCGTATAAGGAAGATATGATTTTATGAAGTTTTTAAATAATTAAAATATATAAATAAAATTATTTATTCGGATAATACCCGAATCCGTGACTCAGCCGATCTGATCCACCCGGTACGCCCCGCGTACTAGGATTACGCCAAGCGTACATGTCGACGAGGCGTTACGCCCCGTGTAAACTTTGGTTACGCCCAGCGTAACCCGATGATCAGCAACCTATAAATAAGATGTGAGGGCTGCCGATTTTGTTGCTAATTTTCTTTCTTCATGCCTTTTTTTTCTTCTACTTTGCAAGAATTACCCCTAACCCTATTATATCAATCATGACACCCGAAGCAAGTCTCGAAGCCCTGAAGATCCCGAGAAAAATAGTTTTCGAGCCAAAACTCTGCCCGCGTGAAGCCCGGTTTTGGAGAAAACGTCCCAATTTTATCGAAAAATATTATTTTAAGAGACGAGGTGTTGTCCAATCATCGCCTTATCAAGTTAGTGTGTAGTTACTTTCTTCTAACACATAAATATGAAGTATTTGCTATGAAATACGTGCTATGTTTTATGTATTGTTTGTTTATTTGAGATGGGTGTAGAATGGATGTTTTATACAGGTTTTTAGTGATTTAAACCGTATATGTATTTTATATCTACAAATATGTTGGGGAGAACATGGGTAGATGAAATATTTGGTGACTATGAGACATAGTGCTTATTGTGTAAACCCTGGTGACTATGAGACGTAGTGCCTATTGTATAAACCCTGGTGACTATGAGACGTAGTGTCTATTGTGTAAGCCCTGGTGACTATGAGACGTAGTGCCTATTGTATAAACCTTGGTGACTATGAGACGTAGTACCTATTGTGTAAAACCTGGTGACTGTGATACATAGTGCCTATTGTATAAACCCTGGCGACTATGTGACATAGTGCATGTTGTATAAACCGTGGTAGCAAATGGACTTTGTGTCAATTCCTTAGGCCTATCCTTAGGAATAAACGAATAAAGGATAGTTGATTCTTAGGGTAAATCCTTAAGAAATAAAGGAGATAATGGGGATGGGTAATTTGGATTAATTGATTGATTGATTGATTGATGATTGAATAGAATAATTATATTATTATGGGTCGAAAACCCTATATGCTCACCAGGCTCCCAAGCCTGACCCACTCAGTTTTCTTTGCATTATAGGTAATGGCACAAGAGTATAAGTTGGTGGACTTGACGAGAGATTTTGGATTATAGATCTGTAGTTATAAATAACTGTTGTAAGGTCTATCTTATATTGTTTATGCTTTTGGTCTATAATGGAACATGACATCCTGAGATTTTATTATTTAATGAAAATACATTTCTTTAAAGAAATGCTTTGCAAAATTCTTATCATATTCTGTTTTAGGAACAAATTCCGCAACTCTTTTAATCAAAGGATTACTCTGATTTTATAAAACAAAGCATAAACAAATTGGTCTTTTCTGGCCGTGAAAATGGGGGTGTCACAGTTGGTATCAGAGCATTAGTTTAAGCGAACTAGGAATTTGTAGTGTTTCTAGACTTAAACTTAGAATGCTAAGTGAAGAGTGTGAGATGAGTGTCTGTCATATTGTTTGTTCGAATCTATGGTCTGTTGCCGACCAAATCTTGAAACCTTATGTGTTTAGGATTCTAAGCGTACGACTACGATATTAGAACTAGCATGTAAACGTTTCGGAGTGATAAGGATGATTTGAATATCTACTGTGAATGAGGATCTAAAATCACCTTATTCGGTGTATAGATCAAAAATGGAAAGAACCAGGTGTGGAGCTGGAAACGTGAACGAAAACAGGAATCGACCACCTGTAGCTGAGCAAGTAGTTTTTGTAGCAGCAGTACCTAAGCCAATGACAATGGTTGGGGTACAAGCGATGATTCAAATGATGCTGGATTGTCAGATGGAGGAAACTAAATGTATGCTTCAGCAAAATCATGAAGAACTTTCAATACAAGTTGAAGAGCCCGAAGTGAATGGAGGGCGGTCAGAAGGAGGAAACTTAAGTGGAATTATCGGTCAAGCCGACCCACCGTTAGTTCGACGGAACAATCTGGATGGAGGAAATGAAGAACGTGGATGCAAGTACAAGGATTTCATGGCATCCAAACCACCATGTCTAGCTGGAAGCCCGACACCAGTGGGAGTTATGGATTGTATCTCCGAGATGGAGACGATGTTTAAAAGTTGCGAGTATAGCAACAGACAGAAGACCGCTCTTGTGATTCCTCTGTTAAAATATGGAGTGCTAAGCTGGTGGAAGCTATTGGCTGGTTCTATGCCCAAGGGGGAAGCTTGCAAGATGGCGTGAGAAGATTTTGGGGTGCAACTAAAGATGCAATACTGCTCTGAGAAGGATCTTCTGGAAATCAATAATGAGTTCCAGAATCTGAAAAGGGGAAGGTTGAGCGTCACCGACTACGCTACTAGTTTTATGGATAAAATGAAGCTTGTTCCCTACCTACTTCCAACGGAACTTTCCAAGGTCAAAAAGTTTGCCCTCATATTACCAGCGGACTTTGGTCCGATGCTCAAGCAAGCGACCACTCTGAAAGCCGCCATTTGGGCTGTTAGGAATGTTGAGACTCAGATAAGAGAGAAAGGTCTGGAGAGAGTTGAAGTTGGAGAGAAAAGGAAGCATGAGAGATCTTCAATGATCAACAAAGAAAGCAAATTCTCGAAATATAGGGGAAGAGTTGAAGCTAAGTGGTGCGAGAAGTGTAAAAAGAAACACTTCGGGAAGTGTAGCGAGGAGATGACTTGCTACAAATGTGGGAAGACAGGGCATTATGTCAACAAGTGCACATCCAACAAAAAGGTGTGCTATGGGTGTAACAAAGAAGGGCATATTTCTAGAGACTGCCCAAAGAAAAACACATCGTCACAGCCAAGGGCATTCCACATGATCCTCGATGAAGCAGACAATCACGCGAGGAATTAAGGATGAGGATTTTATATCCAAAGACCAAGTTATGAAGTAGCAAGGCGAATAGTAACTTGTGGTTTAGCCTACTAGAGGCATAGTATAGGGTGAACTTGAACCTTTATGTAATCATTTCAAGAAATAATATAAACCCTGGTTTTGATATCTATGTGATATTTATGGTTTTAATATCTGATGTGTTAAATGATTGTGTATTTCTGTATGGTGACTTGGTTAGACTGAGAGACAATACTTGGGGACGAGTATGATTATGTGTGAATAGTAGCAGAGATCTATACTACTGGAAGCACAAGACTCACGCTTGGATCAGGGAAAGTCGCAAGGTTACCAAGAAGCTAGTGATTTGGTCTCGTTTTATTCAAGTATGCCGTTACCATTGTTTCGGTAATGACTAAGAAGATGATTGATATTCTGACCCTAGTGGTCATATCAAATTGATTCCGACTACGATGAGTTTTTTACGTGGTTCGGAGAACCATGTTAGATGTAGCATCTTACACAAGCCGGAAAATTGAAATCAAAGCGAACAATTGTATCGTGCTCGTTGTTAAAGAAGTTAGTAGCTAGAAATGCTACATGCTAAAATGTGATTATATCACATTAGAATATGAAGGAAGGTATATTCCATTCTAGAATTTGACTCTAAGAGACTTGAGTCTAAGTGTTGCATCATACAATGAGAGATCATTTGAGCATGACCTATCGGTCTGTTACAATAGATAAAGGAAAGTACTTATCCTAAGAAGACGAAGGAGTCCTCAATAAGGATTTATTTTGTAACTCGTAGGTTACGAATGAAAGTCCAACATAGTATGAAGAGCAGGTGCAAGATTGAGCATCGCCTGCGATCAAGAAGTCCAAGAGTTAGATACTCATTCGAAGAAACATCGAAGTTAAGGATATTACTTAAGATGGAAAGATAACGTATGAAATCATTATACAAGCCCTATTTCCGTTGATGATTCTGGGACGTTATCATTCTAAGGGGGAGATAATAGTAACGCCCGTAGATCCGGGCTAGTCAATTTTGAGAAGATAAGCATCAAAGTGACTTTTTGATAAAAGATTATTTAGAATGAATAATCTTAACTAGGTTGTAGTGGTCGTGACAAGGATTCCAGATATATAAAGAATGTCGAAATCTATACGAAGAAGTTATGACCTGTCGAAGTTTCGCGACAGAACCGACATAACACAGCGTGACATAAAAATTGAATTTACATTAAAGAGATATTTAGCCTTAGCGATCCAAATAAAAGTCGTAGAATACGTTAAACCGAGAGCATACATAAAAAGAACGTCCAAATCTGACTTCGTATGAGGAAGTTATGATTTTTCTAAGTTTCGACTTAGCGGTAAACAACCCAAATCTCGGAATAGAGATCGAGTGATATTTGGCTGAAACAATCTAAATGAGAATCGAAGATCTCATCGATACTAGTCCAACAGTGAAAAGACAAACGAAAACGGACGTCAAATGAAGTGGTTGTGATTTTATAATGGAGTTTTCCTCTCCCGACCTACTAAAAATAATATAATAAAAATAAAGTCAAAATTAACCAACGAAGTTAAAATGAAAGTTGTAGATCTTAGTCTCACCTATTTGTGGATATAAGCAACATAAAAAATGGAGCTTGTATGAGGAAGATATGATTTTCTGAAGTTTTTATATAATTAAAATATATAAATAAAATTATTTATTTGGATAATACCCGAATCCGTGACTCAGCCGATCTGATCTACCCTGTACGCGTAGCGTACATGTCGACGAGGCGTTACACCCCACGTAAACTTTGGTTACGCCCAGCGTAACCCGATGATCAGCACCCTATAAATAAGATGCAAGGGTTGTCGATTTTGTTGCTAATTTTCTTTCTTCACCCCTTTTTCTTTCTTCTACTTTGCAAGAATTATCCCCTAACCCTATTATATCAATCCCGACACCCGAAGCAAGTCCCGAAGCCCCGAAGATCCAGTGAAAAATAGTTTTCGAGCCAAAACTCTGCCCGCGTGAAGCCCGGTTTTGGAGAAAACGTCTCGGTTTTATCGGAAACGATTATTTTAAGAGACGAGGTGCTGTCCGATCATTGTCTTATCAAGTGAGTGTGTAGTTACTTTCTTCTAACACATAAATATGAAGTATTTTCTATGAAATACGTGCTATGTGTTATGTATTGTTTGTTAATTTGAAATGGGTGTGGAATGGATGTTTTATACATGTTTTTAATGATTTAAACTGTATATGTATTTTATATCTACAAATATGTTGGGTAGAACATGGGTAGATGAAATATTTGGTGACTATGAGATGTAGTGCCTATTGTGTAAACTCTGGTGACTATGAGACGTAGTGCCTATTTTATAAACCCTGGTGACTATGAGACTTAGTGCCTATTGTGTAAACCCTGGTGACTATGAGACGTAGTGCCTATTGTATAAACCCTGGTGACTATGAGACGTAGTGCCTATTGTGTAAACCCTGGTGACTATGAGACGTATTGCCTATTATATAAACCCTGGCAACTATGTGACGTAGTGCCTGTTGTATAAACCGTGGTAGCAAATTGACTTTGTGTCAATTCCTTAGGTCAATCCTTAGGAATAAACAAATAAAGGATATTTGATTCTTAGGGTAAATCCTTAAGAAATAAAGGAGATAATGGGGATGGGTAATTTGGATTAATTGATTGATGATTGAATATAATAATTATATTATTATGGGTCGAAAACCCTATATGCTCACCAGGCTCCCAAGCCTGACCCACTCAGTTTTCTTTGCATTACAGGTAATGGCACGAGAGTATAAGTTGGTGGACTTGACGAGAGATTTTGGAATATAGATCAGTAGTTATAAATAACTGTTGTAAGGTCTATCTTATACTGTTTATGCTTTTGGTCTGTAACGGAACATGACATCCCGAGATTTTGTTATTTAATGAAAATACATTTCTTTAAAGAAATGCTTCGATAAATTCTTATCATATTTTGTTTTGGGAACAAATTCCACAACTCTTTTAATCAAAGGACTACTCTAAATTTATAAAACAAAACATAAACAAATCGGTCTTTTCTGGTCGTGAAAATAAGGATGTCACATTACATGTTCAGATAGGGTTACTGATAAACAAAACTGGGTATCATTAAGCTAAGTATGGTAATTATAATTGTGCTTCTCGGTCTTGGAGTGTTAAAGACTACAAATCGGTTTTATAGAAATATAGGATTTTCTATGGTTTACATCGTTATTTTGGAATAGAAACTTATTTACAAAAAGGTTTAATATTTATTATTAAACTAGTATTACATAAAGGACCTTTATGGTTAATTCTATAATTCCTTAGTTTATACATTCAAATTATATATAAATAATATTCGATAGGCAGTGGAATGTATGTCTGTTGCTTGTTTGGTTGTGGGTAAAGGGCAGATTCACACATTCAATTGTCCGTTCGATATTAGGTTATATATAGTTAGTATAAACTAAGTGATTATAGAAGGAACTATTGTGGTTACCATTTTATCAGAGATTCGTTAATGTTAATTATGTAATTATTTGATGAATACATTAGGATTATATATAATAAAGATCCGGTAGACAGTGGAATGTGTGACTTCCGCCTCATTTCCTGTTCCTTGTTTGGTTGTGAGCTTAGGGCAGATTCACACATTCAACTTTCTAATCGATTTGTATTATATATAATTAGTATTCACCGAATGATTACAGAAGGATTAACTACAGTCATCTTACTTATTAAGAAAATATAGGATTTTCTTAAGAGACGTTTTCATTATAAAGGATCAACTAAATGAATGTTAAAAGTACTTAGTGAATACGTCAAGGTTTGATACATGAGGATCCGAGAGATAGTGGGATGTGTGGATTCCGCCTCATTTTCTGTTCCTTGTTTGGTTGTGGGCTTGGGGCAGAACCACACAGTTGACTATCTATTCGATCTGAATGTATATGACTTGTATTCACTAAGTACTCGTAGAAGGAACAATCATGAGTTGTTGCTTCTTGGCATTCTGTTAAACAAACTTTAGTTGTTGCTTCTTCTAACCATGCAAAGACTATAATATGAGGTAAGCCATGAATGTATTTGTTTAAGAAATTTAACTCATCACATTTATGAGAATTATGGTCTAACTTCTAACAGGGATGTTCCAACCATACTATATAAAGACAATGCAACTTGTATTGCCCATATATCACCAAAGTTCTTTTTCACTCATGATCTTCAAAATGAGTGTGGCATCAACATCCATAAAATTTAATCATGTAACAACTTGGTCGATTTATTTACTAAAACACTTCCTATATCCAAATTTGAAAAGATGGTACGAAACATTAGCATGAGGGCTTTAAGGTAATCAAGTGATGTGATGATCCGAGGGAGTTGTATACATATTGTACTCTTTTACTTAGCTATGTTTTTCCCCACCATATTTTCTTAGCAAGGTTTTTAATGAAGCAATTGTTCCCAATATCTATTATCAATCATGTACTATTTTTCCTTAATAAATAGTTTTTTCCCATGGGGTTTTACCTATAAAGGTTTTAATGATGCATGATACAATCATCATTCAAGGGGGAGTGTTATGAAATATTAGTTTGTGAATAACTATTAGATTTCTCATTTCTCCTATAACTTTCCATCATTATTTAGTATTAGTAACAACCATTTCAATGTGTTTTATGAGTGTAATAATACACCATCATAATATATATTCATATTATACATTATAACTCATCTTTCATCTTATTTTGGTAGTATAAATATTGAGTCATGTGTATTAGAAAGTTGATGAATTTCATCACAAGTATTGGAATAAAAGTTCTCTTCACTCTTATGTCTTTCTTTACTCTATAATTTATCTTGTTATCTGATTATATTGTATAACATCTAATAAATATTTTAAATTGTCGTTTTATCTTATGATTTAAATATGTTGTCATTTACATTAATTTTAACCGGTAGTTCAATGTCTTTTTTAACTTTTAATACTCTTAATAGCCTTTTTTATATATTTTAATTAACTTATCTTCATCAATCTAAACTCTTTCATCTCATTTGTTTTTTTAACACAGATTATAATTAACCTCATCATATTTTAGTAAAAATATTACATGTTAATATTTAAATATATTTATGCCAAAAGTTTGTTTAAATACAAAAAATATGAAAAAAAATTATTATGTATAAAAATAAAAAGAACATTGAAAGACTATATAGTTTTTTAAACTTAATATTTCATAAATAAAATATTATTAAATGTCTAATAAAATAAATTAATAAAAATTAACAATTATTTAAATTTAAATATAATTTGAAAAGTATATGTACTAATATTAAATGAGAAGGATTATATATACACAAAGCTAAAAGTAATTTAATCATCAAAATTTTTATTGACTTGTAAATAAAAGTATAAAAAGTTATATATTCAGTTGATAATACATATCAGTTAAATAGTAATAAGCTATAAACGAATCTCACCAAAAAGATTAAAATGATTTTAAAAAACTCTAGCTTTTTCAGATGTTTATTTTTTGCCATGTTCTTCAATAGGATACTACAATTATTCTTTTTGGAAGAGACTAAAGCATCGGCAAACAATACTACAATCATTTGTTATTGTCTAACATTTTATTCATCTTATAGGTTTGTCAATCTTGGCAATTTACATTTCATAGTAATTTATTTTGCATCCTAGTTGTATTTAGATATTAGTTTTTTATATTTTATTAGTTAATCTATTTAATTAAATATTCAAAATATATTTAATATATTTATTAGAAATTAATATCATAAAATTGTAAATTGTCAAAATTTTCAAAATTATACATATACCAAATATTAATAAACATTACCATAACATTCTATTTAATCGTTTTATATTTACGAAATTATTAAGATCAACTAATTTTATTTTAAAAAAAAATATGATGTAGATTTAAAAATTGAAAAATAAAAAATAGTTTATATAATATACGAGAAAAATAAAGATAAACTAAATAATTTGTTTCTTAAAAAGTTAATTATTATGGTGAATAATTTACAAAAGTTTTTGGATGAATAAAAATTAGTCCAAATCTGATCTATTAAAAGTAAAAAATAATAATTAGAAGTGTAACTATTTTATCATTAGAAGATTTTTTTTTTTTTTTTTTTTTTTTTTTTTTTTTTTTTTACAATTTTTATGTCTTTTTCATGTAATTTGTGGCTTGTTTGACTGGATTTTGCGATTATGTTATGTGATTATTATTTTTGAAAGTAATAATTGTACCTTTTGTAACTTACCTTCGTATTGGACTGAGTCAGGATTCTATGCACAGGGAGCCTTCAATGATTTCTGAGACTTCTTTTTCTTTTAGCTTTGTATCAAAGCTTATTACATCATCTTTGACTCCCAATGGCGAGAAAAAAAAAATAATAATAATAAAAGGACCGTCACAAAATCATTAAAAGCATCTTCAATGTTAATCTATGTTATATCTTAAATTATTACCACCTCATCATTTATTAATTTTGACCTCTAAATAAATGACTTATCTAATGGTTGAACTTATTTTAATAGTTTTTTTTATAAATTTAACTAATTTACCTTCATCTATCTAAAATGTTTTATAGAACATCTAATTTAATTAATCATTTTAAACACATATCATATCTTAATATGAAAATATATAATACAACTATATCAAGTATTGATTTATATACCTAAAATATGAAAAATTATTATGTTTTAGTTATAAAAATACAACAAAAAAACATTGATAATATTACAAATTAGTTTTAAAATGACATATCTTCAAAATGGAAGGGGTTAAAGTGTACAAGTTATCATACTATATTGACCACTCAATATATATTGAATGGTAAAAATAAAAAAGCAAAAAAAATTGTTTGCTCAAATGGTTTTAAGTGCTCATTTAAAAAAAATAAATAGTAATAAACTATAAAAAAATACTACTAATGCACTATAAAAAAAACTTTCTATTGAATAGTATCTTCAACTTATTTCTTTTTTTCATTAATTTTTTATTTCTTTCCCTATTTATCTCAAACTCTACCCCATTTATTCCTTTATTATGCGAAAAAGAAATAGTATAACACCAAATATGATATTATATTATTCATTTCCTTTAAAATGGGGATAAACTTTAAATTGTCGGTTTTAATTCTTCTTTTTATATATTTATACATTTCTAATTTTTTTATCTACTAATAATAATTAAATGTAATATTTAATACTTAAAATATTGTATTATATATTAAATTATATTAATTAATTATAAATATAAAGTTTGTTCTTTGTTTATCAAATTCATATAAAAATTTAAATACATATTGAAATTTTAGAATAAGATGACGTATTTTATAAAAAATTATAATTAAGTATTATAAATATAATCTTATTTATTTAATATTATTGTAATGAAAAAATATAGATTATATATTTGTTAAAATCAAATAAGTAGAAGGGGTGTGTATGATAATTTATATAAGTTGGAAGATTAGAATATACTTTTTGGGGATAAAAATAGGGTAAAAAATAGAGTAGATTTGGAGATCAAACACTATTTACCTTATTTTTCACTTTATTTTGGGGAAAAATGGAAGTGGGTTGGAGATGGTCTAACTAGTGGGTGTGGGCAATATCTAAATAAATATTACCACATTAAAAAAGTGTCACCTTACATGCTATGTTATTTATGGTGTTATAACACTAAGTGAAGGATAATGACAATATGCTATAACACCCACTAATTTCCATGTCACTTTTTTTTCAATTTTTTTTCTTTTTTTCTTTTTTAATTTGTTAATTTTCTATTTATTTATTGTTTATTTTTCCCATTTGTGTTTTTTATTCATATTATGTTGTTTATAAAAAAAATAAGAAATGCAATTTAATTAAATCCTAAATTACCCACAACATTTAAAAACTAAAAATAACATTACAAAAAAAAAAACATAGTCCTACGTTAGAAACATGGTTGCAGAAATCGTTACTCATTAACTAGTCGGTGGACTGATGATTGGGGTTTAATCGGCTAGGCGGGATTAATCGGAGACCATTAATTATTAAGAAAATTATTCAAAAATTTATAAATCTAACTTTAATCCTATGAATATAAGTAAATAAACGTAAAAGTTTAATAATAACTTAAGAAGTTTAATAAAGACACAAAATCATCGTCCAACAAGTTCATAATAAATTTAAATATCTCAAAAATAAACTCACATACTTAAAATGTTTTGAATTTTATTTGACCAAGTTTGACCGATTAGTTCCGATTAGGAGGCGATTAGGTCCGGCTTTGACATGTGTTGACCAAACTCGATTATAGTGACCGATTAACAAAAAATCTCATCGGCGGAGGGTTGATTAGCGATTCGGCGGCGATTAATCGGCCGATTTGGCCGATTTCGGAAACATTGGTTAAAAATACTAAAACGATACACTATTCATCCAAATATTTCTTCTGGATCATCTCCTTCATCTTTCGGAGCACATGCGCTTGTCGTGGTCCTATATTTTTTTCGTTGGTCTGAATAATTGATAAATCCCTCGTTATTTGATTTTCCTAATCTAGGCCCAAATACCTAGGACAAAGGAAAGCTTATTCTGAGACATGTCCTGATAGTAATTCGTTTCCATAACAAGAAAGTACTAAGAAAGTATATATGCCCAAAATATATATTTGAGGTGAAAGGACTGAAACATGAAGAAGTTTAAATTTGATCATGGATCACGAGTCTTTGCTACTTTCCATAGGATAAAAATATAACTAGTTCTCCCATGTTTGATGTTCAATCAAATATATGGATTTATAATGCCATCAGAACATTACTTATAACCCTTGAGTATTTTACTAAGGATTAAGTACTGACATTTGCAAGAATGTGCAGTGACTAAAATGAAGTAAGAAGACTGAAACATGGACAAGATAATTTGATCATGAATGTCAAGCCCTTGGTACTATTCATAGGATCAAAAGACAACTCTTTTCCCAAATGTTTAGTCTATGGTCTTATTGATTGAAATTGTTTATATTATGATTCATGAGATAGTTATGACTTATTTAAATGTAGAACATTCTAACATGTTAAAAGAAAGTCATGAAATCTATGAAGCAAGTATAGTAACAATAGTTCAAAGCTGATTCAAATATATGAATAAGATGTACTATTGTGTGAATATTTGTTGAAATTAGTTTAACTAATGGATCATTCAAATTGACCATAATAAGTACTTATTCAAATACATCCACAGGTTTGGGTGAAGTGTAATTGTGGAATCGTAGTCTTGGATACATAAATGAGAAATGTATTACCAAGTATCTAGTTGGATCGAATTTTGGATATCATTTGACCTTGAGTCTCATGATAAATACAAATCTTGTTTATCAAGATAGATGATGAATACATCACTAGGTGATGTGAATATCTGTCAGAATCGGTTTGCCTTAATGGACTGTTAAGATTAACCACGATACATGGTAAGATCGACTTCGTATGAACATGAGTATGGAACGTTTTAGGTGTGTAGCGCTCTCATAAAGAAAAGTTAAGAATCAATTTGGCAATAGGATGAGACACTCACTAGCACATATGGAAGTTACGATTATGAGGCTTATGGTCGTCCTGAAGCGCGTGACAATCTAGAACTTAGAATAGAGATGTACTATCTCGTTGGAGAACCCATCAATCATTTTGGATAATTGTTCAACAATCCTTTTGAGAACAAAGTGTATGTTACTTGAAGGGCAGTATTCCAAAAGAGGGAGCTGATTTCCAAAAGGGCTAGTAGGAGCCACATTAATCTTGATAAGATTTGAGAGTCAACCAACGAAGAGCCTAAAGTTGGACCTAGCATTTAATTCGAGGTTGAAAGAGCTATTAAGGAAACTGACATACCTCCACCTCTTCCTTATAAATATGATAGAGGAAATCATACACTAGTTATATAAGAGTTTATATTACTAAGGTATATGAGTCACTGGTAGATAGCAATCAGAGTGTACCAGCTATCGGAAGCTATGGTAGGCCCTAACGGCTACAACATGGAAGGAGGAAATAGAGAGCGAGATTCAATATATATATATATATATATATATATATATATATATATATATATATATATATATATATGCAAACTTAGTAGATCAAGCACTTGACCTTAACCATTAGGTGTTAGCGGATCTTCAAAAAGAGACAAGTATGGATAGAAACAAACACATAATCAAACCAAGATAGGTTCTGAAGGATGTGTAAGCTTGAGAAGTTCCTTATGAACCGAAACAAGCATCTTGCAATTGAAATGTTTGATTCAATAAGAAAAGTTCAAGGAGTTTCGATTTCGAGAAATAAAGATGATCCATATATATGTCCAATCTAGTGGGAGTAATCGGAATCTTTGTTTCACTGAGAAAGGTCAAGGAGTTTGAATTTCTAGAAACCTAGATAAACCATATATATGTCAATGCTAGTGGGGGCATTATAGTCACCCTTGTTTTATACATAGATGGTGTAGGATTCATAGGAAGTTATGTTATAACTTAGCAAATGTAAACGATTGGCTTGGTATGGGAATTTCTTCACTATGATATACATGGGAGATACAACACATGTACATAATAAGGATCTATGTAGATAAATCAAAGTGATTCGTTGGATTAAGCCAAAGTATATGGGATTTTGAGAAAAGTAGACATGTAGAACTTGGAAAGGTTTGTGCTTAATATGGCGTGCAATTGAGCGATGATAATGTCCTAGTTCTATTATTGATCTATATTTTATGATTCGTGTCCCACATGCTTCTGCTATGGGATCGATCATATATGTCATGACATGTACCATATATGATGACTCGTATGCCTTGAGCATGACAAGTTGGATAAGATTAATTTGGAAAGAATCAACGAATCAAGATTAAGAACATTCTTAAGTGTCTTAAGAGGATAAAGGAAACGATCTTAATAGTATGGAAGAATTCATTATAGAAATTACATTGATGCTAAGTTCCACACTGACAAACACAATTTCATTCGCAGTCGGAATTCGTGCTTTTATTGAATGGTGATGTATTAGCTTGGAAGAGTACCAAGTAATACATCAAAGTGGATTTAACAAACTAGAGTATATTGCAGTTGGTTAAATTGCAAAGAAGACAATGTGGCTATAAGAGATCCATTAGTGACATCTTTGTTAAAATTTAATCATCGATGGTCCTTTTGGAGGCTCTTGTGACTTTAAGGGTGACCTCGAGTATGGATCCCAAGTCACACAAGCTCACATGAAAAATACCTACTAAGTACCAAAATATTTGATAGTGAATCAAATGTAAAGACATCATAGTCAATGAGTCATATCGAAAGATAATCTTGTCGATCCATTCCATAAGCCAATGTTAGTGACCAAGTCTGATAGTCAAACAAAGTCGAGAGACATTAGATTTGCAAATGAATTGGCTTAAACACTTTTATTTTAGTTTGTTTTAAACCTACGAACTTAAAGTAGTATAAGTGTTAATTCGATTTGGCGATTATTATGTGGAGATCTTAATATATGATGGTGTTCAGTCATTTCAATTAGCTTATCACTATGTTCTCCTTTTGCATATTTGTAACCCACTCCCCGAGTATTAATTTACTCAAACGTCCACAGTCATTCATACTCTTGGAAGTAAGTAGTGATTCAAGACTGTCATGAGTATTAGTGGATTGCCTATAAGGATTGGACATACATCAAGATTGCGATAACATTCATGAGTACTTAATAGAGATTTAAGTATTGGACCAACCCACACTTAGAGATTACTTCATGGATATAGTCACGAGTAATTCTAAGACGACAATATCTTCTATTCTTCAAACCTAGATACATGAGGGGTTTTTCTCTATGATTATGTTATGCATTGGTCTACTCCAATGCTATCCGTAACTGGTAGTTATAAAGGGTATGTCTACGTGTGACATGATGAAGTAGACAAAAACTATATAGTCGAAGTTTATTTGTTCCTTCTTCCTTAACAAGAGAAGAAATATCTATAGACCCCTCGATGATTTGGTGCTGACATCTAAAGTGCTTGGCCAAACCCTGACTGAAATTGATGTGTTCAATTTAGTAGTCAGATGCAGTCGTCACAAATCTATATCGGGAAACATAATCTTGAATTCTAAAATTTACTATTATCCGTGTCTCGAGTTCATACAAATATCATAAAACAAAGGGATAGTTGATCACTTATCTAAGGGTCGAATCTTGATTAGATAAAGAGTTTGGTAGTTGCATTGGATGGCTAACTCTTTGTTGATTATTAGAGAAGTATTGGTCCTCATATAGTTGATGACTTGTCCAAGTGGGAGACTGTTGGAAAGAGTGTCCAATGTCATTAACTATTGGTAATATTTCTATTAATAACAGGGTCCTTTTGGGTTGCCCTTAAGACCCAAATTGAGTAGAATAAATAAAGGAGAAATTGGTTTATTAATTATTATGGTTAATAATTAATTAGAAACTAATTGGAAATATATTTTGGGAACTAATTAACAGTTGAGTTAAAGGGCTGAATATTCATTAATCAATAGTTGGTTAATCAAAAATATTCCAGAACCCTTATAGAATTAGGGTTTGATGAAAATCACTCCATCCCACACGGGAAAAGGAGTGAATTTTGTTGTGGGCCTCTTATCTCACATGAGAAGGAGTACAAAACCTAGGAAGACATCCAAGGCTATAAAATAGGGTCTTAGGAAATTCATTCTTCCTTGCACCTTGGCTTGAAGTTTCGCCAACCCTTATTCTATCCCCTCTTAGGGATGATTTCTAACCCTCTTAGGGTTTGTGAAATTGACCCTTATCCTAGTTATTTTTATTCCACTCTTTGGTGTCATTGGGTGTGATACTATTAGATGGATTCTGGTTTGGGGTCCTCTCATCCAAGCAACTTCGTGGAGGATCAAGATCTCAAGTGGGGATCAAGTGCTTCATAAGAGGTATGGTTTTCTTCTTTATGTTTTTGTTTTTTAGGGTTGATGTAATTAACATGAAATCATAGATCCATATGTTGCATTAGCACTTGGGTATATCGTAGTTTTGATTTTTCCGCTACCTAGTTTATAGAGTGTATTTGATGCGTAGAAAACCTAACAGTAACGACACTGTAAAATGTGACCTTCCATACATACCAACGTATCAGTCCACCTACCAAAAAGAGACATCATGATAAGCATCTGTCATATTAAGATAGGTTGTAGCCTAGCCAAGATATCCCAAACCAAGTATGGTTTACAAGTTGTACCGAACATTGCTTCATATACATCATCATGCTAGAAAAATAATTAGCATCTTGTTTTGGACAAGATCATTGTGTTCCGCACAAGTTCTTTGTGTTCTGAACATAATCTTTGTATTCCAGATATGATCTTCATGTTCCAAATACAATTTTCTTGTTCTGGACTACTCCTAATTGTTCATAATATACATCTAACTAAACGGGCATAAATAAAAACAACTATTTCAAGGAAATATTTTTATTAAAATTGAACTACATTCTAGATTTGTTCCATATGTTCCAGATAAGATTCATATTCTAGACTATATATTAATGGATATTATATTCAAAACAACTTATTGAAAAGAAAACTTACTCATAATACTCTCCATCCTCACCATCAGAAGACATATTCTTCAACAAATCAAGAGTTTGATATACAATTTTTAAGAAGTCCGAAATGTGGATTTTTCCAAAAAATTGTCCGAAATGCTCTATATACGGGGGACTAGAACATCAGGCATGGTTAAAAGCACAGAGATCGGACAAAACATGGTCCAGAATGCCCAACTACTTAATCATTTTTCAAAAACAAATCTATAAATTAACAAGAAATAATAATATTAATCCATAAGAAAGATTTACTTAGTTCAAAAACAAGAAATAATGTTTAGTTTAATAATATCCTTTTAGGTGGATCATAATGACATTAAATCTGAAAAATAAGCCATTTATAATAATTTGATCATCATATTACCCCCATATAAATAAGTGAAATCTGTAGTCAAATTGTAATTTGAAAAAGTTGATTTTATCTTGGGCCCTTTTATCGTTGGTTTTTAAAACTTAAAGCAGATGTAAGAAGCATCTTCTCCAAAAACTAAGACAAACGAGGATGTGTCACTTTCTCCTAGTTTTACTATTATTTTTTTCCGGTTATCCGCTTGTCTTGTAATGCATTTCTTCACGAGCTTTTGTCAGAGAAATAAAAATAAACAAAAATTTCAAAAAAAAGAAATCCCTCCATCATCTCTCACACCATTATATGATGCATCTTTTTATCTTCAAAAACCCCATCACTTTTCTGAATCACTTAACATGTAAAAGATTATAAATTCGCTTCCAAATGTTCCTTCGTTACAAACAACAACTTGGCTTTTTCTAAAATTTAAACACCTCTTCTTTCCCTCTCCCTCTCTCTAGATTTCGAGAAAGAAAAAAACAAAGTGAAAATGGGAAAAGCTTCAAGGTGGTTTAAAGCGTTATTGGGTATGAAGAAAGACAAAGAAAACGTCGATAACAGAAAAGAGAAGAAACGATGGAGCTTCGGAAAACCCATGAAGGAGTCTCCATCTCCGGCGACGGTGGCGGTACCGGTGGCGACTAATGGTAATCCACCAGTAAACGATTCAGGTTGGATGCTATCTTACAAGGAGCAGAACAAACATGCAATTGCCGTTGCTGCAGCCACCGCAGCGGCAGCAGACGCCGCTGTTGCCGCCGCGCAGGCTGCCGTCGCTGTCGTGAGACTCACCAGCCACGGCAGAGGAACTCTCTTTAGCGATGGCAGAGAAAGATGGGCTGCAGTCAAGATTCAAACAGTATTCAGAGCTCATTTGGTAAGTTATCGCCATTACAATTTACATCAATTATTTTGAAACATTTGAATGCATGTTTGTGCATGTTATTGTCTTAAATCTGTATTGTAGTATTTGTTTTTATGCACGATGGACTTTTTATGTTCCTTTGGTTTCCTATTCTAGTCCTAGTAGACTGTGAAGATAAAGTACATTTCTTTTCATATCATTACTTCATTAATGATTACTTTTCTGTCTTTATTTCTCTCCATTATTTATTTTGGAGCAATATAATTCCAACCACTTTAGTATTCATGGTTCATGTTCATGTATATACAACTTCGATGTAAATTCAAAGTTCAAACTCTTAACATTTTCTTGTGCTTTGTGGGATTCTAATTAAAGAAATTATCTTTTTGGAGGAATAAATTCATGTTAGTTTGAAAATTGCCTTTACCAAGGAAGAATTGTTGACTTTTTGCGATTCATTTTCATTTTGTATTTGATTTTTTGAAACTTCGATGACATTCTTGCACATTTTACGATGTTTTTTTTAGGCAAGAAAGGCATTAAGAGCTTTGAAAGGACTGGTGAAACTACAGGCTGTTGTTAGGGGATTTCTTGTAAGGAAAAGAGCAGCCGCAACACTATATAGTATGCAAGCTCTTCTTAGAGCTCAGGCGGCTGTTAGATCCCAAAGGGCTCGTCGGTCGTTCAGAGATCACCGGAGTCAACCAGAAATCCGGCACCGGAAATCCACTGTAAGACTATGTTTTTTGAATTTTGATGATTGTGAATGAAGATAGTTTAACAATTTATTACTACTTTCACCTTCTTATATTATAATTAATCTCTTCTCCATTTCATGTTTAAAGTGTTAAAATTGTTGAATATTTCAGGAGAGGTTTGATCATGAGACACGAAGTGAATTCCATAGCAAAAGACTTTCAACCTCATACGAATCCACAACAACTTCATATGAAGAAAGCCCAAAAATCGTTGAAATCGACACGTACAGACCCCATACAAGATCCCGACGAATCCACACATGCACAACGGATTCAAGCGAAGAATCACATCACTATCACAACATGGCATCTCCGATTCCGACCAGAATCCAAGATTCCGAATGGGGGTTCATGGGTGATGAATACAAGTGTTCGAAAACCACTCAAAGCACACCCCGTTTTGCCAGGTCAAACGGTCAAACCACGCCTGCAAAAAGCGTATGTGGGGATAGTTTCTTTAGGGCTTATTCAAACCATCCAAGTTACATGGCGAACACACAATCGTTCAAGGCGAAACAAAGATCACAGAGTGCTCCTAAGCAAAGACCAGAGAATGGGGTCAAGAAGAGGTTATCGCTTATTGAAATAATGGCATCGAGAAGTAGTTTAAGTGGTGTGAGGATGCAAAGGTTTTGTTCTAAAGCTCAAGAAACTATAAAGGAATTATGAAGGGGTTTTGGTGTTTGGTAGTTTTGTAACTTATAAGTAGGTTTGATGAAGAATTAGGGATGTGTGTAGTAATTTAACAAGAAGGGTTTGTTTTTCATCGTTTGTTTGGATGAACGAGCCCTTTAATTAATCTAATTTACCATCTTTATGCAATTAGAAGCTATAAATTTTTGGGAATGGTAAAAGGAAATTGATCAATTTATAGTTCTAATGTGACAGAGGGTCATTTATTGGGTAAAGTTTTAATACATAAGAAGATATAGTGTACAAACATAAACTTTACAGACAAAATTTAGAGGACAACAAAATCAATGCATAATGTTCCTCAAAGTTACAAATGTGGTCATTTACAAAATGAATTATACTTTTATTTCAAAAAATGGACCTAGTATCTCTTATCAACATTGGGAACAAGTCACAAATGTTATCCGAAAAACTTGAAGTTTATCCGTCAAATATTTTTTTTGAAACCACAATTTTGCTAAAACGACCCAATGAGCGATAAGCAACACAAGAGCCAATAGAAAACAATACATTGTAGCAATAGAGTTGCAATGAGAAGAATGGAGAAACATTCAAGTCCTCCCAATTACAAATGACACATTTACCCCTTACTTTAATCCTCTTACTTTAATCCACATATAACCAATTTATGGTCTCCATAGTGTCCACATTAGCCTCTCTCTTTTTTGGACACCAACCCCACCTGGCTACATATCCCACTAGTTCCTTAACACAATGAAATTTTATATTTTCAAGTCCGCACTAGCTGAATATTTTATCGCGAATCAGAGTAGCATAAGGGCAACCCACTATAATGTGATCTGCTCACTCTAATCCGTCGATGCACGAGCCATAATGAGTGGAGTCCAGTTTGATACCTCTATGTGCAAACGTTACTGCAATGGTATATGCATTTCACATGCGATAGAGTTGATGATGGTTTTTGCTCAATTTTCTTCCTGAGTGAGGCTACCTTGTATGTGCCATCTGAAATCAGATGACAGGAAAGGAAGTCTGACCCTATTTATAGTCGAGTGGATGCAATCTCCTTTGACAGACGCTCTAGTTCACTGGATAATTTATCATCATTTGACTAGGACTTCCAGCACCAGTTTATACTTGTCTCATGTATTCTTGCTTTCACCAAACATCGTTTTTGTGCCTCGAGTTCACATAGAGACAAGTATGCATCTTTCAACTTCATAAATTGTAACATCCGGACTTCCATATATATTGTTTATTTATTTAATTATTTTAAGGACTATTGAGCTACTCGACGAGTCGGTGCTACAACTCGTCGAGTAGAGTCGCAATGTGCCACGTGGGATTAATGTCCTACTCGATGAGTCCAAGAGCTGACTCGCTGAGTAGACGCGGTGATGAGAAACCCTAAATCCTCGGGTTTGGGGCCTATTTAAGGGCACTTATAGCCTTATTTGCGGCTATACTTCCCTAAGAGTAAACCCTAATCGGCCTGTGAGCTTAGAGAGAGAGAGAGAGAGAGAGAGAGAGAGAGAGAGTTTTGAGCTAACCTTGAGTGTTT
Source organism: Lactuca serriola (assembly GCF_051521515.1). NCBI lineage: Eukaryota > Viridiplantae > Streptophyta > Magnoliopsida > Asterales > Asteraceae > Lactuca > Lactuca serriola. The sequence continues at coordinate 281,683,441 of NC_136412.1, read as the reverse complement.
GGTGCATCTTTTGAATAGAAGAGAAGGATTCCAAGCCAAGGGACGAGAATGAGTTGCTAGATCCGTGGCTATTTCACCTCAGAGCTTATGGGAAAGGTATAAAGCTTGCACCTTTCTCATTTTGTTGAGTAGATCTCATGATTTTGGGAGTTTAGGGCTTTTTTTTTTATCTAAAATGAGGAGTGTTTTAAGTTCATATAGAGGTTTGGACTTTAGGTCTAGACCATGTGAGGTCCCTAGAGTCCAAAAATCCCTGCTTTATTTAGCCATAATAATGATCTTGAGTGAAAAACCCTTTTTAAGGTATGTTTTGGCATTTCAAGCCCTAAGTGCCATGCATGGACGTAAAGACTATGACTTTACATGATAAACTAGCCTTAAGAGTGTAGATCTAGAGTTTGGGAAGGTTTTCTGCCTTGAAATCGTCTGAATGAGAAATGAGTCTAAATGGACTCGCCGAGTCGAGGAGCCGACTCGACGAGTCAGTTAGGGTTTGTCCTGATGAGCTGGCTATGCTGTAACTCGGTGAGTTAGGGGTTAACTCGACAAACTGGACGTTCACGAAGACTTCTGAGGGACGACTGGACTCGACGAGTCACAAGAGTGCACTCGGTGAGTCAGGTCAAACTGGGATTGTTGACTCGAGATTGACTTCTGTTGACTTTAGGGTTAACATAAGTAATGCAGACCATGGAGGGGTAAAATGGTCTTTTACCCATTCCAAGAGTTAAAGAGAATGAGAGAGAAACCTTTGGTGTATTTGAGCATGAGTGGAGTATTAATTAGATTTACGCATCAAATGTGTTAGGCGGAAGCTAGTTCGAGATTCCCGAGTACGAGACTTTTACTTTCTAGCTTACGAGGTGAGTCTTCTCACTATACTTACCAAGAGTGGTATCTTTGCATGATTGAGCTGTCTTATGTGCTTATCTATGTTTTGTGATATTATGCATTATGTCTTTGTGACTTATGCTGAATATTGTTTTTATGAGCTTATTGAGTTGGGGCCATAGGGTCCCACTGAGACACATTAACCAGAGGGTCTTATTGAGTTATGGCATAGAGTGGCTAATGAGCTGTGTGTGGCATTTTGGGGAACTCACTAAGCTTTGTGCTTCTCGTGTTATGTGTTATGTGTCTCAAGTACTTTTCAGGATCACGGGAAGGCGCCGACTTGATTGTACACACATCGGAGATTTAGTTATGATTGAGAGGATCCTTGAGTTTTATATACAGTTTTTGGACATAAGTTTTGATGATTTAACATTGTGACACTTTGTGGTTTTATTATTGGAATAAATGTGTTTTGAAACTGAAAATTTTGGTTGAAAATTTACATTGTTACAAGTTGGTATCAGAGCCTTGGTTTGAGGGATTTGGATGCACCTGCGGGTGTGTTTGGACTCAAACAGAGCCCGAATAGTGATTTCCCAAAATACCCTTACTTTTGTGTTATAAGGTATTTATGAGATATTTTGTTAAGATTGCATGCTAGAGGATAGGCTAGGTATTTCATATTCTAGGGCTAGAGTTTCCTGATTTATGATGCCTTAGCCTAGGTGATATTTCGATCAGTGGTATCTATTATTTGCTTGAGTATATGCTGAGTTCTGAGTCGGGAGATGAGCTAGGAAGATATACTTAGATGAGCTTAAGAGAGGGGTCTACTGAGAGAGTAGTTTGTGATTCGTGAGAGATAGAGTATTTCTGAATTGGAATTCAAGGAGGAGGACTTGGGGTGAATACAGGTGGGGTGTGGAAGGTAGTATTGGGCCCGTGCTACCGAAAGCACCCGATCTGTGTGAAATCCAAGTAAGAATCCTTTGGATACTAAGGAGCAAGTAGGGATGAGTAGTCGAGTGTGAGTATGTTCGAGCGAGTATCTAATGTTTTTGTGTTGAGTTTTAGAGACATCATGGTAGGTACACGCCACACCCCAAAGAGTAGTTGAGTCAGCGATGATGAGATTCACAGGATGATTCACGACGAGGTGGCCGCAGCCATACAGGAGGATATTCCGGAGATGTTTGGGTCTATTACAACCACTTTGATTGAGATGTTTGACGAGTGATATGCTGCAGTTTTTGAGGCGGCTGCTACTATAGCTGTCGCTGCTGCTAGACCACAGGGAGGTGACTCGTTACTGTACCGGGAGTTCAGCAACATGAAACCACCAGAGTTTGATGGGAATCAAGATCCAACTATTGTGATGAGATGGATCTCCAATATTGAGGGGTGTTTCTACACTTGTTCATGCCCATAGCATTTGAGTCAGACCCCCAGACCAGAACGGCAGAAACGTCCGGAGGCAGGTGACTTCATTGTGTAGTATCATAACAATTGCATATAAATGAAACATAGCAAATCCAAACAACATACATAAATATAACAAGATTACATTGCTTTACATCATGTTTATGTTCTCAAATTTTACACAAAAGAAACATCGGTAAGCAATTCCCAAAATACAGCAAAATAATCCCGAGTCCGCGATCCATAACCTGCTTATTGGTTTCCTGAAAATACAAGTCATTTGAAAAGCATCAACATAAAATATGTTGGTGAGTTCATAAACATTTTCGTGTAAAACTTCGATGATAGTTTAGAAATCCAGAAAATCCAATATTTTCTTATCAAAATAGTTGTAAGTCTTGTTTCAAATCGAGTATAGTTGCAAGCATGTCTTAGTTCGTCATTTTCGAAATCGTATCAAATCATTCCCTCTTGAAAATCCTGTATTTTCCGATGTATAAAATAGTGGATTTAACAATACAATAGCACTTGAGTGAAAAAGGTCTCATTTGAGGAAATCAAAAACAGAGTTGATTGTAAACCAAAGGTGAAATTTGTATAAATACATTTCAGATATATTCTAGTGAGTCGTTATAACCATACTAATATGACGGAGTGCCTGCTATGACGTTCTTCAGGTGCCGGTTTTGTTTAAGACATTTGTCACCCTAGACTGCCGGTCTAGCTGTAGCGAACAACGAAGGTGCGGGGTGTCAACCCCGTATAGATCTATACACAAATTCCCGTTCCCCCTCTAGGAGACTCTGGTTATAGATCTTACAGGACTTAAAGCGTACACTATTATATATAAATATATGTACTGTGAAGATTTGTCTGACTAGAATACTAACAGCTTTTCGAGCAAATCGTTGAAATCCGTTATTGGCTAAATAAATAGTAATAGTTGCATTCGATGACTAGATGTTTCGTTTCATTTATTGGAATAAATCCATTTTGAAAATCTATCAAAATGACCCAATATTATCGAAGCCAGCAAACAGCCCTTTTCCTTTATAAAATACTAAGTGCGACTCAATTTGTCGGAAAATGCCAAGTTATGATTTGTATACAACCTTGACTTGTGTGAGTTTATGACAGCAACTTTATGACATGCAAATGTTTCTGTCATAAAGGCTCTAGTTAGGCATTTTCCTAACGAAATCATTGATTTCAAATAGTCATAACATACCCTCTAATTGTTTGCTAAAAGTCATTAATATAACATACAGTTCCATCTTTGAAGATTCTAGCAGTAGTGTTAACTTATAAGGTCTATTTCAGCAACTTTTTGTTTCTATATATATAGAGACATGGAATGAGGGAGTATGCTGGACACACCCAAAAACTTGGGAGGATCTTTTGTAAACAAGTATTCCATATGAAGTGATTTAAAATATTATTTTGTGCTTCCTGAGATTTGAAAATTTTCACGTTCATGGGAAATTATATTAAAATAGTAATATCTCAACACACATACCAAACATACGTTCACATGCAATTATCCAAGAAATTTAGAACAAGAGTTAACTTGTACTCTCCCCTAAAAACAATAAAAGCTTTGAAAAAGGGTGGGGTATGAAGCTCACCGTGGTTAGCTTGCTGGATGATTTTGAAGAGATGATAAGAAGTTTCCAAGCTCCAAAACTTGGAAGATCCTTTGAACTCTTAGAATATTCTAGGAAAATTTTTATGTGTAAATATAATGAAATAATAGGAATAATGTGGAGAAATATTATTCAAAGAAGATAAAATACTTACAATAAGAAATTTGGAATTTTCTTTGAAGGAGATGAAACTTCAGGCTTGAATAAGTGGAGGGCACCTTTAGGAGTTTTCTGAAAGTGAGAAATGAGGAGTGGAACTTAGGGAGGAAGGTTTACGTATCTAAATGGGGAAGATAAGGGAGTGACTTGACATTTGCGTGGAGGGATGGTGGATAAAGCTTATTTTCTATGGGTAATGTGTGTTGTACTGAGATTTGCATGGGAAAAGAGAGATTTACATCACATCATAAAGTCAAACCCCTTTATCTTCTTAAAATCTATTTAAAAGTCTTGGGTATTATTTTATATAAATATGTTTGAAATAATTAATTTCGGCATAAAATAGGGGTTTAAGAGGTCTTAGAAATGAAAAATATGAGTTTGGTGTGATTTCCAACGTCAAAATGCCTTAAAATGATGAAAATGTCCGAAAATGACCAAAATCCAGAGTGGAATCATGCTCCTGCGAGGGTCCAAAGTGCTGTGGGAAGTTCTGGACTCAAGTCCACAATTCCTGAGCATTTTCTCGGATTTCCGAAGCCATTTAGAAACTTCCGGAGTCTGTAAGGCGAGTTCCGAAGCGCTTCTTCAGATCCGGAGTCAGCAGGCGAATCAGCGGTTCGGTCCGGCCAACAGTCTTCCGAAGCGAGGCGAGGCTCAGCCTTCAGGTGCAAGGTTCCGAAGGCAATTATGAGGATTTCGGAATGTTATGGTCTGGATGAGCGGCTTAATCCGGAGCGAGATTGTCCGATGCAAGGGGGGGGGGGGGTTCCGAGATTGTGAGCCCTCTTGGTTCTTTAGAAGGAATTCAGGACTAAGAGGATTCCGGACCAGGAGGGTTCCGGACCAAGAGGATTCCGGCCAAGAGGTTCAGGACCAAGAGGGTCCTTTTGACTTTTCTCCTTTGGTTTTGGGATGTTTTCGACTGAGGAAAGTACATAGAGAGATTTGGGAGAGATTTCACATACTTGGAGAGATTTCACATACATGGAGAGATTTGGGAGAGAGTTCACATACTTGGAGAGATTTTGGAGAGATTTCACATACTTGGAGAAATTTCACATACTTGGAGAGATTTGGGAGAGATTTGATATACTTGGAGAGATTTGGGAGAGAGAGAGAGAGAGATAGAGAGGGAGAGATTTAGAGAGACTTTATCGGGAGCCTTTATTAATGTTTTTCTTCGTAGAACAAGGACCTTAGACTTAGTTTCACCCTATTTTGAGTGTCATACACCCTCGAAAGGTATGAATAGTGTTTTATAGAGTTGTTACTTCCCTAAATCAAATTAGGGTTTTAAGTTTCGATCATTTGAAACTTTCAAGTGTTACTTTGCATTAGGATTTATAGTTGTACATTAGTAAACATAAAGAAGTACCTAACATATAAAGACTAGTTAAGTTGATCGGATTGACTTGTTGACCTTGACTTGACTTTGACTTGACCAGAAGCTTGTCAGTTGTCACAATTTGAGGGTACGGTTCGCACTTAACCAGCTTCACTTGGGAGCGAAGGACTGGTAGAAGTTTGTGACGGCTAGTTTTACTCCTGTAGAGCATGATGCGGTGACTTAGGAGAGGTTTGCCGTGATGTTACGAGATGAGTATATTCCCCTGGTGGAGAGGGAATGGTTTTCCCAGGAGTTTCTGTCTCTCAGATAGAAGACAGAGTCGGTGACTCTGATTATGCGGATGTTTCACGAGATGGCGTTGTTTTGCCCTGAGCATGTGTCGACTGAGCAGGCACACATGAGCCGGTTCTTGAGCATTTTGAGGAGGGATATCCGAGAGTTTGTGGCGAACTCATCTTATCGCATATTTGTTGAGCTTTTGGCAAATGCCAGGAGGAGGGACATCGAGTTGAAGACTCAGGTGAGGGAGGATGCGGAGTCTCAGGGGAGAGACCGGCGGCCGACACAGTCGCAGTCGGCAGCTAAGTGGGCTAAACCCACTGATTCAAGAGCAGGAGGACAGTAGGGCTACACTTGTGGAAGTACGGGAAGAGTCTTGAGGGATCTTACCGTGAGGGTGGGGGATTTGCTACAAATATGGCAAGGAGGGGCACATGGCGAAGGATTGCCCCAAGGGATTTGTAGTCTTTTTCCACTACAATCAGACCGGACATTGGAAGGCCGAGTGCCCTCAGTTTGTTCAGGGATCAGCCCAAGGTTCCGCTCCTGCTACTTTGCGTGCTACTGACGTTCGGCTGGTGTAGGCCGAGGTTCCGAAGGCTCGTGAGAGAGCTTTTCAGTTCATCGACGATATCTTAGTATATTCGAGATCTAGAGAGCAAAATAAGGAGCTTTTGCGAGAGGTTCTTGGGGTTTTGAGGTCAGAGAGGTTGTATGCCAAATTCTCAAAGTGTGATTTCTGGTTATGAGAGGTCCAGTTCCTGGGACATCTCCTTAATCAAAACGGGATATTGGTCGATTCGGCCAAGATTGAGGCGGTTATACGATGGGAGGTGGCGAGATCCCCATCCGAGATCAGGAGTTTCTAGGATTGGTCGACTACTATCGGAGATTAATCAGGGATTTCTCCAAGATTGTGGTTCTTCTCACCAAGTTTACCCGGAAGGGTGTTACTTTGGTTTGGGGGCCTGAGCAGCAGGCATCATTCGAGACTCTTCGCCAGAGATTGTGCGAAGCTCCGGTGTTAGCCCTTCCGGAGGGAATGGATGACTTTGCGGTCTTTTGTGATGCGTTTATCTCAGGGATGGGTGCAGTGTTGATGTAGAGGGGTAACATGTTAGCATATGCGTCACAGAAGCCTCACGAGACGAGGTATCCCGACCATGATTTGGAGTTAGGGGCGGTAGTGTTCGCCCTCAATATTTGGCTCCCTTATCTTTATGGTGTTTGGTGTACCATATACACGACCACAAGAGCCTGAAGTATCTCATGGATCAGCCCAACCTAAATATGAGACATAGGAGGTGGTTCGATGTGGGGAAAGATTATGATTCCTAGATCTTGTACCATCTGGGCAAGGCTAATGTGGTAGCTGGCGCACTGAGCCTTAGAGCAGAGAGTGCTCTGATCCGAGATGTGTGTATGAGGATGATAGTGATGAATCCAGTCTTAGATATCATTCGATAGGCCCAGGTAGAGGCCGTGAGACCAGAGAACCACAAGAAGGAGCGGGTGATTGGCCAGGTGTCCGAGTTTACGACAGATAGTCGAGGGCTTATGACTTTCCGAGGGCGGATTTGGGTACCGTATACTGGCAGAGCTCTCCGTATTCTGATGGACGAGGCGCATAGATCAAGATTCTCGATCCATCCAGGAGCCGCTAAGATGTACTTGGACTTGAAGAGAATTTATTGGTGGCCCTGTATGAAGAGGGACGTGGCTTGGGTAGTCGAGAGGTGCTTGACCTGTCATTGGGTTAAGGCCGAGCACCAGTGTCCTCATGGAACGTTGCAGCCACTAGAGGTTCCCCAATGGAAGTGGAAACATATTTCCATAGATTTTATCACCAAATTGTCGAGGACCGCGCGAGTTGTCGACGCGATTTGGGTGATTATGGACCGGTTGATCCAAAGTGCTCACTTCCTTGCTATTAGTGAGAGTTCTTTTGCAGAGAGACTGGCCGAGATATATGTAAGATAGGTGGTAGCTCGGAATGGAGTGCCGACATCGATAGTGTCAGGTCGGGATGTGCGCTTTACTTCCAGGTTCTGGAAGAAGTTTCATGAGGAGTTGGGTACGCGATTGCACTTTAGTATAACCTACCACCCACCAGACAGACGGGAAGAGTGAGCGGAGAATTCAGACGCTCGAGGACATGCTTCGAGCATGTGTTATGGACTTCAGTAGAAGTTGGGACACATATTTGCCCTTGGCTGAGGTTTCTTACAACATCAACCACCATTTGAGTATTAGTATTCCTCCTTTTGAACTTCTTTATGGAAATATGTGTCAGATTCCTATCTGTTGAGGAGAGGTGGGGCAACGAGTGATGGGTACCACTTACATAGTGCTCAAGACGACTAGCCAGATTCAGCACGTCAGGCAGAGATTACTGATGGTCTAGAGTCGCCAGAAGAGTTACGTAGACAGGCAATGATCCGAGCTTGAGTTTCAGGTTGGAGATTTTTTCCTCCTGAGGGTATCCCCATGGAAAGGGGTGATTCAATTCAGGAAGAGGGGCAAGACATCGATCCTTTCAGGGTGACCGCCAGAGTGGGTAAGGTAGTGTACCGTTTGGAGCTACATGCAGAGTTGAGCCAGATTCATAACACCTTCCACGTGTCTCAGCTGAGGAAGTGTGTAGCCGATGAGACAACAATGGTGCCATTAGAGGACATTCAGGTGGATGGGAGCCTAAATTACATTGAGAGACCGATTTAGATCATGGATTGAAAGGTGAACGTTCTGAGGAACAAAGAGGTACCGCTGTTTCAGGTCCAGTGACAACATCAGAGAGGGTCCGAGTTAACTTGGGAGCCGGAGTCCGAGATGCGAGAGCAGTATCCAGAGTTATTTCCCGATAATGACTTTGAGGGCGATGTCTGATTCCAGTGGGGGGAATTGTAACATCCGGACTTCTAGGTATATTGTTTATTTATTTAATTATTTGAGGACTATTGAGCTACTCGACGAGTCGGTGCTACAACTCGTCGAGTAGAGTCGCGATGTGCCACGTGGGATTAATGACCTACTCGACGACTCCAAGAGCCGACTCGCCGAGTAGATGCGGTGATGAGAAACCCTAAATCCTTGTGTTTGGGGCCTATTTAAGTGCACTTACAGCCTCATTTGCGGTTATACTTCCCTGAGAGTAATCCTTAATCGGTCTGTGAGCTTAGAGAGAGAGAGTTTTGATCTAACCTTGAGTTTTAGTGTATCTTTTGAAGAAAAGAGAAGGATTCCAAGCCAATGGACAAGAATGAGTTGCTAGATTTGTGGCTATTTCACCACAGAGCTTCTGGGAAAGGTATAAAGCTTGCACCTTTCTCATTTTGTTGAGTAGATCTCATGATTTTGGGAGTTTAGGGATTTTCTATCTAAAATGACGACCTAGCGTGTTTTAAATTCATATATAGATTTGGACTTTAGATCTGGACCATGTGAGGTCCCTAGAGTCCAAAAGTCCCTGCTTTATTCAGCTATAATAATGATCTTGAGTGAAAAATCCTTTTTAAGGTATGTTTTGGCATTTCAAGCCTTGTGTGCCATGCATGGACGTAAAGTATGTTACTTTACGTGATAAACTAGCCTTAAGAGTGTAGATCTAGAGTTTGAGAAGGTTTTCTGCCTTGAAATTGTCTGAATGAGAAAAGAGTCTAAATGGACTCGCCGAGTCGAGGAGCCGCCTCGACGAGTTGGTTAGGGTTTCTCCCGATGAGCTAGCTATGTTGTAACTCGGCGAGTTAGGGATTAACTCGAAGAGCTAGACCTTCACGAAGAATTCTGAGGGACGAATGGACTCGACGAGTCACAAGAGTACACTCGGCGAGTCAGGTCAAACTAGGACTGTTGACTCGAAATTGACTTCTGTTGACTTTAGGTTTTGGTCAACATAAGTAATGGAGACCATGGAGGGGTAAAATGGTATTTTACCCATTCCTAGAGTTAGAGAGAATGAGAGAGCAACCTTTGGTGTATTTGAGTATGAGTAGAGTATTGATTAGAGATACTTATCCCATGTGTTACGCGGAAGCTAGTTTGATAATGCCGAGTACAAGACTTTTACTAGCTAGCTTACGAGGTGAGTCTTCTCACTATATTTACCAAGAGTGGTATCTCTACGTGATTGAGTTGTCTTATGTGCTTATCTGTGTTTTGTGATATTCTGCATTATGTCTCCATCATTTATGTTGAATATTGTTTTGCTGAGCTTATTGAGTTGGTGCCTGAGGGTCCCACGAAGACACACTGACCAGAGGGTCTTATTGAATTATGGCCTAGAGTGGCTAATGAGTTGTGTGTGGTATTTTAAGGAACTCACTATGCTTTGTGCTTAACGTGTTATGTGTTATGTGTTTCAGGTACTTTTGAGGATCACGGGAAGGCGCTGAATTGATTGTACACACATCAGAGATTTAGTTATGATTGAGAGGATCCTGGAGTTTTATATACAGTTTTTGGACATGAGTTTTGATGATTTGCCATTGTGACACTTTGTGGTTTTATTATTGGAATAAATGCTTTTTGAAATTGAAAATTTTGGTTGAAAATTTACATTGTTACAAAAATCTAATCTATAAGTCGTTCCAGAATTGTGTATTGCCCCCATATCTAATTTTCTGTCTAAAAATATCATTGAAACATAGACCCATTGCTTTAATATCATTTTTGGTGCTCGCGATATTGTTCCATACTCCACAAATCCTTTTTTCGACATATATTCAGTAGGGTTCAGATTTCAAACGCTACCACCATTTTACGAGGAGCACGACATTCAGGGTCCTTATAGAGCCAACACCTAAACCACAATTTTCTTTGGATTCCATTTGTAGTGTTATGAGCATTTGATCTGACATGCAGAATTGTAAAGAACACAATGAACATGGTGTTTTGGGTGAATAAGAGATGTATTTGATAATGGAAAGGTGTTACAAAAAGGAGTACAAGATCTTGATTAATAAATAACGCATACATCACACTCACAATTGTACTTCTCTCATGCACTCTCTAATAGTGGTATGCAACCCACTATTTATGATGGTGCTAACAAGTCTTTCTCTCACTCTCTCTCATGTCACAAGTTTCCAATCCCACATGTGCAAGGGGGTCTTCTCAAGCCAAGCCTTCACTAGTCATCTAATGGAGAAATTTGTACCCAACATTCTCCCCCACAAAGTTAGGAATGGATGACTCTGCTTCAATCTCCAAAAAGAGCAACTTCATGAACGAATCATCAAGCGTGACCAATGTAGGAATAAGCATCAAATCTTTAAGCCTTCAATGATTTTCCAATCCAGGTTCTAGAGTGTGAGACATTACAATTCAAGAATCAAAAGGTAATTTGGAGTATCCAAATCTCCATAAATCAATTACCCAACTTTGAGCATAAGAACGCACCCCAAAAATGTTCATTATGTCCAAACCCTTTGTGAACCGGGAAAAACCCAAACCACTTCTGAATTTCTAATTTGAATCACTTCGTAAATGTTTCCTTCTCAAGGTCACATTGGTCTTCAAATTCGCCTGATATGAAAATCCAAAATTTTCGAATTCTCATATTCAAATCTCTCCACCTTTATATAATCAAAATACGATTATGAAACCCAAAAGGGAATGAGAAAGTGCTCAATGTGGAATTTTCAATTCAAAACTCCCCCTTGACATGTAGCGTAAATGTTTTGTACAAATCCGAGAAAGATAAAAAACTATCATAAATTTTCAAATTCTTCACTTTCCGGAACGCCTTTGACTCGAAAATGAACTCACTCATTCAATTTTCTGAAAAAACTCTTGCAATAATGACCACTTCATGAAAATCCCAAAATAAATCTTCAAAAATGAAAGATTTCTGCTTTCTGGGTAAAAAGTGTCAGAATTCTGAAACAATAGGTACCATATGTGAAAATTATGTCTTCTTTCCTAAAATCATTGACCACAACTTTCGATCCTCAAGCTTGAATTTTCGATCCTTGACAACCAATTTTCTACACCACGGTCAAAAGTGAGACATTACCAAGTTTCGATCCCAGCCAAAAACTTTCGACTTCGAAGTTACATATTACTAATCTCTCCCAACTCTAGTAAACATTGTTTGACAAAAATCTTCTTTGTCTTCTCATTTCCTTGATATTTCTCCTTTAGTGTATCCCAAATTTACTTTGCAGTTTTACAACCTCGAACGTAATTGTAGACTACTGGTAGAAGAGCACCATGTAATTCACACATACATTTCTTATCATTTTCCTTCATCCTGGATCCTCTTGTGATCATGTCTTTAGAACTTGCAGACGTACCAACATCAACTAACATCTTCAGACAATATTCTCCTCTTTTGATGGATCTCATCAGATCTTCATCAATCCCATTCATATAGTCCTCTATCCTATCAGCCCATTGCTCAAATCAACATCACAATCTTTTTCGATGATCTGAAAAAGTGAGAGAAGTTAGACATTGTGTTCAGTTTGAATTCACCATTGTTGTATGGATTTTGAAGAAATAGAATTTTTGAATCAAAACGAGATCTAAGAAAGAAATCAATTAGAGATTGACTAGAAATCAATCAATCCAACACATAGAGTGCAAAATCTATTCAATACAATCAATTGACACCGATTTTCTTATTCAATTTGCGGAAGATTTTGAATCGGAAGGAGCGATTAAAAAAATGAAAAATTACGAGAAACTTAAATCGATTGAGAGAATCCTACCCTGATACCAATTGATGTGAATTATGAACATTTTATTTGACATCCAGAGTTGTAAAGAACATAATGAACATGGTGATTTGGGTGAATAAGAGATGTATTTGATAATGGAAAGGTGTTACAAAAAGGAGTACAAGATCTTGACTAATAAAAAACACACTTCACACTCCTAATTTTACATCTCTCATGCACTCTCTAATAGTGGTATGCAACCCACTATTTATAGAGGTGTTAACAAGTCTCTCTCTCTCTCTCTCTCTATATATATATATATATATATATATATATATATATATATATATATATATATATCTCATGTCACAAGGCTCCAATCCTACATGTGCAAATGGGTCTTCTCAAGCCAAGCCTTAACTAGTCATCCAATGGAGAACTTTGTACCCAACACCATTACTTTCTCCCATGAAACCTAATGCATTTTGATTTTCTCATCATTACTTCCCCAAAGAAATTACTTTCTTATCTTCTTAAGTGAATCGATTACACTTATAGGAACTTTAAAAAGAGACATATAGTATGTTGGGAGATTCCAAACACCGCTTTAGCTAAGTTCAAACGCCTTCCAAATAACAGATTTTTAGATTTCCATCTAGAGAGCTTGGATTGAAATTTTGTTGACGATTGGTTTCCAGCTCCTCTCTAGGTTCATGTTCGTGTCAACCGGGACTCCAAGATAAAAGAATGAAAGTGAGCCTGCCTCACATCCAAGTATACCCACCCAATGCGAAGTTTCAGTATTAGTAGCCCAAATACCATACACTTTAGATTTATGAAAATTCACTATTAGGCTAGAAGTGACGTGAAAACATTTAAGTATACGAGAAAGATTTTTCAGATTGGATTGACACCATTCTCCTGCAAAGAGCTCGTCATCCGCATAGAAGAGGTTGGATATCAGTGGTCCGTTTTTGAGGATTTTTATGACTTTGAATATCCCTTTCTCTGTAGCATATTTGAGTGCCATGTTAAGCCCTTCCATTTCAATGATGAACAAGAAAGGAGAGAGAGGGTCGCCTTTCTTGACACCTTTTGTGATTAAAAACTCTTTGGTTGGGGAGACGTTTACAATAATAGATGTGTGAGAGGATGAGAGGCAATCCTTAATCCATGATCTCCATTTATTCCGAAAACCCATTCGATCTACTACTCAATCAAGATACTCCCAGTTGACAGAGTCAAAAGCTTTTTCAAAGTCTACATTAAATAAAATAATATTTTTTTAAATTCTTTTAGCCGAAGAACGTATGTCCTTTACTATTAGTGGCTCATCCAATATGTTTCTACCTTGCACATAAGCGGACTAAACCTCACCAATAACTTTTCCAATTACAACTTTTATTCTTTTTTATAACATCTTTGAGATAATTTTATAAATCCATCCAAATAAACTGATGGGGTGGTAATATGATCGAGAGAAAGGATCTTTTATTTTAGGTAAAAGAGTGATGAAAAATGAATTGCACCCTCTAGCAAGTGTACCAAAGTCTTTAAAATGTCGGACAACCATCATTACATCATTGTTGATCGTGTTCCAATATTTTTTGTTCAGTTTAAAAGTGAAGTCGTTTGGGCAACATGGCCATGTGTGTAACGCCTGTGTTTCCGAGCTTGCCATTTTTAGCAATGTAATAGTCTAGGTTAACCTTTGTAACCCGTTTTGAAATAATAAGAGTGTATTATTTGAGTATTATGTGTTTTGTGTTTAATTGCTTAATTATGTGGTTTGATTAATTAAGAATAAAAATAAGCGTCAAAATTTAAGTGTAAAATAAACTTAATATCTTTAGGTAATGTTGTAGTAGTTGAAACGAGGTTTCCGAATATATATAGAACGCCCAAATCTGACTTCGTATGAGGAAGTTATGATTTATCGAAGTTTCGACTTAGCGGTATGCAGCCTGAAATACTCAATTTAAGATCGAGCGGTTTTTAGCCGAAGCAAGCTAAACGAGAATCGAAGATCTCGTTGTTGGTATCGAAGCGATAAAAAGTTAGGCGAGAACGGACGTCAAACGAAGAAGTTATGAATTTATAACAAAGTTTTTCTGTCCCGGCCTATTAAAAATAAATAATAAAAATAAAATTAAAATTAGCCGACGGAGTCTAAACGAAAGTTGTAATGCATAGTCTCACCTTCGCGTGGATATAAATAACGTCGAAAACGGAGTTCGTATGAAGAAGATATGAATTTCCGAAGTTTATTTAATAATTTGTATTTAAATTTAATCTTTAATTCGGATGATTATCCGAAGGAGTCACCGATCTGATCCGAAGTACGCCCCGCGTACACCGAGGGATGTCGACACTCGCACTCGAGGACTTCGGATGACGAACGCAGTGACGATTTTGGAGCAGTACGCCCCGCGTACTCCGAGGCTCCAGCCTCCTATAAATAGGATGCGAGGGCAGCCGGCTCCTTTGCTATTTTTCTCTCTTCTCTCTCTCGTTTTGCATCGTTTTGCGTGCCAGAAATACCCCGAAGCCCCGGTATTATTCTTGAGCCCCAAGCAAGTCCCGAGATCCCGAAGATCCCGAGAAGTACGATTCCCGAGCCGAAGCTCTGCCCGCGAGAAGTTCGATTTTTGTAGAGATCTTCCAGATCTGCTGAGGATTACTACTTCTGCAAGTCGTAGTGCTGTCCGATCATCTTCTGATCAAGTGAGTGTATACTACCTTTCATAAACACGATAATAATACAAGTATGGTTCGAGTGTATTAAGTGTATTGTTGTTTATATGTGTGAGTGTGTAGTTACTTTCTTCTAACGCATGATTATGAAGTATTTTATACGAAATATGTGTTATGTGTATAATTTTGTTGTTATATGTGTGAATGTATATTCACTCTCTTCTGTCTCACAGATCTGAATTGCTTTCTATGAAATACGTGTTATGTGGGTGTGCCTCATCTGTTATGTGGAATATATATTGAATGAAAATGCTATACAGGTTTTAAGCTATGTATGAAAATATATATTTTTATCTACTAATATGTTGGGTAGAACATGGGTAGATAGTTGGTGTGTAATAAACAGATGAGAGGCCTCGATGTTGTTGTTGTTGTTGATCTAGTTATTCAGCGGAGTATGGATAACGACCACAGACTCTTTCTAGACAGTCTTGTGGAACGCTAGCAGGTTCATAACCTGTAGGTGTTGTGAACGATGTGTTCACCGGTGTACTCTATCCCCCTCATGGTTGCCTTTAGGATATATATTGTTGAGGAAACCCCTTAGCAGTGATGTCCGTCCCGATGAAAATCCTAGATTAGGTCCCTTGAGATAGATGTTGTTTTAGGGACGTAAAGTGAGGATAACGGGAATGGGTAATCGGGATAGTGATTGGTTGGTGAAATTAAATATAATTTTATTTATTGTGGGTTGAAAACCCTATATGCTCACCAGGCTCCCAAGCCTGACCCACTCAGTTTTATTTGTATTACAGGAAGTGGCGCAAGGGCGTAAGATGGATGAATCATCGAGTTGTTTTGTTTACAAGTCTGTATATGTATATATTTGTTGAATGACTTGTAATGTTATCGTTTATGCTTTATGTTCTATATCGGAACATGACATCCCGAGTTTTGATTATATAATGAAAATGCATCTCTTGATGAAATGCTTTGATAAATATTATTTTATCATGTTTTGTTTTGGGAACAAATTCCGCAACTCTTTCAAATCAAAAGGATTTACTCTGAAATTATTTAAAAGCATAAATGAAAATCGGTCTTTTCTGGCCGTGATTTTGGGGATGTCACAGTTGGTATCAGAGCATTAGTTTAAGCGAACTAGGAATTTGTAGGATTTCTAGACTTAAACTTAGAATGCTAAGTGGAGATTGTGAGGTGTGTGTCTGTTGGATTTTAGACACGAGCACTAGTTTATTTTAGGGAAGTTGCCTAAAATGCTTTTATGTGCTAAATGTTATATGTTGCTATATATGATATTAATTGTTCGGATCTAAGGTCTGTTGTCGACCGGATCTAGAAACCTGATGTGTGTAGGATTCTAAGCGTATGCCTACGTTATTAGAACTAGCATGTAAATGTTTCGGAGTAATATGGATGATTTGAATATCTATCGTGAATGAGGATCTAATTTCACCTTATTCGGTGTGTAGATCAAAAATGGTGAGAACAAGGAGTGGTGTTGAAAACGCGGATGAAAACAGGAATCAACCGCCAGTGATTGAGCAAATACCTGTTGTAGCAGCAGCACCAGAACCAATAACAATGGCTGGGGTGTAAGCCATGATTCAGACTATGTTAGCCGAACAAAGGGATGAGATGCGACAGATGTTGCATGATAATAGGGACGAACCTATCATGCCTATTGAGGAACCCGAATTGATTCCCGAGCAATCGAAGGAAGGGAACAATAGTCGCATTTTGAGTCAAGTTGGGACTCAAGGAGAATGAAGGAACGATCCGGAAAGGAGAAACAACAAGGATGGGCGAATGTACAAGAACTTCTTGGGCGCCAAGCCGCCAAGTCTTTCTAGAAGCCCAAAGCCTGTTGAAATAATGGATTGGATCTCCGAAATGGAGATGGTATTTGAAAGTTGCGACTGTAGCAACAAACAGAAGACAGTCTTTGCAGTTAGACAACTGAAGGCTGGAGTTTTTAGTTGGTGGAAGTTGTTAGCAGATACTATGCCACGAGGAAAAGCCCTGAAAATGTCATGGGAGGAGTTCTTGGAACAATGAGTTCCAAAACTTGAAGAAGGGGAGGATGAGCATAGATGACTATGCTACTGCATTCACCGAGAAAATGAAGTTATTTCCATACCTAGTGCCAACGGAACTCTCCAAGATTGAGAGGTTTGCTAATGGACTGCCTGCCGACTTTGGTCCGACAGTCAAGATGGCAACTACTCAGAAAACGGCTGTCCGTGCAGCTAAGAATGTGGAGGCCCAGCAGAAGGAAAAGGGTCTGGAAAGAGTAGAAGTTGGTGAAAAGAAGAAGTTCGATGGAACTTCAGGGTCCAATAAGAAAAAAAAGTTCTCGAAGTCTGGTTCGAGGGGAGGTGTAGGCGAAGCGAAATGGTGCAACAAATGTAAGAAGAAGCATCATCGAAAATGTGAGGTAGCGAACACATGCTACAAATGTAGAAAGCCAGGGCACTATGCCAATGAGTGTACCCTCTCTAAGAAAGTTTGCTATGGTTGTGGTGAGGAGGGACACATGTCAAGGGACTGCCCGAAGAAGAAAGAGGCAGCTAGACCCAACATTCTGCCAAAGCCAAAGGCAAGAGCATTCCAGATGACACTGGAAGCTGCTAAAGATGAAGCTGATGTCGCTTCAGGTACCTTTCTCGTAAACACATTGCCCGCCCAAATTTTATTTGATTATGGAGCCAACTACTCCTTTATATCGCATGAATTTGGTAGAAAACTAGCTTTGCCTGTTGTTAGACTAGATAATGCCTTATTAGTCGAAGTTGCTAGTGGCAAGTTTGTACCTGTTAGCCATCGTATGAAAAACATCTTAATTGACCTTAATGGGAATAAGTTTCTCGAGGAATTATTGCCTATCGAACTAAATGGTTTCGACATCGTGTTGGGAATGGATTGATTGGCTTAGCGCCAATGATGCCGAAATTTTATGCAGGAAGAAATTAGTTAAAGTAAACCCGTCTGGGAAAGATTCATTTATGGTGTATGGGGACAAACGCAGAGTGAATTCTGGAATCATTTCCCTAATGAAAGCCAGAAAGTGTTTGACCAAGGGATGTACATCATATTTAGCATTCGTGATTGATGCTAAGAAGGAAAAGAAGGTGATGCAGAGTATTCCAGTTGTGTGTGATTATCTGGAAGTATTTCCCGAAGATCTTCCTGGATTACCGCCTGATCGACAAGTGGAATTCTGTATTGACTTGTTGCCAGGAACAACGCCAATTGCAAAAGCACCTTATCGATTAGCACCGACGGAGATGAAGGAGCTAATGATGCAACTTCAGGAGTTATTGGACAAAGGTTTCATTAGACCTAGTTCATCACCCTGGGGAGCTCCAGTGTTATCGTGAAGAAGAAAGATGGAAGTATGAGAATATGCATTGATTACCGAGAGCTGAACAAGGCAACAATAAAGAATAGATATCCGTTGCCAAGGATTGATGAGCTGTTTGATCAATTGCAAGGTTCGAGCTATTTCTTGAAGATCGATCTAAGGTCAGGATATCATCAGCTAAAAGTAAGAGAGCAAGATATTGAGAAAACTGCATTCAGAACTAGATATGGACACTACGAGTTCTTGGTTATGTCGTTTGGACTAACCAATGCTCCGGCAGCATTCATGGATTTAATGAATAGGGTTTGTAATCCTTTCCTTGATAAATCCGTGATAGTGTTCATAGACGACATTCTGATTTACTCGAAAAGCCAGGAGGAGCATGGCAGAAACTTGCGAGAAGTGTTGGAAGTTTTGAAGAAGGAGAAGCTGTACGTAAAGTTCTCCAAATGTGATTTTTGGATTCATGAAGTCCAATTCTTGGTTCACGTGGTCAACCAAGAAGGGATAATGGTTGATCCAGCAAAGATTGAAGCTGTAATGAAATGGGAACAACCGAAAAGTCCTACGGAGATCCGAAGCTTTTTAGGATTAGCCGGATATTACCGAAGGTTTATCCAAGGCCTTTCTTCGATTGCTACTCCATTAACAGCTTTGACCCACAAAGGAGCTACTTATGCTTGGAATGAGAAGCATAAAGAAGCATTCGAGAAGCTAAAGAAGAAGCTATGCAAGGCACCGATACTTTCTCTACCCGATGGAGTTGAAGACTTCGCTGTCTATAGCGATGCGTCTGGGGTTGGATTGGGTTGTGTTCTGACCCAAAAAGAAAAGGTAATAGCATATGCATCTCGACAGCTGAAAGAGCATGAAAAGAACTACCCGACTCATGATTTGGAGTTGGCAGCGGTAGTTTTCGCTCTGAAAATATGGAGGCATTACCTCTATGGCACGAAGTGCAAACTTTTCACTGATCATAAGAGTCTCCAATATCTCTTTAATCATAAGGAATTGAATATGAGGCAACGACGCTGGCTAGAATTACTTATGGACTACGACTGCGAGATACTTTACCACCCCGGTAAAGCTAATGTTGTTGTTGATGCTCTCAGTCGGAAAGTCAATCTTGAAAGGAAAAGGCCAGGAGCGTTGAGAATTGAAGTTGTCTCGACCATTGTGGAAAGTATAAAGAAAGCTCAAGAGGAAGCTTCTGAAAAGAATGACCGAAAGGAGGAACGTTTGGGCAAAACGTTGGTATTCGGTGTAAACAATCACAGACTGAAGGTGTTCCAAGATCGGATTTGGGTACCTAAGTCCGGAGGAATTAGAGATCTTCTGATGGAAGAAGCTCACAAGACCATGTACTCGATTCATTCGGGTAGCACTAAAATGTATAGGGACCTGAAACCCTACTACTGGTGGCTGACGATGAAGCTTGATGTTGCAGAGTATGTGGTTGAGTGTGTGACTTGCGCAAGAGTAAAGACACAACATCAGAAACCGTATGGGAGTTTAGAACCATTGCCTGTGCCTATAGGTAAGTGGGAAGACATTGCTATGGATTTTGTCACTAAACTTCCCAGAACAAAGAATGGTCACGACATGATTTGGGTGGTCGTTGATCGATTCACTAAGAGTGCGCATTTCATAGCGGCCAAGGAGAAATGGTCTATGGAAAAGCTTGCGAATTCTTACGTGAAGGAAATTGTTAGGCTTCACGGTGTTCCGTTAACGATTGTGTCAGATCGTGATAGCCGTTTCACCTCGAGGTTTTGGAAAAGTCTACAAGAGGAATTGGGAACCAAGTTGTGTTTAAGTACAGCTTACCATCCGCAGACTAATGGTCATAGCGAACGAACGATACAAACGCTTGAAGATATGCTGAGAGCATGTACTCTGGAATTCCTAGGTAACTGGGATGAACATTTACCTTTGGTAGATTTTTCCTATAATAATAGTTTCCACTCGAGCATTAAGATGGCACCTTACCAAGCTTTATATGGACAAAAGTGTCGTACGCCATCTTGTTGGCTTGAGGCTGGGGAAAAGCAGTTTATGGGACCGGAGATGGTTCATCAAACTGCTGAAAAGTTGAAAATAATTAGGGAAAGAATGTTAGCAGCTCAGGATCGTCAAAAGAGCTATGCTGACAAGAAGCGAAGACCGATGACTTTTGAAATTGGAGATTCAGTTTTGCTTAAAGTCTCGCCGTGGAAGGGACTTATAAGATTTAGTAAAAGGGGAAAGTTGAGTCCAAGGTTTATTGGACCATTTAAAGTTCTTTAGAGGGTTAGGAACCAAGCTTACAAGCTCGAATTACCTGAAGAACTGAATGGAATTCAGAACACTTTTCATGTGTGTTATTTGAGGAAGTTCACAGGGGAAGTTCCCGACATGATTCCACTTTCGGAGTTGAGAATCGATGAGAACAAAAGGTTGATTGAAGAACCAGAGGCAATTGTTGACCGAAAGACTAAGAAGTTGCGACGCAAAATGGTTGGGTTAGTGCTTGTCCGATGGAAACACACGAATGGGCCGAATCTCACCTGGGAAACGGAGAGTGAAATGATGGGTCGCTACCCGCATTTGTTTATTGATGTGTGATTCCGAGGACGTAATCATTCTAAGGTGGAGAGAATTGTAACGCCTGTGTTTCCGGGCTTGCCATTTTTAGCAATGTAATAGTCTAGGTTAACCTTTGTAACCCGTTTTGAAATAATAAGAGTGTATTATTTGAGTATTATGTGTTTTGTGCTTAATTGCTTAATTATGTGGTTTGATTAATTAAGAATAAAAATAAGCGTCAAAATTTAAGTGTAAAATAAACTTAATATCTTTAGGTAATGTTGTAGTAGTTGAAACGAGGTTTCCGAATATATATAGAACGCCCAAATCTGACTTCGTATGAGGAAGTTATGATTTATCGAAGTTTCGACTTAGCGGTATGCAGCCTGAAATACTCGATTTAAGATCGAGCGGTTTTTAGCCGAAGCAAGCTAAACGAGAATCGAAGATCTCGTTGTTGGTATCGAAGCGATAAAAAGTTAGGCGAGAACGGGCGTCAAACGAAGAAGTTATGAATTTATAACAAAGTTTTTCTGTCCCGGCCTATTAAAAATAAATAATAAAAATAAATTAAAAATTAGCCGACGGAGTCTAAACGAAAGTTGTAATGCGTAGTATCACCTTCGCGTGGATATAAAGAACGTCGAAAACGGAGTTCGTATGAAGAAGATATGAATTTCCGAAGTTTATTAAATAATTTGTATTTAAATTTAATCTTTAATTCGGATGATTATCCGAAGGATTCACCGATCTGATCTGAAGTACGCCCCGCGTACACCGAGGGATGTCGACACTCGCACTCGAGGACTTCGGATGACGAAT
Source organism: Lactuca serriola (assembly GCF_051521515.1). Taxonomy (NCBI): domain Eukaryota; kingdom Viridiplantae; phylum Streptophyta; class Magnoliopsida; order Asterales; family Asteraceae; genus Lactuca; species Lactuca serriola. The sequence goes on along the minus strand of NC_136412.1, from coordinate 281,661,631 downwards.
GCAGTGACGATTTTGGAGCAGTACGCCCCGCGTACTCCGAGGCTCCAGCCTCCTATAAATAGGATGCGAGGGCAGCCGGCTCCTTTGCTATTTTTCTCTCTTCTCTCTCTCGTTTTGCATCGTTTTGCGTGCCAGAAATACCCCGAAGCCCCGGTATTATTCTCGAGCCCCGAAGCAAGTCCCGAGATCCCGAAGATCCCGAGAAGTACGATTCCCGAGCTGAAGCTCTGCCCGCGAGAAGTTCGATTTTTGTAGAGATCTTCCAGATCTGCCGAGGATTACTACTTCTGCAAGTCGTAGTGCTGTCCGATCATCTTCTGATCAAGTGAGTGTATACTACCTTTCATAAACACGATAATAATACAAGTATGGTTCGATTGTATTAAGTATATTGTTGTTTATATGTGTGAGTGTGTAGTTACTTTCTTCTAACGCATGATTATGAAGTATTTTATACGAAATACGTGTTATGTGTATAATTTTCTTGTTATATGTGTGAATGTATATTCACTCTCTTCTGTCTTATAGATCTGAATTGCTTTCTATGAAATACGTGTTACGTGGGTGTGCCTCATCTGTTATGTGGAATATATATTGAATGAAAATGCTATACAGGTTTTAAACTATGTATGAAAATATATATTTTTATCTACTAATATGTTGGGTAGAACATGGGTAGATTGTTGGTGTGTAATAAACATGTGAGAGGCCTCGATGTTGTTGTTGTTGTTGATCTAGTTATTCAGCGGAGTATGGATAACGACCACAGACTCTTTCTAGACAGTCTTGTGGAACGCTAGCAGGTTCATAACCTGTAGGTGTTGTGAACGATGTGTTCACCGGTGTACTCTATCCCCGTCATGGTTGCCTTTAGGATATCTATTGTTGAGGAAACCCCTTAGCAGTGATGTCCGTCCTGATGAAAATCCTAGATTATGTCCCTTGAGATAGATGTTGTTTTAGGGACGTAAAGTGAGGATAACGGGAATGGGTAATCGGGATAGTGATTGGTTGGTGAAATTAAATATAATTTTATTTATTGTGGGTTGAAAACCCTATATGCTCACCAGGCTCCCAAGCCTGACCCACTCAGTTTTATTTGTATTAAAGGAAGTGGCGTAAGGGCGTAAGATGGATGGATCATCGAGCTGTTTTGTTTACAAGTCTGTACATGTATATATTTGTTGAATGACTTGTAATGTTATCGTTTATGCTTTATGGTCTGTATCGGAACATGACATCCCGAGTTTTGATTATATAATGAAAATGCATCTCTTCATGAAATGCTTTGATAAATATTATTTTATCATGTTTTGTTTTGGGAACAAATTCCGCAACTCTTTCAAATCAAAAGGATTTACTCTGAAATTATTTAAAAGCATAAATGAAAATCGGTCTTTTCTGGCCGTGATTTTGGGGATGTCACAATGTGGCCGCTTTAACTTCATCCATGGAAAATAGGGCTTCGATTTGAATAGCATCATTCATCGAGATACACTTGAAGTGTGGGTTACCAAGTTTTGGCCAAGAGATCCATCTTTCTTTGAGCTTTTGTTAAAAGAATCTAAAAGCTTTGTTTTATCTCATTCACTTCAATCGACCACGTGTCATTGATCATAATCCTTGTAATATGGTTATTCCTTTTATTATTACTAATGAACCCATGGAGAAATTTTGTATTCTCATCTCCTTCTATGACCAACTTCACCCTTGCCTTTTGTTTGAGATCTAATACTTCCATTGTTTCTAATTCAATAATTTTTTGTAATCCTTTCCTGCTTAGTAGAAGTTCACCTTTAGATACGAGGGGAGATTGTGCTTCATTATCTAGTTTTCTAATTGAATCTTTTAGTTTCAGTAGCTCTTGTGATTTTTTCTTGTGCTCAAAGTTTTTCCATTTCCTAATTTCCTCCTTCAAGTGCTTGAGTTTGTATGCAAGGTACACATATGGTGCGTCATACCTATTGAAACTGTTCCATGCATTATGCACAATCTGGTCAATACCATATTTCATAAGCCAAGAATTATAAAAGTAAAATGGAAAGGGGCCAAATTCTTGAATGTTGAGCACAAAGTGATAATCACATGATTAGAAAGTTCTCTGGGGTGAGTTGTGACAGAAAGAGACGGTAATTAGATAGGAATTGGGACACATGAGGAATATATATGATTTACTTAGCTTGGTATCTACACGACTCATGTAGGTTAATCGTTCACCACCCATATTGAAATCATGAACCCCCACCTCGTTAATAAATATGTTAAATGCTTCTGCACTGAATGGGAAAAAGTGTGAATTAAATCTCTCCTCTTTATGTCTAACCACGGTGAAGTATCCAAAGTATAACTAGTTTCCATTCTAAGCTTGCTTAATTTGAATTAACTCTAGCAATAAGTTCTTCTTCTTTGATGGTGCTTGCGGTCCGTAGATATTTTCTAGAATGGTGCCCCTTGGGATTCCTGACCATGTGCCTATAATGATCATGTAGGAAGGATTTTTGATCACGTCGGTCTTCTGAAATGTCTTATTGTCCCATATTGAAATTAGAGCACTAGAACTTCCATTCGAATCAACACCTTCAAAATCTATGTCTGGAGAGTCCCAAAAACCTTTAACATCTATCCTCAAGTGATATGTAATTTGTATTTCTTTTAGCCCTAGGAACTTGATTTTGTCTAGTACTACCAGTTTTCTCACCTACTTAATGTAACACTCGGTTCCAGGTATGAATTAATTCCAAATGTCTTCATTACGTGTTGATAGGCCTTTGGGTTGCAAACTTTATTAGTCCAACACAACGTGTTTGTGTCATTATACAATGTATTGGCGGCTGGTGGAGAAACCCTAATTTTTAGGGCGTTACACCCTATATAAAGGCCGTAAGTCCTCATGGATGGCCTCCTTACTAGCCACCATTTCCACTAAAACCCTAAAATCAACCCTTAAGTCTCTTGGTGGTGTTCTTGAGCTAGTAAGAAGTTCTTGGAGCTAATTTTTGGCCTTTGTGAAGGAAAAGGAGATCTTATAGTTGCCTTTCTTGGTGGAAAGGCTTTGGATCCAGAATCATCTTCTTTTATGCAAGCTTTCTAAGGTATCAAGTTTTAACCTTGACTTATAGATGTTTAGATCTCCTTATATTGTGCTTTGTTATGCTTTTGGTCCCTTTTTGGGTTGCTGAGAGAGCAAATTCGTTTTAAGGGCTTGTTATTCTAGATCTGAGTTTGTTTTGGACTCCTTGAGCATAAAGGTGCAAACTTTTTGAGATAATTGGTTTCATGCATGACTTAATTCACTTATTAATTCCCTTTTAATCTTATGAGCTTCATTTAGGCATGCATGAAAGTAAAATTGGCAACTTTACATGGTTTTTAAGCTCAAGGAAGTCAGATCTATGTTTTGGGGCTATGTCTTCAAGGATTAAGTGCTTATTTGTTAAACCCTTGCACTATCAAGCCGTATGGTTGGGTTTTGGACCATTTTTGGTAGTCCCTATGGGTAAAGTTGGAAACTTCACCCTTCTAAATCTGATTTTGGTCTAGATTTGAGCTTTGGAGCTTTTGGAGTCGAAGAAGGCAACTTAATGTGTTAAGCTGTTGGAACTCAGGAAAACACGGCCTGTTTGCAAGTCAACACGGTGTGTTGGCTATGGTTTTCCCCAACTATTTGGATGATGGCAAAACACGACGTGTTTTCAAGTCAACACGACGTGTTGGGTCAACATGGACTGTTGACCTTGACCTTGACTTCTGTCTTTGATTATGTTTGACCTAAAGGGGGGTGCTGAGGTATTTTGAGTTGTATCTAAGGATTGGTTACTGTTTAGGTGTCGGGTAGAGCTGATATTCGGAGTCGGGACCTGTTAAGCTCTCACTCAGATTTACATGTGAGTTTCCTCACCATGTAAAGCGGGTCGAAGGAACTAATGTCGAGCCATTATCTAATATGTTAGAATACTCATTGTCTATGTGACACTTGTATGTGTATGTGCTTGTATGCGTACTGGGCGAGGCCCGATGATTATCCTGTATTTTATTACTTGTTATGTAGTATGAATTGTATGCGGGAGGGGGCCGTTATACTCAGTGTGCGGGGATCGTTATGCGAGTTAGGGTGGGACCCATTATGCGAGTTGGGGCGGGGACCGTTATACTCTTTGGGCAGGGCCCGTTGTGTGTTTTACGTTTGGTATGTGGTATCTTGGGGAACTCACTAAGCTTCGTGCTTACGGTTTTCAGTTTATGTTTCAGGTACTTCCTGTTCCAAGGGGAAGAGCTTGGGATGACTAGGACAGCACAAAAGAATTACGATTGTTGGGCAACACAGGTGGACTTAGAGACATATAGTCAAAACTAGGAAGATATAACTTGATCAACTATATTATCCGAGGGTTGACTAGCATGTGCCTAAGTTTAATTGTGTGGTTGCAACAAGTCTAAAATCTTACCAACCCTACCACAATGAGAACAGTAGAACATAACATTAAACTTAAAATACTATAGGGGTATTTGGTGTTACTATAAGTACTTTATACTTGAGAACTAAAACGAGATCTTCATTATTAAGTTGATAGTTGCTAAGTGGATACACTAAGGATATATGTAATTAGGATGTTATAGACTTAGAATCTGTGAAAATTTTACTTTACTCCTATTCTGTGTGAATTTGGAGTTAAGGTCACTTATTCGAAGGCCTATCCTGTTTGGATTACACATAACTGGTATGCACTTCACAAATAGCGATGTAACTAATGAAGATTTTCAAAATAATTATCTAGATAGTTCGTCTAATAATTATTTTCTTACCCCAATTCTCGTGTAGATAACATGGCTGGACTCCATCCCCACGGCAACCAGTACCTTCCGAATGAGGTCATTGCTGGATGGTTTGGAGAAGAACCAGAGAATGATCATCGTCACACCCCAAAACCGAGAACGGTGGAAACGTTCGGGGGCGGAGAACGTCATGTAAAGTATCACAACACAGTAAAAGTAAATAAGCAAACAACATCATCCATTGCATTAAATATATAATTTTAATACAAGCGTGTTCTGAACAGTTATAGACACCAAAAATAATGTAAATCAAAATAATAAGATGAGTCTTGGATGCGCTCCATCTTCTCAAAAGTTGGCCTCGGTACCTGTCTACTGATGACCTGAGAATACAAGTTATTCTGAAAGAGTTTATCAGCATTAAGCTGGTGAGTTCATAAGTATTTTAGTGTCGGTGTTTGTTATCAAAACGTTTGAACATGTCTCAAGTGTAAGTTTGTAAAACGTATGTAAATGTTTGTAAGTGTTTGTAAAAGTTTGAATTTCTCAGAAAAACCTATATTTTCTATTAAAGTAGCCTTCTACTAAGGCTTAACTGTTTTGTATGTTCGTTTGTTGTAAAAGTGTGTAATTTCCCAAGTGTAACTATCATTAACAAAATATAGTTTGTACATTAATGTTTAAGTGAAATAATCACTAAATATATGTAATGGATAAATTATTGTAGTATTGTAGTGTTGTATTATAGGAACTATTGCTGTACTAACTACCTTAAACCGGATTTATATTAAGGTATCCTGTGATTAATTGTACCATACTATTGACTGGTAACAACGACATACGAATGGTCATAAAAACGGAATGACGTTTGGCACCCGCAGACCTGCAGGTCCAGCTGTAGCTAGCAACAAGGTGTAGGATAGTCAATCCAGTATAGATCTATACGCAAACTCACGCTCTCCATCCAAGAGAATTCTGGCTACAACTCGGGCCAAGACATTTAAGGCATGCTCCGATACAGTGGATCACAATTGTTAACGTATTCATGTATATGTAATGTAATGTTACTTGTTCTAGTATCGTTGCATATGTTCTCTTCATAGTATCGTTGTATATGTTCTCTTCCTAGTATAGTTGTATAAGTTCTCTTTCTAGTATAGTTGTATATGTTCTCTTTCTAGTATAGTTGTATATGTACTCATAGTAATGTAATGTATATGTTCTCATAGTAATAAGTATTGACTCATAAATGAACTGACTCATTGATCTAGAAATTGTAGTAGTATGATCCTGTGTTACCCCGATGGTAACTTACTAATGACGTAGCTAATACGCATGAATATGGGAGTACTTTTATGTCTATATATGTATGCTTGATATATAATTAATATTGAAACGTCCTTCGGACGGCTACCCGAAATCCCACCAGACCACATCCAAATCGAGAAAAAGGAAATAGGGCGGATGGCCTTCCTAAGCCCTTTAAACATTTATTATATATCTATACATATATGGGCATGCAATTTATAAGAAGTATAACAAAGTTTAAATAAAAGTATTTGATAAGTAAAAGAGTTTGTAAAGCAGTTTGAAGTAAAACAGTTTGATAAACAGTTTGAACAGTAATAAAATCATTGGTTTTATAGTTATTAATCACATGTGATTGATGTAATAACTATAAGTATTTAACTTGTATTCCCCCCATAATAGCATTTAAAATATTTAAAAGTATTTCAAAGGTTAAGTAAAGGGGTATGAACTCACCTGTGGTGAGTGGATTGGATTGAAGTGTCAGATACTGTGCTAGGTGGAAAACGGAGACTTGTTCACACGCATGAGCCTAGTTATCATATAATGAGTATATATATATATAACTAATTAGCCAAATAATAACTAATGAATTAAGTTGGGTCACTCTAGAACATGTAAACACTTTGTATAAGTGTTATAAGTCCTAAGGGTTGCTTCTAGGTTGTTGTGGGACAAGGCTAAAGGGGTTTAAAGTTTCCAAGAACCTTGTATATGTGTTTACTCTTCAATAGAATCCACATAAGGAGTTTATGGTCGTAAACCCTTGAGTTTACGGCCGTAAGCTCTCAAACATGTTGACATAATTTGTTTTGAAGTGTTACTTGATTTCTAGAATAAGTTCTACTTGGTGGTTTAGTTCTTTGGGTAGTTTAGGGCATAGAAACACTCCTTTGAGGAGTTTACGGCCCCAAGGCCAATTCCCTTGGAGTTTACGGCCGTAAACTCTCATGGGATGGGTGTTTTTATGCTTTCAAGTCCGAAGCACATGTAGGACAGTTTCTAGGCATTTGTTTTAAGCTAATGAAGGTCCTAGGCACACTTTGGTGCCCTTGATTGATGTTCACGGCCCAAGCACATTAATAGGGCCGTAAACTCACATAGGAAGGTGTCTTTGATGTTTTAAAGTCCTCAAACTAGTTAGGATTAAATAGGTTTTAAAGTCCAAGGCTTTAGGAGTAATTTAAACACTTTTTGGCACTTGATTTTGGAGTTCACGGTCCAAGAACTTCTTCGGCCGTGAACACCCTAATCTTGGTGTTTTTGATTGTTTTCTAGTCTTAAATACACTTATAAATAAGCCTAAGTTCGTTACCTAACATGGGGAAAAGTCTAGGTAGCATTTAAGCCACATATAGGAGTTTACTCTCCAAGAACGTTCTTGAGCGGTAAACAAACGAATCTCACAGATTTGATATGTAAACTAATATATTAAACACATAATAAGCATTATAAGACAACTAGAGAAGTGTACTCACGATTTGGGGCGAAAACCCGAAGATCCGTGAGAGAGAAAATGGCTTTTCTCTAGTTGGAAATGTGAATAATGAATGAATTTGGTTTAGAAATCTATTTATTGTCCTGAGATATTTTTGGCAGAAAATATTTTTATTCCAGAAATGAACTATAATATTATGAAGTTTTGAAATACTCGAGTCTCACTAACCCATGTGCATCCACTCTCCTGATATCTCCTTAAACGTAAACCCTAATATACTCAAACTTATTCGGAAAAGTCTGAAATTCACTATAACTGGTCTAGCTTCTATTGAATTGATAATGTTCTTACAAAATGGAAATTTTGGATTGTCACATCATCCCCCCATTAGAAGGAATTTCGTCCCGAAATTAGAATTTAAGCAAATAAGAAGTTACAAATAACTAAGTGAAAAGATGAGGGTATTTCAGTTTCATCTGATCCTCGCGTTCCCAAGTGAATTCCGGTCCTCGCTTGGCGTTCCAGCGAACCTTCACGATCGGGATACGGCTTTGCTTCGTCTGCTTGACCTCACGGTCCATGATCTCTACCGGTTCTTCCACGAAGTTGAGGCTCTTGTTGATCTCGATCTCGGTTAGTGGGATTATAAGAGTCTCGTCGGACAGACACTTTTTCAAGTTAGATACGTGGAATGTAGAATGTACGTTACGAAGTGCGTCGGGAAGGTCGAGTTTGTAAGCTACGGGGCCGACTCTTGCGAGAATCTCGAAAGGCCCTAGGTACCTCGGATTAAGCTTCCCACGCTTACCGAAGCGTATCAAGCCTTTCCAGGGTGAGACTTTGAGAAGGACTCGGTCTCCCACTTGAAATTCCAAAGGTTTTCTTCGCTTATCAGCGTAGCTCTTCTGTCGGTCTCTAGAGGCTTTCAATCATTCACGGATCTGAACGATTTTCTCTGTCGTTTCCCGAATGATCTCTGGACCGGTGAGAATACTGTCAGAAGCTTTCCCCTAGCTAATTGGGTATCACCCACCTCAGCCCAACACAGAGGGGATCTGCACTTTCAGCCGTAGAGGGCTTCAAATGGAGCAGCCTTGATGCTCGTGTGATAACTGTTATTATAGGAAAACTCTACAAGGGGTAAATGAGTATCCCATGCCTTTCCAAAGTCAATCACACATGCTCTCAACATATCTTCTAGTGTTTGAATGGTCCTCTCACTTTGTCCGTCGGTCTGTGGATGGTAGGCTGTGCTCATGTCCAGCCTTGTTCCTAGGGAATGTTGTAGTGATTGACAGAATCTTGAGGTGAACCTACTATCTCTATCGGAGATAATCGACATAGGTACACCATGTAGCCGTACGATTTCCCGAATGTATGTTCTCTTAAGTTTCTCCATCTTGTCAGTTTCTTTGATAGGTAGGAAGTGTGCAGACCTGGTCAATCTATCGACGATGACCCATATGGTATCAAGTCCACCCGTTGTCTTGGGCAACTTGGTTATGAAATCCATAGTGATCTGCTCCCACTTCCATTCTGGAATCTCTGGTTGTTGCAGTAAACCGGAGGGCTTCTGGTACTCGACCTTAACCTTTGCGCAAGTAAGGCATTTACTTACGAAGGTAGCAATCTCTGCTTTCATATTAGGCCACCAGTATAGCTTTTTAAGATCCAGATACATCTTATCTGAACTTGGGCTGACGGAATACCGAGTGTTGTGTGCCTCGGTCATGACCAAGTCTCGAAAACCACCGTGTTTCGGTGTCCAGATCCGGTTTATGAAATATAAGGCTCTGCCACCCTTGGCTTCTAAATTCTTATCCATTCCTCTAAGGGATTCACTCATCATATTTTCAGTTTTCATGGCTTCAAGTTGGGCTGCCTGAATTTGCTTAGACAAGTGTGAATGGATGGTCATTGTCAATGACTTGACCCTGCGACCAGAATATTCCTTCCGGCTTAGGGCGTCTGCTACTACGTTGGCTTTACCCGGATGATAATGAATATCACATTCGTAGTCACTGAGTAGCTCGACCCACCTTCGTTGTCTCATGTTGAGCTCCTTCTGATCGAATATGTGTTGTAAACTCTTGTGGTCGGTAAAAATAGTGCTTTTCGTTCCGTACAAGTAATGTCTCCAGATCTTCAGAGCAAACACCACTGCTCCTAGTTCAAGATCGTGGGTCGTGTAGTTAACTTCATGTGTCTTCAACTGCCTCGAGGCGTAGGCGATGACCTTACCTCGCTGCATCAGAACACACCCGAGCCCTTGATTCGATGCATCGCAATAGACTACGAAGTCTTCTATTCCTTCGGGGAGGGATAGTATTGGTGCGGTGCATAAGGCTCGCTTGAGCGTTTGGAACGCTCTCTCCTGTTTCTCTTCCCAGTCGAAGGCCATGCCTTTCTGGGTCAGTGTTGTAAGAGGTTTTGCAATTCGGGAAAAGTTCTGTATGAACCTGCGGTAGTAGCCAGCGAGACCTAGAAACTGCCTAATTTCTGTAGGCGTCTTCGGTGCTGACCAGTTCTCAATGGCCTTAATTTTGGATGGGTCCACGTGGATTCCCTCTTGACTTACCACGTGTCCTAAGAATTCGACTCTTCGGATCCAAAATTCACACTTAGGGAACTTCGCGTAGAGCTTCTCCGCTCGTAAAGTTCCTAGAACTTGTCGCAGATGATCACCATGCTCTTCCTTATTTTGGGAGTAGATCAGGATGTCATCAATGAATACAATGACGAACTAATCCAAGTAAGGTCGGCATCTCTATTCATCAGATCCATGAAGACTGCGGGCGCATTGGTCAATCCGAATGGCATCACTATGAACTCGTAGTGTCCGTAACGATTTCGGAAGGCTGTCTTCGGCACATCCTCCTTTAGCACTCGTAACTGGTGATATCCGGATCTCAGATCAATTTTGGAAAATTAGCTCGCCCCTTACAGTTGGTCAAATAGATCGTCTATGCGAGGCAAAGGGTAACGATTCTTGACCGTTAGTTTATTGAGTTCTCTGTAGTCGATTTACATACGGAATGATCCGTCTTTCTTCTTAACGAACAACACCGGTGCTCCCCAAGGTGAGAAACTTGGTCTTATAAAGCCCTTGCCGAGCAGTTCGTTAAGTTGACCAGATAGTTCCTGCATCTCTGCTGGTGCTAATCGGTAGGGCGACTTGGCTACTGGGGTAGCTCCTGGGACTAAGTCGATTCTGAACTCGACCTGTCGTTGCGGAGGTAATCCTGGTAGCTCTTCTGGGAAGATGTCGGGGATGTCGCTCACTACTAGAATGCTCTTTAGTTCCTTCGTTTCAAGGCTCGTATCGACGACGTGAGCAAGGAATGCATGGTATTCTTTACGCAAATACTTCTGTGCTTGAATACTTGATATAATACGAAGACTCACACCGGGTTTGTCGGCGTAGACGATAAGAGTTTCGTTAGACTGGAGGTTTAGACGGACTGCTTTCTCGTAGCACATGATGTCGGCGCGATGATGACTTAACCAATCCATGCCGATGATAACGTCGAAGCTTTTTATTGAGACTGGCATAAGGTCGATTGGGAATGAATGGTTATCTAGAGTTAGGGTACAACCTAAGTATATGATATTCGTACTTTCAGTTTTTCCATTAGCCATTTCTACTGTGAATTGTTCCTTAAGTGTGTGTGGTTGTTGCTTAAGCATGCGAGCAAATTTATGGTTCACGAAGCTTCGCTCCGCTCCACTATCGAATAGAATGCATGCATAGGAGTTATGGAGGAGGAACGTACCAGTCACCACCGTCGGGTCAGCAACTGCTTCCCCATGGCCTATTACTAGTACCCTCCCTGTGCCTCCAACATTCTTCGCTTTGGGGCAGTCACTCTTATAGTGGCCTGCTTCACCACATCCATAGCAGGTCGGGCTCGCACCAGAGCCGGGGACTTGGGTGATCGGCCTCGTCAGGGATTTACAGAAACGGACGGTGTGTCCTTTCCTGTTGCAGTTAGAGCACTGCATTTCACGACAGGGGCCGTTGTGGTGGAAGTTACATTTGTTGCACTTAGGCAAACTTCCAGTATACTGCCTCACCGGAGCAGTAGCAGCAGGGGTTATCGCGTCATGCACAACCACAACTTGCTTCTTTTTGGCAGCTCGCTGTTTCTTCTTGTCTTCCCAGAACTTCTGCTTAGTGTTAGCGGGTTTGGAGGGTTCCGGGATGGATAGGGTGGTTGTTGTTGCAGGGGTTTTGACTCCATGGTCAATGAGTCGCTGTGCCAGTCGCTTGGCACTATCGAAGGTAGCCGGGTTTGATGATAGGACATTCCCCTGATACAGAGGCACTAGCCCCCATATGTACATTTCGATCTTTTTCCCTTCAGTGGGAACCATATTAGGGCAGAGGGCCACCAGTTCGCTGAATTTGGCGGTATAAGCGACCACGTTGGTGCCCTTCATGGTCAGGCTCCAAAGCTCCTGCTCCAATTTCTGGATTTCTCCCCTCGGGTAGTATTCCTCAATCATGAGGTCCTTCATGGTTTCCCAGCCCATATCATTCGCCACTACTAGAGTCAGCACTTTAACGTGGCCGTTCCACCACGTCAGGGCCTTTCCTTCAAAGGTGCATGCAACATATTTGACTTTGCTCGCAGCAGGGCATGAACAGATTTCAAAGACTGATTCAGTCTTCTCGAACCATTGCGAGAGGGCAATGACTCCGCCGGTGCCATGGAAGGACTTCGGCTTGCAGTTGGTGAAATACTTGTAGGAGCCCTCTCTCGAGCGCACAGGGGTTTCAACCGGAATTGATTCAACAGGGGTTCCACCTCTGCTGGCATCAGAAGAGTGATACTGAGCCATGGCAGTTGCCAATACTGCGGCTACGACAACATTCAGGGCTGCAATATCGATCACCGGAGGCGGAGGAGGCGGTGAAGGTGCAGGGTTATTCCGGGGAGATTTGCGAGGAGGCATCTTTCAGCTATAAGTTTATAAAGATAAGCAAAGTGGTAAGAATCAATTTGTAAGTGGGGTGAGAGTGACACATGGACTAACTAACCATAGCCCAACAGTTGAATGAGTGTTTGAGATCACAACAAAGAATATTAGTAGGAAAACACAAGTGTACAGATTTTTCCTACAGATTAGATAGACGTCAATAATACTGGTATTACCGATGTAATAAGTTCAGGGAAAATCGACCTAACAGTAGGTCTTACATCATACCATACAGAAAAGTTTGACAGTTCTTAGATTCCTAATTAGAGTACTGAAAGTTAGGAATATCTTACAGACAAGTGCTACTTAGAGCACATATGTTAAAGGCTATTCCTTAACCAAAAGACAAAGATGTACTAGACATCTTCTAACGGCGATGGGAAATCCTCGGGCGAACCCTGAGGTCTGCAACTTGACGAAACACCTCCTGAAGGTGTCGCTCCTGAGCCCTTTGACGGGCTCGAAGTTCCAAGACTTCAGCTCGGGAGGCAGCCAACTGTTGCTGCAGGGTTTCATTGGTTCTCTGGGTCCGTTCCATGTCTTCTTCAAGACGTCGGATGCGGACTGTGTTGACACAAGAGTTGGCATCAATCTCCATGACCCGGTCGATGGCTGCTCGACCTTGCTCAACATTACGAGCTATTCTGCGGATAATGACGGGCAGAGCTCGGTCAGCAGAACCACCTTCGCTGACGTTGTAAAAGCTTTGGTGCCCAAAGTAAGGTAAGGGTTGACCCTGTTCGTCACTCCAGCGATTCAAGGTAGTTGCCCATAAGGGTGTAGGACCTGGAAAAGCTGGTCGGGGGTTGTTGTTCGGGGCTTGACCTACTAACGGTAGGTTGTTGACTTCAGGCTCGGAGTCGGATCCATCAGAAAAGCCTTCTGCGAGGTGATCATCCAAAGGGATTGGATGCTCATCTTCGGGCTCTTCTTCGATCCACCTTGCATTGCCTTCATTTGGAAAGTACGGGTCGCCGTGATGGAATCCAACCATTTAAATCTACGCGAGAAGAGAGGTATAACAATATAGTATATATGTAGCTAGTAGTACAAAATACACCTATCGTATTTTAAGTTTAGGTTCTACTGATCTTCTTGTGGTATTGTTGGTAAGTTTTTAGACTTGTTAACATATCACAACCATTCTAGGGCATATGCTAATCACTCCTCGGACCAGCATAGTTGATCAGGCTATGCCATTCCCAGGACTGACCATACATCCCCAAGCTCACTTGTGATATTTAACAATCGTAATACTTTTGTTCTTGTCATTGTGACACTGATTTTAGTATGAATGCAGACTAGTATACTTAATTAAATATTTTAATATTTAATTATAGACTCTTGGTCAGAGTGCTTTAATCCCAAATGGGTTTATAGTTAGTATATCTTTTATGGGTTGATATACTTAATTCACTATAAACAATGCTCTGATACCAATCTGTCACACCTCAAAACCGAGAACTACGGAAACGTTCGGGGGCGGAGGACGTCATGTAAACTATCACAACACAGTAAAAGTAAATAAGCAAACAACATCATCCATTGCATTAAATATATAATTTTAATACAAGCGTGTTCTGAACAGTTACAGACACCAAAAATAATGTAAATCAAAATAATAAGATGAGTCTTGGATGCGCTTCATCTTCTCAAAAGCTGGCCTCGATACCTGTCTACTGATGACCTGAGAATACAAGTTATTCTGAAAGAGTTTATCAGCATTAAGCTGGTGATTTCATAAGTATTTTAGTGTCGGTCTTTGTTATCAAAACGTTTGAACATGTCTCAAGTGTAAGTTTGTAAAACATATGTAAATGTTTGTAAGTGTTTGTAAAAGTTTGAATTTCTTAGAAAAACCTATATTTTCTATTAAAGTAGCCTTCTACTAAGGCTTAACTGTTTTGTATGTTCGTTTGTTGTAAAAGTGTGTAATTTCCCAAGTGTAACTATCATTAACAAAATATATTTTGTACATTAATGTTTAAGTGAAATAATCATTAAATATATGTAATGGGTAAATTATTGTAGTACTATAGTGTTGTATAATAGGAACTACTACTGTACTAACTACCTTAAACCGGATTTATATTAAGGTATCCTGTGATTAATTGTACCATACTATTGACTGGTAACAACGACATATGAATGGTCGTAAAAACGGAATGACGTTTGGCACCCGCAGACCTGCAGGTCCGGTTGTAACTAGCAGCAAGGTGTAGGATAGTCAATCCAGTATAGATCTATACACAAACTCACGCTCTCCCTCCAAGAGAATTCTGGCTACAACTCGGGCCATGACATTTAAGGCATGCTCCGATACAGTGGATCACAATTGTTAACATATTCATGTATATGTAATGTAATGTTACTTGTTCTAGTATCGTTGTATATGTTCTCTTCCTAGTATAGTTGTATATGTTCTCTTTCTAGTATAGTTGTATATGTACTCATAGTAATGTAATGTATATGTTCTCATAGTAATAAGTATTGACTCATGAATGAACTGACTCATTGATCTAGAAATTGTAGTAGTATGATCCTGTGTTACCCTGATGGTAACTTACTAATGATGTAACTAAGACGCATGAATATGGGAGTACTTTTATGTCTATATATGTACACTTGATATATAATTAATATTGAAACGGCCTTCGGACGGCTACCCGAAATCCCACCAGACCACATCCAAATCGAGAAAAAGGAAATAGGGCGGATGGCCTTCCGAAGCCCTTTAAACATTTCTTATATATCTATACATATATGGGCATGCAATTTATAAGAAGTATAACAAAGTTTAAATAAAAGTATTTGATAAGTAAAAGATTTTGTAAAGCAGTTTGAAGTAAAACAGTTTGATAAACAGTTTGAACAGTAATAAAATCATTGGTTTTATAATTATTAATCACATGTGATTGATGTAATAACTATAAGTATTTAACTTGTATTCCCCCCATAAGAGCATTTAAAACATTTAAAAGTATTTCAAAGGTTAATTAAAGGGGTATGAACTCACCTGTGGTGAGTGGATTGTATTGAAGTGTCAGATACTGTGCTAGGTGGCAAACGGAGACTTTTTCACACGCACGAGCCTAGTTATCATATAATGAGTATATATATATATATATATATATATATATATATATATATATATATATATATATATAACTAATTAGCCAAATAATAACTAATGAATTAAGTTGGGTCACTCTAGAACATGTAACCACTTTGTATAAGTGTTATAAGTCCTAAGGATTGCTTCTAGGTTGTTGTGGGACAAGGCTAAAGGGGTTTAAAGTTTCCAAGGACCTTGTATATGTGTTTACTCTTCAATAAAATCCACATAAGGAGTTTACGGTCATAAACCCTTGAGTTTACGGCTGTAAGCTCTCAAACATGTTGACATAATTTGTTTTGAAGTGTTACTTGATTTCTAGAATAAGTTCTACTTGGTGGTTTAGTTCTTTGGGTAGTTTAGGGCATAGAAACACTCATTTGAGGAGTTTACTGCCCCAAGGCCAATTCCCTTGGAGTTTACGGCCGTAAACTCTCATGGGATGGGTGTTTTTATGCTTTCAAGTCTGAAGCACATGTAGGACAGTTTCTAGGCATTTGTTTTAAGCTAATGAAGGTCCTAGGCACACTTTGGTGCCCTTGATTGATGTTCACGGCCCAAGAACAATAATAGTGCCGTAAACTCACATAGGAAGGTGTCTTTGATGTTTTAAAGTCCTCAAACTAGTTAGGATTAAATAGGCTTTAAAGTCCAAGGCTTTAGGAGTAATTTAAACACTCTTTAGCACTTGATTTTGGAGTTCACGGTCCAAGAACTTCTTGGGCCGTGAACACCCTAATCTTGGTTTTTTTGATTGTTTTCTAGTCTTAAATACACTTATAAATAAGCCTAAGTTCGTTACCTAACATGGGGAAAAGGCTAGGTAGCATTTAAGCCACATATAGGAGTTTACTCTCCCGAATACACTTTTTGATTGTTTTCTAGTCTTAAATACACTTATAAATAAGCCTAAGTTCGTTACCTAACGTTCTTGAGCGGTAAACTCCCGAATCTCACAGATTTGATATGTAAACTAAGTTATTAAACACATAATAAGTATTATAAGACAACTAGAGAAGTGTACTCACGATTTGGGGCGAAAACCCGAAGATCCGTGAGAGAGAAAATGGCTTTTCTCTAGTTGGAAATGTGAATAATGAATGAATTTGGTTCAGAAATCTATTTATTATCCTGAGATATTTTTGGCAGAAAATATTTTTATTCCGGAAATGAACTCTAATATTATGAAGTTTTGAAATACTCGAGTTTCACTAACCCATGTGCATCCACTCTCCTGATATCTCCTTATACGTAAACCCTAATATACTCAAACTTATTCGGAAAAGTCTGAAATTCATTGTAACTGGTCTAGCTTCTATTGAATTGATAATGTTCGTACAAAATGGAAATTCTGGGTTGTCACAATCATCCTATCCCTTTGAATGATCACCATGATGAAAACCTTTCGGATGGTGCTAATTCCGAACCCAAGGTTGAGAACCTACCCCAGGCAGCTCCCGTTGCAATTCCTAACCCTTGTCCGGCTTTTCATGGCCCGACGCCTGAGTGGGTGGAATGCTTGGAAACATGGAGCCAAAAACAAGATCAGCCCATGCCATTTAATGGTGACCGAAACTTTTATGACCTAAGGAATGGGGGCTCAGCAGACAGAACCTTGCTAATCTTGGTCCGCAGAGTGGCTCGAAATGAGATTCAAGATAGGATAGCCCTACATCAGATTACCAAAGTTGTCGCCGATGCGAGAATGCATACCCTCCGCGCCATTCGTCTAGAAGATGCTCGCGATAGATCTGACAGAAACCACGAAACCCTACTTCAAGCACTGGCTGAATCACGAGCCGAAGTCATAGAACTCCGCGTATGCCAGAGAGTGTACGAAAGGCACCTACTTGATATGGAACGTCAACTGGCTGAACTGAGAGTTCACCAGAGGGATGACCGTCGCCAGTAGTAGACACTTTACTTTATTTTCCATATTAAAAGGATTCGTTTTTCTGTCTATTCCCGAAGTGGCATTTTCTATGAAATTATCTTGTACCGTGAGTACTTTTGGTTAGGTCTTTATGCTGTCAAGAACTATCTTCTCTAGATATGATGTAAGACCTTTTGCAAGGTCATTTTCCCGAACTTTTACATCATGAATATCAAAGATATTGACAGCTGGCTAACTTCTGTGTCATTTCCTTTATTCAAGTACTCTCATCATACTTTCATTCGAGTACACCTGAAACATGCTTTAGTCAAGTCATTGGACTATAGCAAGTTAGCTCCGGAGACATTTCCGAGTCTCTTTTAGTGGTTGGATCACGTTATTCACCAACCAACAATACCTCGGCTTGAACAACAAACGTCTTGCGACCATTCTACAAACTCACTTCCATTATGTGCTAGGACTGCATCATAGGGATGTAGGTCAAACCTCCGTGAACATACTTCCATTCCGTTCTAGGACTGCATCATAGGGATGTAGGTCAAACATCCGTGAACATACTTCCATTCTATGTTAGGACTGCATCATAGGGATGTAGGTCAAAGTGTCGAAAACATAGTCTTACTCTTTTCTTGAACAATCGAATTACCTCTAGGGTCAACCAGAATCGCTCACAAGATCCTTATCTTTCGTGTTAACAGAATCATGTCGTCATCCAGAAACAATCAGTCGAGCAACGAAACCCCTATCCTCCATATCGACGCCACTACATTACAAGCTGCGGTAGCAGCTGCTGTGACAACTTTCCTTACGCACATCAACTCAGGCAACACAAGCAAGACTGACAAAGGAGTCGAGAGTCCCGATGGTAGTACCAAACCGGGAAACCAACAAATCGCAACAGTCATGGACTTGCGAAGCCGTAAGACCGAAAGGAAGAGACGATATCGTAAAGCCCTAAAGGAGCGCAAGAGAGCCCAAAGACTTGCCATGCCACAGCCACAAGTGGCAACTCTTGCAGAACGCTTTAGGAAGCAATTTACAAGGTGGAGTAATGAGGAAGGCACTCGTTTCCACATAACACGGGCTAAACACCGCACTCCCATCACCAATGCAAGTACTAGCTAGTCATGCCACCAATGCGGTGAGATAGGGCACTTCAAGAAGGATTTCCTTATAGCAAAGAACTCTGGCGCAGATGGGAAGATTCTCAGGATCACAGCTGCAGGAGAACCTGCTCCAGAACCCACGTTAATGTAATTTAGGCGTTTCGTTGTAACAGACTTATAAACTATCCAAAACTAGTGCAACTAGAGTCTTGTCTTTTGCGAGATCCCTTCCATATGGGGATGCTCGTGCTACGTATACTTGTCTTTTGTAGTATACCTTATTCGCAGCAATAGCCTTGTAGTAAGTCTAAAGTACTGTAACTCTGTTCATGGTTGCACGGTTGTGTTTTTTTCTGTAAACGTCTTGTGTTCAAATCTAATGTCTTTAAGTTTCCGTATGATTCCGACATTATCATACAACTAGATTCAATCTGATCCACACCATACCAACTTCATAAGTACATCTCTTTATCAGTAAACGTCTTTTTAGCAAAACCGTCATATCAGAACACCGAAGTACTCATGCCAAGAGTACCTCATAGTTCTTTTCTTTTTCCGAAGAAATCCCCGAAGTACTACTCGTACAGTATGTCAGGTTCAATCCAAAGATTCATACGGTTGATCGGTCACTGAAGAATGTATACATAGGGGCGATATATAATCAAGGTTCTACAGGTTTAGAATTGATGATTCGGCTTTAACTTCCTTTTCCTCGATAGGATGAGAGCTTAAAGAAGAATCAGTTATTCGACTACCTTTTTAATCTTAATTATATACGACTCGTATACACAAGATTGTGATTGTGAAAACATGTATGAATCCTAATATGAACTTCAGGACGGAGAACTGCCTAAGTCTATGAGTAATCGCATCGTCATGTGAACAAACCTAGAACCCAGTATGACTCCAGTAAACGGATCGCCCTACAGCCTAAACACCTACAGAGACACCAGAACAGCCTGGACAACTTAGCGAACTGCATAGAAATAGAATTAGAAGACTAGGCTTCTTACCCTGGAGAACTCCGGTCTTATTCTTCCAGAGGTCGACGGATTGCATCATATGTACCTCAGGTATCGAGGACTCCGTCAAGATTTTCCATTAGAAATCGTTGTCTCTGCCTCACATAGATGAAGCGGTTGAGCAAACGCAAGGAAAGAATTACTTTCAGAAATGGACCTGAGATCCGAATATCACCAGTTTGAGTGTGAGGGAAGGATGTCTCGAAGAATACCTTCCAAACTCGATGCGGACACTTCAAGTTCGTAGTGATACCCCTCAGATAGGACCAATACGCCTGAAGCATTAATGAGTCTAATGAATAGAGTCCATCTTTCTTACTCTGATCAGTTCGTCGTTCTCCTTGTAACGACTCACTTATCTGCCCTCGTAGTAAGAAGGAACCCGCGGAAACATTACCCTCGGAGATACTATTCAAAAAATTCTTTGAACACGAGTTTTGGAATAGAAGATTCAAAATTTCCTAAGACACACTATTAGTGATATGGAAATTCTTGAGTACTCTGTCAATTTATCAAAACCGTTGAGAATTTGTCGACATCAGGGACGCCAACAGGAATTCGCCAAATTCTAGGTTTTACAGACCTACTGTCATAGTTCATCCATAACTCCTCGCAAATCAGAGAAACCTTTACGACTTTGACCCAGCAAGGGGTGGCCCTTGACTGGGAAGTTTAGCAAGAGAAAGAACCTTTGGAATTCCAAGTGAGAGACCAAATTCTTTAGGAAGTCTCACTCTGGGAATGGCTTAATACGCTTCGTAAAGCGTGGAAAGCTAATTCCAAGATAAATAGGACCTCTAAGATTCTTACCAGAATCGGTCCTGTACCTCACAAATTAGACCTACTCCGCGAACTCAGTAACGTACATTTACTCTTCGCGTCTCGATCGTGAAACCGCACCTTTATGTTAGGACTCTTGTAAGTCCACTTGTCGAGATCCACGCCTTCGTATTAGAACCGTAGTGACCCTCGACAGAGAGGTCAAGCGGACGAAGCAACGCCGTCGCTATTTAGTGAAGGTTCGTTGGGATACCAACCGAGAACCCTATTTCACTTAGGAACGCTAGAACCAATCGATTAGGAAGTTCCCACCTCATGACTCGATCATTCGTACCTACTTCCTTGCCTAAATTCTAATTTCGAGACGAAATTCCCTTTAACAGGGGGATGATGTGACAACCCGAAATTTCCATTCTGAACAAACCATATCAAACCAATAGAAGTCAGAACAGTTACAATGAAATTCCATACTTTGGGTATAAGTTTGAGTATTTCAGGATTATCACTTAAGGAGATATCAGGAGAGTGGATGCACTAGGGTTTTGTGCAACACTGTTATTCCAATACTCTATGAGATTAGAGTTCATTCCAGGAATAAAATATTTTCTGCCAAAAATCCCAGGACTATATATAGAAATCTGAACCATATTCATTCATTAATTACATTTCCAACTAGAGAAAAGCCAAATTCTCTCTCACGGATCTTTGGGTTTTCATCCCAAATCGTGAGTACTTCTATCTATTTGTATTATATAGTTTAGATTGTGTTTAATAACATCAAAATCATGTCAAAACACTAAGATCTGTGAGTTTACCCCCCAAGAACGCCTTGGAGAGTAAACTCCTTTTTAAGGGCCAAAGTGTGCCCAATGTCCCTCAAAGCCTTGGAAATGAACCTAGAAGCTACCATTACATGTTTAGACCACAAAAAAACTAAGAATCAAAGGCTAGAAGTGAGTTCACGGCCAAGGATGTTCTTGGGCCGTGAACTCCATGTTTAAGTGCCAAAACACCCTAAAGGCCTTCCTTAAGCCAAGAGACTAATTTAGACATGTACCCTAATGTGTTAATAGCCTAGAAATCATAAGGAAACACAAGGACAAAGGATTTTACGGCCAAGACAAGTTCTTGGGCCGTAAACCCCTATAAATGGGGCAAATAACACCCTAACTCCTTCCTTATGCCTAGAACCCAGCTTAGATCATATCCTTGAAGTGTTAAGGACCTTAATCATCCAAGAAACCATGTTCCCATAGAGTTTACCGCCGTAAGCTCATAAGGATTAATCCTTTGGCCGTAAACTCTATAAAGGGGTGATATTGCGCCCCTAATGCTTCCACATGGCTAGAACTTATCATAGAACAAATCACCAATGAGCTAGGAACCTCAAAACATCAAATGGTACTCCTTACCATGAGTTTACGGCTGTAAACTCATGGGGGACTGGTCCCAGGGCTATAAACTCCAACACACATGGTCTTTCGACCATAAACTTCCGTATGAGGTCTTGCACTCCTTTGTTGCAACCCATTAGCCTCCTAGCACTTGACCAAAAGTGTTTTCCTCGCATTAGGATGTTTATACATGTTTAATTAGTGTTATAATCACTAATTGTTTATATACATATGTCTTCATATGTAATTAGGACCATTGTGTGTGTCTAAAGTCTTCGCTTGACACCTAGCAGTCCTACCTCTTCGGTTCATCCGTATCACCCACAACAGGTGAGTTCATACCCCTTAATCAATATTTTAACTGTTTTTAAATGTTTTATGGGGGGATACAAGTAGAATGATGCTAGTTATTATATCAATCACTTGTGATTAATAAGCAGCATTTAAATGATTGGCTACTCATTAGCCGTTTTACCAAACAGTTTTCTTCAAATGTTTATCGTAAACACTTATTATGTTTAAAACTCCTTATTAAACTGTAAATTTTACTCTGTATGTTTCCATTCAAACTCATTTAAAATTGTGTTTCAAACAAATGTTTCCTTGTACTTAAATTGTTTTATCAAACCCATGCCTTCAAACTGTTTTATAGATTGACATCAAGTCGATCTTTTCTTAGATAATAATTATGTTCAAAGGTTTTACAAAACTTATTTTATGCTTTTATATTATAAATTGCATGCCTATATATGTATAGTTATATAAGAAATGTTGAAAGGACTTAGGAAGGCTATCCACCCTGTTTCCTTTTCCTCGATTTGGATGTGGTCTGGTGGGATATCGGGTACCCGTCCGAAGGTCGTTTAAATATTAGTTATATATCATGTGTACATATATAGTCATAAAGGTCCTTCCAGTTCATCCAATGCCCTTGGGTAGCAAGGGTATACATCCATGTCCATACGTACCAGTTAGATTACTAGTAAACTACCATATGGGTAGTTTAGAAAGATACTAGAACTATTACTAGAACGCGATATGATACAATGAGTCAGTTCATTCATGAGTCAATACTTGCTAGATAGAGAGAACATACATTACAGCTAGTACACACAGTACATTACTATACATGCTAGATTGAGAGAGAACATACATTACAGCTAGCACACGTAGAACATTACAGTACATTACTATACTATTACATAGATATGTTTTCATGATTTCACTTACATGAGTACAATTACATGATCACACTTACATGAGTACAACTACATGATCACTTACATGATTACGCTTACATATACATAGGACAGACGTCACTAGGTGTTATAGCATGGAACAAGTTCAGGATCTAACTATACCGATGAATCACAACGCATTGTGATAGTTATATCGAGTATACATGATCATAGTAATGTGGATGTTCACGGCTTGCATACATGCAGGGGTCATGTGTAGGTCCCAAAATCCCTTTGACAGGGGAGCGTTTAGCCTGGGATCTAGCTATCACATTATACCTTATCCCTCAAATAAGGCAGTTGAGTACTGAAGTAGTTATTTATTACAAATGTTACAGTACTCACCAGATTACCCTAGACTTAAGGTAATTAGTACGGTTGTAGTTCGACACTACACCATAGTACTATTTCATTTTCCCATTACATTCACTTCGTGAACATTCGCACGACGCACGGTAATGTAGAAACTATATTTTTGGTTAATGATAGTCAGACTTAGGAAAATACACACTCTTACAAGAGACACACACAGACACTAGATGCCTTGGTAGAAGGCTACATAAAGATCAGTTAAGTCTTGGTAGAAGACTCCCTGTTATAATAGTAGGAATCATAGGGATTTCTAGGGTTTTTCAAACGTTTACAGTTGTTTTACATACATTTTCAATACTTACGATTCACATACATTTTCAATACTTACAATTCATATACATACAAATTAAGACACTAAAATACTTATGATCTCACCAGCTTCAAAGCTGATACTCGCTTTCAAAATTACTTGTATCCTCAGGTCATCAATAAACAGGTATCGATGCAAGGTTTAGAGAAGATGGAGCTCGTTCAAGACTCATCTTTCATTTTGATATATGCTTTAGTGTATATTATAATTTGACAGAACACACTTGTATAATAATTATATTATTAATGCAATGGATGATGATGTTGCTTGTTTACTACTTTTCATTGTTGTGATACTGTACATGACGTCCTCCGCCCTAGAACGTTTCCATCGTTCTTGGTTTTGGGGTGTGACAGATTGGTATCAGAGCATTGTTTATAGTGAATTAAGTATATCAACCCATAAAAGATATACCAACTATAAATACAATGGGATTAAAAATACTCTGACCAATAGTTAATACTTTAAATAATAAAATATTTAATTAATTATACGTGCTGCATTCATACTAAAATCATTGTCACTAGGACAGCACAAAAGAATTACGATTGTTGGGCAACACAGGTGGACTTAGAGACATATAGTCAAAACTGGGATCGTCGCCTATCCGCATAACTCTTCTGGCGACTCTGAGTTGTCAACAACCTCTTCCTGACCTGCTGTATCTGCTCTGTTGTCTGAAGCACTATCTCAGTGCTGCCCATCACTCACTGTGTGACATCCCCAAAATCACGGCCAAAAAAGACCGGTTTGTTTATGCTTTGTTTAAAAATCAGAGTTACATTTTAAATGAAAGTGTTGCGGAATTTGTCCCAAAACAAAAATATGATAAAGATTTATCAAAAGCATTTCCATAGAAATGTATTTCATTAAAAGACTCGGGATGTCATGTTCGTACAGATCAAAAGCATAAACAGTACAATATAAGCCTTACTACATTATTTCATATCTACAGGCCTATATCCGTAATCCCTCGTCCAAAACATCACACCTATGCTCATGCGCCACTACCTGTAATACATAAAACTGAGTAGGTCAGGCTTGGGAGCCTGGTGAGCACATAGGGTTTTCAACCCACAATAAATAAGTTTATTAATTTCATCAATCAACAATAACCCGATTACCCGTTCCCGTTATCCTCACTTTACGTCCCTAAACACCTATCATAAGGGACCTAGCCTAAGGATCATCATCGGGACGGACACTACTGCTAAGGGGATTCCTCAGCAATAAATGTCCTAAAGGCAACCATGTGGGGGATGGAGTACACCGGTGAACACATCGTTCACAAACACCTACAGGTTGCGAGCCTGCTGGTGTTCCACTAGACTGTCTAGAAGAGTCTGTGGTCGTCATCCATACTTCGCTAGATGACAGAAACAACAACATCAACATCGAGGCCTCTCATCATTTTATCACACATAACCTATTACATCTACCCATGTTTTACCCCAACATTTTCGTAGATATAAAATACATATACAGTTTGAATCATTGAAAACATGTATAACAACGTTCATCTAGCATAGATAGCAAGTTTTCAGATAATATGCACACATAGCACGTAATTTATATAAAATACTTCATATCTATGTGTAAGTTGAAAGTAACTATGCACTCACCTGATTAGGTGGTGACTCAGCACTCGGACAGCGCTTCGATACTCTCAAAACGATATTCCTTCGATAAAACCTAGTACCAATACCACTAGGGTTTAGTCTAACGATAACCGCGATTAATTAATAGTCTAGCTATTATTATTATTATATAAGTGTTAAACGATACTTATATAACCCATAATAATAGCCCAAGTAGTTATTATAAGGTCCTAATAACATTACTATATTAAAACGTAAGCTAAACTAAAGATAGGTTAGGCGTAGCTCACTTACAACGAGTTTTCTCGAAAACCGGGCTTCGCTGGAGCAGCGTTCCCGAGCCGAAAGGCTCTTTTCTTGGAACTCCAGGAGCCTCGGGGCTTCCTTCGGGTGCTAGGGGGTTTACCTAGGCTTTAGGGGGGTTAGGATAGGCTAGAGAGAGAGTGTAGAGAGAGAGAAAGAAGTGGGGAAAGGTGTGAGAAATGAGAGAACCCGACACTTCTATTTATAGGGTGAAATCCTGACGGACTCGCCGAGTCGGTTCACTGACTCGCCGAGTCAGTGCCACGTGTCATCATCTGATGGCTTTCCTTGGGGAGAAAGCCTTGGCCCATATTCAGCCACGTCACCCCTTTTGCAGCAACACTCTGCCAACTTCTAAACCCCGTAACTTTCGCATACGAGCTCCGTTTTCGACGTTCTTTTTTTCCACGCGTAGGTAAAAACAAGATCTACAACTTTCATTTAGACTCCGTCGGCTAATTCTTGACCGATCTCAAATTTAACAGTAAGAGGCGTTTAGACTGTTAAATGACCGCGAAGAATTCGTAACTCCATCATACGAACTCCGTTTTCGTCCATCTTTTTACCATTGAGTTCCTATTAATAAGATCTTCAACTCTCATTTAGGTCGCGTAAGCCAAAAACCGCTCGAACAAAAATTCGAGTTTCGGGCCGTGCACTGCTAAGCCGAATCTTAGAAAAATCATAACTTCCTCATACGAAGTCAGATTTGGGCGTTCTTTTTATCGACGTTCTTAGTTTAACATATTCTACAACTTTCATTTAGATTGATAAGGCTAAATCTCACTCTATCGTAAATTCACTATTTACGCTTCCCGGTGCCGTGCCGGTTTTGCCGTAAAACTTCGACGGGCCATAACTTCTTCGTTATAACTCGGATTTCGGCGTTCTTTATATGTACGGAAACCTTGAGACATAGTCTAAAACTTTATGTAGAGATATCGGCCTTATCTCACACTTTAATTTTGACGCTTATTTTTATTCTTTATTTATAATTAAATTGTAAGCACATAAATACACATAATTCACATAATACTCAAATATTTCATCTTTATTACTTCAAAAAGAGTTACAATAGTTTACGTAGACTATTACATTGACAAATATGCTTAGCCCTGAAACCCGGGCGTTACACACTGCCCTACCTCTCCCCAACAGATGGGAGTCCGACACCTCTGCCCATACAACGAATCGAAGGGAGGCATACCAATGCTCGAATGGTGACTGTTGTTATAGGAAAACTCATCCAATGGCAAATACATGTCCCAACTCCCTCGGAAGTCCAGCACACATGCCCGAAGCATGTCTTCGAGAGTCTCAATCGTCCACTCACTCTATCCATCTGTCTGTGGGTGGTAAGCGATACTGAAATGCAGCCTCGTTCCTAACTCCCCGTGGAACTTCTTCGAGAACCTGGAAGTGAAACGTACATTCCGATCTGGCACAATCGAGATCGACACTCCATGCCGCGATACCACCTCCCTCACATACAACTCTGACAGCCTCTCTGCAGAAGAGCTCTCACTGATAGCAAGAAAGTGAGCGCTCTTCGTCAGCCGGTCGACGATCACCCAAATTGCATCGACACCCCTTGCGGTCCTCGACAATTTGGTGATGAAATCCATAGATATATGTTCCCACTTCCATTTGGGAACCTCAAGTGGCCGTAACTTTCCATGCGAACGCTGGTGCTCGGCCTTAACCCAGTGACAGGTCAAGCACCTCTCAACAAACCATGCTACAAACCTCTTCATACAGGGCCACCAATAATCTTTCTTCAGATCTAAATACATCTTAGTGGCACTGGGATGGATCGAGAATCTCAATCTATGCGCCTCCTCCATCAAGGTGGTGCGCGCCCCGCCTGCATACGACACCGAAATCCGACCCTGAAAGGTCATAAGCCTGCCGCTATTGGTAACGAACTCAGGTAACAACCCAATCACCCGCTATCTCTTATGGTTCTCCGGTCTTACGACCTCTTCTTGGGCCTCCCGAATGGTGTCCAACACCGGGGTCATCACTTGCAGTCGCATACAAATGTATCGAATCGGGGCACTCTCCGCCCTACGGCTCAGGGCATCAGCTACGACATTAGCTTTGCCCAGGTGGTACATGATCTCACAATCATAATCCTTTACCACGTCCAACCATCTCCTCTGGCGCATATTCAGATTGGGCTGATCCATCAAGTACTTCAAGCTCTTTGGTCCGTGTATATGGTACACTGAACCCCATACAAATAGTGACGCCAGATCTTGAGGGCGAACACCACTACCCCCAACTTCAGATCGGGGGTGGGATACCTCGTCTCATGAGGCTTCAGGTGCCTCGATGCATACGCTATCACATGCCCCCTTTGCATGAGTACTGCGCCCAACCCCGATAACGATGCGTCACAATACACCACAAAATCCTCCATCCCTTCCGAGAGGGCTAACACTGGGGCTTCGCATACTCTCTGGCGAAGTGTCTCAAATGAGGTCTGCTGCTCCGTACCCCATGAAAAACCAACACCTTTCCGGGTCAACCTGGTGAGAGGCACGACAATCTTAAAGAAATCCCTGATAAATCTCCGATAATAGTCGGCCAATCCTAGAAAACTCCTAATCTCGGTGGGTGATCTCGGCACCTCCGACCTCATAACCGCCTCAATCTTGGCCGGACCGACCAATATCCCATTCTGGTTAACAAGGTGTCCCAAGAACTGGACCTCTCGTAACCAAAAATCACACTTGGAGAATTTTGGCGAAAAGCTTCTCTGACCTCAATACCCTGAGAATCTCTCTCAGATGCTCCTCGTGCTGCTCTCTAGATCTCGAATACACCAAAATGTCATCAATGAACACGATCACCGACCGATCCAACATCAGCCTGCACACCCTATTCATGAGATCCATGAACGATGCCGGTGCATCGGTGAGCCCAAAAGGTATCACCACGAACTCGTAATGCCCATAATGAGTTCTGAACGTCGTCTTCTGGATATCTTCATCCCGCACTCTCATCTGATGATATCCCAACCTCAAGTCTATCTTGGAGAACCAAGACGCTCTCTGCAACTGATCAAACAGATCGTCGATCCTCGGTAAAGGATAACGGTTCTTGACCGTCAACTTGTTCAACTCCCAGTAATCAATGCACATCCGGTTTGAACCATCCTTGTTCTTGACAAAAAGGATCGGTGCTCCCCATGGTGAGCTACTCGGTATAATAAACCCCTTCCCCAGCAGCTCCTGAAGCTGAGAGGATAACTCCTGCATCTCTGGCGGCGCAAGGCGATAAGGCGCCTTGGCGATAGGCACTGCCCCCGGAACCAAATCGATACGGAACTCTACCTGCCTCTCAGGGGGAACACCCGACAAGTCCTTGGGAAAAACATCCGGGAACTCACGCACTATCGGAACCTCATCAATCGAACTTGGCCTCCCAGCGGCCACTCGTGTGTCCATCACATAGGCTACAAAAAACCCGCTGCAGCGCTGCTGTAAACTCTATCTCGCTCTGGCGGCCGAACAAAATGCTGACCCACATTGAGTACCCTCGTTGTACACCGTAAGTACTCCCCCACTAGGGTCTCGTATCGTCATCAACTGACGCTCGCAGTGTATAACAGCCCCAAATCGGCTCAACCAATCCATGCCCACTATGACACACACGTCCCCATTGCAATCGGGACCAGATCTATCGGGAACTCCACACCGCAGATCTCGAGTACACATCCTCGAATCACATCCGTAGCATACACCGCTCGCTCGTCAGCTATAGAAACTCGCAGAGGTCAACTTAGTGCCTCTCGTCGAATACTAATGTGCTGACTAAACGCTAAGGAAACAAATGACTGACTCGAACCCGAGTCAAATAACACTAAACCAGGTATAGAATTCACAAGAAAAGTACCTACGCATATCATAATATAAGCACAACACCTCAAACTCAACATAAATAAATGAAAGAATACATACCAGCCACGACATCTGGCGTTGCGTGGACCTCCTCCGCTGTCAACTGGAAGGCTCTCCCGCGAGCCTTCGGTACCTCAGCCTTCACCAGCTGAACCTCAGTAGTTCGCACGGAGGCAGGGGCAGATCCCTGCTATGCTCCCTATGATGTCCCCCGCAGCTGCAGACACTCGGCCTTCCGATGGCCCGTCCGGTTGCAATGAAAGCAAACCATGAATCCCTTGGGGCAATCCTTGGCTATATGCCCCTCCTTTCCACATTTGTAGCAAGCACCCGATCGATAAACCCCCTCATATCCCTTGTCGCACTTTCCGCAAGTGCGGCCCTTCTGGCCTTCAGATCTCGAACAGCGGGCTGTGCCCGCTTGGCTGCCGGTTGAGACTGTGTCGGCCGCCAATCCATCCCCCGAGACTCGGCTTCCTCCCTGGCCTGAGTCTCCAACTCAATCTCCCTCTTCCGGGCATTTTCCTAGAGCTCGGAAAATGTCCGGTAAGTCGAGTTCGATACGAACTCCTGAATATCCCTCCTCAAAATGCCCAAATACCGGCTCATGCATGCCTGCTCAGTAGACACCTGCTCAGGGCAGAACATCACCGTCTCATGAAACTTCCTGGTAACCACAGTAACATAATTAGTACCCTGCTTGAGGGTCAAGAACTCCTGAGCCAACCGTTCCCTCTCCACTGGGGGAACATACTCTTCTCTGAACATGTTGGTGAACCTCTCCTAGGTCACCTCTGAAATCTCCGCAAGAGTGAAGCTCGCCGTCACGAACTTCCACCAGTCCTTCGATCCCAAGCGAGCTGGTTCAGCGTGAACTGAACCCTCAGATGCTCCGGACATGAACATGTGTAGAAGCATCCCTCGATATCAGAAATCCATCTCATCGCAGCGATCGGATCCTACGTCCCATCAAACTTAGGTTTCTTCGTGTTGCTGAACTCCCAAAACAACAACGAGTCACTTCCCTGAGGCATGGCAGCAGCCACAGCTGCAGCAGCCGCAACCTCAGTCACTGCTACGTATCGCTCATCAAAAGTCTCAATCAATGTGGTCATGATAGACCCAAACATCTCCGGAATCTCGTCTTAGATTACGGTATCCACCTCCTTATGAATCAACCTGCGGATCTCCTCATCACTAACACCACTCCTCTCAGGTGTGTGGAGTGTCCCAACCATGATGTCTCTCTGAAATAAAACATAAAATATCAGAGATCCGCTCGCGCATACTCGCACTCGATAACACAACCCTACTTGTTCCCTAGTACCCTAAGGATTTTTACTTGGATCAGTATTCACCCCAAATCCTCCTCCTTGGATCCCAGATCACAAGTACTCTACATCTCGCTAGCATAGGCTACCCTTCGGTAGACCTCTCATAAGCTCTTCACCGCTACTTACTCACTCTCAAGCATCTAATAGCAGCAGAAATCTTCGTAGGCTAAGGCATCACAAATCAGGCCACTCTAGTCCTAATATGAATACCTAGCCTACTCTAGCATGCATATCGTATCATAACATATCTCATAACACATAATGTAAGGGTAGTTTGGGAAATCATCGTTCGGGCGCTGGCTGATCATTCACACTGCTCCATTCTGCCTTTCTGAAAAAATTTTACTCTCTTAGAAAAATTGTTTATTTTATGAAAAGCTTTCCCAAATCCTCAGTTTGAGTTCAGATACATCCGAATTTGCACCTGAATCCCTCAAACCAAGGCTCTGATACCAAATTGTAACAACGTAAATTTTCAAAACAAATTTTCATTTTTAAATCATATTTTCAATCATCAAAACAATATCAAACAAACTGTATCCAATGTCATCATAACAAAAAAAATCCCAGAATCTCAAAAGATCTCAAATACATAAAATCCTCTCAGTGTCTACGGATCATGCCGACGCCTTCCCACGGTCCTCGCTAGTACCTGAAAGACACAACACAACAACTGTAAGCATAAATGCTTAGTGGGTTCCCCAAAATACCACATACAACACATACGCCTTTCCAGGCTATAACTCTATGGGACCTTCCAGTCCAAGTGTCTCAGGGGACTTCTTTCTCGAATCCCGATAGACCTTCCAGTCCTACCCTTATCGACCTTCCAGTCCGTAACCTCCTGACCTTCCGGTCTATGTCCTCTTGAGCTTCCGGTCTATATCATCTTGACCTTCTGGTCCTTATCATACATAGGATACATAACGCATACATATCACATATCAGCATATAGCACATACATCTAATAGCATATAAGACCTTCCGGTCACACATAGGTACCCTTCCAGGTATAGAAGTGAGAAGACTCACCTCGGGTATCTCGGATAATCTCTCACACAAGAACACTGATCTAGCCCCCGCCTAATCACATAAACAATACTAATAAATAATGGCTCTCAAAGTCTAGATTAAATCCATTCCTACAATCCCACAGAAGGGTAAATGACCTTTTTACCCCTCCCTGACCCAAAAGTCCAAATGTTGACCAAAACCCTAAAAGTCAACGAAAGTCAACCCTCCGGGTTACGTTACGCGTACCAAATCTGTACGCTAGGCGTACCCGGCGACTTCACATAATTAGGGAACGCGATCCCTTATGCTGGATGTAATGGGATTACGCCCCGCGTAACTCCCAGTTTCAGACTCCTTTTGATTTTGGGTCTTAAACTGTTAAGACACACGTCCAACTTTCAGATCTAACTGTCCCTAAGCCTCTTAATCCATAAAGTCGGTGACTTTAAGCCTTTGCATGGCTGTAAAAGTCACCAACACCCATAACATTCCATTTCCAACACTTAAAAGCCCATAACTCAAGCATGACTCCATAATAACGATGAATTTGGGATTTGTATGGATCTACAACACATATATCACTGAAATGGGACAGATCTAGGCCCATGGAGTCCCTTATGCTCATAGAGTCTCCACCTTTGGGACTTTAACCCTAAAAATGGATCATGTAACACCAAACCAAAATAAAGAGGAATGTTTTGAGCTTTGTACCTCTAAGTGAAGCTCCTCCCTTTGAAGAACTCAGATCCAAGCTTGAACTTCAAACCCTAGCCCCCACAAGCACCTCCCTTTGTTCTTCACTAACACACAAAGGCACTTTTAGCTCAAAACACTTATACACAAGCTTTAGGACAAAGGAAATGCTCTCTTAGGGTTTCACTCTCTGATATGGTGGTTGAGGATAAGGCCTTAGCATTCCTTTTATAGTGCACAAGCCACAATTTAGAGTTTGCATCTGGGCCCGCTACGCCCAGCGTAACCCTGGGTACACCCAGCGTACCTAGGCGAGTCCGCGTCCAACTTAAGCGCATGAGTATGCATAGCGTACTCTCCAGTACTCCCAGCGTACTCATTTGCAACATTTTCCACTCAAGGGCTAATTTTGACAACTTGACAAAAGAGAAGGGTTAAATAGTTGTACCTAAATTTCGGGATGTTACAGGACAACTTAGTCACCAAGCAGCCTAAGGAACCTTCTGGAATAAGGCATTGGACGAAAATATGATGATCCTTCATCATAATTCTATCCCCCCTTAGTCTATTAGGTTTCCCAGCCCAAAACACCACTATCACACATTTGACAGTTTATGCCCCTTTATTCAATTAATCTCTTTAAGTCACCAAATTAAATCCTAATTAATTTATGACCAATACTAACTAAATAAATATGATTTCTCCTTTAATATATTATTCTTATAATTTATTAATAAATCATATTATCCTCTCTCTCTCTCTCTCATCAAATTACCTTGTCAAGTTGCTTTGGTGAAGGTAATCCAAAAGGACCATGCACAATCGGGTCATGTACATACCAAATATAGTTACGGGCTTAAACACTAATCCAACAGGAAACCCTTATAATCACAGAGAAAGCCATGGACACCCGAGGGAGTGTTCATACAAAGACTTCATAAACGCCAAACCTAGATCTTTTGATGACACTAAAGGTGTCATTGCCCTCACCCGCTGGTTCGAGAAGACCGAATCGGTGTTTGTAATTTATGCATGTCCCGAAGCTAGCAAAGTCAAATTTGCAGCATGCACTTTGATGGACAAAGCCCTCTCTTGCTAGAACGACCATGTCAAGTCATTGACTCTCCCGGTAGCCAATGCCATGAGCTGGGAAGACTTAAAAGTTATGATGCTGGCAGAATATTGTCCCAGAGGCGAGATACAAAAGCTAGAGCAGGAGCTCTGGAGTCTGATGATGAAGGACTTCGATATTGTTGCTTACACTGCTAGATTCAGTGATCTGGCTTCTGTGTCTCGGGATGATCACCCCAGAGAGTAAGAAAGTGGAAAGGTACATCTGGGGATTAACTGCCCCAACCCAAGGAAACATTATATCTGCCAGTCCACTTACTTTCAACAGTGCCAAGCATCTGGCACAGACACTAGTGGATCATGGAGTTCGTTAAGGCTCCATGACAACCATTCCTGAGCAACCCAAAGAAGGTGGCAGCAAAAAGAAGTTCTGGAACAAACGAAAGGGCCAATCTTCACAAGAGTCCTCAAAGAAACAGCAAACAATGGCAGTCCATGCTGCTACCATTACTTTTGTTGTTCCTGCTGCTCTAGCACCTCCCAGTCGATATGCTGGTAACCTACCAAAGTGCAATAAATACAACTTCCACCACCACGGACTTTGTCGGGAATTGCATTACACCAAATGCAATAGGAAGGGGCATACTACCCGTTTTTGTAAGGCACCGACACAACCAAATGCCCAGGACCCGGGAATTGGAGTAAGCCAGGCCTGCTATGGGTGTGGTGAAACAGGGCACTACAAGAGGGATTTCCCGAAAGAAAGGAATGTTGGTAGTACAAGAAGAGTACAAGTAATGGGATAGGAGGGGGCAGTAGCGGATCCCATGGTAGTCACGGGTACGTTCCTTCTCGATAACTCTTAAGCATGCATACTCTTTGATAGTGGTGCAGAGAGGAATTTCGTCAGCCATAAATTTAAGCACCAACTAAAACAAAAACCACAATCACTAAACGAAACATTCAATGTCGAGATGGCAAACGGGAAGAAAGAGAGCACTAACGACATATTCATAGGCTCTACCCTCACTCTAAACGACCATTCATTTTAAATCGACCTTATGTCGGTCTCCATAACAAAACTTTGACATCATCATCGGCATGGATTGGTTAAGCCCTCATCGTGCGGATATCCTATGTTTCAAAAAATCCATTCGACTTAATTTGCCAAGTGGCGAAACCCTTGTTATCTACGACGACAAACCTAGTACGAACCTTCGGATCATCTCTTGCGTCAAAGCCCAAAAATACTTGCGTAAGGAATACTACGCATTCTTAGCACACGTAGTGAACGAAAAATAGGAAGTAAAATACATCGAGAGCATTCCCGAAGTCAGTAATTTTCCCGACATCTTTCCCGAAGATCTTCCAGGAGTTCCTCCTAAGCAACAAGTCGAGTTCTGAATCGACTTGATCCCTTGAGCTACCCCCGTAGCCAAATCCCCGTATCGCCTTGCACCAGCACAGATTCAAGAACTATCCAGCCAGATAAACGAACCGCTCAGTAAAAGATTCATTAGACCTAGCTCCTTACCCTGGGGAGCACCGGTGCTATTCGTGAATAAGAAGGATGGATTGTTCCGCATGTGCATCGATTACCGCGAACTAAACAAGCTTACCATTTTGATCCGATACCCTCTACCGCGAATAGACGAACTCTTCGATCAACTCCAAGGAGCCAGCTGCTTTTCAGAGATCGACCTAAGATTGGGGTATCACCAATTACGAGTCCATGGGAATGATGTTCCCAAAAAAGCATTCCGAACTCATTATGGTCACTACGAGTTTGTAGTAATGCCCTTTGGACTAACAAATGCGCCCGCAATATTCATGGACTTAATGAATCGGGTATGTCGTCCTTTCCTAGACAAATTCATGATAGTATTCATAGATGATATACTCATCTACTCACGAAGTATGGAAGATCATAGCCAGCACCTAAGACAAGTTCTAGAAACTTTAAGGGTAAAGAAACTATATGCAAAATTCTCAAAGTGCGAGTTCTGGATTAGGAAGGTAAATTTCCTTGGTCATGTGGTCAGCATGGAAGGGATTCATGTGGTTCCCTCCAAAATCAAAGCTATCGAAAACCGGGCGACCCCTAGAACACTAATATAGATTCGTCAATTTCTAGTCAGCGCTGGCTATTACAGAATGTTCATTCAAAACTTCTACATAATCGCTAAACCTCTTACCACCCTGACTCAGAAGGGTGTAACTTTTAGCTTGGGAGAGAAACAAGACACTGCGTTCCAAACGCTAAAGCAAGCCCTATGCAGCGCACCTATCTTGTCCCTTCCTAAAGGGACAAAAGACTTTGTAGTATACTGCGATGCATCAAATCGGGAACTAGGCTGTGTACTTATGCAATGAGGAAATGTTATTGCCTATGCCTCGAGAAGGCTAAAGGCACATGAGGTCAACTACACCACTCATGATCTTGTGTTGGGAGCATTACTATTTGCTTTAAAGATTTGGAGGCACTACCTTTACGGTACCAAGTGCACCATTCTTACCGACCACAAAAGCATTCAACACATCTTTGATCAGAAAGAACTTAACATGAGATAGTGGCAATGGTTAGAGCTACTCAATGATTACGAATGCGAAATTCGCTATCATCCCGGCAAAGCCAATGATGTAGCAGATGCCCTCAGTCGAAAGGAATACCCAGGTCGTAGGGTAAAAGCACTAACCATGACAATCCATTCTCATATGTGCACATAAATCAAGGAGGCCTAGCTAGAAGCCTTGAAGCCGGATAATGTGGCAGATGAAGCCTTAAGAGGAATGAAGAAGAACTTAGAAATCAAGGATGACGAAGTTCGTCACTTCATAAATCGGATCTAGACACCGAAGTTTGGTGGCTACAGAGATGTTGTCATGAACGAAGCCCAAAAAACTCGATACTTTATTCATCCAGGTTTAGATAAGATGTATCTGGATCTCAAGAAACTCTATTGGTGGCCGAACATAAAAGTTGAGATTGCTACCTATGTGGGCAAGTGCCTAACTTACGCCAAAGTCAAGGTAGAATATCAGAAGCCCTCATGTTTACTATAGCAGCCAGTGACACCTAAATGGAAGTGGGAGCGGTTTACACTAGATTTCATAACCAAGTTGCCCAAAACCAAGGATGGTCATGACACCATTTGGTTAATCGCCGATAGATTAACCAAATTCGCTCACTTCCTACCAATAAAGGAAACAAACAGGATGGAGAAATTGACCAGAACTTACATTAGAGAGATAGTACGACTGCATGGTATACCGATATCTATTATCTTAAATAGAGATAGTAGATTCACCTTCCGGTTCTGGTAGTCATTATAGAAATCTGTGGGAACTAGGCTGGACATGAGTATAACCTACCACCCACAAACCAACGAACAGAGTGAGAGAACTATTCAAACCCTAGAAGACGTGTTGAGAGCCTATGTTATCGAATTCGGTAAAGCATGGGATACCCATTTGCCACTTCTCAAATTTTCATACAACAATAGCTATCACACTAGCATCAAGGTTACCCCATTCGAAGCCCTCTATGGTCGTAAGTGCAAATCCCCTCTGTTCTAGGCTGAAGTGGGTGACACGTAACTAGCTAAAGGCCAAGCTCCTGATAGCACTCTCACTGGCCCGAAGATCATTAGATAAACCACAGAAAAGATCATCCAAATCTGAGAACGACTGAAAGCCTTTAGAGACAAACAAAAGAGCTACGCAGACAAGAGACGAAAACCCTTGGAATTCCAGGTAGGTGACCATGTTCTATTGAAGGTCCCACCTTGGATGGGCATGATTCGCTTCAGAAAGCGTGGAAAACTAAATCCAAGGTACATTGGGTCGTTCGAGATTCTTGCTAGAATCGGCCCAGTAGCTTACGATCTTCGTCTACCTAAAGAACTTAATAACGTACACCCTGTCTTCCACATGTCAAACCTAAAGAAGTGTCTATTTGACGAGACTCTTGTGATTCCACTCGATGAAATCGAGATAAAAGAGAGTCTAAATTTTATGGAAGAACTAGTAGAAATCATGGATAGGGAGGTCAAATGAACAAAACAAAGTCGCATACCAAGTGTAAAGGTTCGTTGGAACGCCAAGTCGGGACCTGAATTCATTTGGGAGAGAGAAGATCAGATGCAAAAAAAGTACCTGCATCTTTTCCCTACTCCATGATGTACTCACTATAGAAGAATTTCGGGACAAAATTCCCTCTAACGGGGGGATAATGTAACAACCCGTTATTTTCAAGTCAATAAAAGTCAACGAAAGTCAAACTTGGTAAATAAAAGTCAAAATGTCAATTGGTTAAATTTATAGGGTTTAAATATATCTAATTATGTGTTTTGGAAAAGGAATAAAATGCATTCAAAAATAAAAACCACCTTTTTACTAGAACCGAGAACCTTCGTAGACCCCACCTCCTCAGACTGAAATCAGATTTCGGTCAACACCGAAATCAGCGCCAACCGCAAACAACTTCGGACCGCAAACAGTTCTCGGTCAGGTCCGAAATCTCCCTGCGAAAGTCCCACACGCACACCGAAAATCTCACCTATATATATGTATTCAACTGTGAACATACGTCATTTCTCACTTTCCATACTGTAAAGACCGTCATTTTGCTCTCAAGTATCATCCGAAAACCCTTTAAATCTTCATAAGGTTTTGCCCAAAATCTTCAAACCTTCAACCGAAATCCTTCAAATCTTCATAATTTCATCAAGAACACCAAGAAAACACCAAGAAAACACCAAAAACACCCAACACACCGAAAACACCCAAACAACACCGAAAATGCCTAGAATTCCTTTAAATAATTCCTAAGGCTTTTTATAAGTATTTCTTACATAATTAAGTGTTTTATAACACTTTAATTTATTATTTATTATTTAAATTAATATCTTATTAATTTAAATACAATATCGTGCAAAAATTATTATTAGGATACGACTACGCACACAGATTCTAACCCGAGGATCACCGCTACCACTTCGTATCCAAAGGTGAACACGCATTCGAGGTGAGTTCATACCCCTATGTTTTCACTATTTTTCCATGTTTTAGGGGGGTGGGGGAATACAAGTACAACACAATTAAATTTTGTGTTAACATCCAAAGGCTTTCTAACGATTTCAGACGTTTCAAATTATTTCGACTATTTTTAACTATTGCTTTTACCAAATCACACACACAGATATATATATATATATATATATATATATATATATATGTGTGTGTGTGTGTGTGTGTGTGTGTGATTCAATAGGCTTAGGACTGGTGTTTTCGCCTTAACTCTTGTTCATTGTTTGGTTGTGGGCTTAGGAAAATTCACTTGTCCGATTGTCTTTTTAATTTCAATTATGTATGCCTTATATATATATGAGTATAAAACTTTAAACCTTTGTAACATGCTAAGCAAAGGAGAATTTTTCAGAAATATTTTCATTACAAACGGAACATAAATATAAACTATAATAGGTATAGTTTGGAGAGCACTACACTACTTTCTAAATTTAAGAATTGTTACAATAACATACATACACACTATAACAGGTATAGTTTGGGAAACACTACGCTTTTCTACTAAGTTCAAGATGCACTATATAAGAATAACTATATAAACTATAACATGAATGGTTTGTGGAACATACACACTATTTCATTATTTCAAGAATAGACTACTAAAATAATTATTTAAGTATAATTATCTTACATTACAAGTACACTATTACAATATAATACATTCATTTTCAAGTACAAGGGAACACTATAATACTATACCTAAACTAGTTAATACATGATTACGAGGCACTACTTCATTGTAGCCACTGGAGTACAGGTTAAAGTCCTATATATTATAACCAGAGTCTCCTTGAGAGAGAGCATGAATACCATGTCTTAACTGTTTGCTACAGTTAGGCTGACAGGCCTAGGGTGACAAATGTCATAACATTCCGACGTCTGAAGAACGTCGTGGAGGCCACTAGTCATTTTAGCATGGTTATAAGAAACTCACAATAGTATCAACTAAACCATTGTTTACAGAGCTAACACTACTTCAAGGGTTTTATTTTAATAATAAGACTATAGTACAGTATTTCAAACTACAGCTGGTGAATTCCAGGCATATATACAAAAGGTTTTTCATACAAACACTACTATAATATACTACTTTTCTAGTTTCAGTACATTTCTGAGAAAATAATTACTTATATGGTTTCATTCACTAATAAAACGACTAGTACACTATTACAGAGTACACTAACATACATACTTTTTGGTCTTAAGGCCTAAGACTACATTACATTCACCACAGAAACTATAGGATTTTTTGGGAGAACACACTATCATTTTACAAGATATAAAGAAAGACTTGTAAGACAAAATGCTTGTGAGCTCACCAACTTAAATGTTGATACACTTTCAAAATCAATTGTATTCTCAGGGAACCAGTAGACAGGTACACCCGCAAGTTTTTGAGAAGAAGGAGCTTTATAGAGTCGCGTCGTTATACTTTTGCTATACACTCTTGGTTTCATACAAACAATGTTTGAACACAATGTAAATACTATTATATCAATGAATTGGTTGTTGTTTGCTTTAATTACTATTATACAATTTTAGTGATACTGCTCATGATATCCTCCGCCCTTGAATGTTTCCATCGTTCCGGTTTAGGGGTGTGACAAATTGGAATCCATTTTTAATTGGATGTTCTTTGGTATTGATAGCTCGGGGATTTGTCAGACCAATCGCCAGAGATTTATTTGTGTGATTCAACATTTCGAGGTGATTTTTCCTCCCCATGTTTAGCGGGTCGAAGGTTCCAATGCCGACCCTGTATCTGTTATGTTAGAATACTCGTTGTCTATGTGACACTTGTATGTGTATGTGCTTGTATGCTTACTGGGTGGGGCCCGATGGTTATTTTGTATGCTATTACCTGTTATGCTTATATGAATTGTATGTTGTTGGGGCCCATTATGCGAGTCTGTTCAGGCATGTTATACTCATTAGGCAGGGCCTGTTATACGAGTTTAGGCGGGGCCCTTCATACTCTGTGGGCGTGGCCCCGTTATGCTAGTGTGGGCAAGGCCTAATACACTCATTGGGCGGGGGCCCGTTATGTGTTATGTATGTATGTATGGTATGTGGTATGTTTGGGAACTCACTAAGCTTTGTGATTACAATTTTTAATTTGTGTTTCAGGTACTTCTGGTTCCAAAGGGAAGTGATCGGGATGATTGCGTGTCACGCACCACCTGGTTCCGTATCTTATTGATTTACTCTAATATGATATGTTGATCGATATATTTGTTTATCTAGATTTTTATGATGATGTATTTGGGATATCGATTTTATTAAAATAAAAATGAAATTGTTGGGTCTTATTTTTGGGATGTTATAAGTTGGTGTCAAAGCCTTGGTTTTAGGGATTCATACATACTCTTGGGTGTGTCTGAACTTAAACTGTGGATTTAGTAAAGTTTTTCAAAAATGAAAAATGATTTAAAAAGGAAAACAAGTTTTCTAATTCAAGAAAGGGTGTGGTATATTCAATAAACTAAGCTCAAGTAAGTTACCCAATATACCCATACGTTTTATTTGATATGATTTGATCTATGAATCGCATGCTAGTTAGGGCTAAGGATCTGCTCAATATTTTCATGGGAGAATGATAGGAGAGATTCCTTTGTATTCTTGTTGTATGAGCTTGTAGACTTGCAAGCTAGTACTAATCAGTCAGTGATAGGATAGCCTGATTAGCTGATGTTTGGTTCTGATTACTTGATGCTCGAATATTGCTTGCTTTTTGATTTAAGGAGTTCTCACTAACTTCAGCTAACTAGTGATCAAATATGCTAAGTTACATATTATGGGAACAAAATAATTTTAGAAGGTTAGGTTTTAACTATGTTTCACAACTCTTGTTTGAGTCCAACTGTTGTAGTACGAGACCTTTCAAAGAAAAATTATCTGGTTTTAGTGATATGTAATTGTATTTGTGAGCTAGTTAGAGGATGTTAGTGGGAGTTCCTTTTGCAGTTGATGAAGGAGAGTGTCGTGGAGTCGCCCTAGGAATGTCTAGGATGGGATCTAGTGATGGGAGTCATGTTTTGATGAGGGTTGATTATATGGATAAAAGTTGACTTGGAGGAATCGAGGGAATTTTTGAGGAACGTATGGATATATGTGAAAGGTATTATGGTCCCGTACTGGAAGCAAAGGATCCGTACTCGGGTCAAGGAGGGTCGTGATGAAACCAGAAAGCTTGTACTGTTGTGATCCCTGGATATATTTTGATGTGTACTATGATGGTTTATATGCTCTATTTCTAGTATGGTGACATTATGAGGCAGACATGTTGGCAATTCTGGTGTTGGAGAGGGTTCGGGCTCAGGTTCTAGAGCCGGGCAGCTAGATGATCAGACTAGGGAGTTCATCTTGTCTGAGATTATGCGTTGCATTCTTGAGTAGACTCAAGTGATCTTTGGCACGGTCAAGGAGGGTATTCTGGAGATTTTGGATGAGCAGTTTAGTGCCCTTCGTTCTGAGATGTTAGCCTTGGTGGGGGCACGTTGATTGACCTTCAGGGAGTTTCGGGCACGTGGAGCTCTGGACTATCATGAGGCGAAAGACCCGATAGCGAGCAAAAGGTGGTTAACGGATGTTGCTAACACCTTCCGCACCAGCAATTGCCCCGAAGAGGCAAAGATCAGACTTGCCTCCTGTCTTCTGAATGACAGGGCACAGGATTGGTGGGAGGAGGTCGAGCATGCAGTGGGTGATAAGGCTATTGACTCGATGAACTGGGATGATTTTGTGACCAGGTTCAAGGATGAGTTCGTACCGGTGATTAAGGAGCAGCAACTGGCATGAGAATTTCAAGATCTCCGCCAGACTACTGAGATGGTAGCTGAGATCATCGCAATGTTTCAGGAGAGGGAACTTTTGGTTCCGCAATATGTGGCAGATGAGGAGATGAAGAAGGCTTGGTACCATGAGATGTTGAGGAGTGAAATTTGGCAGTTTGTGAGTCGATCCAACTGCAAGATGCTAGAGGAGATGATAGCGAGTGCGAGAGAGAGAGAGAGGGAGAGAGAGAGAGAGAGAGAGAGAGATTGATCTTGAGATTGAGAGGAAGAGGAAGTCGGATGGGTTCAGGCATCAGGGGGTTCGGGCAAGAGGCCCAAGGTTATTGATATAAGAGGGAAGGGACAGTAGGCATGAGGCTACTGTTGCAGGACTCACGATGGGGCGTACAAGGTGGGTGGTTCTGGCTACTTCTAGTGCGGCCAGACTAGTAATATTAGTAGGTATTATACTGCTAGAACCACCATCACCATGGTATCTGATCTGATTTGCTTTCATTTAAATCAGAGGGGCCACAAGAAGGCCCATTATTCGAGTTTATCTACAGCTGGACAGGTGTCAGCACCCACTCCTATAACTCTTCAGATTATTGACAGCCGTCAGGGCCGACCAGATGCACCTGTGGTGAAGAGCAGAGCCTTTCAATTGATAGAAGAGGAGACTCGCGCGACACCAGATGTGGTGACAGGTATATATCTTTTCCGTATCTATTTATGTATATTGAATTGTTTCTTATATTTATGTGTTTTATTTTAGGATCGTTCCTCATGAACAATATTTCTGCTTTGGTATTTTTTGATTCGGGGGCTACCCGATCTTTTGTATCGCTTGTGCTTAGCAAGAGGTTTGTTGGAGCTCTGGGGCAGTTGGATTGTCCTCTAAATGTCGAGACCGCTGATGATAGGTCTGTTCGGGTTGTGAGGGTTCATCGGGGTTGTACTCTTTAGTTATTTAGCGAGCAGTATCCGTTCATTTGGTTCCCATTCCTTTATGTGGGAGCAAGGTTATTACGGGT
Source organism: Lactuca serriola (assembly GCF_051521515.1). NCBI lineage: Eukaryota > Viridiplantae > Streptophyta > Magnoliopsida > Asterales > Asteraceae > Lactuca > Lactuca serriola. Next base: position 281,618,088 of record NC_136412.1, on the reverse strand, counting down.
ATGGATTGGTTGAGCCCTAATAAGGCAGTGATCGATTGTGAGCAACAGTTAGTTCAGGTCCAGACCCCAAATAGGGAAGAGTTAGTGGTTCATGGGGAGAGATCTCAACATGGGCTGATTTTGTGTTCAGCAGCGAGGGCCAGACACTATCTTTAGTACAGTTCTTACGGGTTATGTTGCCTATGTTATGGATACCCAAGATAAGGGTAAGGCAACCGTGAATTAGGTGCCAATTGTGCGGGATTACCCAAATGTGTTTTTGGAGGATTGGCATGGGTGCCTCCGTAGAGGCAGGTTAAGTTCAAGATTGATCTGGTTCCTGGTGTGGCTCCGATAGCCAAAGCATTGTATCAGTTGGCTCTTCCCGAGATGCATGAGTTGTCTATAATTCCCCAGGAGTTATTAGACAAGGGATTTATTCGACCGATCAGTTCGCCTTGGGTAGCACCAATGTTGTTTGTGAAGAAGAAGAAGAAGAAGAAGAAGAAGAAGGATGGGTCACATCGTTTGTGCATTGACTACCGGGAGCTGAATAAGGTAATGGTGAAGAACCGTTATCCACTTTCGAGTATTGATAATCTTTTTGACCAGCTTCAAGGTGCATCTTGGTTCTCCAAGATTGATTTGTGATCGGATTATCGTCATATGAGGGTTAGGGATGAGTATGTGCATAAGGCAACTTTCTGGACTTGTTATGGTGATTATGATTTCGTGGTGATTCCTTGTAGGCTCACCAACACTCTAGCCATGTTCATGGATCTCATGAACCACATATACAGACCGATGTTGGGTCAGTTTGTGCTTGTGTTCATTGATGATATCTTGGTTTATTCCAAGACTCAGGAGCAACACGAGGAGAACTTGAGGGAAGTACTGGAGACTTTGAGGAGGAAGATACTTTTCACAATGTTCTCCAAGTGTGAGTTATGGTGGCATGAGGTGCAGTTTTTGGGGCACCTTGTCAACCAGAATGGTATTATGACCGATCCGGCCATAGTTGAGGTCGTGATGCAGTGGGAGGTTCTGAGGTCTCTATTTGAGATTTGGAGTTTTCTTTCTTTGGTGGGTTATTATTAGAGATTCATCCTGGATTTCTCCATGATAGTTGTTTCTATGACTCTACTGACAAAGAAGACGGTTACATTTCGCTAGGGACCTGAGCAGCAGGTAGCTTTTGAGACCTTGAGACAGCGGTTGTGCGAGGTACTGATTTTGACCCTGTCGGAGGGTGTTGAGGATTTTGTGGTATATTTTGATGCATCGATCACAGGATTAGGACAATTTTGATGTAGAGGGGACGCGTAATCGCTTACGCTTAGAGATAGCTGAAGCCTCATGAGGCAAATTATCCGAAATATGATTTGGAGTTGGGGGTCGTGGTTTTTTGCCCTCAATATTTGGCAGAATTACCTCTATACGGTATATTGTACTATTTACAAAGGTCACAAGAGCCTGATGTATTTGATGGATCAGTCGAATCTGAATATAAGGCAGCACCAGTATGTAGAGCGGTGCTTGACTTGCAGGAAAGTCAAGGACGAGCATCAGCGACCTCACAACAAGATGCAATCGTTAGAGATTCCCGTATGGAAATGGGAAGATATTACCATGGATTTAATCAAGAAGCTACTGTGGGCTGCATGCGGAGTGGATTTGATTTAGGTCATCATGGATTAGTTGACCAAGAGCGTGCATTTCATCCCAATTCAGGAGAGTATTTCTACATATGAGTTGGTTGGGATATATATTAGGGAGGTTGTGACATGTCATGGGGTGCCAGTACCAGTGAATTCTAACAAAGACGTCTAGTTTACTTCCGGGTATTAGAAGAGGTTTCATCAGGAGTTGGGCACTCATCTCCACTTCAACACAACGTTCAATCCGCAGACCGACAGTCAAAGTCAGCGGACTATTTAGACCCTAGAGGATATGCTGAGGGCGTGTGTTCTGGATTTCGGTGGGAGTTGGATACGTATCTTCCGTTAGCTGAATTTTGGTATTAGAGCAGTTATCACGCCAACATTGATCTACCTCCTTTCGAGATGCTCTATGAGAGGAAGTGTAAGACCCTGATTTGTTGGGGCAAGGTTGGTCTACAAGTTATGGGGAGTATCGAAGTGGTACTCAAGACCACTGAGCTGATTCAGCAGGTTCATAGTAGGCTCCAAACTGATTAGAGTCGATAGAAGATTTATGCCGACAGGCTCCAGTTAGACTTAGAGTTCCAGGTGGTAGATATGGTTCTCCTAAATGTGTCACCACAGGAAGCGGGGCAAGCTGGGTCGTAGGTATATTGGTCCTTTAAGGGTTTTGGCTTGGGTGGGTTGGGTTGCTTATCATTTGGATCTTCCAAATGATCTTAGTCAAATTCATAGCACGTTCCATGTCTCTTAGTTGCAGAAGTGCTTAGTGGATTATTCGGTAGGGGTACCATTGGAGGATATTCATCTGGATGACCGCCTGAATTATATTGAGAGACCAGTAGCGATTATGGATTGGAAGAAGAAAACCTTGAGGAACACGATAATCGAGTTGGTGAAGGTGCAATGGCAGCACTGCAAGGATTAAGAGTGGATGTGGGAGCCGGAAGATGAGATGAGGGAGCACTATCCGGAGTTATTCGGGGCAACAAACTTCGAGGGAGAAGTCTGATTCAAGTGGGGGAGAATTGTAATACTTGGATTTAGGTATGTTCCTTAATTTCCTTTTATATTTAAATTGTTCCAATATTGGAACTTGGAGTAGTACGTGGGGCGTACCACTTGGTACGCTTAGTGTACTTACTGAGAAGCTAGTACGCAAGGCGTACCACATGGTATGCTTAGCATACTAAGGTGTAGTTTGATTGCGGGTGCGAGGCCTCGTTCGTTGGGCCTACGAGGGTTACACGTAGCATACTTGGACGATAAGAAACCGTAATTTTAGGGTGTTGCACCCTATTTAAGGTCCTTAAGTCCTTAGGCTGACCTCTTTACCGGCCTCCATACCTCCTAAGCCCTAAATCTCGACCCTTAGCATCCATTGTTGTGTCTTACAGCTTTTGAGAAGAATTTGGTGCTTATTTTGCTCATTTTAAAGGGATTGAAGAAGTTTAAAGGTGCATTGCTTAGTGTGAAGCTTAGAGATCCAAAATCATCACTAATTGTGCAAGTCTTTTGAGGTATAAAGTTCATACCTTGTCTTCGCCTTACTTAGATCTCTTTATGTATTGGTTTTTTATGCTTTTGTTCCCTTTGTAGGTTAGCTTGATGGGTTAAGTCATTTGTGGGGCTTATCCTATTTGATATGGGCATATTATGAGTTTATTAGGCATAAAGGTGCAAACTTTATGGGGTATATGGTTTCATGCATGCATTAAGTCGTCTATTAAGTCCTTTTGAACTTCAAGAGATTCATTAAGCCATTCATGCACATAAAGTTAGCAACTTTACGTGATAGATCAACCAAAGGAATTCATATCTAGGTTTTGAAGTAAAGTCTTTATGGATTAAGAGCTGGAAATGGAAGTTGGTTGAATGGAGGAGTACTCTGGGCATACAAGCAGGTACGCTTAGTGTACAAGCCCTAAAGTGAGTACGTTGCACATACGAGCTGTGTATGCGCTGGGTACTCAGCCAGTTGGGCTTCAGAGCTTGGTTTGGGCCAATATTTTGGGCTTAGATGTTTAGGGATTTATTGGGCCATCTGAATTCTACTATTTAGTGTTGGGAATATTTTTGGGCCTTGGATTAAGGCCATGTAAGGGATTTGAGCCCAATTTGGAAAATTAGGCCATGTTTGGGCCATCTATGATTATTTTGGTAATTGGGTCTTTTGTATTGTAGGTTTGGGCCTTTGTCTTGGACCAAACTAGGTAAGGGGTAAAATGGTATTTCTACCCTAATTATCGACTAATGGCTATGGACCGGAATCCAATTGTTAGTTGGATGTTATTTGGTATTGATAGCTCGGGGATTTGTTGGACCAACAACCAGAGATTTATTCTTGTGATTCAGTATTTCGAGGTGAGTTTTCCTCACCATGTTTAGTGGTTCGAAGGCAGCAATGCCGGCCCATGATCTGTTATGTTAGAATACTCTTTGTATTTGTGACACTTGTATGTGTATGTGCTTGTATGCTTACTGGGCGGGGCCCGATGGTTATTTTGTATGCTATTACCTGTTATTCTTATATGAATTGTATATGAGCGGGGCTTGTTATGCGAGTCTGGGAGGGGACCATTATACTCATTGGGCGGGGCCCGTTATGTGAGTTTGGGTAGTGCCCGTTAAACTCAGTAGGTAGGGCCCATTATACGAGTGTGGGCTGGGCCCGATACATTCATTGGGCGGGGCTCGTTATGTGTTATGTATGTATGGTATGTGGTATATTGGTGACCTCACTAAACTTTGTGCTTATAGTTTTCTGTTTATGTTTTAGGTATGTGGTATGTTGGGATAATTGCATGACACACACCACCTCATTTTGCATTTTCTTGATTTACTCTGATATGATATGTTGATCAATACATTTGTTTGTCAGGATTTTTATGATGATGTATTCGGGAGATCGGTTTTATTAAATTAAAAATGAGATTTTTGGGTCTTATTTTTTGGGACGTTATAATAAAAATCAACCGTATAATTAAAAATTATGAACGTCAAAAGGTACAGAGAGAATGGTTGACCTTTGGGTAAAGTCACCAAAATAAAGATCTTAGTACTATTTAAGATATGAATTTTCGTAAAAGGAACACCAAAATCGGAGTCCGCATGAGAGAGTTATGATTTTTACAAATCATTAAATCATATAAAAATAAGGGCTAAAAATAAAGTAAGAATTATCTAATGGAGCCTAAAGGAAAGTTGTAGTGCTTGTTGACAGCTACGTCTGAAAAAAAAAAGAACGTCAAAACGGTGTTCGTATGAAGAAGTTATGGAATTTACAAAATCTGCATTTTACACCGTGCGGTGTGTGCTGGGTTTGCAACGCGCGCTGCTAGAAGGTGAAAACATGGACCGCGAAGAGCCTGACATGTGGCACAAAGTGGTTGGGGTGACATCACCTTAAAATGTGCGACGTGCACCCCATTTAATGTTGTGCACCCCAAAAATGCCTACAAATAGTCGTATTTTGTTCATTCATTCCTTCACACCCCTTCTATCATTCTCTCTCCCTCTATTTCCTTTGGTTCTCGCCCATTTACTCTTCCTTTTAACTTTTGACAAAGCCCTGCGACCAATGAAGTAGTAGTAGCTAGCAAGTAGAAGCTCTACCAGTGCAATTTTCTAACTTTTGTCAGGAAGAACCTTTGTAAGTTAGGCTACACTCTAGTTTTTTCAGGGTCAATTATATTTATAGACATAAGTCGTTATTATGAACCTATAAATAAGATTTATCGGTGATTCCAAGTCATAATACTAATTGATCTATTTATGGGAGAGGTGTCTAGAATGGTCATGTTTGCTTGGTTGTTGGATTTTAGAAAAGCTATATGCCAAAATGATCTTGCTTCCCAACTATCCTGCCTCGCTGATCCTTACTTGATATAACTTGATGTAGACATTGGGATTAGTATAAATCTCGACTACTATTAGTTACCAGGATCATTAGACTAAGACTTTGTGTTAATAGTAGTTAGGTCTTGGAAATATCTAAATTGTTAGGCGAAGCTCTGCCCAAATCACTAGTCACCCACCTAAGCCAAGTGAGTGCATCATGAACATGACTTAATACAAGTACTAAATAAAATATTAAATATATGTTGGAAGTCGTATGTGAATTATATGCTTATTACCTGGATTATATGATATGATATATAACGTGCTATGTACGAACTAGATTGGTTCTATTTTATGTTAGGATAAACAGATAATATTATATAATAAAATTCAAAGTAAAATTGTTGAGAAGATAAATGGTTGATAATACCTAACACACTTATGGAATATATATATATATATATATATATATATATATATATATATATATACACTCGCACACACACACACACACATATACACACTAAGATAGGTTAGTGTCGCCCAAGAATAGAGTTGGTATTAAAAAGTTGGTTTTAGGAACTGTAATCTAGTTTAGGGATAAACTTGGAAACTTGGGAGATACCTAGCTCAATTAAGTTTGATATTTGATAGTCTCATTAGGAGAATGTGTGTAACCTAGGAGCAGAGAGTAAATTTATGTTCCATGAAACTATCAGGTGTCAATGTATGGTATCCCCTATTGGATGAACAGAAATGGTGGTTCCCGATCAAGCAACTGATAGCGGTAGGCATGGTCAATCCATAGAGTAAGTGACAATATTTGATCATTATAAATGCTCTTGTGAATTGTGTTGCTAGTGTGAGCTCATTACTTACAGACATAGATGAATTGGAAAACCATATTCATCAAATACTTTGAAGGCCCATAACCCTTTATGACTTACACCAGTAAAGGAAGCCCCTAGCTTTGCAGTCAATCTTTTAATAGTTCATCAGGCGAGGTAATTCCTCCCTGATAATCTTGGACTATAATCTGTAAGGTTTGGTGAGAATTGATATGTAGGAATGTAAGCCAATATGGATTTGGTATGGTAACAGTTGGTTTTGCGGGTCTGATCATTATTGAATATTATCATATGAATATTGTGGGATTGAAATCCCTATGTATCTCACCAGGTTTCCCCAACCCGAACAACTCAATTTATATGCATCATAGGTATGAAGACTTAAACTACTAGAACTTGATTAGAACCCTGAGTGAATAAGAGACAACCTACAATAGTATTCATGACCATCATATTTGTATGTTACTTATGTATCTGTATTTATTATAACATCCTTAGGGTTTTAACATTTTTGAAACAAACATATGTAATCAAATGATATTTTATACTCGGCTTTTCCACATATATATATATATATATATATATATATATATATATATATATATATATATATATATATGATTTTAAAAGCATAAGGAAAAATTTTAATTGGTTCTGAAAATTAGAGGATGTCACAACCCTGTTATGATAAACTTATTTTGGCTTATCATTTGAACAACACAGAAACCACATTGGCCTAACTCCACAACCTATTGCGAATGACGGAGTAAGTAATGAAGAAGAATCAAACTCCTACCTCTACAAATGCTCTTGTCCTTGCCATTGGACAAAACAAAGGAAATAAAAGGAAAAGGTGCTCCTAAGCAAAACTAGAAGGGCAAGGCCCATGTTACGTTGTCTAGCAATGGCCCAAAAGCAAAGCCTGGTTCTAATATTCCTTCTGTTAATGATCCAAAAGAGGTCATTTTCTTCTATTGTAATGATAAGGCCCATTCGAAACGAAGCTGCCCCAAGTACTTGTAGGACATCAATGATGGAAAAGTGAAGCCAACTTCGACAGGTATTTACACTATTCAAACTAATAACTCACAATCTACTCGTTCTTGGGTCCTTGATACAGGATGTGGTTTTCACGTTTGTTCTGATTTGTAGGGGCTAAGAGAAAGTGAGGGTGTGGATCATGGAAGGATGAATCTAATCATGGGCAATAGGCGATCTTCTATTGTTATCAAGATTGGAACTTATAGTCTTCTGCTTGGTGGTGATGTAAGATTAGATTTAGTTAACTGTTTCTATTCATTAGAAATGATGCGAAACATTATTTATTTTCATGCACTTTTAGAGAAGGTTTTCGATATTCATTTAATGATATGAATGGATCAATTTTTATTTATAAAAATGGCATTTTTATGTTTGAAGCTTTACCTTGGAATGGTGTGTATGAAACTGTGATTTTTGTTGATAGCTTAGGTAATAATGTATTCCATATTGATTCGTATAATAGTTTAGACAAATCATGCTTGTGGAACTGTCGTCTTGGACGCATTAACAAGAAACGCATCGCCCAACTCCAAAAGGATGGAGTGTTGGAATCATTTGAATTAAGGCCAGATGATGAATGTGAATATTTTATTTTGGGGAAGTTGACAAAATCACCTTTCATTGGATCCTGTGAAAAAGGTGAGGGTTTGTTGGATCTCATACACATAGATGTGTGTGGACCCTTCAGATCCACCACAAAGGATGCTAATCGATTTTATGTAATATTTACATATGATTATAGCATATATGGTTATATCTACTTAATTAAGCATAAATCAGAAACCTTTGAAAAGTTCAAAGAGTTTAATCATGAAGTCAATAATCAATTAGGAAGGAAGATAAAGATGCTCCGATCTGATAGAGGCGAAAAGTATCTTAGTATCGAGTTCCATGACTATCTCAAGGAATGTGGAATTATTTCACATTGACTCTTCCTAGGACACCACAACTTAATGGTGTGGTTAAGAGGCACAATCGGAACTTGTTACACATGGTTCGTTCCACGATGAGTCGAGTTTCTTTTCCCATTTCTTTCTGGGGTATGCCTTAGAGACAACTACCCATATCCTCAATCTTGTCCCTACCAAGAAGGTTACCAAAACACCTGACGAGATGTGGACAAGGAAAGTTCCATCTCTAGCACATATCAAGTTATGGGATTGTGAAGCTTTTGTCAGACGAGAGACTCATGACACGCTAGAAACTAGAAGTGGGAGGTGTATTTTCATTGGATACCCAAAGAAGTCTTTTGGATATTTCTTCTATAGACGTAGTGAGAACAAGGTTTTTGTAGCATGAGGATGAGTCTTTAGCGAGAGAGATCTCATATGCAAAGAGGACAGTGGGAGTACAATTGACCTTGAAAAGATTTAAGAGTCAACCTGTGAAGGAATCTTAGAAGATACTAACGCTCAACCAGAGGATTTGACTACTGTTGAACCCACTACAAGAAAAAGACCCTATTACGACGCACAAATCACGACACTCATTGATTTATGTTACGCAAAAGAGAGTAACATTAAAAAAATGTCATCTCTTCAAAAAATTTAAGGATTTAGGTTACGCATTATTGCGTGCCCTTAAATTAGTGTCTCATGTAAAAAAATTAAAAACACGGAGGGCACTTGTGTGTCCTCTGTGAATGTCGTTTTATATTTTTTTTAAGAAACGCGCATATCCGAGGGAAAATGAAATCCCCAATTTTTTAAACCCCCACCTTCTTCTGCCTCGTCTCCACCCCTCACCCACATCCACTGCATCCTTGTTGCCTCTTCTAGCCTCAAACTGCGGTGATACACCTTCCTTCTCGAAGAATGCTTCATTTACCACCATCGTCCGATTATGTGAGCCCAAAGAATTGATGGAGACGAAGAAGATTATGGATCAATCGCTTCACATCATGTTTAAGGTTAAGGGTTTGAGATTTCTTCAAAATCGACCCTCACACTAAATGGTTCGATCTCCTCTCTTTCTACCTTGTTCCCTCTACTGATGCCTCCACCTTCTGCCCTAGGCGTGTTCTTTTCCCTACAAAAATCATCGCCGATCTTTCTCCCCTCCCTACCGGAAAAGTGATCTCCAGTTGGTTCCTTTCTTACCCTCACCGTTGTTTCGCGGCTTCACGACCTCCGCCGCCACCACAGGATTTGATGCTCCATATTCTATTTCTCTCAGTATACACTACACCGTGCATCCATACATTAAATCACCATAGCCTTCTTTCACCATCTTAAACCTAGATCCCCGTCCCCAACCTTCTTTCAGTATCTGTCTCTACCTCTATTGAAAAATCACTACACCGCCACGGGAAACCCTAGAGAATGTTGTTGTTGTTCTACCTGAAAACCCTTGACCCATGAAGTACGGAGACACATGATATGGGTACGTTTCTTTATGAAATATGTCTAATAATTTGTGTTCATCATTATATTCGAGCTTCACCACCATTCTTTGTGAAATATGTCTATTTATTTGTGTTCATCTATTTATTTGTGTATTCCATCGACTAAATCGGAGAGACATTGAGATATCACAGATATAAAGACGATGAGAGAAGGAGAGCAAGAGCAGAGTTGTTAGGGGTTCGTCATCAATGAGATTGATTCTCGATAGCTCTACATGTTCTCTGTTATGCCAATTTGAAATAAACTGTGATGTAATTTCTAAGCCCTAACTACATGTTCTCTTCACATGATTTTTTAAATGTTTTAATTTGTTAATTCTGTTATTAGGTACATCCAATTGCTCCAGCCATGGCGGTGTCTGATCCCTTGGTGTTGCTTATTTTAATTACAATGCAAGTCTCTTTCCAACTTGGTGATGTGATTCTCTTTCCAATAGTTTTAAAATCATAACCCTCTTCTCTAATGGGATAATTTTGGTCATGGTTGGTTATATGTCAAACGTATTGTAGGATGACATACACCCTAAAGTAAAAAAGAAGAACTCCAATACGGTAAGCCCTCCTTTGTACAGTAATGTTAAAGAAATGGTTCACACTATGGTTTTCTTCAAGTTATTTGCTTTTTGACTCATTTACACTTGAGTTTTTGTTTCAATTCTGGTAATAGACTGCAACCTGTTTATATGTGTTGACTGCAAATATAAACAAATAGAATGAAGTATGTTGCTGTTATACTATGACTAATTTTAAAATGACAATATTTTTTTGGAAGCCATACCAGTCATGAGTGATTTGTGCTTCTAATTGCACACTATGGTTAAAATGGGAAACATTGATAAAAAAAATTGATATATTTCATTTCATTTTAATTGTAGGCAGATGTTTTTCGAAAAGGCAAAGTCTTTATGAGACTATAAAGAAGGCACAAATGGTTGTCGAGGTTGAGGCAGTCTGTAGGCAAAAAGTACTTGCAGTGTATGTATATTTCGTTTATTTTATTTATCTTTATTATAAAACTTTAGGTTTATTTTTTCTAATAAAAGATCATAGTCATACATGAAGTTTTCATTTCTTTTTAAAAGGATGAGGTATTACCCTTATTATCATTTATTATTGAGTCTATATATTGTTTCCATATACTAATTTTATGAATTTTTTTTCTAGTCTGTAGTTGTGTATTTCTTTCTTAAGCTTGTTGTTGAGTAGGTGGATGGGCAAATCATCTATACTTAGAACCTCATGAGACTGCAATGGTTATTGACTTTTGTATGCATCTGCTTCAACTTTACTCTTCTCATAACATTGGCAAGGTATCAAATTTATTATCTGTAAACATGTGGTATCATCTATAGATTTCAATATTGTTCCAATTTATTAAAATTATAAATCCTATAATTTGATCCCTCAATGTTGTTGGTCAAATGTTAGCTCCCTCAAAGTTGAGGGACCTGTTTTTGCAAAATTTGATATTATAGTAGCAAAACATGTGACAGGGATTAGGGGCTTAATGCTGCTGTTTTTGCATAGTGGCTGACATACATGTACTCGATCACATATTTGAACATTACAATGTTCTAATAATACAAATCAACAACATGTTTGATTTACTCTTAACTTTTGTAGCTGGACCTAAGAATATGTATTATGATATTCTTATTCTTTACACTACAAAGAGAGGTTAAAACAAATTATTAACCGAGGCTGTAGAGGCTGACATACATGTACTCGATCACTTAGAACTTAGCATGTGGTCTTTAATGAATCCCTATAACCAAACATTATTAATATCTCATCATTACAAGGTTATGATAGATGTTCATGTTTTTTCTCATTTTCAATGCATTCCCACTTAGGCATTATATGCCAGTGACATGGTTTTGTGTTCTCTTAGGCAAAGTGGATGGTGGAACATCCTGTGGTCCCTTTGAGGCTGTTCCATGAATAGTGTGAGGTAATTTATAATTTTCATCATTGATAGACAATGCTAAAAAGTACATTGTAACTTCATTATTCCATGTTTTCAGAGCACTAAGAGTGAGTAAACCACTTGATTGGGAGTTTACAGGAAGAATTTCTATGGGATTCAGAGTTGATTAAGATAAAGGCCACTGATTTGAAGTCAAAAGAGGTAGGTTTGAAAGCTACCTTTATTATTGAGTTCTCTATAATTGGATTTACAAATTTTACAATCAGTTGTATCTGCCCCTTGTGTTTAAGTCTTTATAAATATAGTTCCTTCCAGTAGTTGGGTTGCTAAAAACCTATTGATGGTATTTTGTATTTGATGCAAATACATCAGCTAAAAACCTATTAATGTTGAGTTTAGTAAGGTCAAAAAGCACATTGGTTGTTTTTTTTTGAATTGATTGATGCAGTGGGTTCATCAGAGGGCCTGGAGAGGACCCGAAGCCTTTCATTCCATGACAAATACAAACAGGTCCCCTGTTATCGGTTGTAAGTATTGTATTTCTAGCACCCGTTTTATCAATTTAGCCACTCAAACTCAACTGCTATTAAAATAAATCATAATTAATTAATTAATAATGTTTGTAATTATGAACTGGTTTGGCACTTGCTAGAGTTTCCCTACATTCAAGAGCAAAGAGGATAAAGCAAAACCCAAAACAAAAGGCTGCTTGACTGGTAATTAACAACTTACCTTTCTAGAAACTTTGTGTTTGTTTTATTGTTCAGATTATTTCACCTATTTACCTTTTTGTTTTTTTCCTCATATTTTATTTGTTTTTAGCTAATTAACAACTTACCCTTTATTTAGGAACTTCTTGTTTGTTTTAATGTTCCGATTATTTCAGAAGTCTATATTTGGGCAAGCTAATGAAGTAGAACTGAAGTTCAATAATAAGAGAAACAATGAAGATTTAGATCATTTCATTATAATCCTTAACCAAGAAATCAGAATGCTATCACAATAGGTTTGCTATGACTTTAATACATACATCTCAAGTTGTCATGCAGAGCACCAAACAAGCTTGGTTGCAGGTTTGTTTTTTCTAGAAAGAAGGGTAAAATGTTCATATTCAGATCATTTATACGGTCCCAAAAAGAAACAGTCATTGTTAGTTTGTTTATATAGTACTTTTTGGTATGTATTTTTTCTAGTCTAAATAAACAAGAAAGTGTTTGTTTGAGACTAAATCACTAAATGACCATTTTACCCTTATACTCTTTACTTTACTTTTTTACCCATAATACCAATATATTAACAGTTTGTTTTATATTTATGGAACCAATCACCAGAGGGGTTCATGGTTATGAAGCGAAATTTTCGTATTCCATTAGAGGAGGAGCTTAGAAGAATGGTGACACCAGAAAATGTAAGTTTTCACTTTTCTTTAATCTTTATCTTTATCTTCTTTTTCTTTTATCTTATTTTTTTGTGTGTTAGGTGTGTGCTTTTGAAAGCATGCTAGCTGGAATGTACAAATTGAAACTTCTAGGAATCAGCATGACTCATCCTTGTGGTCTCTCCTCTGCAATGAATCAGCTCCCTACTGAAGCAATAGCTTTAGCTGCTGCTTCCCACATCAAGAGAGAATTACAAATAACTCCCTGGAATTTAAGCAGTAACTTTGTTGTACAAATCAGGTAAAAAAAACCAAAAAGGGACTTAATACTTAACTGGATATGATTTATTGATTTGAAGTCTTAACTGGATACATATACCTTACTTGTTGTGCCTTTGAAGGGGTATGATTCTCATCACATCACTGAAGCACATCTAGGTGGCAAAATAATATCACGTTCTGTTCTTCTTTGTGCCTTTGAAGGGGTATGATTCTCATCTCATCTTCATCTTTATCTTCGTCTACGAGGGCAAATTTGTAAAAAGTGTTTAATGTTTAAATACAGATACCTTACTTGTTGTGTGCACTTAGGGATGGACATCTTTTGAAATTTTTACTCAACACAAGAACAGGGAAATTAACAGACAGGAAAAAGGTGTCACTTGGGAAAAAATTAAGAATGTTGAAGCTGGTGAGTGAATTTTCTATAAAAAATCTAAGTAGTATATAATACAGTTTTATCTAAATTCTTTGAATTATAAGAATAAATAGTAATTAAAAAAATTATAATATATGTTTTCACAGGCTGCAAGAGATGATGGAGCCCTTAGAGAACCTAAGGACAAACTGGAGAAGTGAGTTGAAGAGCTGACATGGAGATTAGACTTTGAATATCTCCCATTTGAGGGTATATTTTTTTATATTTCTTGTTTCTAATTAGTTTGTAAATTTTTATCACAACTATTGATTTGTTTTATCTTTCCATGGAACGATTATTTGTATGACATTAAATTTTATACAATGGATTGTATTTTTGGTATATGATATTTTATTTTTTATTATGAGACGTTAAATTCAAATTTAATTTGAAAATTAGTAAATCTATAAATAATATTTTTTTTTAACATTTAAATATTATGATACGCAAAAATTTGTGTCATCTTCATTTATGACATGGCCTTTCTTGACAGGGGCTTTCTTGATACGCATTGCGTGTCATTAACACGAGCGTCGTAAGGTTACGACACCCAAATGTGTGTCGTCTTCCTTTATGATAGGGCCTTCCTTGATACGCATTGCGTGTCGTAAACACGCGTCGTAATTATGCATTGTAAATGAGCGTCGTAAATGCGCGTCGTCTCTCTTTATGACATGGCCCTCCTTGATGTCCTTTTGCGTGTCGTCTGAGCCTTTTACGACGCGCAATGAGTGTCGTAAAAGGCTGTCTTTCTAGTAGTGACCCATTGATAATTCATTACCTCTTCGATGTTCTAGTAAAGTTAGCGTGCCACCTGAGTTCTATGGTTTCCATATAACTACAAATGGTAACACATTTATCAGTGATCGTACATTGGTAAATTTGGATGAGCCAACTAACTACAATGAAGAAATGACAGTCCCTGAAGCTGCTACATGGAAAGAGGCAATGGATGGTGAGATCAAGTCCATGCAGGATAACCAAGTTTGGAATTTGGTTGATCAAGAACCTGGTCAAAAGATAGTTGGTTGCAAATGGATCTTCAAGAAGAAGACCGACATGGATGGAAAGGTATACACTTTCAAGGCACGATTGGTTGCAAAGGGCTTTACTCAAACCCCATGTATTGACTATGATGAGACCTTCTCATCAGTGGACAAGATATATTCTATTAGGATAATGCTCGCCATAGCTGCATTTCATGATTATGAAATATGGAAGATGGATGTCCAAACTGCTTTCCTTAATGGGATGTTGACTAAAGATGTTTACATTACTCAGCTAGAGGGTTTTGTAGATGAAAAGTTTCCTAATAGAGTGTTTAATCTTGAGAAATCCATTTATGGATTGAAACAAGCATCTCACAGTTGGAATCTTTGCTTCCATGAGAGTCAAAGAATTTGGTTTCTCTAAGAGTGAACATTAGTCATGTGTGTATGCCAAGGCTAGTGGGAATATACTAACATTTATAGTATTATATGTTGATGACATACTCCTTATGGAAAACGACATTCCAACCTTGAAAGAAGTTAAGTATTGGCTTGGAAAGTGTTTTGCTATGAAGGATCTAGAAGAGGCAGCCTATATTCTTGGGATAAGAATCTTAAGGGATAGAAAGAAAAGGCTAATTGGTCTTAGTCTAAGTACATACTTGGATAAGGTACTAAAACGTTTTAGTGTGGAGAATTCCAAGAAAGGCGAGCTACCTATTCAAAGTAATGCCAAGTTGAGTAAGACTCAAAGCCCTAGTACAGATGAAGAAATAGCATAAATGAGCTGAGTCCCTTATGCTTTAACTGTAGGATAGATCAAGTATGCCATGAAATGTACTCGCTCTAATGTGCCGTTTACTTTAAGCATGGCTGGTCACTTTTAGGGAAATCCTGGCAGAGCTCATTGGAGAGCAGTAAATAACATTCTCAACTATCTGCGAATGAAAAAGGATCTGATTTTAGTTCTTGGAGGCAGTGATACGTTGAGAGTGACTGGGTATAGTGAGACCAGCTTTCAAACAGATAAAGACAATCATCATTCTTAATCTGGCCGGGTGTTTATATTAAAAGAAGGAGCAGTTACTTGGAAAGGTTCCAAGCATGTCACGGTGGCTGATTCTACTTGTGAATCAGAGTATATAGCAGCAAGTGAAGCATCAAAGAAAGTCGCTAGGCTGAAGATCTTTATCGACGATCTCGGAGTAGTTCCGACCATTCAGGAGCCAATGGAACTTTTCTACGATATTGAAGGAGCGATTGCTTTGAACAAAGAACCAAGAGATCATGGTAAATAGAGATATATCGACATAAAGAACCATTATATCAGACATATAGTTGAAGTAGGTCATCTCATAGTAAGGAAACAATCTTGTAGATCCTTTCACGATGTCTCTGAGTTGGGTTAAGCATACTCTTCGTGCTAGGAGCATTTATTTGAGAGATGACATTAGTTTTAGTAATTAAATGATTAGTTTGAAACTTGTAACAGAATAAATGTAAGTAATTTTGGTGATTGAATAGTAGAGATTATTTAAGAGTTTGTTTACTGCCTTTGTCAATTATTTATTCTTGTGTTTCATTTTACATGTTTTACTTTTTGAATAATTTGATTATTTTAGGCTCCAAAAGGGATAATACTTTAGGAAGTAAGCAGTGAGTGAAGACTGTCATGAATGAGATTGTAGATTGTCTAAGGAGATTTTACATAGCAATTATATTGCTATAACATTCATGAGTACTTAGAAAGTGGAGATTTGAGAATTGGATAAACCCACACTCAAAGAATTACCTCGTTGATTCTATCATGAGTAGTTCTGAGATGATAATATCTTATATTCTTAAAATCGAGATATATGAGTTGTAATTTACAAGTTAGTTGTGCATTTGTATTATGAAAACTAGAGGTGGCAAAAATTGACACGACACGAAAGCCGACACGAAATAAACGAGTTTGGGTAAGATATTTCAACTCGTTTAAATAAACGGGTTGACACGACACGACACGAAAATTAAACGGGTAAGGTTAGGGTTGAGAATTTCAACTCAAATATGACTCGAAAATGACCCGTTTATTTTTATGCAAATTTTTTGAATTATTTAAATAAACAAGAAAGATACAAAACCACAACCATAAGTAAAAGAAAACCTTCGAATTGAGTCGTTTTGTAATGTTGAAATGACTTATCCGTCTAGATCAAGACTTAATTTCTGTTTTTCCATTATCTTCCAAACTACCCACTCTCTTTCACCACTCTCACATCCTCACGGCATTTTCATCCGCCTCCCCAACTCCCACTCTTTTAATTTTGTCATCTGAACTTGCTATAACTTCATCTATTCTGCCTCCAAACTATTAGTTTTTCCTCTCCGCCTACCCAACTCCTACTCTTTCAATATGCTCAATCTTTTAACCTCACATGATACGACATATTTCAAGGTATAGCCCTAACCTGAAACCCGACACGAACTCGACACGAAAATAAACGGGTTGACATGACACGTTAATTAAATGGGTCGGGTTAGGGTCAAGCACTTTCAACCCGTTTAGTGTTTCGACACGACACGACACGATTGCCACCTTTAATGAAAACGCATCAGTAACTTAATGTTATAAAATGTAGTGTCATGCATGATTTGGTGAGTAAAGGATACACGCAAAGTAGAGTGCTATAGGGATGAGATTTAGAACCGGAAAACCGGACCGGAACCGGAACCGAACCAGAACCGGACCCGTTAGAACAGGAATATATAGAACCGGGTCCGGTTCCGGGTTTAAAAATTCGCTTTATCCGGGTTCCGGGTAATCCGGGTTTGGGTCCATTGGGTCCGGGTAAACCGGGTCTAAAATCTGGAACCGGAACCACTTTTAGGGCCGGAACCACTTTTTGTGAAACGTTTACAAGATGCATATCTTATTTGTTTCAACTCCAATTGACATACGGTTTTTTCCAACATGTAGTTTAGAGTTTGTACATGATTCTAGACTATAAATTTTTCATTTTTAGTTTTATATTCATTGACTTACAGTCCTCAAAAGTTGAGATACCAAAGCTGAAAGTTTTTAGTTTTTTAGTTTTTTTGTATTCGGTGAAAGTTTTAAAGCATGCATATCTAATTCGTTTGAAGTCGGATTGACATATGGTTTTTTCCAACTTCTAGTTTACAGTTTGTACATGAGTTTAGACTATAATTTTGTCATTTTTGGTTTAACATTAAATGATTTATAGTCCTCCGAAGTCAGGATATCAAAACGGAAAATTTTCAACTTTTCAGCTATTTGTTTTTGTACTTTGTATTATGTGAAAATATTAACACAAGTATATCTCATTCGTTTAAATTCGGATTGACATGCAGGTTTTTCCAGAGTGTATTTTAGAGTTTGTACATGATTTTAGACTCTAATTTTGTTAATTGTGGTTTCGTATTCAATAAGTTACAGCCCCCCAAAGTGGGGATATCAATATGAAAATTTTCAAAGTTCAACCCACTAAGTTGTAAGTAATTACCAAAAAATTCCGGTTTTTTTGGGTTTTCCGGGTCTAAACCCACTTTATCCGGTTCCAACCTACCCACTTTGATGTTTCCGGGTTTTCCAGTTCTAGACCCACTTTACCCGGAACCATACCCGGAACCGGTTCCTATATATCGGTCCGGTTTCCGGTTCTATAAAATCCCGTTAACCGGTTTCGGGTTTTCCGGGTCCGGGTCCATCGGGTCCGGGTTTGGACCCACTTTCATCCCTAGAGTGCTATTTTGAGAAAATTTGAGATTTTGTTTGTTCAGACCTCATTACACGGCCGTGTAATGCCAAGGAAAATAATTACATGGGCCGTGTAATAATCTGAACAATGCCACATTAATTTTTCGTAACTTTTGCATATGGACTCGGATTTACATGTGGTTCTAGCCTACGTTCATATTTTTACATAAGGAATGAGATGAGACAATAAAATTTAGTAATGGAACCTTTGAGGGATATTTTTGTCATTTTAATGACTTATTTCCATATTGTATTAGTAGTGTTTGAAGAGTGTTTCTCTAAGGAAATGAACTAGAAGAGGACTGACCAACCTTCTTGTGATTCAGGTGAGTACATGTTGTCATTTTTCCACTATGGGGTACATGGAAAATGACTTTATGATAATGAAACACTAATGTTTGATATAAGAAATGTTTTGAAATGAAAGTGTCAAATGATTTCGTAAATTATAATTTTAAAGAATGCCTTGAAGGCAAGAATGTTTTTGGAGCAAAGAATGTTTTGGAAAATCGAATGTTTTGAAAAGGTGTTTAAAATGTTTTGAGACATAGATGTTTTACTTTTGAAATGAGTATTTTGATACTAACATATGAAATGTGTGAAGCTTGGAAAGTAATGACAATAAATAAAAGATAATGAAAAGAATTGGAAAGTAATGAAAACTACATGGGCCATGATGTGAAAAATCCCAAAAACACAGTCTGAAAATTTCGTTTAATTTAATAATAAAAACCATAGTCGATAAACCTCATATAAAAATCATGAACAATGTATCCCAAAATATTATAACAACTGTCAAGTATATCAGAGTATAAACATCTCAGGCTGAACAAATGGTGTGTGCTCTGCAATCTTCCCGAGCTCCTCTTTTGAAAACTGTCACACCCCAAAACCGATAACGGCGGAATACGTTTCGGGGTGGAGGACGTCATGTACAGTATCATCACAATCGCATAATAGTGAAAACAAGAAACATACAACCATTTCATTACATAGTGAGTTTAATTACAAGTATGTTCTGTAAGTTTCAATAGACACCAAAAGTAATACAAAAATAAGAGATGGATCTTGTATGCTCCATCTTCTCCAAAATGCTGCACCTGTACTTGTCTATCTTTGACCTGTGGATACAAGTTATTTTGAAAACGAGTATCCGCATAAAGCTGGTGAGTTCATAAGAGTTTATTGTGAATTTTGTATAAAATGCATTAGAACATATAGTGTGAAAAGCTGCAATTTACATTTATAAGTAGTAGAAAACCCTAGAAAATCCTATATTTTCCAGAAAGTACGTCGTAAGTGAAAAACTCTAAGTTGCATGTAAGTTTTATCATTGAAAACTGTTTGTTGTAAAAGTGTGGTACTAAAATCTCCAGTATGTAGTGTAGATAGAGGAAAAGTTATGCCTGTTGACAGTGATAGTAGTGCGAACTTCCATTAGTAATAGATACTTATTTACTTCGGGATATTAACTGAGACTTTAGTCTTAGTATTTTAGTGTGGATATAGTGTATTCCTTTTATGTGACCAATAGTGTGAGTAATAGAGGATCCCATGACCTTCCCGGTCATACACAGTGTAGTGAAGTAGTGTCATCCCTGGGCCTGCTCGGCTCGGACTGAGGTTAACAGTCGGGATATAATAGTGTCTGCCCGTATAGATCTATACATGTAGCGTCGCCTTCCTTCCGGAAAGCTCTGGTCACAATATGTAGCGCGTAGAGTATCTTGTAGAGAGTTAGTGTGTTATCTTCCGGATTAGTGCTTTCTCTTGTAATATAGTGTAGTAGTATTTTATGTAATTCATAGTGTGTTCTCTTATTCGTGTACCGTTTTGGAATAGTATGAATTATAGTATGTATAGTAGTAGCGGTATCGAGTAGTAGTGGCCTTAACTATACCTATTATAGTTAACTTAGTGTGTATGGTTCTTAGCAATTAATTAATATAGGCATCGAATGAGATGAAAATGTTCGTATCTAACATCAATATACATGATATATAACTAAGAAATCAATGACAGACGGACAGATAACAAATACCCTAAGCCCACATCAAACAAGAACAGGAAATAAGGCGAGCTATCGGTCCTAAGTCCTTCAAGTCTTACTTATATAAATATATTAGTGTAGATACATTTTATAAGAAAAGTAATTTAATAAAAATCTTGACCAAAGAAAGCATTTAGAAAATAGTTTATTTATCCCAAAGTAGTTTTGAAAACGTAAAGTTCTTTTATAAAGCATAGTGATAAATCTCATGTGATTTGAACTACAGATGGTAAATCACATGTGATTGATCTTCATAAAAATGTATGTTTGACTGGTATCCCCCCCCCCCCCTAAAACATATGAAAACATTAGAAAGGTTCATTAAGGGGTATGAACTCACCTTAAACCGAGTAAATCGGGTAAATCGGGTGAAAGTATCGACTGAGCGTTTGGTGTCAATTAAAGACTTGTACACCTTTTTAAGACCCTATTAACATATGAGATATGTGTTTTACAAGAAATTAGTCACTTAAACTTTTTATTAAAACATTTACGTATCCTAAAATTGATTCGAGGTCGTATGGATTAGAAGTGGTTCTCGGGGATTGTACAAGACCCAAAGGGGGTACTAGGGAGTCCAAGAGTTTACTCCCTTGGAGTTTACGGCCCAAAGTCCACTCCTTGGGAGTTTACAACCGTAAGCCTCATGTCTTGGCCGTGAACTCTTGTTTACTCCCCAAACTTTGATGTTAAGGTCCTTAATTCATCCCAATAATTTTCTAGTGAAGGTTTAGGGCTATTTAGGGGGTTTAAACCCTCATTTGATGAGGTTTGGGGGATTTTATGGTCTAAGCATATGATTGGGCCGTAAACTCTAGTTTACCCCTTAACTCATGTTGTTTGATGGTCCCAAACTTGAATTGGAAGCTCCATAGGTCATATCTCAAGTCTAAAATGGTTTGGAAGAGTGTTTGGGCCTTTTTACATGGAAAAAGGGTGTTTACGGCCTAAGCATGTGCTTGGGCCGTAAACCCTCTCTAAGGCCCTAAAAGCTTGTGTTTTGATGACCAAACACCCCTAGGTAAATCCCTTAACTAGTATCTAAGCTTAATAGAGGGAAAATCGGGACGTTTGGCCACTTTTTAGGTGTTTACGGCCTAAGGAGATTCTTAGGCCGTAAAATCCTTGTTCATGTCCCATTCATACGATTTTTGAGCTATAACCACAATGATGCACGTTTAGAACAAGTTAGGGAGGAAGATCTTACGTTTGGGAGCCGGAATTTGCGGTTTTGAAGCCGAAAACGAGTTAGAGAGAGAAAGTAGAGAGAGAGAGTGGAACTTTGAGTGGTGAAAAGAGTTCAAGGAAGTGTTCCACCTTCCTTATATATGTATCGGGTATTGCACCCGGTATACGACTACCCGATGCTAAAGTTTAACGAGGTTTAAACTTTGTACCCGGGTTAGGTGGTTGAAAAATAATATAACTTTATTTCGTTAAATGGAACTACATTAACGAGTTATATTTATTTTTACTAAAATAATAATCACATGAAATATAAATAAATAAATATTTATTTAATTGACGACTCCAAATTATGGAACTTTTTATAAAGCGACAAATTCCGTTAGTGAAAACGGAATTATATAACGGAATAAACGTTGGGTTGTCACAAAAACTGAGTACCTGAAACCAAAACTGAAAACTGTAAGCACGAAGCTTAGTGAGCTTCCCCAAACTACCATATACCATACAATAACATATAAAGTACATACTGGGCCTTGCCCATTGCATCGGACCGAAGTCCGGACTAACTGGGGCCTTGCCCCTGCATCGGACCGAAGTCCGGACTAACTGGGGCCTTGCACCCGACATCAAACCGAAGTCGGGACTAACTGGGCCTTGCCCCCTGCATCAGACCGAAGTCCGGACTAACTGGGGCCTTGCCCCCTGCATCGGATCGAGGTCCGGACTAACTGGGGCCTTGCCCCCTGCATCAGACCGAAGTCCGGACTAACTGGGGCCTTGCCCCTGCATCGGACTGAAGTCCGGACTAACTGAACATAGCATAACATGATCATAACATATAACATAAGCACATATACTACATACTGCATCGGACCGTGGTCCGGACTAACTAACACACAAACATGCCCAAATCACAAAGACATCAAGCATACTCAACTACTACATCGGACCAAAGTCCGGAACTACAACTATCTAAATGGGCCGGCATTGTGGCCGTAGACCCGTTCCTACTGGAAGGAAACTGACCTGAACTACTGAACTCGGTCGGTAACCCTCTGGCTGCTAATCGACGACTCTCCAAAATGCTGCTCCTCTAGCTCCCTGAACTACCAATACCAATAATAGCACTTAGCCTAAACTATCCTCTCGAGGTTAACTAAGTCAACTCTGGACAAAGTCAACCTTGCAGTTGACTCGACTCGCCGAGTTTTTCTACCAACTTGCCGAGTCCATGCTCCTCAAATCCCAAACATTCCCTGATTCCCCTCGTCGAGTCTAGCGAGAACTCGATGAGTTCTCCTTCATCTAACACCTCGGGACTATCTTCAACCGACTCGCTGAGTTGTTCTACAACTCGTCGAGTCCATCTTCATCAGCTAAGGAGATTGCCTTGAACTCGCCGAGTTCCTCCTCGAACTCGTCGAGTACCATGATCTTCATGTCCAACACGGACACATACTAGCTGAGTCCTTCTCTAACCCCACTCACTGATCCGACACAGAATAGAAAGGTTTGGGTTTGCAACCCAACTCGCCGAGTCCATGAACTGACTCACCGAGTCCTCCTAGTGACAACTCTAATATGTCGATTTCAGTCTATACCACACTTCCAACTCATAGATCTGGACTCCCTATGCTAGTATTGCAAGTAAAGTTGCTAACTTTATGTGCATGCAAGGGGTTATGAGACTTGAACACCAAATCCAAGCTAATAAGAGTTCAAGGTCAAGACATGGAGCCTTAGCTAAATAAAGCCAACAACTCTGAGCTTCTAGAGCTCAAAAGTGTTCAGATCTAATGTCTAATCCATCCTCCAAGGCTTATCACTCGGATTCCACTTGGAAATGGTCCAAATGTAACAAAAGATAAGCTAGAACAGGAATCTAGATGATTAACAACCAAGGTATAAGCTTTATACCTTCAAATGATCTGGAATGTCACCCAAACTCTGGATCTATACTCTTTTCCTTGCTCCCTTTCTTCCACAATCTTCAAGATGCACACCAAGAGCGTTAATCTTCTCATACAAGCTTAATAATGAAGTTAGGTGGCTAGGGTTTCGTCTCTGGACAATGGAGGCTATAAATGAAACCCTAGAAATGAGAATGAGATGCTTAAATAGGATGCCAAGTCCCGAAATTAAGGTTTCTCAACCCAGACCAGACTCGCCTAGTCAGTCTCCCTGACTCGCCGAGTCGGTCACTTAATTCGCAACACGGGTCACACTCCGACTCGTCGAGTTCCTCCTTGGACTTGACGAGTTGACTCCTTTGACTAAGGGCTTTTCTTTCATTTCTTGGTCTTTCGGATTCTAGGTGTTACATGATGCCTCATAAGAGTTCTAGAGGAATCTACTGGGGCGGTACTTCCCTGTCGTGAAGTAGATGTCATAAGCATGATGTCTTGGTAGATTGATTTTGTTCTTTCCACCTTGGTCTAGGAAATGATTCCTTGGTGGGTTGATTTTGTTTTTCGCACACCAGTCTTGGAAATTATGCCTTGGTGGAGTGATTTGCTCCTTCCACCTTGGTGTTCTAAATGGAAATGGAAAAGAAGCTAATGAAATGCTAAGGTAAGAAATGAAACTTATGATATGATATGTTATGTTATGTAAGAAAATGATTGAAAATGTCTTTATGGTATGAATGAAATGAATTTTCGTTAAAATGAATGAAAATACTTTATGGTATGAATAAAAGGAAGTTTTCTTGAAAATAATTGAAATGTTTTATGGTCTAAAACCCACATAGTCCATGAGACATTTTTGTGTTACGTATTTCTTTTTAATGCCGTGTGCATCAGATACAAATAAGGATAGATGTTGATCGATGGAAGTTAGAAGTGATGTAATAGAGAATGGAGTTGAAACTTTCTAAGTTCCTTATTAATGTATTGATATAATTCGTATTTGATTGTTATGGTTGTATGATGCTTGATATTAACAACCAATGTTTTAATTGTAAATGTTTTTGTGAGACCAGTTTTTGTTAAATGCGAGTTAATTTCCAAAAATATTTTATAACCATAGCTTTGAAAAGGTTTGAAATTTTTTTGGGGTGTTACATTTGTAAACTGTTACTTTCTTTGATGAGAATGAATGTTTTTTATCCAACTTTGGAACAAATCAATTTTCCTCTATTTGACGGAAAAAAAATATTTCATTTAACAAACCATTTTCCCCTCTAAGTCCAACCAAGACACGAAATCGAAAGAATTGAATTCATTTCCCCTCTATTCTCATTCCTTTCCTGCCAACCAAACACAACCTATATATAAGTCGCATTATTGTTTCCTATAAGTTATTCTTAATTGTAGTTACATGCCGATTTTAATAATCCACTGAATTATTTATCAAATCTTGATTAAATTATGAAATCACTTCTATTCAAACAAAGTCAGTTTTTATTTCAAACTCATAGTAAGACCAACTTGGTTATAGCCA
This sequence comes from Lactuca serriola, assembly GCF_051521515.1. Lineage (NCBI taxonomy): Eukaryota > Viridiplantae > Streptophyta > Magnoliopsida > Asterales > Asteraceae > Lactuca > Lactuca serriola. The sequence continues at coordinate 281,592,882 of NC_136412.1, read as the reverse complement.
TAACCTTTATGAATTTTTTTAATAATAATTGAATTAGAATAAAATCATCAATATACTGATTAAAGAAAGGAATAAAATAGGGGGCTCTTTATACAAGAAAGCATGTAAGATATTATGATTGGTTGGATGACGTTTGATTTGATCAGCAAATTTTAAAAACCTGTGCAATATATATATATATATATATATATATATATATATATATATATATATATATATATATATATATATATATATAGGGTTATGTTATTTTGTTTTCACTATCTATTGTATGTATGAATGATTGATTCTGGACCAATCATTTTAGTTATTTTAAGAAAGTAATTAATACATATTACATGTTGAAGATATAATGGATATTAATTAAATTTTCAGCATTTAATATAGATTAATTACTTTTTTAAAATAAATAAAATGATTGGTTCAAAATCAATCATACATGCACACAATAGATAGTGAAAACATTTGAACATATATATATATATATATATATATATATTGTGTTTTTATTTATATTACTATTACAATTAGTTCAAGTTCAAGAATTTCATATTAGTTTTAATTTTATTCTAAGAAATTAAAAAAAAAAAAAACAAAATTACATATTTTTGATAGGATACATTCTTTAAAGAATATCATTTTAATTTTACTTAATTAAAAAAATACACATTTTTTTTACTGAATATACATATTTGTATAATTATTATACAAACATTTTAAAACTAATATAGAGAAATAGAAATGTAAATATAACATATTAGTAAGAATTGCAATACTAACACAATAACTCAATAATTATAAATAGCATATGTTCCAACCTCTCTCTCTCTCTCTCTCTCTCTCTCTCTATATATATATATATATATATATATATATATATATATATATATATATATATATATATATATATACACGGCCATATTTCAAGGGTTGATTACGAAAATCAATGTACTATTATTATTCTATTTATAAAAGTTCATAACTTTGAATTTTGAAAAGGGAATTTGAATCTGTCTGCTAATATCCAAACCGAGGGTTTTGAACCTATCACAAATTTAATATTTAATGGGCTGCGATCTTCGAGTTTTATATCAAGGTATACTACTAAAGAAAATACAGATAGTATTTATCAAATGAGAGACTTAATATTAAAGTAAACTATCCATAGGTCTATATATATGAATGGAAGTCGGTACGAGTTCCTCCTTCAAACACGCGATTAATCCAAATACATCCTTCAATCTAGTTGAAAATTTTGTGTATTTGTTATATTCAAGCAAATCAGTAATCACTTGCTTTGGGAGAAACCATGTAATAATAAAACAAAAAATAGAAAAAAAGTATACTCTAATATGTCATTATACCTATGATGTTATAACAGTATCATATGAAATAATCATCATGTTCTAACACTCAATAACTTCAATGGTCATCATTTATTTTTTATTTTTATTTTTTTTAATAATTATAAAATCAAATATAATTTTATAAAACATGCCTTTTAAATAAGACATAATATTTAAATCAAATATAGTATTTAAATTTAAAAAAAAAAAAAAAAAAAAAAAAAAAAAAAAAAAAAAAAACATTACAAGACCAAAATAATACGATAAATTTAAAACAAAAAACGCTAGTCCTAATTGTCCAAAATTTTTGTCATAATCTTCTCCTTCATCATTCGTAACACTTTTTTAGATTCGGACACCAAACTTTCATCCCTAGACCTAAGAATTGCCAACTCGTGCATCATATGTTCTTGCCCGCGTCGATTATTCTCCTCATGTGTTTGCCTAGAAGGAAATCCGAGTGTTCATGTTGCAAATCATTTTTTTTATTTTGTAGTAAATTGTGTTCCTAGAACATCGCTTCGATTTCCGCCACAAGCTTTGCTTTCCTCCGCATATTTTGCAGCATACTTCACTTTGTCGTGCCCCACCGGTCGTTGCGGCGGTGAGATCTCCCTAATGTCATCCAAAATCTCATCGTTGTTGGGGTTGAGGTCGACCCGAGTGTGTGTGTGTCTTATGCGTCGACCAAACTTAAATTTTGAGACCTCTTTGATTGAACCACCGTTGATGTAGGAGTTTTAGTCAATTTTGGATCTCTTCGCAGCATCTCCCATGTTTTATGAAACTCGAACACATGACTCATTTCGATCCGATATTGCTCTTTTTGAAGATTTGAATAAATCAAAGTCATTGGAACTGCTCTGATTTACAGACTAAAGCTTGTTGTAGATCCCATTAAATTTTGTTCACCGCTTATTTATTTGACCTCATTTACTACTAAGCATAACACAATTGCAGTATGGTTTTTTCTTCAAGGTACCACAAAATTTGGCAAACACCTCTACCCATTAAGCACTTTTCTTCATACCATTTGCATGACTTTCATTTTTGAAGTCTAACATCATGCTTCCGCTAAAGCGTATTCCTCCTCTGATGTCCACCATTGTGGAATTTCCTCATTTTCTAAGGCAACAACTTTCCCTTTTCTTTTCCCTTTCCCTTGCCCTTTCCATCTCCCTCTCATACTACCTCCTGTTTGTGTTTCAGTAACTGTTGTGATATGTCACCGGCTTAACACTGTCTTCCTGAGGGCGGGGATGAAGAGCCTATGGATCATAACAAAGAAGATGAGATCGTCAGTCTTCGATCGGGAGGATGTCCAGGAATGAGGCTCTGACAATCAAGTCAGTGAGGGTTTGAGAGAGAGGGGTTAAACGCGTAAACAGAGTTTTGAAAGGTTACAAATATAGACCCATTCTCTTAGGGGAGATGGTGCCTTTTATAGCTGTGGATCGAGGAACACATCCCTGACAGTATCTTCTACCTTTTTAGGTTTGGAAGGGAGTGATGGCTTTTGGTTGAAGGATTGTGCTTCGTGAGTGGTCGTTCGCTATTGGTGCAGACTCTGCCAGTAGCGGCGTCCAGAGCACTACACCAGTCGCTCTGGGGAGCTCTTGGCACTGTTTTGTCTTCAATGTTAGCCTTGGCGCTTGGGTACCAAGGAACGAATAAAGGGTCTCAAAGGCGAGGGTGAAGGCCCGACGTTATATTCAATGACTTGAGGGTTACGAACATTCTTCTTCGGACCTTGAACCTCCAGAGCGTTGGAAACGGTTGTAACCTTCAGAACTGATGTTTCATCAATCGGAGATTTGACTTTACACACAAGATTTTTCTTTGAAGATTTTGATTTCTTAATAGTTGTGGATTTGCTTGATGACACACTGGTTTTCGAAAGATTAGGTTTAAAAATTGTGCCATCAGATTTAGCAATAAAAACAGATAAAACAGTCCGAGGAGAAGTGTTTTGGACAGTCATGGCATTCACACGAGATTTAGGCTGAGTAGTACTGACTACTTTCTTGGGTTATACAGGACTAAGAGATTTAGAATATCTCTTAAGGATCTTAGTTGGAGTGAAGGAGTTTTGACTATGGGAATTCCAAGATACACTCTTTTTGGAGCTGTCAAGGAACCTGGAATTTTGTCTAGTCTTAACTTACTTTTTATGTGCATTTCAAGCTTCTACTTTGGGATCTACAATATCCTTCATATTCAGCATTGATTTTCTCTTAGGGTGAGATGAGGATTTTGAAGTTTGTCCTGCGGATGGATTACTAAAATCAGGTTAATGGGAACAATTTCGTTTTAGAGACGACTAAGGAATCCGATTCGCAAGAATCAGAGGAGACACAACTTGAATTTTCAACTTTATCATCTAAGGATGCCATACAAACTCAGAGGTAACAGTTTCAGTTGTCACCAGAATGATTTCTTCAACAACACAGTTGTTCGGATGATTATGCTTAGGAACGTAATCTAGACGATTTGAAACCCTGTGATAAAATTTCGTGGTCCGATTCAGGTCTAGGTTTATCGGAGGCGGAAGAGGCGTGGAATCGGGACACTTGACAACAATTGGTTGGAACTCAGGAATTAATGACTCAAAATGGTATGTGGTCTCATGTAGAGGTGACAAGGGAGAAACAGGGGTGTACGAATGTTTGATGTGCGGAACCTCTCCCATGAATGTCAAATTTTGCAATTCTTCAAGGGACGAGTAATTGTATTCGGAAATTCGCTTCCGAGACCAGGTGCTTTAGACCATGGATGACGAAAATTACGAGTCATCCGTTTGTTCTCTTCAAGCATGTCTATAGAATTATGCAAAGCATCTATCTTAGCATTGAGATGTTTGTTATCAGAAATCAAGACATTTTCGTTCAGAATAGGTGATTTCACATTTGTCTTTTAAAATGATACATTCATCATTTGACATTACAAATTCATGCTCTAAAGACTTGATTTTCAATTTTTTATCCTCAAAATGTAACCTAAGGCGATTTAATTGACACTCCTTCTTCTTACTAGCTTCTACGGTAGACTCATAGGCTTTATAGGATGGTGCTCATATCTATTTGGATCTGGTTTAGATAAGGTTCACAGAAAGACAAATCAAAATTATTATCAGTAATTATAGATTTTACCTGCTGAATGATGCGTCGACCAGGTGGATCGTTGGTGGCCATGTATCAGTAGTGAGGTTCAGCAACATCATCTTCATCTTCTGACCCAGATGACCAATACCCTTCATCACATTCAACAGTTTGTATTGCCATCAAACACATATTTCTTCCGGTTACCATGTTATCATCATCTCTGGATAACCAATATCCTTCAGTATCCCTTGATACCGTTGTTACGACGAATTTTTCACTTTCAACCATCTCTTGAGCTTGTCAGACGTAATAAGCAGAATCCTTGATTTTTGTTTTTTGCGGAGCATCAGCCAGACAATCTTTAGCAAAGTGGTTTGCATGTCCACACTTATGACACGCAATCTTTGGTTTGTCAGATTTAGGATTCTGAGAAGGTTCCAAAGTAGAGTTTGGCTTAGTGATGTTTGGTTTGTATGCAAGAGGATTCTCCAAAGTAGGTTGAAGTTCTGAAGCTAAATATGGTTGAGGATTCTTTTGGTGAGGAGCATGGAATCGGTTTCGGTATGGTTTGTAAGAGGGATTGACAGGACGTTTGTATTTCATGGAGTGTAGAGCTAACTCCTGTTGGAAACAGAGTTCAGAGTCCACGGCTTCAAAATCATCAATAGGATAGTTTTGTGTGGGTAAGATGGGTGCGAAAGGTTGAGCAGATGGAACAATGGGTTTGAAAGGGTCTGAAGTAGACAAGTTCGGAATGGTTGGTTCGAAAGAACTGACAAGAGCAAGAGGGCCTCCGGAGAGTTCCCTTATGGTTTGAGCGACATTAGGCTCGTGTCCTTGAAGTTCATCAAAAAGTTGATAGAGATTTAACTTTTTCAAAGAACCATCACTTTGGAGAAAAGATTTTGCATTTCCCCATCCTTTTCTGAGACTGTTTATGAATTTGAGATTGTACTCCAAAAGAGTTCAGACAATCCCATGAGCAGTCATGTTGTTGACCATGATTTGGTAACGGTTGGAGGTTGAGGCCACTGATTCACCAGGAGTGGTAGCAAATGTATCGAAGTTATTGAAAACTGAGGTGAGACGCTTGTTTTTCATATTTTCCGAACCTTCAATCAAGTCCTGAAGAGTATCCCAAATCTCTTTTGCTGATTTGCACAACTTGATGTGCTCAAAGAGTGAAGGAGGAACACCAAACACCATTTTTGAGAAAGCAATTTGATCAGCATGCAACTTCTCAATATCATATGTAGTTAGAGGAGCTAGACGACCTTCATCTTGACCCATAAGTTGAGTATCAACATCTCTCACAATTGTTCTTTCAGGAACATGAGGACCTTCTTTGACGGATCTCGAAATTTCTTCACCTTTATCTTTGGCCAGTAAAAATCTTTGCATTCTAACTTTCCAGTGATCATATTCTTTTACAATTAGTAATGGGGCACGTGTAGGGCCACCCAAACTATATGGAATTTGCATTGAAATCATTTGTTGAGGATTAGAAGTAGCCATTGAAGTTAAGATATCTTCAAGCAAAAGTGGTATATAGAAGAACTTTTATCCTTAACACAAAAATGGTTGAAATACCAAGGTAATTTCAAACCAACTATAATCTGATCTTATGGATTCAAAGGACAACCACTCAAGCTCTGATACCAATTCAGAGAACAAAATAGATCTGATGCGCAGGGACAAGGTTTGAAAAATCAAACCTTGAATGAATGGTTAAGATCAATGTCTGCTTGCTAATAAATGTTCTAATCAATATTGGATAGACAAGTCAAGTCTAAGTTAGTATATTCAACAAATGATCAAGTCATAAATGGAGAATGAGAATAAAAGATCAAAGTAAAGTTAATAAATGAAGAAGAAGAAGAATGTTTGAAAGAGAATTGAAATAACTTAGTAAATGCCAAAGGTGAGTGAATGATCCGTCCTTGACTTTGCATTGAAAGCTCCTTTAAATAGGAGTGTAGGTTACAATGAATAAACTGAGAGAGTAATATAGAACCAGACAATAAAGAAGTTCCTGACATTCTGATTGTCTAACTTTACAAAAAGACTAAGTCCTATGAAGTGTCAGATCAATACAAAGGCAAAATTCATTAATTGCATAAGGACAAAATATTCATTCTGAATCAGCACACATTCCGGACATGATGACCATTCGGGAAAGCCTTCACTTCTAAACATCTTTAAACCTCTCGAAAGTCTCTGACTTATGTTTGATTAAATAGACATATTCATATCTACTATAATCACCAGTAAAAGTCAAATAATAACGATTAGCATCCCTTGTGGCTGATTTGAAGGGTCCACAAACATCTGTGTGTATGAGGTCCAACAAACCCTCACCCCTCTCACAAGTACCAGTGAAGGGCGACTTTGTCATTTTTCCAAGTAAACAAGACTCGCAACTATCATCTGACTTTAGGTCAAATGATTCCAAAACTCCAGCCTTTTGGAGTTGGCCTATGCGCTTCTTGTTGACATGTCCAAGACGACAATGCCACAAGGACGCTTTATCCAAGCTATTTGAAGAATCGATATACAACACATTATTTCCTAGATTAATTACAACATTCACAGCTTCATATACACCATCACAAGGTAATGCTTTAAAGTAAAATACATCATTGTAATAAACATTAATAGCACCATTATTATTATCAAATGAAAATGTAAACCCTTGTTTGTACAAGCCATGAAAGGAAATAATATTTCTCGCCATTTCAGGTGAGTAACAACATTTATTCAAATCTGACATTAACCCATTATTAAGAAATAAAGAATAAACTCCTATCTTGGTAACAGGTGATGCTTTCCTGTTGCCCATGACTAAGTTTATCTTCCCGTGCTCCACTTGCTCACTTCTTCTTAGGCCCTGCAAATCAATACAAATGTGAATACCACAACCTGTATCAAGCACCCAAGAATTAGCATTAGATGAGTTATTAGACAATATTGTATAAATACCTGCATGGGTGGGTTTAACTTTCCCATCCTTTACATCTTGCAAGTATTTGGGGCAGCTTCGCTTTCAGTGCCCCTTTTCCTGGCAATTGAAGCATTGTGCTTCCTTTGGGTTTGAGGAAGGAGTAATGCGACCTTTCTTTGTCCCACTTGAAGAGGAACCATCAAGGGGCTTACCCTTGGTACCCTTCGAAAGGTTTTTCCTCTTCTTACCCTTTCCCTGACCAATTGCAAGAACAGGGGCTGCTGTAGGAGTAGGAGTAGAAGTAATAACCGACTTACCTTTAAGGCCACTTTTAGCGGTCCTTAAAAGTCCTTGAAGTTTGCTAAGTGTGACTTCCTCCTTGTTCATATGATAAGTCATACGAAACTGATGATAACTAGGAGGTAAGGAGTAGAGAATGATATCAATCGCCAAGTCCTCAGGGAAGTCTACATTCAGCTTCAATAACCGGTCCATGAACCTTTGCATTTTCTGCAAGTGACCAGTGATGGGTTCACCATCCTTCATCCTGGTCGTTATCATGGAGGAGATGATTTCATACCTCTCTTGACGCGCGCTCTGATGGTACCTATCCATCAGATCTAAGTGCATGTCATAGGGGTAGAAATCTTCATAGGATTTCTGGAGTTCAGGAGTCATGGTAGCCAACATGATGCAGGACACTTTGGTAGCATACCTCTCATGTGCAGTGTACTCCGCAAGCTCCTCAGGAGTAGCAGTGGACTCATTGATAACCCTAAGCTCCTTATCAAGGACATATTCTTTGTTCTCATAGCGGGTAATCATCCTGATGTTTCTAATCCATTCATTGAAGTTAGACCCATCAAAAGTGACTTTCCCACACAAGTTCATAAGGGAAAAGGAGCCTGTAGGGTTCGAGCCAGTAGTAGTGTTGGAAGACATCTTAAACGAAGAAGGACAAGTTTAATTAGATGAAGAATCCTTAATAAGTCACCCAAATGAAATATTAAGGCTAGGATCCAACAAACTATTTATAGTTGGAAGAGGGATACCGTAATCCACACTATAAAATATTTGAAGTTAGGTAAATAACGATTTACCAATTTCCACCATAAGAACGAAATATTTTATTATTAGGTTTTATTGGATTTGAAACTCCTAGATCTTTTGAGATACATTGAACTTTTCAATGGCATGTTTAAATCTCGATTGTGCCCTCTCAAGTTTGTGACTGGGATGCCGAGGATCACAAACAAGGTGTGAATAACCATACAAATTGACTTGGTACCCTTAAATATATTACCTAATCGATGTGTCGGTTAACCACACACGCTCCACCGATCTATAATAAAGTCAAGTTACCCTTTGCCACACTTACTAGTCCTTGTTAGTGTGCCGGTTAACCACACACGCTCCACTAACGACTTGGTAAGGTACAAAGTGTAATTTTATGGCTAGCACCTATTTCACATTTTCCTAAAGTAACTAAGATTGGAAATTAATAACTTATAGTTACTTTATAATTCATTATACTTTTAGTGAGAGTTAAAGTCTTATCCTACCCGTTCGGCTAACGACCCTCCACCGGTCAAGAAAGCGGTGGGTGAGAGTGGACACCCATTAAGCTGCCATTTTATAGGCAACAACCTTATACCCCCCTTATAGACCGGCTTCGTGAATGAGGCCTTCTTGCGGTAAGATTGACTTATTCTTATACATATCTATTTAAATGAGATTATAATAATAGTATAAGTGTTGTTTTTAAACCCTTTTACAAAACTAAGGTTTAATTTGGAATTAAAGTATTAGAGTGTAAGACTTTACAACTTCCAAAACCTGAGTGCAAGTTTTGAAACTATTTCAAGACTCTTCAATTTGTAACTTATGAGTTTTAATGGTTCATAAAGTTGAAGCCTCTTCATTTTATGAAACGTCATATTCTTTAATGACAACTTTTAAAGAAGTGACTTTTGGTTATCCATAACTTGAGGACAAGTTATGGACACCATCATCAGCATTAAGATCATTAATTAAACAAGCATGTAGGTCACACATAATTCCTATGATCTTCTAAAACTCATAAGAACAAATATTCATATCAAACAATTTCAAGAATCATATTAACACATATAAAGCTTGAAAATTGATAATAGTCATATGAAATGGGTTAACATAATCCTTACCACTTTACAAAACAGATTTTACAAGTCCAAAACAGTTTGGGATAATGATTCTAGCCCATTTCCAGCAACAAAACTCGGTCAGAAAACTGACCAGCATGCACCTACTCGTCGAGTGCATGATCCTACTCGACGAGTTGGATGAATTTTGTCTTGGAATCATCGAGTTCTCCCCTTGCACTCGGCGAGTCCAGTCAAACAGTGAATAATTTTCAATTTTTCAAGCCGTTTGCATCAAATATACAGAAAACAATATCAGGCTCTGATACCACTGATGGGTTTTGAGCATTCTAACACTCCTATAGTGTACATGCAACCCTATAAACCTTGAATCTATGTTTTCTCTAATATACATGCAAATTTTATTTTTCAAGGTTTACTTCCTAACTAGCATGGCATGGGGAATATGTAATATAAAAACTAGTAGAAGTTCTACCACAGTTAAGTTCGGTATTTACTAGCAAGGAAAAGGGTAGGATCTACCAAGACGGGTGGCATGTACATACCTTTGTTGTTGCTTGGATTCCTTGAAGACTTTGTGAGCCTAGCACCCCAAATGTTGTGCCTCAAATGCTTCACACAACACTACAAGACTTGCAATAACTTGAGAGCATACACTTACACTCAAAAATCGGTTATGCCCTCTTAGAACTCACTGGTAGTCCGATTTTGCTAGCTATAGGGCTCCTTTTATAGTTTTGTCACAATTAGGGTTTACACATGAATTCCCTTAATTGTCATGACTCTTCATTTCTAATGATCCATGGGTTTGTAACTCCCATGAACTATCCATGGAGCTCCAAATGGTTATAACCCAACTCCATAAACCATGGATCATAAATCCACCATAAAAGATTAGATGATTGTCATAATCAACCCTGTATATTTAATTAGTCTCACTTTGATCACCAAATTAATTCTAAATAAATATTTGATCAACACTAATTAAATGATACTATTATTAATATATTAGAACTTATAATATATTAATAATCATAAGTGTCATTTCTCTCATTTAGTCTATCCAAGTATTGCAGTATCATGAAACCCAAATGGACCATGTCGGGTCTGGTCAAGTACATACCAAATAAAGTTATGGACTTAGACACTATATCCAACAGAGATAATGTCTAATAAAGCTTCACTTCCTCAACAAGTTCAAATCAAAGATTTGGGTCACATTCATTATTTTTTGGGTTTGGAATTCAACAAAATTGATCAAGAAATGATTGTTCGTCAACACAAGTATGTCAAATAACTTTTGTCTTGATATTCCATGGAACTTCAACCTATTTCCAACATTCCTATGCTACCCAAAACACATTTGTTGCTAGCTATGGATGATATTTTACCTGGCCCAACAGTGTATCGCCAACTTATTGGAAAATTTAATTTTTTTGTTACACACCAGACCCGATCTTCAATATTAGATTCAATACTTGAGTAAGTTTAATCAAACACCTAGCAAAGCCCATTATGAAGTTGCACTTCATGTTCTATAGTATCTCAAAGGGTCTATTTCACAAGGTTTATTCTTTAACAAGAATTACAATTTTATAGTTGAAGCATTCTGTGATTCTGATCGGGCGTCTTGTCCAATCACTAAAAGAAGTGTGAGTGGCATTTTCATATTGTTTGGTGATTCTCCAATATCTTGGAAATACAAGAAGCAAGGAACTGTTTCATTGTCCTCTGCTGAGGCTGAATACAAGTCAATGAGACGAATTTGTGAAAAATTGGTCTGGCTTAGTCGATTACTTAATGAGTTACTAGTTGACAATATTACCCCATACCCTTGAAGTGTGATATGCAAGCTGCCATCTACATTGCTACTAATCCTGTCTATCATGAAAACATAGAGCATATAGAATTGGTTGTCATTTTGTGAGGAAAAAATTACAAGCTGGTCTAATATCTTTGTTTCATGTGAAGACTCAAGATCAGTTGGTTGATGTTTTTACCCAACCATTGTATGGTCCACAACGTCAATTATCCACATCCAAGGTTGGGCTTCTTTCGTATCCGCCAGCTTGGGGTGGGGGGGTCATTTTACTTCACTCAATTGAATTTGTTAGTGACAAGGGTATTTATGTAATTTAATGTACAGTTGGTTACATTTTATGTTTGATATGTTTGATAGCTTCAGGTTGTTAGCTTGAGTGTAAGTTGTATATAATTTAGTTCTATGTAGAGCATGGATGGTTAATCAATGGAAGATTTGAATTCTCTCATTATGTGTTGATTCTCATAGAAATAAACACTAGCTTATGGTGTTGAGTCTTTGTTTGGGTTGATAGCTTAGTGATAGAATGCAAACATGCTCTATATTTAAAACTTCTAAAGAATGGGTACGATGACAAACGTTTACAGGAAACTTGCGGCATTCACAGCTCCATTACATTACATTAAATTCTATTTTTATATGTATTGTTTCTTTATGTATGCTATAATTTCTATAATTCTATTATAAAGAGTGATGGCTTTAGCAATGTTTTTCTAAAGTATGTGTACTATAAAGACGATTACAAGTGTGACATAAAGGGCTTTAAATCTAATTTACTAATGTTTGATTTTAAATTTGTTGATTAATAACATAAAAGACCCTATATATTAGCTTTTCCAATTAAATCTTGACTTTGTTTTTTTTTTTTTTTTTTTTTTCTAAAAAGCTCTTATATTTTTCCATATTTTTTAATTTGACCATTTTTTTGCAGGTTTACCGATAATCTTTCTGTTTTATATATATATATATATATATATATATATATATATATATATATATATATATATATATATATATTTAAAAAAAAGCTTCATTTTTTTCTCACAAAAAACTTTCACAATTTGACCAACTTTGTTGTTTTGGCTCATAATTCCTTTATTTTTTATGTTGTTGTTTATGGTACTTTGATAGTTTCCAACATTAAAAATTGAATGAGACATTTGATATTTTTAAAAACAAATAGAAAGGATGTTGTGTCCAATTGTTGTTGGCAAAATAAATATCAAAATCTATTTACAATATGTGCAGAGATTGTAAGATATGAAAAACAACAATCTAACTTGGATTTGTATCTTAGACCACTTGACAAAATGCATAATACTTTGCATATCCGATTGTGTTGAGAAAATGCATAGTTGTCTGCGTGTTCGATTTTTGTTGACAAAATACATATCAAAATTAATTTACAGATTTCTTGTTGACAAAATATAATAACTTGTATGGTCGGTTCTTGTTAATAAAATACATATCAAAATATATTTACATAATGGTCAGAGATTGTAGCAGGTGAAGACCAACGGTCTAAGCTGGCTTCACATCTTAATATGTTTTAAAAATCAAATAGAAAGACAACTTTCGAACTCCGAACAATCTAAAATATCTAGGCATCTTAGACTGTTGTTTTTCACCTGCTACAATCTTTGAGCACCTTATAATGTGAGTTTTAAATATATAAAAAGAAACAAAAACAAAAGTTTAGGTTTTGAAAAAGAAAAAGATTATGTAAAACCGGAAGATATCGATAAACCAGCAAAATTGGTCAAATACAAAAATGGAAAAATGTAAGAGATTTTTCGGAAAAAAAAATTAAAAATTTAATTCGGAAAAATCCAATATATACATACTTATTAGGGAAAAAAAATGAAGAGTAAATTACATGAATGGTTCCTATGGTTTGCGGTAATTTATACGTTTGGTCTCTAACTTATTTTTTTAACTCGGAAGGTCCCTACTGTTTGTTTTTGTTGCACGTTTGGTCCATGTCTTACCTAAAAAAACTATTTTGTCTTTGATTTTTTAATTTTTTTAAATAAACACACATCAACCCTACTTTCACCTCACCTTATCTACCCCACCTTATTTAAATAAATTAAAAAATCAAGGGCAAAATAGTTTTTTTATGTAACACAGACACCAAACGTGCAACAAAAACAAACAGTAGGGACCTTCCGAGTTAAAAAAATAAGTTACGGACCAAACGTACAAATTACTCCAAACCATAAGAATCATTCATGTAATTTACTAAAAAATGAAACATCAATAACTTATATAAAAAAAAAAAAAATTATAATATATTATCTTCATAAATTTTATTGTTTCAACGCTAGTTCATGTCCATGATACATTGACATGTAATTTTTATGCTCCCTTTCTCCTTTTAGTAATTAATTAGGTATAAGACTCATAAATATCTAAATATTTAAGAACCTTGGATTTATAAGAAAATAAAAAAAAAACAATGAGTTAATAAAATTGTTTTTTTTTCTTTTATATTTAAATAAATAAGGAAAATAAACTAATGAACTTTAATTTATGAATTTTAAAATAAGAAGATAAATCCATTAATGAAATTGATATTCATTTATTACTATATTTATTGTAATTATTAATTAAAATATTATGTGAAATTTATTAAAATAAAAAAACTCATAAAATGACATGACATGTGGAAAATAAAATTAATTCAAAATAAACATAAAATGATATTTGGCAAATTGAATGAGAGTGTGACATATGGCAAAAAAAAACCTTCATTTTTAGGATAAATTTATTGTAATTATTAATTAAAATATTATGTGAAATTTATTCAAATAGAAAAACCTATAAAATGACATGTGAAAAAGAAATTAATTCAAAATAACCACAAAATGACATTTGACAAATTGAATGAGAGTATGACATATGGTAAAAAAAACCTTTATTTATTAGAATAGAATCACTGTAATTATTAATTAAACTCTTATGTGAAATTTATTAAAATAGAATAATTCATAAAATGAGATGTGGAAAAAAATTAATTTAAAATACCCACAAAATAACATTTGGTAAATTGAATGAAAGTATAACATGTGACAAAGAAAAAAAAAACTTTTATTTATTATAGTAAAAGAGAAGATATAAATCTTTGAAAATTGTAGCAAATAATAATAATAATAATAATAATAATAATATAACTGACTAGTCCTTTTAGAATTATGGCCCATGGGCTCATATTTTTGAGGCTAAGATCTCAATTTAGAAGATCTATAAATCCTCCGAATATAGTAACGGTCGCATTTCAATCTCCCTCTTTCCCTCCAAATCTGGTAATTGATTCCCTTCGATTCTATTCTTGATTACGTTGCGATCTCCAAAGAAAGGAACATCACTGAAGAAATATGGATGATTTCGGCAAGGATCACACTTCATCAACATCAATCGAACCCAATTCTCTATTCCAAGGTACTCTATTTGATCCAACACTTCAGTTTTTTTTTCTATCTTTTTTCTCCGATCAATTGAGTTCATCACAGAATCAACTTGATGTTTATGTTTTGGGATTTTGAAGTTTGTTATGTTGTTACTGGTTATTAAATTCACTGGAATCTTCATGTTCTTAAAGGAAACGATGTGAAGAAATTAAGTGCAGAAATGGAATTCAAGTTGAAAATGGCCCATCAGAAACGATTGGCCATTAAACATTTTATGACTACCACGACATCATCAGCTTCTAAAAATCATGTTCCGAACAAGGAAAAAATGACGGAAAGAAACAAAATCCAAACCCTAGATGTCGAAAGACAACGCTGTTTACCAAGATCGTTTAGTTTCGATTCCAAGGATTCAAGAATGGGCGTTGATCCCCATGATGATATGAAGACACCATTGAAGCCTTATGACCCCATCAAGAATTATCTTTCCCCAAGGCCTAGGTACTTGAAGTTCAACCCAGATAGGCATCGTGAAATATCTGCTCGTCAAAAAAATGTATCTAGGGTTAGAAGAAGTGCCTCTTATGATGATACTGGAATGCGTTTTCCCACAGAAAAGTTAGAGTCGAGTGTTTCTTCTGAAGAAGACGCTGTTGAAGAAGAAACTGGCATAATTGCCCCTGAACATGAACATGAAGAAGAAAAGGAAAAGGAAGGTGTATTTGATGACTTTGAGGAGGGTAGTGGATGGAATTCGAAGGTTTTTGTTCAATACTTGATTGTGATAATTGTTTTGATCTTAACTACCGTTGCCATAATTTGTATGAACTCCCCAAATCTTTCACCTGCTAGAGAAGCAATACGGGGTTTTATGAATCTTGACTACTGTAGCGTCTTCAGAAGGACTGTTGGTTTTGACTTTTCAAACGTGGGAAAATTGGGTAAGAGAGAGGTTGATGCTGATGTTGATGTTGATGTCAATCATGATGATATATGGAAAAAAGATGTTGGTGATGATGATAACATGCACTCCAACCAGTTGGAAGCATACAAGACTGAAGAAATGGAAGAGATACAACAAAACTGTATGATTGATGAATATCATGATGAAAAAATATGGAGCAAAAACGACACTGGGCAGTTTCAAGATTCCATTGAAAAGAAAGAGGATGTTTCTTATGAAGTAACAAGTGAAGAAATTTACAGTGGTTTTGATCGAGGTGAAACGAGTGAAGAATTAGAAGCTTTAGAAATGATGGTAGAGGAGGATATTGGAAAAGAAGATGGTAACAGTAACAACAATGGCGTGGATGAAAATATTTTGATCAAATTGTCAAGATTTGATCTTTATTTTGCAGCTTTCATTGGGGTTTGTGTACTCATTCTTCTGGCAACTTTGAGTATCATATATTATTCAAAGAAGTCGGAAATTTCGTCTTTTGTAAAGTACAAGACAACACATGTTGGATCTTTAATCGACTCTGATGCAGTTTCTTCCAGTGAGGCAAAATCCTCTTACATGGAATTCTCCACCGATTCACCTTCTTATGGAAGCTTTACAGTTGAGAAGAAGATTGTGAAGAAAAAGGTGAATACTTTTATATTTAATTTGATATTTAATTATGTTCATAGATTCGAATTAACATGTTTGGTATTTGAACAGAAAAGCAAAAAACCGGAGGTGATGCTGTCCCCGGTGAGGCGATCAAGCAGAATACACAATCGATCCATCACGTCTCCATGAACCTCCATTTGTGGATTTGTTTGTAGCACTAATTACTCGAAATGAACATCATTTTCTGTTTCATGTAAAGTCTTGTTTTGCTTCTTTTATCATATGCATAACATAATAGATGAAAAAAGGAGTTGGTTTAACTGTAGTCATCTATCTTTATCTCTTGGATTGGTGTTAGTTTCAAGTGTATTTATATTTGATAATAAAATATAACCAATGCCTCATTTGTGACTCCCTTTTTCCTTTATATAATTTTGTGATATGCGTCGCACATTCGCACCTAGTCACGAGTCAAGACGGTTTCGAAGCTAAGGGAGAGATACATCCATTGGTTTTGTTAGTCGTCTTCTCTAAGTTTGGGATTTAAAAATATATTATAATTTATTGGTTTAATACCAAACAAAACAAATGTCTAAGGCCGGTGTCATAAATGAATCACCGGCCGGCGCTAACACCGTATCGGAGCCCTATATTCACTGCCTGTAAAATACCAATGGTAGTTTTTTATCAATGGTGAAATTCGAAAAAGAAAAATGAACGGTTTGTGACCGTTGACAAACGACTCTTTGCCTTTTTCTTTTTTCTTTGACAACACTACAAAATGGTCCTTGTGGTATATATTTTTTCTGAGGTTTGGAAATCTCGATTTTTTGCCTTCGCAGTCATTTTGAGTTAATTTCGTTGCGAATTTGGTCCTTCAGTAAACTAAAATGACTAATATCATTGGGGTATTTATTTTCTATTTTTTCTTTTATTTTTTTAAATCTAATATTTATTTATTTATTTAAACAGTTAAAAAATAAGAGGACTCTCTCTCTCTCTCTCTCTCTCTCTCTCTCTCTCTCTCTCTCTCTCTCTCTCTCTCTCTCTCTCTCAAGAGTACAAGCACCATCTACATCTTCTTTGTCCATCCTCCCAAAACCTTAAAACCCATAATCAAACCCAGTCGTTTGCATGAAATCATCATGAAAATAATTGATTTTTTGGGTTTTAATTAGAAGTGTATTTGTATCATTGTTTATAGGTTTAGATCTAATGCAAAATGAAAGCCATCCGGAAGGGAAATCTGGTCACCGAAAAAACAGACAACCTAAGAAGAACCAACTAAAGCTCTAAGTTACCATAATTCCGGAACCGATTATAAACTTGGAACCAAGCATAGAGATCGTTCGTTTACTCTGAATTAATTCGCCACCAAAATCTCGTCAACTTTCTCATATTTTGTACGCGTGAGAGAAAACGACGCCCATGAAACATTTTGGGTTTTGTTTTTTTATCAAGAACTCCACAAACAAATGTGTGTATGATGTTGTGTGTTTTACTCCATAGGAAATCGAAGAACATGGGATGGATGTTCCCATTCTTCTGAAATTGTTGCCCCCAAAAAAATCATACCTACAAAATTATCTTGTGCTTCTTCCTACATGTATGCAGGATATCCAACAAAAAAAATTAAGGGCTTCTTCCTACATGTATGAATAACACTAACCCTAATGCAAATCTGGAAAACTCCTTCGATTTAAAACCCTCGAACCACGTGGGGTCCGATGATTTCTTGGTGGAGATGAAAGTGGTTACAGGTGGTGGTCGCAGACTGTGGTGGCAGTCGAAAAAGTCCTAGCGCAAATATGGAAAAACCCTATGATGTGTGTTGTTCTTAAGTATGTATGTTCATAAGTGTGTGTGTGTGTGTTTAGAAATTTTGATGTGTGTTTCTTTTTAAGTATCTATGTTAATAAGTGTATGTGTGTTTTGAAGAAGTCAAGAAAATCTAAGAGTGTAGGTTCTTTCAAGAAAACCCATAAAATCCGATGTGTATATGTTAATGAAGATATGTATGTTCTTCACTATGTACTTGTGTTCATCAGATTTTCTTGAGTTCTTGAAAGACAAACCCATATATATATATATATATATATATATATATATATATATATGTGTGTGTGTGTGTGTGTGTGTGTGTGTGTGTGTGTGTGGGAGAGAGAGGGTCCCTTTTATTTTTTAATTATTGAAATAAATAAATAGTAGATTTAAAATATGAAAGAAAAATAGAAACTAAATATCCTAAGGGTATTATAGGCATTTCAGTTGCTGAGGGAACAAATCTGCAACAAAACTAGTTCAAAAGAACCACGAAGCCAAAAAATAATAAAGTCGACGTTTGGACTAAACTTCGGAAAAAATGCATATGGTAGGGACCATTTTTTGTAGTTTGGACTTTTTCTTTTTTTAATATATATATATATATATATATATATATATATATATATATATATATATATATACCATTCATTTTAATTCACACACACAATAAAATGTCTTCCAATAATATCAACTCTTCCAACCAAAATGCTTTCAACCCATTTGCATTCTTCAGTTACGATCATGCATCAACGCCACCTTACCGGCCACAAATGGATCCATCAAGTTTATCTCAAAACCAAGAAAAATATCCCAAACCCAAATGCAAACCTAGTTCCAATTCCAACGGCCTTTCACAACCTTAACCGAAAATCTTTTTGTTTCCAATCCCAAAGAACAACTTCAACAAAAAAAGGAAGGCCGATTCGAGAAGATGGAGTAAACAAAAGAGACGAAATTAGCAAATGCATGGTTCGACATATCCGAAGATAGTAACACGAGAAGGGCCAATCACGTGATCAATTTTGGTTATGTGTTACGGAGAGGTTTTGTAAGGGTATTGGTTGAGATCCATATTACCGAACTTCTGACCAATGTAACTCAAAATGGAATCATATAAACACATTCATGATGTATTGGAAAGGAATTTACACAAACTTTGAACAGGAATGGGCTAGCGAAGAAAGTGAGGCGTGTTTGTTGAAAAACGCATGCGACATTCCAAGATGACATGCTAAAGCCTTTTAAGTTCATTCATGTGTGAGAATTTGTCAAAAGAAGTATTAGGTGGAAGGAACTTGTAACACATGAAGACATTGCTAATCCACTAAAAAGAAGTTGAACATCTTCATGTTCGAGCTCACAACAAATGCCATCGGATGGTCACATAGGTATTGATCTTAATGATGACGACAACATCAAAGAAATACACATGCCTCCTCGTCCCATGGGAGGGGACAAAGAAAAAGATCGAGAAAAAGGTAAAGGAAAAGCGACATCTTCAAATTCGTCGGTCGGAATCGAGAGGTCAACTAGATCGGTAGAAAGGATGGCACAAATGACACAATTGAATACAACTTTAGAGAAACATATGACTGAAATCATTCATCTTGCAGAATATACATTGTTAATGTAAGACGTGAGACACCTCGACCCCGAAGATCAAGAGACGGCCAAAGCGATGAAGGCGTCTATTCGAGAAAGGTATAATCTAAAATGCAAATGAAATTTCAATGTTATGTTTTTTTCTATGTTTTTAATGTAATTTTTGTAATTTCATGTTATTTTTATTTTTTAGGATTTCGAAATTTAATTTTTAATTTCATGTTATTTTTATTTTTATGATTTCTAAAATGTAATTTTTAATTTTATGTTATTTTTAAGTTTAGTATGTTTTTTTATTAAAAAATTTCTTAACTTTTATTGAGATTAAAAAAATTACAGGTAAAACCATCATCACATCCTAGTTCACAGGTAAAATTTTTTAAAAAAAAAATATAAAATCTGATGTGACGCCTATGAACTGTTTTATCTTTGGCAAAAACATAAACACGTCCTCCATCCTAAGCAAACGTACAATTATGCACATGTTTTTTTCATACACATATTCTTTTTCATATATAGGAAAATTTCTTGATTAAATTTGTTAACCGTAAAAAAGTGAAGTGAGTTTGCGTTTGATTAAGAACACGATTATGACAATAAAAACTGTAAATGGACACACGATCTAAATATGCTCAATATCGTCTGGAGAGTACAAGAGTGTTTGAGAGTACAAAATGAGAAGTACCCTTAGTTCGATCGTTACTCTACTCTATGTACTTACCCTATTTGTATGAGACAATAGAAGCACAAAAAATAACAAGGAATAAACATTACAGTGCCGAAACTAGCATGCCTTGTTAATAGATAGAGTGTCGAAACCAGACTACTTTTGACACTATACAGACACAAAGTACATTCGACTCCTCACTATAGACATTCGAACCTAAGATGGCATTTCATTTTTCGCCAAGATGGCATGAAAACGAATCTTTGGGTTTCTGTATTCGTTTTTATCTTTGAAGTTATTTGCTACTTTGAACTGTGGAGATGCGAACAACATGTGATTGATAAGAAAATCGAGTTAACTGAAATCCAAATTTTCAGTTTCAAAGCTCTTCTTCGGCCTTTTAAGGAATTCGTCATTTTTCCCCAACACTGCGATTTCAATTGTTTCATAAAGTCAGTGCTTGTTCGGGTCACCTCTGTTCAGGCCTGATGGACCATTCTCCCTTTGACAAAGAATGCTATTGATTTGCCTTTGTCATTCCAATTCAGCTACTTGTTGCTTCTTCTTTTCCTCATCCGATTTTTCAATAAGAATGACTTTGCCTTTGTCTATTGGAACAATCGGTGAATTTGTTTTGACAAGATCACGACTTGAACCTCCTTCTCCTCCTTAATCTAAATGCCTTTTGATGGAGCTTTTGGCATATTTGTTGTTGTAGAGGTTGTTGTATTTGAAGAAACCATTATAGGCTTCATGGAAATTGAACTTGAAATTTGAGTTGAAATTACTTTCCCAACAACTACTCCTTTATCATTATAAGAATCTTTTGAAGATCCTGCTCCTCCAACTCCTCTTTCTCCCCCTTGCGAGACTTGCGCAGCACGTGGAACATTGGTTGGTAAACGAAGTACCAAATCAAGTATTGGATCGAGCTCAGTTTTAATGTTCGGCTCGATGTTTAAAACCATTTGTGAGAGAGATTATTGAGAGATGGTTGATTGATTCGAAAGATCAACCTTTGACAAATTTTCCTTAGTACTAGATAGGAATTCCTCCATCTTTTCAAACACCTTTGCATCCTTCTCTGACTTGGCTTCAAACTGTTTCGTGTACTCAGTGTTGAAATCAACCAATTGAGTAATATCACCAGCAAGAACGTCAAATTTATCATGCAACTCTTTGTAATTTTCTTCCAACTTTATCATGCAATTCTTTCATGGTGAACCAATATACGAACCTTCAATTCTAATATCTGACCTGTCGCTTTCACTACCATGCTCGGTCTCGACATGCACATTTTCAAGTGGAACACGAACTTGATCATGTTTTCACTTATTTATCTATTGTGCAATATCCAAAGCTCTATGCTTCTTCGATTCTGGAGATCCAGAAACTGAAACTTCTCAAAAAATAACTCCTTTCCTGGTAAATTGTATATTTTTAACCCTCTTTGGACCACCCTTGGAAGAAACAGGATTTGAGGTTTTGACTTCAATATGCTCAACGCTTTTGACAATAGGTTCTTGAATAGTTGTCTTTGTTGGAGATTAAGAAGGCTTCTTTGTTGGTTTCTTCGTTCGCTTAAGAACCCCAGTTTACATAGGAATGGTTTCTTTAACAATCTCCTCATCACTACTTGTTTCTTTTCGACTTGTTTCTTCTTCTTTGAAGCCTTCGAGCCTTTAGATGTTCCTTCTAGCCCCTTTTGTGGAAGAAACCCAGTTAGATTAGAAGAATCAATAGAGGCCAAGTATTGTACCAAAAAAAATTTGGGATCCATAAGTTTGAGCATCGAATCCAAAATGCAAGAAACATAGGGAAAAACATTAACTGTTGGAATAGTGTCTAAGGCTGTAACTATATGCGGTTGTGCATGGTCCTTTTGGGTTGCCTTCACCATAGCAACTTGATAGGATGATTTAATAAGAGAGAGTAAATATTATTAATATATTATGGGAATAATATAATGAATAATATATTGTTATTTGATTAATATAAGTCATAGAATTAATTAGAATTAATTTGGTGACTTAAAGAGATTAATTAAATAAAAGGGTATAAACTGTCAATTGTTTGATAGTTAAACTTTAGACTGTAAATCCATTTGGATATGGTATGGACGAATTCTAAGAGGTTTAGGATAGCTAAAATCGTCCATATGCTTATCTAGGAATGGATTTGGATAGCCTTAAGAGAAGATTATCCAATTAGGGTTTAGGTTGTAACCCTTAAGGAGTCTACAAGTATAAATAGACCCTATGGCTGATGGAATTCGACACTTGACCTAAAGTAAGGAACCTCTGGTCGAAATTCCTCCCCTCTCCTCTCTCCTAAATCATCCTCCTTGCTTTGGTGTTTGTAAGCCATTAGAGGAGTGACATTTGTGACTCTAGAAGCTCCAAGACCTCAAGATCAACAAGGAACTCAAAGGTATGATTCTAGATCTGTTTCAATGTTGTTATTTAACCTAATTAGTAATTAGAAGTCTTGGATTCAAAGCATGTTTATTAGAAAGCCTAGATCCAAGCATTAGGGTTTTGCATGCGCACATAGGAAAGTTCTTATGGCTAAAACCCATCAGTGGTATCAGAGCCTAGCTTGGTTTTCTGTAAATTGTTTGCTTGATTAACTGAAACAAACCTGCAAAATTCGATTTTTAGGTTTCTGAGTCATGGACTCGGCGAGTCTCAAAGTGGACTCGGCGAGTAGGCCTGACTCGGCGAGTCCCTTTGTGCACTCGGCGAGTCCAGGTGTCAGGATTGGCCAGATTCGGGATTTCTTTGTGTTTATCTTATCTTAACTTACCATAAACTAATTAGATCAATATTGATTCGTTTTTCTGATAAATATAACTATTATCTTGATCTAGTTAAAGGTAATTATCAACTAATTAAATATTTAATTTCCTTATATGATAATTAATTAATTATTTTGATTATTTTGGTAATTATCTTAAAAAGAAATCTTGAATAAATCAAATATAGATAATTAGGATATTAATTGTTAATTGGAATTATTTGTTATTTGATCCTCCATGTTTTAAATGTTTAAAACCTACCCTCTTGTTTTGAAATTTACTTTTGTGATTAAAAGTTTTAATTTAGACAACTTAAATTTCAAACCCTAGATTTTAAAAGTTTTAAAATACAACCCTATACTAATATGATATTACTAGAATAATATATATATGTATAACTAAATGCTAGTCTTACCATTAGTAGGCCTCATTCACAAAGCCGATCTATAAGGTGGGTATAAGGTTGCGGCCTATAAAATGGCGCTTAATGGGTGTACACTCACACCCACCGCTTGCTTGATTGGTGGAGGGTCGTTAGCCGAACGGGTAGGATAGGGCAACCTCATCCTCTCATTAAAAGTATAATAAGAAATACAAAGTAACTACACATATTTTAAAATTTCCCAATCCTAGTTACTTTAGGAAAAGTGAATTGATGCAATCCCATGAAATTACACTTTGCACCTTGCTAAGATGTTAGTGGAGCGTGTGTGGTTTACCGGCACACTAATTGGTTCTAAGCGAAGGTGGCAAAGGGTGATTCGTTGTTTATCATAGTTCGATGGAGCGTGTGTGGTTTACCGGCACATCGAATAGGTGATTGTTACAATGAAGGCGCCATGTGAATTTGCATGGTAATTCACACCCGCTTTGTGATCCTCGGCATCCCAGTCACAAACAAGAGGGGCATATCGAGATTTAAACATGCCATTGAATAGTTTCAATGAATCTCATCCGAACCTAGGAATTCTCAAAAACACTTAGGACTAATAGTTTAAGTTTCGTGATGGAGAATTAGTGAATCGTCATTCACTTACCTTCAATTTATTTGCATGTTAGATTACGGCATCCCTTTTCTAGTATGTAAATGTTATTGTTGGATCCTAGCCCTAATTTTCTTATTGGGTGATAATTAGGGATTCTTATTCTAATCTATCTTTGTCCTTTTCTAATTGTAGATGTCGAACGCAAACAACGCTGCTGCTAGTTCTTTCACATTGATGAGCCTTTGCCAAAAGGTCACCTTCGATGGAACGAACTTTAGCGAATGGATAAGATACATTCGCACCATTGCTCGCTATGAGGACAAAGAGTATGTCCTTGATGAGAAGCTCGAGAAAATCAACACCAAAATCGCTACTCCAGCCGAAATCACCGCCTTTGAAACTCATGAGCGAGATGCAACGAAGGTACATTGCATCATGATCGCCACCATGAACTCCGAATTCCAAAAGTCCTACGAGGACATGTACCCGTACGAGATGCACCAAGACTTATTGGAGAGGTACCACCAAAACGCGAGACAAGAGAGGTACGATATTTTCACTAACATGATTTCCACGAAGATGGGTCATGGAGAATCTCTTACCATGCACTTGCAAAAGATGCAAAGGTATGTCGACCGCCTTCGCAAGTTAAATGTTGACTTCGGTGAGGATTTGGCGATCGACATGGTGCTTCACTCTTTGCCTCCGATGTACAATCAATTTAGGATGACCTACCACATGAACAAAGAAGAGGTCACCCTAAGCAAGCTCTAAGGTCTCTTGAGGGTTGCTGAGAGCAACTTCAAAGACAAGTCTGTTGCACCTACTCCCAATCCGCCCGCTGCTCCTGTCTTGGCTATTGGACAAGGGAAGGGAAAGAAGAGGAAAGCTTCATCGAAGAACTATCGCAAGGTGAAAGCCCGAGATGGTGCCTCTTCTAGTGGGACCAAAGTTGATCCCGCCAAGCCCTGCTCTAACCCGAAGGAGGCAGAGTGCCACCACTGCCACAAGATAGGACATTGGAAGAGAAGCTGCCCGGATTACCTGCAAGCAATCAAAGAAGGAAAGATCAAGCCATCTTTCGCAGGTATATATACAATCAAATCTAACGATTCTAATCATGCTATTTCTTGGGTTCTTGATACCGGTTGTGGTTATCACATTTGTTCTAATGTGCAGGGACTAAGAAGAAGTAGGGATGTGGAGCAAGGAAGGATCAATCTAATCATGGGGAACAGAAGATCGTCGCCTGTAACCAAGATTGGAGTGTATTCCTTAGTGCTTAGGAATAGTTTAGTTTTAGATTTGAACAATTGTTGCTATTCGCCAGAAATGGCAAGAAACATCATTTCGTTTCATGGTTTATATAGACAAGGATTTAGATTTTCTTTTAATAATGAGAATGGTTCTATTTTGGCTTATCTAAATGGTGTCTTTTACTTTGAAGCTATACCATGTAATGGAATATATGAAACTGTTATGATTGTTGATGACTTTGGAAATGATGTTTTGAACATTGATTCTTCCACTAGTATGGATAAAGCATCCTTGTGGCATTGTCGTCTTGGACATGTCAACAAGAAACGCATAGCCCAACTCCAAAAGGATGGAGTGTTGGAGTCATTCGACCTTAGGGAGGATGACACATGCGAGTCTTGTTTGCTTGGAAAGATGGCTAAGTCGCCCTTCACGAGTACTTGTGAAAGGGGCGAGGGTCTATTGGACCTAATACATACCGATGTATGTAGACCGTTTAGATCAACCACGAAGGATGGGAACCGCTTCTATGTGACTTTTACCGATGACTATAGTAGATATGGGTATATCTACTTAATCAAGCAAAAGTCAGACACCTTTGAAAAGTTCAAAGAGTTCAAGAATGAAGTGGAGAATCAATTGGGCAGGAAAATCAAGATGCTTCGATCCGATCGAGGAGGAGAGTACCTAAGTCTTGAATTCCACGATTATCTCAAGGAGTGTGGAATAGTTTCGCAATTGACGCCTCCTAGGACACCGCAGTTGAATGGTGTGGCAGAAAGGCGTAATCGAACCTTATTGGATATGGTTCGCTCAATGATGAGTCGTGCTTCACTACCTATCTCTTTTTGGGGGTATGCCTTAGAGACTGCCGCCCATATCCTTAACCGAGTCCCTACTAAGAAGGTTGTCAAAACACCTCACGAGATGTGGACAGGGAAAGCTCCCTCGTTGGCACATATCAAGGTTTGGGGTTGCGAGGCTTTCGTAAGACGAGATACTCACGACAAGCTTGAACCTCGAAGTGAGCGATGTATTTTCATCGGCTACCCGCAGACATCCTTTGGATATCTCTTCTATAGACCGAAGGACAATGTTGTCTTCGTTGCGAGGAGAGGAGTTTTCTGAGAGCGAGAACTCATAAGCCAAGGAGACAGTGGGAGGCAAATCGAACTTGAAGAGATTCAAGAATCGATAGATGAAGGAACCTCTACCGCTGGCACTCAACCCGAGGAGGAAACTCCGGTTGAACCAATTGACGAATCCTTACCTCTTAGACGTTCCGATAGAATTAGAGTTCATCCCCAGTTTTATGGCTTTCATATTACTACCGAAGGGGACACGTATATTAGTGATGGTACACTAGTAAATCTTGATGAACCTAATAGCTATAAGGAAGCCATGGCAGGCCCGGAGTCTGTAAAGTGGAAAGAGGCAATGGATAGCGAGATCCAATCCATGTATGATAACCAAGTTTGGAATTTGGTTGATTACGTGCCCGGACGTAAGACCGTTGGGTGCAAATGGATCTTCAAGAAGAAGACCGACGTGGATGGGAACGTACACACATATAAAGCGCGATTGGTCGCGAAGGGCTTTACTCAAACTCCCGGAGTTGACTATGATGAGACCTTCTCACCAGTTGCGAAGATTAAATCTATTAGAGTGATGTTAGCAATTGCCGCATTTCATGATTATGAGATTTGGCAAATGGATGTCAAGACCGCTTTCCTTAACGGAAAGTTGGCTGAGGATGTTTACATGGCTCAGCCAGAGGGGTTTGTGGATCCAAAGCATCCGGATAGAGTGTGTAAGCTTGAGAAGTCCATTTATGGACTTAAGCAAGCATCTCGCAGATGGAATCTTTGTTTCGATGAGAAAGTCAAAGAGTTTGGATTTGTACGAAGCGAAGACGAATCTTGTGTATATGTCAAAGCCAGTGGGAGTATAGTAAGCTTCCTCGTTCTATATGTCGATGACATATTACTCATAGGAAACGACATCCCGACTCTGAAGGAGGTAAAGTCCTGGCTCGGGAAGTGCTTCACTATGAAGGATCTCGGAGAGGCTTCTTACATTTTGGGAATAAGGATAGTAAGAGAAAGAAGTAAGAGACTAATTGGACTTAGTCAGAATACTTACTTAGAGAAAGTACTAAAACGTTTTAGTATGGAAAACTCAAAGAAGGGAGAACTACCGATACAAAGTAATGCCAAATTGAGTAAGACTCAAAGTCCGAGTACCGAAGCTGAGATAGCAGAAATGAGCCGAGTACCATACGCTTCCGCAGTTGGCTCAATCATGTACGCTATGACTTGTACTCGCCCTGATGTAGCCTTTGCTTTGAGCATGGTTAGCAGATATCAAGGGAATCCTGGCAAAGCACATTGGATTGCGGTGAAGAATATCCTTAAGTACCTTCGGAGGACGAAGGAATGGTTCTTAGTCCTCGGAGGAAGTGATGACTTGAAGGTGCGAGGGTATAGTGACGCCAGTTTTCAAACCGACAGGGACAACTACCGTTCGCAGTCGGGCTGGGTCTTTACCCTAAATGGAGGAGCAGTGACATGGAAAAGTTCCAAGCAGGAAACCGTAGCTGATTCAACGTGCGAATCAGAGTACATTGCAGCGAGCGAAGCGTCGAAGGAGGCAATATGGCTAAAGAACTTCATCGGTGATCTTGGAGTCGTACCTGCCATAAAGGAGCCAATGGAGATTTTCTGTGATAACGAAGGTGCGGTTGCCTTAACCAAGGAACCGAGGGATCATGGTAGATCAAGACATATCGACAGAATGTATCACTTCATTAGACATCGTGTAGAAGAAGGACAACTCGTAGTTAAGAGGATATCATCAGAAGATAACCCAGCAGATCCGCTTACGAAGGGACTGAGTAGGGTTAAGCACTTGCAGCATGCTAGGAGTATTGGGCTGAAGGATGATATTAGCATAGATTAGATAGTATTAGAAACATGTAATAGATAAATGTAATTGACATTTGATGATTAAATAAAGGAGTTTTATTTATGAGTAATGTTACTATCTTATGTTAATTGTTTAGCTATTGTTTCACTTTGCATGTTTTGACTTCCAGAATAATTGAAATTATTAGGAATAATAGAATTGTTCAAATTGTCCACAATCGTTCATATGTTGGAAGTAGATATGAAAGAAGATTGTCATGAATTGGTGTGTAGAATGTCTAAATGGTGTTAGACATAGCAAAGGATTGCTGCAACGTTCATGAGTGCTTATGAACTAGTTTTGAGCATTGGAATAAACCCGCGCTTGCTGGAATCACCTTATGGAATAAGATATAAAAGGTGATCGCAAGACGATAATATCATATAGTCTTAAAACCTAGATATATGGTTTATTATTTGTTAATTGATTGTACATTGATTATACGAAAACGCATCAGTAACTTGGTGTTATAAAACGTATTGTTGTGTATAGTTGGTTAATGGATAATTAAATGCATATAAGTCGAAGTTTATCTGTAACTTTTATCAAAGAAGGTAAAAGCGATATCTCGGCCGCTCGATGATTTGATTTGACTTATGTGCCGGGCCCGGTCAGAACTGAATTGATGTGTTCGATTAAGTTCTATGTCAAATAAATCAGAGATCAAGAAACCTAAATGCTTGACAAACCATTCCATAGGATTGTCGACATGATATCTAACAGAGGACTGTACGTTCCCTTATCTAAAGGACAAGATTGATTAGATCAGAGTTGACAGCGTCTTTGAGAGCTATGATTGCAAACCGAATTGTACTTGTATAGTTACTAGACTTATCCAAGTGGGAGACTGTTGGAATAGTGTCTAAGGCTGTAACTATATGCGGTTGTGCATGGTCCTTTTGGGTTGCCTTCACCATAGCAACTTGATAGGATGATTTAATAAGAGAGAGTAAATATTATTAATATATTATGGGAATAATATAATGAATAATATATTGTTATTTGATTAATATAAGTCATAGAATTAATTAGAATTAATTTGGTGACTTAAAGAGATTAATTAAATAAAAGGGTATAAACTGTCAATTGTTTGATAGTTAAACTTTAGACTGTAAATCCATTTGGATATGGTATGGACGAATTCTAAGAGGTTTAGGATAGCTAAAATCGTCCATATGCTTATCTAGGAATGGATTTGGATAGCCTTAAGAGAAGATTATCCGATTAGGGTTTAGGTTGTAACCCTTAAGGAGTCTACAAGTATAAATAGACCCTATGGCTGATGGAATTCGACACTTGACCTAAAGTAAGGAACCTCTGGTCGAAATTCCTCCCCTCTCCTCTCTCCCAAATCATCCTCCTTGCTTTGGTGTTTGTAAGCCATTAGAGGTGTGACATTTGTGACTCTAGAAGCTCCAAGACCTCAAGATCAACAAGGAACTCAAAGGTATGATTCTAGATCTGTTTCAATGTTGTTATTTAACCTAATTAGTAATTAGAAGTCTTGGATTCAAAGCATGTTTATTAGAAAGCCTAGATCCAAGCATTAGGGTTTTGCATGCGCACATAGGAAAGTTCTTATGGCTAAAACCCATCATTAACATCATCCACAGAAACTCTTAGAGCAGCCATTGTCGGAAATTCTGCAGTATCCACACTTGATGGAAACATAATATCCTCCTGAGTGTATATCTCCTTATGAATTAATCCCCAAAATCAAGCACTCGACACACCAGTTGCTAACTTCGTGCGAGAGATCGAAGCTCAAAACTCTTGCCATAGATGTGAAGCATAATCAACATTCAATCCATAGTACAATTCTGCCATGAATGAGTAAACTTCAATCTTGGCCTTGTCAAGCCTAGAGCTTTTTCCTATCAAGCACCTTATAAAATTCCAAACAAGAAACTCCATACACAGGGAAGACTTGACTTCTTAAAGTGGCTTATCATATTAAGGGTAGGTTGATGTCCCATTTCGTTGAGCATATGAATCACTTGATCATTCGTATCTTCATAGAAAGTACCTGAAGTGAGTAATTTCAGAATTTGGGCAAACTACTTTCAAGTGAGCTTCTTTGTTTTTGAATTCAAGAGCTAGAACGTAACCACTTTGGTAGTTTTGTTGAACACTGTGGTTGAACCAGCAAGAGAAAGCTATTCCATCGAAATTACAAACGATGAAGAAAGAGCATATGATAGAACAGAGTTGTTCAATGTTTGAACCAACATCCTTAACTCCTATGGCATTGATCAAGTATGGGAACAAGACAAAGATTAGTGTGTTGAATCTTCATCATAGGTTGCGAGATTTCATCATCATTAGTTGTTGCTGGATCAGCATTGCGAGTAGTAGCAGCCATTATAGAGAACTGGAGTGAATTTGAAGAACTTTGAATCGATGAACAATTAGAGTTCTTGGAGTTTAATCAGAGATTAGAAAGATTAAAGGAAATCATCGTTTCCTTTTATAAATTGTATGAAACTTTGAATTTGAATCGATACCCAGTAAGAAAATGCCATGGATTTTGTTGGTTACTTAACTGGAACCATAAAAATCGCCACGTAGGAAAAATGATAATCACGTTCTCCTTGATTCCCGTAAAAATTTTGAACCATCACTTCATTCTGATGATTCGCTTCCATCAATCATATTCGTATCGCCATATGTTTTGATACCTTGATCAGAATCATCCTTCGCATGGAGGCTAGGCTCATTTACTTATGGGAAGGATAAGTAAAATCATTTTCCAGACTTTGCAAAATCTAAGTTTTGATTTGGTAAGACCCAAAACCTCAATGATTTCAATGATTTTGTGTGCCAAAGAATGAGATAGAAGCAAATAAAACAAAATGTGGATTTTGTGATATCAAATTTCATTTCATACGAAAGCAAAATGATCTCAGGCAAAGATGTCTTCATTCGACATCAAGAGAGATGAAGAATTGATTGTGTGGTGTCATGTGAATTACAATCGAATACTCGTTGATCAGTAACGAAGGGATTCTTTTTCTTTTGGTTTGGAAGGGGGCTTCAATTTTACACAAGATCACAACTCAACATAAGTGTGATTCAGTTGGGAAAAATTATTTGGATGACCAGTGTAGTCAAGACAAGTATGGTTGGTGAGTATTTTAAGTGACAAAAGTTCAGAGAAGATATTCAAATGGAAATCTCATTCCAAAAAAATTGAAAAACTGGATCTTTTTGGGAAAAAACATCTTGGGATTAGAACATTTTATCAAGATCACGCAATACGAATGGAAATGGGATTTTGAATATCGAAATGGTACAAAGAAACAAATTGTAACACTCAAAAATCACAATAATTTAAATTTTTCAAAAATCAACCATTCATCATCATTGTTTACAAAAATAGTCATTGTTTCAAAGTATTATTTCAAATCAGATTTTTCCCCAAGACCTAGATACATAAAACAGGAAGTTGTGTATGATCACGCCTTCACCTTTCCATGATCCTCGGAAGTACCTGAAACCAAAACTAAAATTGTAAGCCAAAGCTTAGTGAGTTACCCCGAAGTATCACCACAAAAACATATAATCGAATAGATAACGGGTCCATATTTGTTCCTGTTTCTTCTTCCTATCTCTATTCATGTTTCTATTCCTTCTGTTTCTATCATCTTTGTATTGTCCCAATTCGGAAAAAAAATCACTGTGTTTTACGTGATTAACAGTTTCTTATTATAATAATAATAACTTTTCCAACTTACCCACATCAAGAACACGTGGTAGATGAATCAAACAGAAATAATAGATCTACATTTAATCAGTTCCTAATGAAACCACAAAGTAGCTTTTAATTATAAAATATTTATTAAAATGGCATATATAATAGATATATGCCTATGTGTAACGTCAAAATCATGAAAGCAACTTTTCTAAATTGTTTTTTTTTTTTTGCATGGACCAGTTCTGTTAATCATAGGATTGGATTTTTCTTGGAGTTATTGTTTTCAATATGAGAGTTTTATTTGCATTTACAACATAATCTCTACTAAAATTTTGATTTTGGTTTGTAATTGGATGTCAATTCTTCATCATCATATTATCCTATCAACTTCTTGTTGCGCGGGGAAAGACCAACATGGATACTTTAGATTAAATAGTATCATAGTACTATAATAATATATCAACTATAGCATTCTACGTTTGAAAAAAATACACCAACTATTGCTTTAATTTTTTTCTGTTTCAAGAACTTACTTAAAAGTGTCATGTTATTCTTCCTGTACATATACGATTTCCAGCTCTTTTTAATAAATATAAAATACACATACATAAATAAATCCATCTATATATAGACTTTTTTTGAATCATTATTCAATCCTAAATTAACTACTCAATCCAACATTTAAGGAATTTATTGTGAATTAATTTTGGTTGACACTCTTAATTAGCATTACATAATAGACTTTTCAAAATTTAAATTACCACCATATCCAACATTTATGGAAACTAATATAATCCCAAATCAATTTGAAATACATACCAATACATCATGCCTCTAATTACTATAACTTTGTCATCGTAAAGAAAGAGCATTTGGCTGCTTCATTGTATAATTTTCACTTATAACGGTTAATTTAGGGGTATAACGGTTAATAAAAAAAATTAAATATAAAGTAGAATGATATAGCAGGTCAACCTAGGGGTAAAACAGTAAACATAAAAATTACTATAAAATGGCTCTTTGTAATAGCATCCTACTTTTCTGTGATACTGCATTTACTGTATATGATGTGTGCTTTTAAGTGGCATCTATATGTGTATGTCACTGTATCTTCTTACTTGGTTCGTAATTTTCCTTTTTTTCATTGACTTTATGTTCCTATGGTTTTTTTATAATACTCTCACATAACAATGTTAGCATCATGTGAGTTATCCTGCATAAAAGTAAAAAGGAAATTCATTAGGATATAGAAATAAATTTAATGAAATATTAGTTTACAAAGATACAAGTTCTATCAAGGTATTGTACTTTGGATTTTAGATATGTCATATTAATGAGTTGTAATGTAAACGAAAAAACTTTTCCTATTATGAAAGAAATTATAAATTAAGCAAAAAAAAAACAGAAATTATGCATTTTTTTTAGTTTAGAATTAAGGAAGAATCAGAAAACCTCTTCATAATGCAAGTTCATGGTTTTGGTTCTGCTACAAAGCAGTAATGGAGTAACAAGGACAAAATGGTTAAAAACATAACAGTGTTGTATAAGTATCAATGTTATGCTTTATAACCATACAATACAATTGTAATTCAAACTGACTAATAAAGAAGTAACTTTTATACATTATCAATTGAAAAAAATATTAAAACAATTAAACAAATGGTGAAAATAATGGTTTAAGTTTCCATGATTTCTTTTTGCCCACTGCTATTATCTCTAAATATTATTAAAAGAGAAACTTTATGACATCATCTAAAACAATCTGGATTGTTGATTGTGTTTTCTTTGTAGGTTTTACACCCTTAGATCAATTTGCTTACTTCACCTTGATCAAACAAGAAGTCAATCCGTTATATTAGGAAATTAAATATAGGAATTGAATGAAAATGATACTTGAATTTATTTCCAAACTTACAACTTCAAAATTGGTTCCTTATTAATGTAAACCTTAAATTTAGGCTCTATTTCCATTCAAAATTGCTTTCCAAATTATATTATATGTTGAAATCTCGGAAACTATTAATTTCAAATTTCAAAAGTTTCGGATATTTTTATGAACCAATACACTTTCAAGCATGATATCTTTTATTTTAAGTTTAAATGAGATTTCAATTGATTACCTACTAATTTTCTTCATATTGACTTGTATATATATTTCAAACCTTTTTAATAATCGATTTACACAAACATTATCTCATAATTCCCACATAGAAAACAAATCTCTAAATATTATTAAAAGAGAAACCTTATGACGTCATCTAAAACAATCTGGATCGTTGATTGTGTTTTCTTTATAGGTTTTACACCCTTAGATCAATTTGCTTACTTTACGTTGATCAAACAAGAAGTCAATCCGTTATATTAGGAAATTAAATGTAGGAATTGAATGAAAATGATACTTGAATTTATTTCCAAACTTACAACTTCAAAATTGGTTCCTTATTAATGTAAACTTTAAATTTAGGCTCTATTTCCATTCAAAATTGCTTTCCAAATTATATTATATGTTGAAATCTCGGAAACTATTAATTTCAAATTTCAAAAGTTTCGAATATTTTTATGAACCAATACACTTTCAAGCATGATATCTTCTATTTTAAGTTTAAATGAGATTTCAATTGATTACCTGCTAATTTTCATCATATTGACTTGTATATATATTTCAAACCTTTTTAATAATTGATTTACACAAACATTATGTCATAATTCCCACATAGAAAACAAATCTCTAAATATTATTTAAAGAGAAACCTTATGACGTCATCTAAAACAATCTGGATCGTTGATTGTGTTTTCTTTATAGGTTTTACACTTTAGATCAATTTGCTTACGTCACCTTGATCAAACAAGAAGTCAATCCATTATATTAGGAAATTAAATGTAGGAATTGAATGAAAATGATACTTGAATTCTTTCCAAACTTACAACTACAAAATTGGTTCCTTATTAATGTAAACTTTAAATTTAGGCTCTATTTCCATTCAAAATTGTTTTCCAAATTATATTATATGTTGAAATCTCAGAAATTATTAATTTCAAATTTCAAAAGTTTCGGATATTTTTATGAACCAATACACTTTCAAGCATGATATCTTCTATTTTAAGTTTAAATGAGATTTCAATTGATTACCTGCTAATTTTCATCATATTGACTTGTATATATATTTCAAACTTTTTTAATAATCGATTTACACAAACATTATGTCATAATTCTCTCGTAGAAAACAAATGCAAAAAAACTTCAACTTTCCCATCAGTCTGATTAGTCGAATAAATGTATGTATTTCTTCCTCAAATCATGTTAATCTGTAAGTTTGATATTGTTTTTTAAATTACATGTTTTTACTCATTCGTATGGTTCTTTGTTGAATACTTATAATTTGGATGTATAATGTTGTTTTTGAAAAAAAAAATTGATGTTGTGTTCGGTTCTTGGTTCCATCTTTTTAATCGGTAACTATGATTCTATTTTCAAAAACTGTAAACTCAATGTTAAAATTGGATGTTATATATAATGAAATTATGATGTTACATGTGTGTATACCTTTGTAAAAAATCAATAGACAAGACAAGAGATGACATGACATAATATAATAGAAGGGTTGTACAAAAGACATGAACGCCCTCATTAGAAAGTTTTTTTTATGTCTCCGGTAGTAACAAAATAAGAATAAGAAATATACCTTCTCAACAATTGATGTGAGCTTTAAAGTTAAATATAAGCATGTTGTAAAAGATGAAAATAGGCTCCCGTATTCTTTTTTCAAAAAGAATCGGTACCATATATAGGCAGGTAAGAATGCACGGTATAATAGAAGTGTGCACTCAACTAGAGTCACCATTTGACCCTGAAATACCAAAAACGCGCCTTAGAACCTTCTAAAAAAAAATTAGGTATACTCAAGGACCAAAAATGTAATCTACCCTAAACTTAAGTAAAAATATATATATATATATATATATATATATATATATATATATATATATATATATATATATATATAAATTTTGTTGTTATGCTATATGTTTTTTAGTTTTGGTTCAAAGGCAAAATGGCGATTTAAAAAAAAAATAAAAAAAAATAAAAAAAAAAATAATAGCTAGGTTGTTAACTTAGGCAATCATAAAAGTTTTATGAAACAGTGAAACAAGGTCCAAAACCTACAACCTGATTCTTTTTAGGGACCAAAACCAAAAAAATCAACTAAACACAAGGACCAAATATGTAAATCACTAAAAATAAATGAAAAACTTTCGTTTATACTGATCCCCCCCCCCCCCTCCGTTTAGAGGTCATGGTAGTAGATTGAGCTTCATCACTTCTACCCCTAATTTGCTCTTTGCTTTATTGTAAAGAATGTTCTTTACTACCACTAGATCATTTCTTGCACGTTCAGGATCCATTTAGAGATGTCAAAAAGTCCCGTGGGACCCCGAACCCGTGGGGACCTGATCCCGAATGGGGAATATCTATTTAAAAATTCGGGGATGGGGGCGGGGGTGGGGGTTGGGGTGGATAGTCCCGTCCCGAACCCCCAATGGGAACCCCGTTAATATATTATTTATATTAATATATATTAATTATAAAAATATAATAAATAATAAAAATGATATTGAATTTCCAAAATTCAATTAAATATCACATTTTTAAGTTTATAGTATAACGTTTTTAAGATGTTATAATATTTTTATTTTAAATATATAAAATTATGCTATAAATAACTATATTTATCCAAAATAGTTTCTTTTAGCTCAAAAAATAACTATTTTTAGCCTAAACAACACCTTCGTTTGCCAAAAAAAAAAGTCAACCCAAACGAGGGCGGGGAAACGGGGGCGGGGGCGGGGGTAATCCTTGGATTCGAGGGCGGGGGCGGGGGTTGGGGAACAAGAAAATTTCGGGGGTGGGGGCGAGGAATGCAATCCCCGCCCCGTTTGCCCCCGTTGACATCCCTAGATCCATTGATATAATCCCTGTTGTATTTCAAATTCAATAACAAAATGGTAATTTATTAATTTCTCATTGAAGTTAATAAATTATAAATTTATCTCACTTCCTGCTCATCCACGTTTTATCATTGCTATAGCATCACGAAGTTGATCATATCACATATTTTTCTAAATAAGAAACACTAATATCAACAAAAGAAGCTATTTAATTTTGTAATAAAGTTGAATTAAAAAATAAGTAAATAAATAAATAAGAAATAGAAGAACCTTGTATTACCACCATATTTTATGTTTGATCTCATCACCATATTTAAATCCTCCCATAATTTGAGGCATTGTGATTAACCAAAATGCAACAATGTTTGGATCTTTCATGCTATCAATAATATGCTGAAACACAAAATTAGATGTTTTGAAGTGAGATAAATGTTACAAGAGGAAAGGGGTAGAATCGTAATTGACATTTACCTCATAAGGGTTTTTTGTTTTTTTCATTATGTTGTAAGCTTTGCTTGGAGGCTCGATAATTTGCAAAGCAAATAAAACTAAAGGGATGTTTCTTTTTTTCTTCATTGAACTCTATAGTGAATGACTATATGAATAAAGTGTTCTATACATAAAGATTGTAGATAAAGATGGAAATAAAACGCAATGGATTATGAGAAATCGCAAAAAATAAGAACCAAACCTAGGAACCAACATCGAACAAAAACCCTACTTTCTTTACTTCAAAAAAAATCAACATACCTGCACATACTCAAAACCATAGAAAGAATTTCATAAAAAAATGTTATTTCATAAAAAAAAAGGAGCCTGAAAAAAAAAAAGATGGTGGTAAACCGAAGAAGGCATATCAAAA
The DNA here is from genome assembly GCF_051521515.1 of Lactuca serriola. Classification (NCBI taxonomy): domain Eukaryota; kingdom Viridiplantae; phylum Streptophyta; class Magnoliopsida; order Asterales; family Asteraceae; genus Lactuca; species Lactuca serriola. The sequence goes on along the minus strand of NC_136412.1, from coordinate 281,554,966 downwards.
TCAACAAAAAAAAAACCGAAGATATAAACATAAATGATGAACCTGATAAATGATTTCTGTCATATTATCCCTAAAATAAAAAGAAGTCATCAATGAATCTTAACATTGTCGATGATAGTGACAATAACTTAGATTAAGGGAAAAAAAGATCTGATATTAGAGATGAAGTGGAGGGAGATGATTAGCTTCGTTGCAGATTTATTGGTTATAGATTCTTTATATTTAATATTGTGGGGGGTTTTATGTGGTTCATTTTGAAGGAACATAAATAAGTTGCTATTTTTTGAAATAAAAAGTTATATTTCGCAATATAGCCATAAAATAACAATGTATTTTGAAAGTACATTGTTAAATGTTGGATTATACTTGTGTAGACCCATTTTCACACATGGTTGGCTATATATAGTTGTTTTCCGTGTCACAAGTAAAAAATATTTGAAGGTACTTATATGTGACAAACAAGGTCATTGAATTAATAAAACAACAAATATTGTCTATAAAGAGGTCCTTTAACGTTATGTATATTTACCTATTTTAGTGTAATTTTTACACATTTCAATAATACCAATAATCCTACTTTTTTTATAATTATTTTGTAATATCTATATAAATTTGCATTTTATTTATGTGTTCCTCGCGTTTAACGCGGGTCATAATCTAGTTACAACAACATACCAACTTGATAATGGTTTTAGTTTCCAAGATTTTTGTATTTGCGATAAGTAAAGGTTATTTATACAATCTAAATGTATCTATTGTTTGTTAATTTAATTAAGATGTGTGGATCCAAAACGAAAAATCAACATGTTTTGACTTGCGACATATGTTGGTTCTGATTTCATTAGCTTAGATTGAAATTGTTCCTCATAAACAAAAATCTAATAATTTTTAAAAAGTGGGAATGAAATTTTTTCAGAATATAATGGAGATAATTTAGCGATTCAAATTTCCACAACAGTCAAAGAATATATATTGTTATATTTGTGGCAAGTATTCCACAATACCCTATTAAACTTACTATGTTAAAATCATCCTATTTTTCTGTGATAATGCATTTACATTAGCTTGTATCTTATTTCTTTAATCAACTTTTCTAATAAAGTTGACTGATATAGAATGTAATCATAAGACATATATTTAATCATAAATACATTGTTATTCTGTTTTTTTATTTGTATTGTTGTACAGTTTACCATTTTCAATCAAGATAACTTTCCACTTCATCATTTTGTCCCTAACAGATGGAAAAGTCAATCATAACATTAATATAATTAACATGTTATTGTTTATTTATAGTTACCATATATGTAGATACTAGTAACTCTTTTACATGGACATGAAAATAACATGTTACCAACCATAGCATTCTATGTAGGTTGTTATTAAACTATATACATTCTACAAATATTCTATTTCTAACATTTTTCAAATTAGCCCAATATACATTTGTATAGAAATGGCTAACTTGTTTGTAATTATGAATGTGAAAATGTCCTTAAGTATAAGTAAGTTACTAAAAATTGCACGTTTTGCACAATTTTGACCTTATGATGCACCGTCATTGTTTCAAAGCATTTGATAGGAAACTTAGAGACGTTACCCTTTCATCGGACAAGAATAAACCATTTGGAGGCAAGACCATTTTATTTGGAGGTGACTTTCGAAAAATTCTTCCAGTAATTCAAATAGGAAATCGTTCAGATATTGCCCATGCATCATTGCATTCATCCTGATTATGGCGTTAATGTACAGTTTTACGTTTGACTGTAAACATGAGGCTTCAAGTTGGTTGTCCAAACAATGATTTCAAAGAGACAAAATCATTTACTGAATGGATTCTTAAAATTGATGAAGGTACTATCGGTGGCCCTAATAATGGTGAAGTTGAAGTTGAATTTCCAAAAGATGTTATCGTTCCCTCTACGGGTGACCATAATCATTCAATTGTATCCACCATTTATTCATCCTTTTAGAACCATCTTGATGATCCATTGTATTTTCAAGGTAAAGCATTTTTGGTCCCTACAGATGAAGAATTTGATGCGCTCAATGACTACATGTTAGAATTGATGAAAGACGAAGGGAAAACATATCTAAGTTTAGATTCTTTATGTAACACCCGATTTATCAGGTAAATCCCTTAGCCATTATTTCCTACATTTGGACCCTCGGGCTTAAGTATGTTGGGAGTACACATGGTATATCGGGCGTACTCTAGTGGCTGCATGAGGCAGGGTGTCCCCTACTTACGTTGGGCGTACCCATGCGTACGCAGGGCGTACACAAGCTAGGGGAAAACCCTAAATTTAGGGTTTGCACCCTATTTAAACACATTAAGTCCTTCACCTCTTTCACCTTATCAGCCTCCTTTGCCTCTTGATCCATATATCAAAACCCTAATCCATTTTCCCAAAAGATTGAGCTTGTGTGTGTGGTTGCTTAGTAAAGAAGAAGAAGATTTGTGGAGAAGCATTGAACAAGAAAGAGTTTGTAGATCCAGAGGTTGCTCACCATTTCTAGTTTATTGGAGGTAAAAAGCTCTTACCTTGATGACATCATGTGTTAGTTTTAGTTTAGGGCTTATGTTCTTCATATTATGGACCTTAAGATTCTTGAGAGTATAAGCAACTCCAGAAGAAAATAATGTTAGACCCTAGTGCTTCTGATGTCCCTTGAGCATAAAAATGGTGTCTTGATGGATTAAGTTCAACCATGAAAAGGTTGAAGGTTGTTTCATGAAGTTACTGTGATAAAGTCCAAGATTTGCCCCTTTTAGGACATGCAAAAGCATAAAGTTTGTAACTTTATGGCTTAATACGCTCTAATAAGCTTAGGTCTAAAATTGGACGTTAGGTCGTAACTGATTAAGACCTTCAAAGGAGATTTTGGCCAGCTACAGTGTATGTCAGGCGTACCTAGACATACGATGTGCGTACGCTCCTAAAGTTCCGTCGATGCATGGGTCGTGAGTACGTCGGGTGTACTGGTGGTGCACTGAACATACTCACTAGAGAGGATTTGGGCATTTTAAGCCTCGGGGCATTTCAGACTTAAGGACTTGGCCCTTTGTTGGGCCGCAAGCTTTTCGATGATGGGCCTTCTTGATCTTGGGCCCATTTTGGATATAGACTATCTTCTGGGCTTGGGGCTAATGGTATTTGGGCCTTGGTGGGTTAGGCCCAATAGAGCAAGGGTCAAGCAACCTTTTTAGGGTTTGGACTCTCGAGTGAGAGGATTTCGTAAGTCAGCAGCTCGAGTGTTATTTGATATATTCAATCTAAGGTGAGTTTCCTTCACTGTACTCGTGGGTCGAAGGCACCAATGCCGGCCCACTAGATTATGTTTGTAGTATGATGATTGTCTTTGTGACAATTACATGTTGTGTCTATACCTATTTGATGTCTCTGTGACTCTTATTGTCATGATTATATGTGAAGTGGTAGGGGTGAAATAGACCCGATACCAGTTGAAAGATACCAAAGGGGGTGAAATAGACACCATATTGGTTGAAAGATACCGAAGAGGGTGAAATAGACCCAATACCGGTTGAAAGGTACCAAAGGGGGTGAAATAGACCCCTTATATATATATATATATATATATATATATATATATATATATATATATATATATATGGTGTCAGATATTTTGGAGGAAATCACTAAGCTTTGTGCTTACGGTTTTCAGTTTATGTTTCATATACTTCCAGCTCGAAAGGGAAGGCTCTGACATGATCACACTGCATCCACCTATGTTTTTCTGCATCACGTAATTTTGGGATTTTGTACTTTGATAATATTTCACTATGATATACTCTCGACTGTTTTTACATGATTATCGTATGTTTGGAATGAATTAAAAAATGAAAATTTTCTCTGAATTTTTGGGATGTTACACTTTATATGAGATTGAGGCATAAGATTCTTTTGAGGAATCAGTATACTCTCTAGATGTGTTGAATGGTTTTAAGGCTTCCGGAATTCCCAACCATAAACTTATACTAAAAAAGGTGTTTCAGTCATGTTACTTCGTAATATCGACCAAACCAAATGACTTTGAAATGGTACTATATTACAGATCGTTTGGCTTGGAAGACACGTCTTTTAAGCCCAAATCATATTTGGTAGATTTTTCAACGAGACTACTTATATACCTCACATGAAGTTAACCCCGTCTGATAAAAAAAATTCATTCCGTTTTCAACGGAGGCAATTCCCCATAGATGTTTGTTTTATTATGACCATTAACAAAAGTCAAGGACAATTATTATCAAATGTTGGATTATACTTGCGTAGACTCGTCTCCGTGCATGGTCAATTATATATAGTTGTTTCCCGGGTCATAAGTAAACAAAAGGTTTGAAGGTACTCATATGTGACGAGTAAAGTCGTTCAACTAATAAAACAAAAAATGTTGTTTACAAAGAGGTCCTTCAACGATTATAGATATTTATCGATTTAAGTGTATCTTTTACACATTTCAATAATACCAATACCCCAAAAAATATAATTATTATGCAACATATGTAGATATTTGTATGTTTTTTATGGGTTCCCCCGCGATTAATGTGGGTTATAATCTAGTTATAAGTTTAATCCATAATAACAACATACTTAACTTTTAAACCATAATAGCAATGTATATTTTTTATTGTCAATTTAATCAATAATAACAACAAACAAACTAACTTTTAAACCATGATAGCAATGTACTTTTGTTTTTAATCAATTTTATCCATAATAAGAACTAACTTCTTAAGTTTCAAACCATAATAACTAGGTTCGCCTCAAGGATACCTCTCGTGATCTTAGACGCGATGAACTCACGTAGCCCGTCATCAACCAGCTCAGATCGTGCACTCGAGCCTAACTCTGATCCTGAACCAGATCCTGCTCCATGTCGCGTAATCGCCATATTGAAAACAAACACAATGATGTCAGGGTCATACATACTCTCGAGAGATCTCACACACTCTCCAAGTTTCCTGGTTCTATCTCAGCCTTCCTTGATTCGAGTACGGATCCTATGCTTCCAGTAGTACGGGCCCATACTACCTTTCACATCTATTCGTACTTTCCTCAAGAACTGCCTTGACTTCACCAAGTCCCTTTCTACTAATACAACTTCCCAACTAATTTCATCCTAGGGTTTCCTACGACACCCTCCGACCTACTCTCCGCCATCAACTGCACTAGGAGTCCCTACCACCTTTCCCTAACTAGCTTGCAAATACTATTACATATTCGCCTACTAGTTAGTTAAAGCTGGCCAGAACCCTTATAGCACAACGTAAGTAGCATTCGGGCATCGAGTGAACAAATCAAGCATAACCTAACTAGGCTTTCATACTATTGACTAATAGCCCTAGCATACAGCTCAATAAGCTCATACAACAGGCATATAAGGCCTCCTTCCTAGATCCTTAGTTCTATTCTAGCATGCAGTTATCAGGATCATATAACAGGCATACAAGGAATCTTCCTAGATCCTTAGCCCTAATCTAGCATGCAGTTCTCATAATCATATCATATAACATAACGTGACAAGTATGGGTATCTTAAGGAGAACTTACTTGAGCTCGGTCGGTCGCACACATCACACACCTCGTTTTTTTTTGTCAAAATTCTTTAACTTAGATTTTAGAAAACTATTTTTCTTGTAAAAATCCTTCAATCCCTCGATTTGAGTTCAGACACCCCGAAGGTGGGTCCGAATCCCTCAAACCAAGGCTCTGATACCAACTTGTAACATCCCAAATTTCGAGTCCAAAAATTTCGTTAGTAATTAAGTAATTTATAAAATCGTTTACTGAAAACATTTTCAATATCATATCAATCCATAAACCATCATGAACATGTCTCAAAATCAAACATTGAACAATAGTATAAATCAGAGTACAATCCTAGAAAATTCTTTGCAGAAATCATGTATAAATGTGTGATGCGTTGCTACACCACCGGCTTCTTCCCCTTGGATGAAGAGGTACCTGAAATCAAAAATAAAAACCGTAAGCACAAAGCTTAGTGAGTTCCCCCATCATACCCACACAAAATAATGCATAATCATCGGTATCTTCCAACCGGTAACTGTCAGGCATAACCGGAAGCTATAGTCCCCTTCGGTATCTTTCAACTGGCAACAGGGAACTAACTGTTGGATTAGTGTCTAAGTCCATAACTATTTTGGTATGTACTTGATCCGATGGTGCATGGTCCTTTTGGGTTGCCTTCACCAAAGCAACTTGATTGGAGAAATAAATAAAGAGAGAGAGGTTATTATGATTTATTAATATGTTATAAGAATAATATATTAAAGGAGAAATCATATTTGTTTAATTAATATTGGTCAATAATTAATTAAGAATTAATTTTGTGATCAAGTGTAATTAATTAAACTAGAGGGGCTGATTTGTAATTATGTGATAGTTACAAAATAAGGTAAGGATTATCTTATATATGGTGAACGAATTTGAGGTGTAAATCCCTTAGAATTCGAGTATGATAAGGATTCAAGGATTATCTTATTGGTTGCTTGGTGGATAAGCAACTAGATAAGGATAATGACTGAAGCCCTATCTCTACACCTATATAAACACCCCTAGGGTCATGAATTCGTGTATCCCTTCCCAAGAAGTCTTAGAGACGAATTCTAACCTCCCTCCTCTCTCTTTATACCTTCTCCACTTGCTTATGGTGTTTGTAAGCCATTAGAGGAGTGACACTTGTGACTCTCAGCTTTCCAAGGTCAATTCAAGGAGGAATTAGATTGTTATTGCTATATAACAATCAAGGTATGTTCTTAAACCTAGTTACATGTGAATTCTGATTTCCATATGCTAGAATTAGGGTTTATAGTCTTGGATTCAAAGCATGTACAATAGAGAAACCTAGATCCGAGCTTTAGGGTTTGTATGAGCAAATAGGATGTCTTATGACCAAAACCCATCAGTGGTATCAGATCCTAGCTTGGTTTCAATTGTATTGATGCATTAGATATCTGGAAAATTCGTTTATAGGGTTTCTGGAGGCTGGACTCGCCGAGTCCATAGCTGAACTCGCCGAGTCCAAGGTGACTCGACGAGTCCAAGCCTGACTCGACGAGTCAACTCGTCAGATGGGGATAATCACGGGATTTCTTGATGTTTTTGCATTGGGATAGTTACCTTATCATGTTAGATCAATATTAATCCGATTATATGATATATTTGACTATAATTTTGATCTAATTGAAGATATTTATCAATTAAAATGATAATTGTTTCCTTATAAGATAATTGATTAATTATTTTTGACTAAATTGGTAAATTGTTTTGCAAGAAATCATTAAACAAATCAAATATGGATAATTATGTGATTAAATGTTAATTTAAATTATTTTTTATTTGATCCTTGTTGTTATGAAAAGTTTCATATTTTCCCCTTAGGTTTTATAGTTTGAATTTGAACCCAAAAGTTTTGTTGTTTTGAAATTTAAATAGTTGAAACCCTAATGTTTTGAAAAAGGTTTCAAAACTTGCCCTCAAGTTTTGGAATTTAAATTTTCATTAAATAGTTTAATTTTGATGCATATTTAAATTCTAAACCCTAATAGTTTGAAATGTTTCAAAACTTGCCCTCAAGTTTTGGAATTTAAAAGTTGATTAAAAGTTTAATTAGGAATGTTAAATTCTAAAACCCTAGTATAGTTTTGAAAAAGTTCAAATTACACCCTTATGGTTTTATTAATTAATTAAGGAGTATAATTAAAAGAGGTTTAATAAATCCATAAAAGTTTAGGTTAACAATTTAATTGAATTAAAAGTATAATTGTTAAATTTAACCACCTAGTATTTTGAAAGTATAAAATACACCCTATACTATATATAACATTAAAAGTCTAACATTATATATATGTATGAGTAAAAGTCATTCTTACCGTTAGTAGGCCTCATTCACGAAGCTAGTCTATAAGGGGTGTTTAAGGAAATTGCCTATAAAATGGCGATTGAATGGGTATCCACTCTTACCCACCGCACTCTTGACTAGTGGAGGGTCGTTAGCCGAACGGGTAGGATAGGACGAAACCTTCCATTATAAGTATAATGAATTACTAAAGTAACTAAATGTTTTCATAAAATTCCCAATCTTAGTTACTTAGGCAAAAGTGAATTGATGCAATTCCATGAAATTACACTTTGTGCCCTTGCGAAGACGTTAGTGGAGCGTGTGTGGTTAACCGGCACACTAAATGGTTCTAAGCAAAGGTAGCAAAGGGTGACTCAATGTTTGTCATAGTTCGGTGGAGCGTGTGTGGTTTACCGGCACATCGAATAGGTGATTGTAACATGTGAGGGCACCATGTAGTTTGCATGGTTATTCACACCCGCTTTGTGATCCTCGGCATCCCAGTCACAAACAAGAGGGGCATATCGAGATATAAACATGCCATTGAAAGTTCAATGTATCTCAAAGGATCTAGGAGTTTTCATAGATTTAAAACTTAAATTTCTTTTTCGTTTTTCATGGTGGAAATTAGTGAATCGTCATTCACTTACCTTCAAATATTCTGCAACTAGATTACGACATCCCTTTTCTAGGTTGTAGCGTATTGTGTTGGGTCCTAGCCTTAGTATCTCATTTGGGTGATTTGCTAAGGACTCAATCAATCAACTAACTTGAATTTCGTTTTTCTCCCGTTTTGTAGATGTCAAAGTTCGACAACTATGGTCTTCTCAAATCCCGTGGAACAAGCATTCCACATGAAGATGATATTCCACGATTCGATCGAGGAACAAGAGATCATGCTTCACTTCCTCCTCCTCCTCCAATTATTCTCCCTAACCCACAAGTTCAAAGGCTTGAAAAGTTCAAGATCACTCAAGCCCTTTTGGCAAGTAAACATAAAGAAGGAAAGACCGTGTGTGCACACGTCCTAGGGATGAAGTCACACATTGATAAGTTAAGAATGTTGGGATCCGTTGTCTGTGAGGAAATGGCTGTTGATTGGGTTCTTCAGTCACTTCCCAACTCATATAGTGAGTTCGTAAGAGAGTACTATATGATGAACTACGACGTGACCCTTATAGATCTCATCTATATGCTTATTGCTGCTGAATCTGCAATGATTTGGCGCAATAGAAAAGCAAAGTTGATTGGTGAATCTGCCTTCAAGACCTCTATGGATATAGACAATGGCAACGAAAGACATGCTATGATCGAAAAGTTTGATCATAAGAGAAAGGCGATGTCTGAAGTAGTTCCATGTCCTGTTCCAAAAGAGTCGATTTGCTTTTATTGCCAAGAGAAGGGGCATTGGAGACGAAGTTGCCCCATTTACCTAAGAGATCTAAGAGATGGTAGAGTCGAAACGTATGGCTCTAATATAGGTAAAATCCATTTACTAACTCTTTTAAGCTTCTATTCTATTCTAGTCGAAACCGTGAAGGAATGGATTTCGATCGCGTTTCTCGAAGATTAGATTCTTGAGCTACTACTTAGAGTTAGAATTAGATTGCTAAGAAAGATGTATTAGCATAAGTTTTTCAATGAATTGCATTGTAAGGACAAATTTTTCCGCAATAAAATAAATTTTGATTTTATTTATTTATCCTTGCAATGGCGTGTATGAAAAAAAATTGATGTTAAAATGTTTCTATTATTAGCAATAATGGATTTGGTTCTTATTGTGTTATTTATGGAAAATTGAGGATTTACCAAATAGGGAGAGTTTCTCATCGCCCAAAGTTTCAATTGGACAGAAATTTGGAATCACGCAACTTGGTTGCACGATGAATGAGAAATTTCATATTTGGAAATTAGACAAATTCATTGACAAAGTGTCAAGTGAAGGACTAGGAGATCGAGTACACAAAGTTGCGTATTGATCAAGTCTGTCATAATATTAACAAGATATCCGTCATGATTTACTAAAGGTTTAGTAAATATGATTATAATTATAAGATTAAGTGTAATTCTTAGTTGATTGAAAAAGTTTAAATCAATAGCAGAACGAATAAGAAGAATCAAGAAGGCAGAGAGATAAAAGTCTCTCCATTCTAAGAAGAAGGGAGAGTACCTTTTATGCTTTATGATAAGTCTTAATGATTAAGAACCATATCTCAATTGATCCTCTAAGTGAGTCTTGGTACAATTGTATGTCCGAGAAGAGGAATCAAGAATTGAAGAAATGGTTAAATCAACAAGTCAATCATACTTCGTTCCAATAACAAGTCTTAAAGTTAAGATTGTGACATTGAGTGAAAGGTATTAAGAAGGTTTGTAACTTTCATTAAATGTGGAAAGTTGTGATGTCTTGGATAAGACAAAGACCAACTAGGACCAATTTATGAAGTGTTTTGATAAAAGCTACACTAACTCTTGAATATTTGTTTGTCAAGAAATGGTTATTGACAAGAGAACCTTATATGTCAAGGAGTCAGTGGGAGTCTTAATTGTCTTGAAAGGTTCAAGAACAAATCAAATAAACCTTATCGATCATCACAAGCACACAAGTTGAGGTTTACAACCTATCGTGATGACATCATTTTGTTTCTGTGCCAATCCAATCAAGTTAATTATGCATGAGAGTTCTATGAGTTCTCATTTTGAACGCATAAAAGGAAAAACACCTTAATCAATGAAAGGTACATTGATAAGAAAAGGTGAGCTGCTTAACTACTTGGAAGACATGGTGGGCAGCTATGCTACCATAAGGCAAGAAATCAAGATTAAGAAAGCTCGGTCCATATGAGTTTGAATTTGTCGTAAACTTTAGTTTTAACAAATTCACATGGATAAGAACACATACACCGCTCAAATCTAAGTGTCATAAGATTTCCTCCTTCATGAAAATGATTGTGAAGAAATGCTTTCACTAAGAGAGATTTTAAGAAGATAGTGATTGTAAAATTGCATTCTCAAATTCAATCATGGTTACAGCATCCCTTTCCATAATTTGAATTTGAGGTTTGGCAATTAGTCTTAATTGTTTAGACACACATATGAACTATCGAAGGAAAATGTGTATAAGTTCAAGAAACCTTGATAAAAGATTATCAAAGCACTAAGTATTAGAAACATGAACTTAAGAAATTCAATAAGCGTTGTTTTTCTGAAAGTTAAGATGTTTATGAATACATGTCGAAGCTAGTGGGAGCATAAGTGTTATTTTTTATAATAATTAAGGAAAATAGTGGGAGCATAAAATTTATGATTGTATGATTATTAAGGAAAGTATTGCAAGGTTAGCAATATTAATTATAGAAAACAAGAGTCATACTTTACAAAGTCGCAATTGTTGAAGAATTGTTTTGCTATAATTAAGGGAGGGAATATTATGCTTCATTTCAAATCTAAAGGCTTAGGTTGTGGAATGTTAATAAAATTTAGTCAAAGGTACATAGTGTGTTCTTAAAATTTCGATTATGATTACGGCATCCCTCTTCACAATTCGAATTTTGACAACATAGCAAATAAAACATTATGCGTCGTGTCCCATACGCTTCGGGTATAGGATCGATTGCAAATGCTTTAATGTTTGACCATTCTAAAATTTTCCAAATGTCGAGCGCATTTAGAGGGAAAAGGGACTAGAATTGGTTTTGACTAAAATAATTAAACAACTATCAAAGGACAATCCAAGTTCGACGATGATTGGTCGCTTGTGAGTAGTTGGAAGTATAGTATTGGAAAATATGGAAATGTTTCCATATTGGATGGACCATATCGATATCATTACGAATAGATAAGATTCTATTAAGAATGAGTTGTCATATGGAACATATGGAAGTGTGTCCATATTGGGAATTGAATATTGAGAAATCTATGACTAGATTAGAAACTTCTATGCAAAAGGATGTTCAAAGAATGTACTTTGAGTGAGAGACATCACGTCTATGGAATTGTCTTGTAACAATCTCCGATAGAGGACTTTGTAATATCATTGGCAATAGTCTTTGTGACTTTGGTGCAGTGACATTACGAAAGGATAGTTGCATGGAATGTTAGAATCTAGCATATTCTATAAGTGGCAAGAATTTGATATTCTTAAACTTATGATAAATGGATTTGGAGTTGTGAAATGAGAATGATTGGAAATGTGTTCAATGTGATCTATTTCACAAAGTAAGAACCATAGGTAAACATTGTGTGCATGCTAGGAGCATGGGACAAGTGTAATAATTCAAGTAAGAAGTTGATTACCCGAAACGACAAATAATGAGTAATCAATATGGTGATAAATAAAAGGCGTTTTATTTATACTCAAAGGTTTGAGGTCATATGGGATTAGTATTATTCTTGTGTTTCACTTTGCATGTTTTGACTTCCAGAATAATTGAGTTTATTAAGAATAATCGAATTATTCAAACGGGCCACAGTCGTTCATATGTTGGAAGTAGATATGAATGAAGACTGTCATGAATTGGTGTGTGGATTGTCTAAAAGAGTATTAGACATAAGCAAATGTTTGCTGCAACGTTCATGAGTGCTTATGAATATGATTTGAGCATTGGATTAGACCCACGCTCACTTGGATCACTCCATGGATTGTATCACGAGTGATTGGTGAGACGATAACATCTTATATTCTTGAAACCGAGATGTGTGAGTTGTATCTTGCAAATCGGTTGCACATTGATAATATGTAAACGCACTAGTAACTTGGTGTTATAAAACATATTGTTGTGTGTGATTCGGTGTGTGAGTGCAAGCGAGCATTGTATCAAAGTTTATCCGTTCCTTTTATTCAAAGTAGGATAAAAGCGATATCTTTGGGCCCCTCGATGGTTTAGTGATGACAAACGTAAATGCTCGGTCGGGCTAGGGCTAATTTGATTTGTTCAATTAGTCAGTCGTCATAAATCGGGAATCGAGATATAGTACAAAGAGAATGATTTGAAATCATATCTCATATGATATCTAGAATGGAGGAATATATGATCCCTTATCTAAGGACACGCGTATTTGATATGATCAGAGTTGACAGCGGCTTTGGAAAGCTACGATTGCAGATCGGGATCTGAAGTCATACGCAGAATAGTTATTAGACTTATCCAAGTGGGAGACTGTTGGATTAGTGTCTAAGTCCATAACTATTTTGGTATGTACTTGATCCGATGGTGCATGGTCCTTTTGGGTTGCCTTCACCAAAGCAACTTGATTGGAGAAATAAATAAAGAGAGAGAGGTTATTATGATTTATTAATATGTTATAAGAATAATATATTAAAGTAGAAATCATATTTGTTTAATTAATATTGGTCAATAATTAATTAAGAATTAATTTTGTGATCAAGTGTAATTAATTAAACTAGAGGGGCTGATTTGTAATTATGTGATAGTTACAAAATAAGGTAAGGATTATCTTATATATGGTGAACGAATTTGAGGTGTAAATCCCTTAGAATTCGAGTATGATAAGGATTCAAGGATTATCTTATTGGTTGCTTGGTGGATAAGCAACTAGATAAGGATAATGACTGAAACCCTATCTCTACACCTATATAAACACCCCTAGGGTCATGAATTCGTGTATCCCTTCCCAAGAAGTCTTAGAGACGAATTCTAACCTCCCTCCTCTCTCTTTATACCTTCTCCACTTGCTTATGGTGTTTGTAAGCCATTAGAGGAGTGACACTTGTGACTCTCAACTTTCCAAGGTCAATTCAAGGAGGAATTAGATTGTTATTGCTATATAACAATCAAGGTATGTTCTTAAACCTAGTTACATGTGAATTCTGATTTCCATATGCTAGAATTAGGGTTTATAGTCTTGGATTCAAAGCATGTACAATAGAGAAACCTAGATCCGAGCTTTAGGGTTTGTATGAGCACATAGGATGTCTTATGACCAAAACCCATCACTAACATCCCCTTCAGTATCTTTCAACCGGTAACTGGGAACTAACCTCCCCTTTGGTGTCTTTCAATCGGTAACCGGGGACTATTTCACCCCCTAATACTACTAACACATATCAGGCACAATAGGCATGTGAAGTACAATAATCACATCAAGCGTAGTAAACATGTCACATATCAATCCTAGATAATTGTCATAAAGACAATCATCTATCCAACACTCTTACTTGTGGGCCGGCATTGTGGCCGTAGACCCACCCCTACTAGGAGGAAACTCACCTCGAAGTCGTGTAGTGTCTGAACTAATCTCGGTGTGGCAATCGACTCTCCCCATCTCCTCAATCCCTACACGACAACTCTTCTAAGTTATGAACTCATACCCGTAACCCTTACAAGGGTCACTCAGTCCAATCCAAAGTCAAAGTTTAACTCCATGGTCAAAGTCAACATCTGGTCGACTCGACTCGCCGAGTGAGCCCGTCAACTCGTCGAGTCCCCCTATCCACAAAATGTCATAATCCCGTCCCTACTCGTCGAGTCTAGCAAGAGCTCGACGAGTTCACCTTCAACAACACATCAGATAATCTTCAACCGACTCATCGAGTTCGTCCTTGAACTCGCCAAGTTCATCTGCATTCATAAGAAGATGTTCAGTCTATGACTCGCTGAGTTCCCTTTAAACTCGTCGAGTCCGTCTTCATGTGGCTGGGACATTGCCTTGAACACGTCGATTATGTTCATCCACTCGCCAAGTCCTATGATTTCCAGGTCCCTAGTGAACTTAAACAACCGGGGAAACCTTCGATCTTAACAACTGGTCCAAAACAGAAGGATTTGGTGGAAAATGCACCCCGACTCGCCGAGTCCCAAGAACGACTCGCCGGGTCCCTCTATATCCAAAACTGTACATTCGATTATAATGGCTCTTAACATGTCAAAACCATAGATCTGGCCTCCTAGGGTCCATTTTATACGTAAACCTTCAAATTTGAGGTACATGCATGGGGGTCTTTGGCTCAAAATCCACAAAAAGAAGTCTACAAGATGCATGGGTCTCCCATGGCCATAAAGTTGGCACCTTTATGTCATGGAAACCCTTAATGGTTCCAGATCTGAAGTCGTTATCCCAAAATCGTGGTTGCATCCAAGAATGGTTCCAAAATGGCTTCCAAAAACCCTAAATTACTCCAAGAGAGTATCTAATGAAAGGAGAAGCAAGTTTTGGACTTGTTACCTCCAATAAACAGGAAATGAAGCAAAATCTCTGGATCTCCTTGCTCCTTCTGAAATCCCAAGCTCCTTCTTCTTCCCTTCAACCTTCTATCTTGCACAAGATGGCACAAAGATCTCAAAATCACTCAAAACGGCTAGGGCTTTGTGGGGATGGTCTGGGGGGTGTTGGAGGCTGCAAAAGGGACCTCTTAAAGTGTTTAAATAGGGTGAAAACCTTAAATATTAGGGTTTTGTCCAGACAGCTCCTACTCGTCGAGTCGGTCGCCCGATTCGTCGAGTAGGTCACTTAAAATCTGCGCTAAAGGTCGACTCTACTCGACGAGTTGGGCCTTCAACTCGCCGAGTCCCAGGGTAAAATGTAATAATACTTAAAATTAAATACATACCAGGAACCGGGTATTACAATTAGGGTTGTTCACTGTTCGGATAAAACCGAATTATCCAATTGGACAATTTGGATTGGACTATTTTGTTCGGATATTCAGATTTTTGGATTGGTTTTCAACAAAACCGAATTATTATTTTGGATTGGTTTTGGTTTATAAAATAAGAACCGAATAGTCCAAAAAAACCGAATAAATATTTATTATTTATCTATTTATAATATATATCTATAGTTATTTATAAATTTTGTAATTTATTTTTTCAAATAGGTTCAAAACATTTCACCCGATAAAAAAAACATTAATATGCATTTTCTCTCAAAAGTTTTATATCTATAAAATATTTAACTATAATATATCTTCTTATTAGTTGTTTATAAATTTCAAATCACAACTAAATAATTTGTTTTTGCTTCTTGTGTAAAATTGGGTAATATTATAATTATATGTCGTGTTAAAATGTTTCGGTTTTTGAAAACCGAATTATAAAAATCGATCCAACCGAATTGTAATTGGTTCGGATCGGATCGGATTTGAATTTAGTTTGGACTATTCAGATTCATGTTTTGAAAATCGAAATCAATTTGGATTCACTTGATTGGATCGGATCAAATTGATCCATCCAAACGAACACCCCTAGTTACAATAATGTACTTCTGTTTATTATTAGTTTAATCAATATTAAGTATTATCAACAAACTACTTAACTTTTAAAGCTTAATAGTAATGTATTTTTGTTTATAATCAATTTTATTCATAATAACAACATAAAATTTAACTTTTAAACCATAATAGCAATGTACTTTTTTTAATTATCAATTTAATCCATAATAACCACATACTACTTCTCTTTTAAACCATACTAGCAATGTACTTTTATTTATTATCAATTTAATCAATATTAACAACAAACTACCTAACTTATAAACCATAATAGCGATGTACTTTTCTTTTAATCAATTTTATCTATAATAACAACATACTACCTAACTTTTAAACCATAATAGCAATGTATTTTTGTTTATTATCAATTTAATCCATAATTACAACATACGACTTAACTTTTAAACCATAATAGCAATGTATTTTTGTTTATTATCAATTTAATTAATATTAACAACAAGCTACCTAACTTTTAAACTATAAAAGCATTGTACTCTTGGTTTTAATCAATTTTATCCATAATAACAACATACTACTTAACTTTTAAACCATAACAACATACCTCTTGTTGTGTGTTGTCTGATTGGGTAGATTGTGGACTAGGTAGACTAGGAAGACGGTGTCCCAAAAACCACAAACTTAACATCTTATGCTCATATACTGTAGGTAGCACCCTTCTTTTTTCCTGCTTTTCTTCGAAGATGGATTTCAGCCGATACCTCTACATCATCCTTGTGGTTTACTGGATCTTCACTATATTTGTTTAGTAACCCCTGCAAATATGCATCCTATAATTTACCAAAACAACACCTCTGTCATATACAAAAATATTTGAGATAGTCAATATATAAAAATGATAAAGATAAGTTACTTTTGCTTCTTTGGCGGTCTATGAACAATATTCCATATTTTCACGATCATCGTGAAAGTATCTTTTCTTTAAATCAGCAGTACCATGTGTCTTGATGAATAGATCAAAAAATATAGAATCATTACCTAGCTCTGCTTTCTACATAAAATTAAGTACAAGGTATAATTTACGTAGTCAGTTTTAAAACAAAACAAGAATAATAAAATTTATAGTTATGATACTTACTAATTTACAATGGTGCTTGGCGTATCCTATGCTACCAGTAGTGTGCCTTGATGTCGCCCCATTATTAGAATCACGGGTGTTATAATTCGTGATTGCTTTTGCCACTTTCTTTGTGCTCCAATGTTGTTAAAACAAAAATATGTGTATGATAATATAATAGGAAATAAAAACTCAACAAAATAAACAATAATGTATTGTATCCCTTACGTCACACAAATGTGGCCACACAGTCTCCGATATACGGGATACGGTGATTATGCATCCCATGATAGTATTGACTTGGTTATGCATCACAGGATAATATTGACTAAAATCTTTGGGGATGGGTAACCAACATCTCGTATCATATTGCTAGATAGCTTCCCTAAATCCCTCATCATGTCTTTATATCTATCCCCGATGACATTTTTGAATGCCGTATATACGTCTTCATGCTCTTTTGGGTACCATCTATACTTGATATGTAAAGAATAAAAAGTAAATTTAAAAATACAAACTAAATACAAATGAGTATAAGATACAATAATAAATATTTAATATATTACCCTAAAACAAGCGAACATTCGTCTAAGAGTCGTATCTGAGATGTCACTAAATCGAGGTCACGCCTCATACATATTCTCCTAACAGAGAAATGATATTAATATGTAAGTATAGAATAAGTAATAGATATATTCATTCTATATAAGCTATGTATACGGAATATTGTTTGGATGTCACTAAATCAAGGTCCCCCAAATAGCTGTTCTAACTTTTGACATTGTGTTTTTTCAATATTTATGTTTACCTACGGATTTGCGACTACCAGAATAAAATATATTTACTTGTTGATCGGTAATCACCAACAAATTTGTAACTTGTTAGGACGTCCGATAGATCTGTTGGTATTTTCCGACGGAATGATTCTATTGGTATTTCACTTTTTTTTTAGTAGTTCTTTCTCTCCTAGATTGCTATACCAAAATTTTGTTGATTATTGATTTTATTGTTTGTTTGGTTGCTTTTGACATTGTTATCTTATTGTTTTGGCATTCTATTTGTTTCCTTTCGGTTGTTGGGACGATACCAACTATTTTAGGGATCAAGGGTTTGGGTAATGTGGTGATAACTTTTGTTATGGTTTGGACATTTTCCTTAAACCTAATCGAAAATTCCTGCAAAACATATGCTAAACAACTTAGGAAACAAAAAGGATTGCACATGTATCATTTCATGTCTCATATATATACATAAAAACTCTTTACAAGCATTAATTTGACTAGGATATAATCTCAAATCTCCAACAAACATACTACCAAAATTTCCTAAATCTCATACTAAATAATAAACTAACCAAAACTCCCAAGAACTGTTGTGAGTTGGTGATGACTAATGAGGGTTCTTGAGTTTTTAGAATTTCGAATACCATCAGTTGTTTTGCTGATCACGGCCTAGCAAAACTTCTTTGCCTTAGAAAAGGTGAAAGTTTCTTTGAAATTGTTGATTTACAGAGTGTGTGTAACTTGTAGTTATCTAAACCACCTCCATAGCTTTTGTTATTAGTTTTCATCTTCCTCATCCTGGTGTACGGATTCTTTAGTTTCTTTGGTAGGTCCTCTATGCTCACCACTTTTGCAAGAGATGTAAATGATTCTGATTTCCCGTGATAAAACTGTGATAACCCTCTTCTGGAAACAAAAAACAAACCCAGTTTAATATACAGATTCTTGATCAAAACTACAAAACAAAAACTCAAATTTCAAATAGTTTTGTTCAGAAACTTACTTGATAGGTAACTCGGACATAAGGCTCGATAAATCAAGTAGAGAAGATCCATTTGAGTTAACTGAAGATGAAGATGAAGCATCGTCTGTTGTATCTAATGAAGAACATGAAAAAATTGATGATGATCCATTTGAGATTGTTGAAGCTCCTTCAAAGGATTCGTGATCCGACTTTTCCATGAAACCCCAGGTATGTTCAGGATGATTATCTTGAAAGATTTTATTTTTGAAATCACCCATTTTTTCCATCAAAAGATAAGATGATAAACTGAATGAAGAAAAATGAAGAAAGTTTCAATTTTGATGAGTTTTCTTAACGAATGGCCAAGAATAAAGGGTTTGACGAATTGTGGTATATGGGTTATGGAAGCTTTCTGTGGGAACACCTTATATACAAGAAGGGTTTATGGTCAGCTTTAACACGTGGCAAGCATCTGTTGGGACTAGCGAATAGCTTTTAGTACCTTACCAATTCTACCCACTTGCCCGAATTCCATTACTAGATATGGATGTAGCTTTTTCAAAATAAATCAATAATATACAATTATCCTAGTACCCTTTTTAATAATTCAATGCGCTTTTTAATTGATCAGGACATCAAAAAACAACAAAGCATTTATCTAAATATTAAATAATTTTTAAATCATGAATTTTTCAGAAAACAGTAATACCATTTTCATTATATATATATATATATATATATATATATATATATATATATATATATATATATATATATATATATATATATATATATATATATATATATGTTTGTGAGAATATATAATATGTATGTAGAGTCCTCTCATTGATTTTGATGGTAAATATTAATTAAAATAACCAATAAATATAACTTTTTTTCATATAAAGTCAAATTCATAATATTACGATAAGTCGATAAATGTTATAAAAACGATAATATATATATATATATATATATATATATATATATATATATATATATATATATATATATATATATAAGAGTTATATAAATTATGATATTTTTTTGAAGCAAAATTGGTACCAATTCATACATAGTTTCCTTTATGACATTGGAGTTGATTAATCATTTAAATATCTTTGTTCAATTAAATATATACAAATACATGTATTATACATGTATTGTAAAAAAAAATAGGCCTCTTTCTGACATTCGCCATGGTCAGTCATCCAAGTCGCACTCTTTTAGAGAAGCTCATGCATGTACAAATGTGTGTGCGCATGTATACATTTATATGAATGTATAGTTGTATACATATATCTACAAAAATACATAAGTTAATACATATTTTCTTCTCATAGTTAAATAGCCCTTTGTTTGTACTTTGTATATATAAAGAAATGCTAAAGTTGCCTGATTACACTATTAAAGAATGCATATTCCGTATGTAATTAAATCTTTTGAATTATGATTTTAGGTTAAAAAATCAATGTTTCTCGTATATCATATCACAAGATAAAATTCAATAAATTGCTGAAAACGAATATTTAAAAAGAGAAAAGGGAAAAATTATTTAGTTGGAGATGAGAGAAGGATGGGTCGTTATCTTGAGTTCCAGGGGCGGGATTTGACCAACCAAAAAGCGTGTCGTTGATAACGGGGATGAGTGGATAAGCTCGAAATTCTTTATTTTCCTCAAATTTCATGCATATCCTTTTGCATCCCATTATTTATTATTATTATTATTATTATTATTATTATTATTATATTGAATAAAATTTCTTTAAGAATATCGGTGTAATCAAAAGACCTACTTCGCAGCAACCAACATTGATAAATTTTGAAAGTTAATTAGTGTTGGATAACAAATCGAAAAAAAATTTAGTTAAAACATATAAATCTTTTCATTTGGTGGATTTGGTCAATTTGTTTGACAACAAATTGTTTTGTCTACTTTTTCTTATACTAAGTACTATATTATTGTTCAAAAACTATATCACTAATTAATAATCTAATATTTTAAATAAGAAAATTATAAACTTCTACATATAGTAAAAAAAATCGAACATCTCCGACATGTTTAACCCGCTTAATAAGTTATTTTAGCTAAAACATTTTATATTGAATAATTATTAATTAAACTAATCAAAACTATTACTTCTTACTTTTATCTTCATCTTCATATATTATATATGTGGTACGTAGCTTATTATAAAGCATAACGTGGAATAGCACATATTTGCATATTCTTACCTACCTAACAGTATTCTTTGTCGGTGTAATCTCGATATTATTTTATTTAAGTTTTTTGGTTTAGAAGAGAATTACATGTTATAATATATATCAAAACAATAATGTTACTGGTATTATTTTCTTCAAATTGTAATATACATAATCATTTTATCTGAATTATTAAGGGTTAAAACAATCATAATTGTTAACGTACATTATTCTCCTATTCCTATACTTCAAAATATATTTTGTAATCATTTGTAATTAGTATCTTTTCTTTCATAAGAACACTTCTAATGATTAGTTACCCTCACAGTAAATTATAGTTTTTCATTTTCAATCAAATCTTTGAAAATTTGACAAGATCCATAAATATGATTTAAAAAAAATTACACTCGACATCTTTAGTCCATTTTAAAAGACAATTTTACCCTTACTTTTAGATTTTTGTTAGTAAATTATAGTTTTGGTCCCTATGGTTTGGTTAAATTTTCACTTTTAGTCAAATCTTTGAAAATTTGACAAGATGCATACATATGATTTAAAACAATTACACTACACATCCCTAGTGCATTTAAAAAAACAATTTTACCCTTACTTTTACATTTTTGTTTTCCTTATATATATATATATATATATATATATATATATATATATATATATATATATATATATATATATATATATATATATATATATATATATATATATATATATTTGAAATTTTATTTGAATATATTTTTTTTAATGTTTTTTATATTTTATTCATTTACATGTTTTTGACGTTTTTTTTTAATAATTTTTCTACTATCTTTTATGTTTTGTTCGAACATATTTTTAATGACTTTTTGATCTTTTGTTTATTTATATTTTGTAAAGTTGTTTATAAATACTTTTGCATAAAAAAAATATAAAAAAAAATTGTTAAATGTGAATATGATTAACACATATTAAGTATAAAATTATTCATTTTAATAGGTTTATTGTATAGGCTAACCTGAATTCTAAACAAGTGTCAATGGCTTCGCATTTAGTTTTTTTAGTTTTAGAATTTTTTTTTTAAATTTTGTTCTGAATGGCAAATGTTAATCAAAATACATATAACTCAAAAACATGTGTAAATATTTGCGAGTTCTTTTTTTATTTTTAGAAATTTTGTTCGTTTTCGAGTTATATTGTTTCCAATTAATCATTATATAACTTGAAACCCGTTTACGAATTTTGGTTAACCTATATATATATATATATATATATATATATATATATATATATATATATATATATATATATATATATATATATTCACATTTAACAAACTTTTTACATTTTTTACCAAAAAATATAAACAAACAAAACGTCAAAAAAAAATTAAAATATATTCAAACAACACGTCAAAAACCTAGAAAAAATTATTCAACAGACAAAATTGCAAAAACGGTCCCTTTGATTGGCAAATTTATATACTTTTGGTCTAAAACGAAATGTTGGTGCACCATTGGTCCAATTTTGAATACCTTGTGCGATTTTGGACCCTATGATTGACATTTTTGTATGGTTTTTGTTCATATCCAACTTAAAAAGACGGATATGCCCTTATATTTCTTTTATTAATTTCCTTTTTAATTTCTATATTATTAAAAGAAAAAGAAATAACACCTACCCCACCCCTCTTACTCACATTTACCCCGACTCACTTATATTCTCTCTCTCTCTCTCTCTCTCTCTCTCTCTCTCTCTCTCTATATATATATATATATATATATATATATATATATATATATATATATATCACACACGCGCAGTAGCACCATCACCGGTCACCCTACTACCTATCGGCATTCATCGTTGTCACCTCCCTTCATCGCCACCGAGTCCGACACTGTCACCCATTACCATACATATCCTCACCGGCGACCATTATATCACCAGAACCGACGGAAAACCATATCCATGTTGTTAGAAGACCACCAACACCACCAGCAGGAGCTGTCATGGAAAGCCCCAAAAAATCCCACTTTTTTTCTCTTTACTCTATCTCCGATCACCATCTATACTAGAGGAGGTGTTGGCTCAACAACTAGAGATCCGATCTAATCATCGCCACACATTACCTCTGTCAAACCGATCTACAAGACCACTGCCACAAACCTCCTTCATCACTTCTCCCTCGCCCTTTCTCCTAGTTCTGCTCGGATTCTCTCAGATCCGTCTATAACCCCACCGGTGTCGTTTGTAGGGGATCGAGGAGGTGTTTCTCTAGGGTGGTGCATGAGGCTGAAACGGATGGCGATAGAGGATGTGGATGTGATGAATGTGGTTGTTTTAGGTGAGACAGGGGAGAGAGGACGGTGGATCTAAAGTCATTATCGGAGTTTTTTGTCCTCTTTTACAAATGTTCTTCCACCACCGAAGGCTCCATGTCCGATAGGTGATCCGATTTGGGTTTAATGTCTCTCGTCGTCTCTGTTGACCCGGTTCATTTAGCATGTCACCCACCTGTCAACGATTTTTGGTAGGTGATTCAATTTGGGTTTGAGCACCCCCTTGCTTCGATCTGAGCACGTCTTTCCGACGGGGGAGATGCGTGGAGAAAATAGGAGTTTTCTGGCAAGCGGATATATATATATATATATATATATATATATATATATATATATATATATTATTTGTTTTTTATTTGTTATAAAAACAAATTATATATATATATATAATAAATAAAATAAAATGCAAGCGAACAAATAAAAAACAAATTATATATATATATATATATATATATATATATATATTATTTGTTTTTTATTTGTTCGCTTGCATTTTATTTTATTTATTTATATTTTTTATTAGTTAGGTTTTATTTGACATTTTTTCGAATAGATTGCTTAATATATATATATATATATATATATATATATATATATATATATAAAAGAAAAATAAAAATATAAAAGTATGGGTAAAATGGTCTTTTTAAACGGACTAAGGATGTACAGTGCAATTTCTTTAAACCACGGAAATGCATCTTGTAAAAAAATTTCAAATGTTGGACTAAAATTATGTATCTGACCAAACCACAGGGACCAAAACTATAATTTACTCTTAACCTCATGATAACCTATTTTTTTGTCTATCAACTTTGTAGTGTTTTTTAAATTTATTAAAAAAAATTATAAAAAATATTTCCAAAGATTAAGCTTTTTAATTTCATTTGTAGCAACTCTAAGATATGAGGCATAGCCTCATGTTAACAGCGAATGATTAGTCAATGCGCGAAAGTTGGCTCGGAAACTCTCGTTAAGGAAGTTTCTTTTCTAAAAAAAACTAATTTACCATTTATCTATCTTGATTCTTTTACCTGTACCGTCCTAAAAATTACAAGAAAAGTTTTTCATTTTAAATAGTTTAACCAATAAAACGTAAAATCATTATGTGGAATTCATTTGTTTGAAAATCATAAGATTCATAGAGTTAAATTGCCAAAACAACAGAATCTAATATCGTCGATGCGTGTATATAGTCCCGTTGAGCTTTTCTCACGAACAACTTGCAAAATATTTAATCCCTAACTATAATCAAAAAGCTTAGTAAGTTTCCCGATATACCATATACTCCATTATATATACAATGCATACAAACAAGTCATCGGCTTTAGCTTTGATCTGTCAACTCTATTATCCACAAGCATACAACATACATACAATCATATGTATCATCTACTAGCACTTTGCCACTTTCTCTCAGCCACTACTACTATCGACTCTCAGTCGCCCTGCCATCATCAGCATCTCGTCGGAACCATATACATATTAAGGTCAAAGCTAATACTGACTACCGCCTCATGAATATGTAGAGTGAAAGGATTTGTGTTTGAATCAATCGATGTAAAGAAAGCAAGAAAGAACGCATAGATGTAAATAAGATCGATTTTCAGCTTAATTAGTTGTCTGGAACCATACGAAGAGTATGAGAGTACAATAATGTATATGCGAAAGTTCCTTACTCTAAGTCTATGTAATTACCCTATTTATAGGGTACTCACGGACCAAAAATTACAAGGTCTAAACATTACAGGCGAAACTCTAACATGCCTTGTAAATAGATAAAGATAACGAAAGTCCTTCAACTTTCGCTATTTACTGACGCTAACATAAAGACACTACATTCGACTCTTAGAACTACTTTCGACTCTACATTCTCTCCCTTTGTGGGAACAGTCGAATCTTCAAGCCAGTGTCTTCATTGTCTGTAACAATTCCTTTTTGATCTCCATATACTAAAGAAAGATTTTTCAAACCTCCGCCTTATCTTCATTATCGTTCTTCATGCAGTTATTGATGCGAAGTAAAATGTTCGAAAAATGAGAGTTCGTGTATCTCTCAATATCATCCGTTAAAGAGAAACTTTGTTAAATTTCCTCTTTTATTCTTTACCAAAAGGTTTATGTATTATGTAACACTTGGATTTGGGGTATGTTCCTTTTAGCTCTTTTATATTGAATTATTACATTTTGGTCCCTGGAGTAGTACGTAGGGCGTACCACATGGTACACTTATCATACTAGTTGAGAAGACAGTACGCGGGGCGTACCACATGGTACGCTTAGCGTACTAAGGTGGAGTTGGATCGCGAATGCAAGGCCTCGTGCGTTGGGCATATGAAGGTTATGCTTAGCGTACTCGAAGGTTAATGAAACCCTAATTTAAGGGTGTTGCATCCTATATAAAAACCTTAAGTCCCTAGGGTTGGCCTGTTTTCCAGCCTCCATTGTCGTAAAACCCTAAAATCAACCTTTAGCCTCCATTGTTTTGTTTTTGAGCTCTTGAGAAGATGTCAGTGTTTGTTTTCCTCAATTTGAAGATATTGAAGAAGGTTGAAGGTTCATAGCTTGGTAGGAAACTTATAGATCCACAATCATCACTCATTTATAATTTTGGTCCCTTTTGGGTTGGTTGATGAGTTAAGACGTTTGTGGGGCTTGTCCTTTTAGATCTGATCATGTTATGAGGTTCTTAAGCATAAATGTGCAAGCATTATGGGGTTTATGGTCTCATGCATGCATTGAGTCACCTATTAAGTCCTTCTTAGCTGTACGAGCTTCATTAAGCCATGCATGCACATAGAGTTAGCAAATTTACATGATAAATCAACTCAAGGAAGTCAAATCTAGGTTTTAGAGTAAAGTCTTAATGGATTAAGAGCTAGAAATGAGATTTGGTTAAATGGGTGAGTACGTTGGGCGTACAAGCACGTATGTGTTGTGTACAATCCCTAAAGTGTGTATGCTTAGTGTACAAGCTGAGTATGCCCCATGTACTCAGCTAGTTGGGCTTAGCAAATTGGATCTTCAGTTTGGGCCATTATTTTGGGATTAGGTGCTTATGGCCTTGTTGGGCCATCAAGTGTTGGGCTAATGCTTATTTTGGGTTCTTGGAAAAGGCCCATGAAAGGTGTTGGGCCCAATTTGGAAAATTAGGCCATGATTTGGGCCTTGGGTGGCTAATTAGGATTTGGGCCTCTTGGATTGTAAGTTTTGGCCTTAATCTTGGACCAAACTAGGTAAGGGGTAAAATAGTATTTTTACCCTATTTATGGACTGCTGGTTATGGATTTGAAACCCAATATTTATGGGATTTTATTTGGTATTGATAGCGCAGGGATTTGTCGGACCAGCAGCCAGATATCTTTCAGTGTGATTCAGCAGTTTGAGGTGAGTTTCCTCATTATGTTTAGTGGGTCCAAGGCACCAATATGGGCCCATGATTATGTTATGTTAGTATGCTAGTTGTCTGCATGACTCTTGCATGTGTTATGTACTTGTATGCTTATCAGGTGGGACCTAATGACCATTTTGTATGTTATGTATCTTTGTGATTCTTGCATGTGTATGTGTATATTTGATATATGTTATATGTATGCTGGGTGGGGCCCGATCTATATATCGAGGGGGCCTAATGTCGGGCGGGGCCCATTATGTGTTTATTAGGTATGGTATGTGGTATCTTGGGAACTCACTAAGATTTATGCTTACGGTTTCATTTTATGTTTCAGGTACTTCCAGTTCCAAAAGGAAGGGCTCAAGATGATTGCATGGCACACACACCACCTCGTTCCGCATTTTCTTGATTTACTCTGATATGATATGTTGATCGATACATTTGGTTATCTGGATTTTTATGTTGATGTATTTGGATATCGGTTTTATTAAATTAAAAATGAAATTTTCGAGTCTTATTTTTGGGACGTTACAAGTTAGTATCAGATTCTTAGTTTGAGGGATTCGTATATACTCTCGGGTGTGTCTGAACCCAAACTGATGTTTGGGTAAAGTTTTTCAAAAAGAAATGCAGTTTTAAGAAAATAGTTTTTCTAAGACAAGAAAGGGTGTGGTGCATGCAATCAACTGAGCTCCAATAAGTTTTCCCAAAATACCCATACATGTTATCTGATATGATTTGATCTGTAAATTTGTGAATCACATGCTAGTTAGGGCGAAGGATCTGCTTAGGTTTTGCATGATAAAATGCTGGGAGAGATGACTTTGTATGGCTATTATATGAGCTTGTGGACTTGCATGCTAGTACTGATCAGTCATTGATAGGATGGCCTGATTAGGTGAAGCTTGGTTCTGGTTACTTGATGCTCAAATGTTGCTTGCATTGTGCGTTTAGGAGTTCTTATTAGCTTCAACTAACTAGTAAGTGAATATGTTAAGTTACATATTATGGGAACTAAATAGTTATAGAAGGTTATGTTTTAACTCTATTGTGCAGCTCTTGTCTGAGTCCAACCATTGTAGTGTGAGACCTTTCATTCAAAGAATTATCTGGTTTTATTAGAGGAAGTTAGCGGGTGTTCCTTATGCAGCTGATATCAGAGAGTGGTGTTGGGTTTTCCCTAGGAAAACCTAGGATGAGATCTAGTGTTGGGAGCCTTATTTTGTTGAAGGTTATTCGTATGGGTATAGGGTGACTTAGCGGATTCAAGGCAATCCTTAAGGAAAGTAGCGATAGATGTGGAAGGTAGAATGGGCCCATACTATTGGAAGCAGAGGATTCGTACTCGAGTCAAGGAGGGTTGCGATAAAACCAGGAAGTTTGTATAGACTGTGATCCCTCAATGTATTCTGATGCCTATTTTGATGGTTTATATGATCTATTTTCAGTATGGTGACATTGCGAGGCAGGCCTGTTGGCAGTTCTGGTGCTGGAGAGGGCTCAGGCTCAGGTTTTGGAGTCGGTCAGATAGATGATCGAACTAGGGAGTTCATCTCATTTGAGATTACATGTTGTATTCTTGAGCAGACTCCTATGATCTTTGATACAGTCAAGGAGGGCATTCTAGAGATTTTGGATGAGCGGCTGAGCGCCTTTCGTTCTGAGATGGTGGCCTTGGTTAGGGCGCGCTCTTTGACCTTCAGGGAGTTCCGGGCATGTGGAGCTCTGGATTTTCATGGGTTGAAGGACCCAATAACTAGCATGAGGTGGCTAGCGGATGTTGCTAATGCCTTCCGCACTAGTAGTTGCCCCCGAGGGGCAAAGGTCGGTCTTGCCTCCTATCTTCTGAAGGACAGGGCACAAGATTGGTGGGAGGAGGTCGAGGCACAGTGGGCGATGAAGTTGTTGATTCGATGACCTTGGATGATTTTGTGACCAGGTTCAGGTTTGAGTTTGCACCAGTGATTGAGGTGCAGTGGTTGGCACGAGAGTTTTAGGATATCCGTCAGACTACTGAGACTTTGGATGAGATCACCACCATGTTCCAGGAGAGGGCACTTTTGGTTCCGCAGTATGTGGCAGATGAGGAGATAAGCTCCGTATAATGAGATTTTGATGAGTGATATTCGACAATTCGTGAGCCGATCCAGCTGTAAGATGCTATATGATATGATAGCGACAGCTATGGAGAGGGAGATTCTCCTGGAGATGGAGAAGAAGAGGAAGCCAGACTTTGTGTCGAATGATGAGGGTTCGGGCAAGAGGTTCAATGTATCTTATTCTAGATTAAGAGGCCATCATGGTCGTAGCCACAGTGGCAAGTGCGACAAGATGCACGAGGGAGTGTGCAGGGTCGGTGGTTCTAGCTACTTCAAGTGTGGCTGGACTAGTCATATTAGCAGAGATTTCACGGCTACCACCACCACCACCACCCCGGTATTTGATTTGATTTGATTTCATTGCAATCAGAGAGGTCATAAAAAGGCCCATTGTCCGAATTTGGCTGCAGCAAGACCAATGTCAGCACCCGCTCCTGCTACTCTTTGGATTACTTATGGCCGCCAGTGCCGGGAAGATGTGCATGTGGTGAAGAGCAGGGTTTCCAGCTGACAGCCGAGGAGGCTCGTGCGGCACCAGATGTGGTGACCGGTATGTATCTTTTCCTTATCTCTTTATTTATATTGAATTGTTGCTTATATTTATGTGTTTTATTTTAGGATTGTTCCTTGTGAATGGTATTTCTGCTTTGGTATTGTTTGATTTGGGGGCTACTTGATCCTTTGTATCGCTTGTGCTTAACAAGAGGTATGCTAGAGCTCCGGGGGAGCTGGATTGTCTATTGGATGTCGAGATTACAGATGATAGATATGTTCTGGTTGCGAGGGTTCATTGGGGTTGTACCCTTCAGTTATTCAGCGAAGAGTATCTAGTTGGTTTAGTTGGCATTCCTTTGCGTGGGAACAAGGCTATTGTGGGTATGGATTGATTGAACCTTAATGGGGAAGTGATTGATTGTGAGCAGCAGTTAGTTCGGGTTCGGACGCAAAGTAGGGGAGAGTTAGTGGTGCATGGGGAAAGATCTCAACGTGGGCCGCTTTTGTGTTCAGCAGCGAGGGACATTCGTTATCTTCAGCAGGGTTATTCCGGTTATGTCGCCTATGTTATGGATACCCGGGATAAGGGTAAGGTGACTGTGGATGATGTGTCAATTGTGCGTGATTACCCGGATGTGCTCCTGGAGGATTTTCCTAGGGTGCCTCCGAGGAGGCAGGTCGAGTTCACGACTGATCTGGTTCATGGTGCGGCTCCGATAGCCAAAGCACCGTATCGGTCGGCTCCTCCTGAGATGTAGGAGTTGTCTACATAGTTGGAGGAGCTGTTACATAAGGGGTTCATTCGACCGAGCAGTTTACCTTGGGGAGCGCCAATCTTGTTTGTGAAGAAGAAGGATGGGTCTCATCGTATGTGCATTGACTACTAGTAGCTAAATAAGGTAACGATGAAGAACCGTTATCCACTCCCGAGGATTGATGATCTTTTTGACCAGCTTCAGGATACATCTTGGTTCTCCAAGATTGATTTGCGATCGGGTTATCATCACATGCGGGTTAGGAATAAGGATGTGCAGAAGACAGCTTTCTGGACTCGTTATGGTCATTACGAGTTCGTAATGATACCTTTCGGGCTCACCAATGCTCCAGCCGCATTCATGGATCTCATGAACCGTGTGTACAGACCGATGCTGGATCTGTCTATGATTGTATTCATCGATGATATCTTGGTTTATTCCAAGACTCAGGAGCAACATGAGGAGCACTTGAGGGAAGTGTGGAGAATTTGAGGAGGGAGAGACCTTTCGCAAAGTTCTCCAAGTGTGAGTTCTAGTTACGCGAGGTGCAGTTTATGGGGCACCTTGTCAACCAGAATGGTATTCTGGTCGATCCGGCGAAGGTTGAGGCTGTAATGCAGTGGGAGGTTCCAAGGTCCCCATTGTGATTTGGAGTTTTCTAGGTTTGGCGGGTTATTATCAGAGATTAATCTAAGATTTCTCCAAGATAGTTGTTCCATTGACCCGGTTGACAAAGAAGACAGTTACATTTCGTTGGGGGCTGAGCAGTAGGCAACTTTTGAGTCCTTGAGACAGCGGTTGTCCGAGGCACCGATTTTGAACCTGTCAGAGGGTGTTGAGGATTTTGTGGTATATTGTGATGTGTCGATCACAGGATTGGGGAAGTGTTGTTGCAGAGGGGTCACGTTATTGCTTATGCTTTGAGGCAGCTGGAGCCTCATAAGGCGAATTATCCGACGCATGATTTGGAGTTGGGGTTCGTGGTTTTTGCCCTCAAGATTTAGAGGCATTAACTCTATGGGGTCCGTTGTACTATTTACACAGATCAAAAGTGAAAGGTTTGGGGCACTACATCATTCCTATGGTGTACATGCAAACACTAATGCTTTGGAACTAGTTTGTCTAATAAACATGCAATTGAATCATCCAAATCCATAAAGCCTAGATCTATCATGCTATGAACTGAATTAAGGGTTTAGAAGTTACCTTTGATTGTTATGTAGTAATAACAATCTATTCCTCCTTGTAATTGGCTTCAGAAAGCTTAGTGCCTTAAGTGTTGCACCTCTAATGGAATCACAAACACCAAGAGTAATAAGGATGAAGAGGGAGAAGAAGAGAGGCACCCAAAAATGTCTAGAAACCCTAAGGAAACTCTTAGCCACGTTTTTGGGGCTTAGGGGGTCCTTATATATAGTTAGGCTATTAGGTTTTACAACTGGGAAACCCTAATCTGACTGCTTAAGCCCTAAGCAGCCCATGGACTCCCTCTTTAGAAGCCTTGGACGAATTCTTATAGGCTTCCCCATACAATTCGTCCACTCCAAATTCTATGGAGTCCATTAGCCCATTTATATAATTATCTTATAATTACACAATCAGTCCCCTATATTTAATTAATCTCTTTTAGCCACAAAATTAATTATTAATTAATTCTTGACTAATATTAATTAAACAATATGATTTCTCCTTTAATATATTATTCTTATAATATATTAATAAATCATAATTAATCCTCTCTCTCCATAATTCATCCTACAAGTTGCTATAGTGAAGGCAACCCAAAAGGACCATGCTCATAATCGGGTCAAGTACATACCAAAATAGTTATGGACTTAGACATTAATCCAACAAAAAGAGCATGAGGTATTTGATGGATCAGTTGAACCTGAATTTGAGAAAGCATTGGTGGTTATATGTGGTGAAAGATTATGCTTGTGAGATCCTTTATCACCCGGGGAAGGCCAATGTGGTGGTCGATGCTCTCATCAGCAAGGAAGTCGCGGCTCCGATCAGAGACATATGTTTGAGGATGACTGTGATTACTCCGTTGTTGGAGTGGATTCGTGAGGCCCAGGTGGAAGCTATAAAGGAAGAGCACCGCAAGAGTGACCGTATCGTGGGTCAGGTGGCTTCCTTTGATTATGATAATTATGGATTGTTGACTCTGCATCGGCGGGTTTTGGTTCGGTATTGAGGCGGTGCGTGTCAGGTTCTGATGGAGGAGGCGCATAAGCCTAGGTTCTCCATTCATCCCGGGGCGACGAAGATGTATAGGGATCTTCGTTCTGATTATTGGTGGCCCTGCATGAAGCGGGATGTGGTCTAGTATATGGAGTGGTGCTTGACTTGCTGGAAAGTCAAGGTAGAGCATCGGCGACCTCACGGCAAGATGCAGCCGTTGGAGATTCCCGTATGGAAATGGGGAGATATTACCATAGATTTTATCACAAAAATACCCTCGACTGCGTGCATAGTGGATTCGATTTGATTCATCGTGGATTTTTTGACCAAGAGTGCACATTTCATCCCGATTCAGGAGAATATTTCTACAGAGAAGTTGGTTGAGATTTATATTAGGGAGGTTGTAGCACGTCATGGGGTACCGATATCAGTGGTTTCTGATACGTGTGAAATAGTATTAGTTTTAAACCTACTAATTTAAACACAAAATAAACACATGAAAGGAAGTGTACCTATCGATTAGCAATATAGTTTAAGCAAGTAGGGTATTGAACACATGGAATGGTAATAATTAAAATAAATACTACAATTACCTAAATAAAAACAAGTAATAAAAAGGGGGGTTTTCTCTAGTTTTGCAAGACTAGAAACTAAAGCATTCAAATAACACTCAATCAAAAGACAATTAATCAACCAAAGAGAAAAAAATGACAACTAGATTCAATGATAAAAGAGACTTCTGTTCAGATTCGATTCGCTTATTCATATGGTTTATTTCATGGCAAGTGCAATGGATCAATATATCAATGGTTACCGATTTCTAATGTGATTAGGTTCATGTTCACTATTACTAATCCTTTAGCAAACAAGTTAATTCAAACAGTGATCAAGTGATTAAAACTAACAAGTTTTCTTGTATTCAGTTCGAATCAAGTAAGACTTGTAATGTTAGTTAACTAAATTTTTCAATTCAATCAACTCATATGTGGTTGTTTGTCAAATATGCTCGCACGTTAATTTACTTATTTTCTAATTAACCCTAGGTTCATGTTCACTAATACTAGGCATACAATCTTTTTTTTCACAAAACTATACAATCTTTTTTTCACAAAACTATATGATTCAAGCAATTAAGAAGATGTTCATACAACTCAATAAACTTGATTATTAACATAAAACAATTATCATTAACACATAAGGATCTTTAACAAGCATAACAAGATAAATAACCAAATCAAATTAATTCAGGCCACTCAATCAAACCATATTCATAAGATCATCTAGTCTAAACAGAAGTATGAAGCTTTTAGCTCATAACTACAGCAAATAACAACCTAAAATCAAAATCTAATGTTTCAAACATGGTTCACACAAAAGATTAATATAAGAGTAATGTTTGTTTTCCTTTGATCTCTTCGAAATTGACTTCTAGGTTGAATTATCGAAAACTAAAGCTCCAAGAACCCTTCTGATATTCAAAAGTCTCCAGAATGTGTTAAGGTTTCGGGAATAAACGATAAATATATAAATTTCCAAAATTCAGCACCAATTCGTCGAGTTTTTAAGATAAACTCGACGATTTTTTCACTTAATACACGTGTACGACAAGGTGTTGTTGAATTAGGAACCTTCTGACCAACTCGTCGAGTTGATGGCCAACTCGTTGAGTTTTTCTTCTTTTAAGCCTTATTTCTTCAAACTTCAATTTCCAAGCTCCCAATTGCTAGTTCCTCTTCCTTTTTTGCCCGAGCATGTCTTCATTGTTGAAATTGAAATATTAAGCTAATTAAGCACCTTCTGTCCATAATATGGGATAAAATCAACATAAAATATTAATATAATGCATGATTTTTATGACTAATTAAGCACATATCAGTTTTCGATAGAGATGTTCGGTTTGTAGCCACGTTCTGGAAGAGGTTTCACGACGAGTTGGGCACTTGTCTCCACCTCAGCACAACATTCCATCCATAGACCAATGGTCAGAGTGAGCGGACTATTTAGACCTTTAAGGATATACGGTAGTAATGTGTTTTGGATTTCGGTAGGAGTTGGGATACGTATCTTCCGTTAGTGGAATTTTCGTACAACAGTTAACACGCCAACATTGATCGACCTCCTTCCAAGATGCTCTACAGGAGGAACTGTAGGACCCCGATTTGTTAGGGCGAGGTCGGTTAGCGGGTTATAAGGAGTACCAAAGTGGTACTCAATACCACTGAGCTGATTCAACAGGTTCAGAGTAGGCTCCAGACAACTCAGAGTCGGAAGCAGAGTTATGCAGACAGGCGCCGGTTAGATTTAGATTTCCAGGTGGGAGATATGGTTCTCCAGAAGGCGTCACCTTGGAAATGTGTCATCCGGTTTAGGAAGCAGGGAAAGTTGGGCCTAGTTATATTAGTCATTTCAGGGTTTTGAATCGGGTGGTCTGGGTTACTTATCGCTTGGATCTTCCAAATAAGCTCAGTCAAATTCAAAGCATGTTCCATATCTCTCAGCTATGGAAGTGCTTAGTGGATGATTCCGTAGTGATACCATCGAAGGATATTCAGGTGGATGACCGTCTGAATTATATTGCAAGACCGGTAGCGATTCTGGATCGGAAGATAAAAACCTTGAGGAACAAGGTTGTCCAGTTAGTGGAGGTGCAATGGCATCACCGCAAGGGTTAAGAGTGTATTTAGGAGCCCGAAGATGAGATGAGGAAGCACTATCCACAGTTATTCGGGGCAGCGGACTTCGAGGACGAAGTTTGATTTAAGTGGAGGAGAATTGTAACACTTGGATTTAGGGTATGTTCCTTTTAGTTCTTTTATATTGAATTATTGCATTTTGGTCCCTAGAGTAGTACGAGGGGCGTACCACATGGTACGCGTAGCGTACTAGTTGAGAATCTAGTACGCGGGGCGTACCGCATGGTACGCTTAGCGTACTTAGGTGGAGCTGGATCACGGATGCAATGCCTCTTATGATGGGCGTATGAGGGTTACGCTTAGCATACTTGGAGGTTAATGTAACCCTAATTTAAGGGTGTTGCACCCTATATAAAGACCTTAAGTCCCTAAGGCTGGCCTTTATTGCCCTAAAACCCTAAAATCGACCTTTAGCATCCATTGTTGTCTTTTTGAGCTCTTGAGAAGATGTTGGTGCTTGTTTTACCCATTTTGAAGAGATTGAAGAATGTTGAAGGTTCATAGCTTAGTGGGAAACTTAGAGATCCATAATCATCACTCATTTTGCAAGTCTTTTGAGGTATCAAGTTCATACCTTGGCTTTTGAATGCTTAGATCTCTTTATGTCTTGATTTTTATAATTTTGGTCTCTTTTGGGTTGGTTGATGAGTTAAGACGTTTATAGGGCTTCTCCTTTTAAATCTGAGCATGTTATGAGGTTCTTAAGCATAAACGTGCAAGCATAATGGGGTTTATGGTCACATGCATGCATTAATTCACCAATTAAGTCATTCTTGGCTTTAAGAGCTTCATTAAGCCATGCATGCATGTAAAGTTAGAAACTTTACGTGATAAATCAGCTCAAGGAAGTCAGATCTAGGTTTTGGAGTAAACTCTTTATGGATTAAGAGCTGGAAATAAGATTTGATTGAATGGTGAGTACGTTGCGCGTACAAGCTCGTACGAGCTGCGTACAAGCCCTAAAGCATGTACGCTTAGCATACAAGCTGACTGCACCCCACATACTGAAGCAGTTGGGCTTCGAAAATGGATCTTCGGTTTGGGCCATTATTTTGGGATTAGGTGTTTAAGGCCTTATTGGGCCATCAAGTGTTGGGCAGATGCTTATTTTGGGTTCTTAGAAAAGGCCCATGAAAGGGGTTGTGACATCCCTATTTTTCATGGCCAGAAAAGACCGATTTTGTTTATGCTTTATAAAAATCAGAGTACCACTTTTAATAAAAATGTTGCGGAATTTGTTCCCAGTAAAACATGATAAATACGCTATAAAAGCATTTCCGAACGAGAGTATTTTTATCCATTTTAAAACATTTGGGATGTCATCGTCAATACAGAAACATAAGCATAAACAGAACTTACATTCAGTATCACTAGTGATTTATATCTCCTTAATCTCTCAGTGTAATGTGACTTCATATTGACACATGTGATATAAATAAACTGAATGGGTCAGGTTGGGAAACGTGGTGAGTACATAGGGTTTTCAACCCACAATAATATAATTATTATGTTAAAACAATCAGGCAATCAACCCAATTACCCATCCCCATTATCTTCTTTATTCTTAAGGATCTACCCTAAGAATCAGCTATTCCTCGTTCATTCATTCCTAAGGATCATCCTAAGGAATCGGCACGAAATCCATCGTTGCCAGGGTTTACTCAACGGGCACTAAATCCATAGCTGCCAGGGTTTTCTCAACAGGCACTAAATCCATAGCTGTCAGGGCTATTTCGTTTATCGACAGTATCCACTCGCAATACATGTCAATGGGTTTTTAGAGTACACCGGTGAACACATCGTTCACAACACCTACAGGTTGCGAGCCTGCTAGTGTTCCACTGGACTGTCTAGAATAGTCCGTGGTTGTCATCCATACTCTGATGAATGACGGGGCCATCATTTGGGAAAAAAGGCTTCTCACATCGTCCACCTCTCACCCTCACCTCACGGTCTATTTCACCTCTCAACTCATCATCCAACTCATACTCCATCTATTACATTTACCCATGTTTTACCCCAACATTATCGTAGATATAAAATACATATACTTTTTAAATCATCTAAAACATGTATAAAAACGTTCATCCAGCATAGATAGCAAGTACTTAGATAATATGCACACATAGCACGTAATTTATATAAAATACTTCATATCTATGTGTAAGATGAAAGTAACTATGCACTCACCTGATAAGATGGTGACTCTGAATTCAGACAGCGCTTCGTTACTCTTAAAACAATTTCCTTCGATAAAACCTAGTATCAATACCACTAGAGTTTAGTCTAACGATAACCGCAACAAATTAATAGTCTGACTATTATTATTATTATATAAGCGTTAAATAACACTCAATATAACTCATAATAATAGCCCAAATAATTATTTTAGGTACCTAATAACATTACTATAATTATTTGAAAGCTATATTAAAAATTGCGTAAACGTAGCTCACTTACAGCGGATTTTAAAGAAAACCGGGCTTTGCTCGGAGCAGCGTTTCCGAAACCGAAAGACCCTTTTTCTCGAGACTCCAGGAGCCTCGGGGCTTCCCTCAGGTGCTAGGGGGTTTACCTAGGGTTTAGGGGGGGTTAAGGGGAGCTAGAGAGAGAAAGTAGTGACAGAAAGAGTGGAGAAAAGTGTGAGAAATCCGGGCAACTTCGCATGCCTTTTATAGGCGCCTAATCCTCGGACATACGCTGCGCGTCGGACAGGACTACGTTGGGCGTAGTTCAGATAAGCCTCCAGCTCGCATCCAGTTGGCTTACACCTTGGAATGGATAAGAACCGAAGCTACACGGGGCGTATGCGAGGGCAACGTGGCGTGATCCAAAGCGACTCCTGAACCAACATCGGATGGCCCAGATGCTGCCACGTCATCAGGTTCTTATTAGACTTCGCAATTTCGACTACAAACTTTAAAAATTCGTATCTTTCGAATACGACCTCTGTTTTTGACGTTCTTTATATCCACGCGAAGGTGGGAACGTACTCAACAACTTTCGTTTAGACTTTGTCGGCTAATTTTGACTTTACTTTAAAAGTTACATTATTAACAGGGCAGGACAGGATTGGTCCATTAAATTCTCATAACTTCTTCATCCGACGTTCGTTTTCACCCATCTTTTTCTCGTTACGCTACTCTTAACGAGACCTTCGATTCTCGTTTAGGTTGTGTCGGCTAAAAACCGCTCGATCTAATATTCGAATTTCGAGATGTACCACTAAGCCGAAACTTTGAAAAATCATAACTTCTTCATACGAAGTCAGATTTGGGCGTTCTTTTTATGGACACTCTCATTTTAACGTATTCTACGACTTTCGTTTAGATTGCTAAGGCTAAAAGTCGCTCCATCATAAATTTACTATTTAGGCTTCCCGGTGTCGTGTCGGTTTTGCCGTAAAACTTCGACGGGCCATAACTTCTACTTTATAACTCGGATTTCGGTGGTATTTATATGTATGGAAACCTTGTAACATATACTAAAACCTGGTTAAGATTATTTATTCAAAATAATCTTTTGTCGAAAAGTCGTTTTCGACCCCTATTCTCTCTAAATTGACTAGCCCGGATCTACGGGCGTTACAATTATCTCCCCTTAGGATGATTACGTCCCAGAATCATCAACGAAACAGGACTCACATGATGACTCCATACTTTATCTCTTCATCCTAAGTAATAACCGTAACTTTGATGTTTCTTCGAGCGAGTATCTAACTCTAAGACTTCGTGACTGCAGGCAGTGCTCGATCTTGCACTTGCTCCCTATCTCACGTTAGACTCCAAATTATGACCTTCAAGTCACAATCTCGATCCTCACTGGATACGAACTTAAGATAAGTTCTTTTATTACTATCATGGACCGATGTGTCATATTCTAATGACCTCTCATCGTATGTTGCAACGCTCAGACTCAGGTCTCTTAGTGTCAAATTCCAGAACAGACTATACTTTCCTTCATGTTCTAATCTTATCTTAAAAGGTAGCATTTCTAGCTACAAGCAACCGCCGTGATACCTCTACTGATCGCTTTGATTAATTCTTCCGGCTTAAGTCAGGTGCTACATCGAACCTGATTCTCTAAACTACATAACATACTCATCGTAGTCGGACTCAATTTGATATGACCACTAGGGTTGGAATAACAACAATCTTCTTAGCCATTACCGAAACGATGGTAACGACATGCTTGAATAAGACGGAATCAGTTATTGGCTTCTTGGTAAACTTGTGACTTTCCCTGATCCAAGAGTGAGTCCTGTGCTTCTAGTAGTATATGCGTATATTACCTTTCACACCTACTCATACTCGTCCCAAGTATTGTCTCGCAGTTTTCCAAGTCACAATACAGGAAAATCACATAGCAGTTTAACACATCAGATAACAAAACGAAGGCTTTATTATTTCTCGAAACTATTACATAGGTGTTCAAGTTCACCCTAGACTATGCCTCTAATAGGCTACATCATACGATACTATGGCTATTGCATAACTTGATCTTCGGATATGAAGCCCTCATCCTTGATTCCTCGCATGGTTTTCTGCTTCGTCGAGGATCATGTGAAATGCCCTTAGCCTTGGTGGCATTTCTAGTCGTGCTGCTTTATTTTTCCTTGGGAAGTCCCTGGACATGTACCCCTTGCCTCCACATCTGTAGCATACTTTATCATTATGTGTACAATCCTTGGAATAGTGACCAGTCCTTCCACACTTGTAACAAGTCACTTCTTCGTTGCATTTCCCGCAATGCTTCTTCTTGCATTTATCACACCATCTCGCCTCACCTCCTTCTCCTCTTCCAAGCTTTAAGAATTTGCTTTCCTAGTTGGACTTTGAAGATCCTTCAAACTTCTGCTTCTCTCCTGCCTTATCTCTTTCTAGACCCTTTTCTGTTATTTGGGTCTCTACGTTCTTTGTGACATCCCCAATTTCATGGCCAGAAAAGACCGATTTGTTTATGCTTTGTTTTTAAAATCAGAGTAATCGTTTAAAGAAAATTGTTGCGAAATTTGTCCCCAAAACAAAATATGATAAGAATTTATCAAAGCATTTCTTAAAGAAAAGTATTTCATTATATAACAAAATCTCGGGATGTCATGTTCCGATACAGACACATAAGCATAAACAGAACTTACATTTATTTACACTAATGATTTACATCTCATTTAATCTCTCAGTGAAATATGTCTTCGTATTGATACCTATGATACAAAGAAAATTGAGTGGGTCAGGCCTGGGAGCCTGGTGAGCATATAGGGTTTTCAACCCACAATAATATAATTATTATATTTAATCATCAAACAATCAACCCAATTACCCATCCCCATTATCTTCTTTTAGTCTTCCCTAAAGATATTATCTCAAGGGTCATCTCCTATATCATATTTACTTCTCATCTCCTTACATCGTATTTCCTTATATGTTTGTTCCTATGAACTTTTCCTAAGGGTCATCGCCTACATTGCATAGACAATACTAATTCGGTGACTACTCCCTCAATGTGTCTAGCAAGGGTTAGGGTATCATCGCATGATTACGCAACCACAACATCGCCTGGACTGGTAAATCATAATAAGGGTTAGTCTATCATCGCATGAATACGTAGCCAAAACATCGCCTGGACTCGTAATTCATAATAAGGGTTAGACTATCATCGCATGAATACATAGCCACAACATCGCTTGGACTCGTAATTCATAATAAGGGTTAGACTATCATCGCATGAATACGTAGCCACAACATCGCCTGGACTCGTAATTCATCACCTATATATCATCACCTATTTATCATCACCATTATATCCTCACCTATCTCTCATCACATTTTTTTTATCACACACCAACTATTTCATCTACCCATGTTCTACCCAACATATTTGTAGATATAAATTACATATACAACTTATTTAAAAACTCGTATAAAACATTCATTCAACATCCATCTCAAGTAAACAAACAATGTATAAACACATAGCATGTATTTCATAGCAAATACTTCATATCTATGTGTAAGCTGAAAGTAACTATACACTCACTTGATTAGAAGTTGATCGGACAGCACTACGACTTGTAGAAGTAGTATTCTTGGTTAGATCTGGAAGATCTTTACAAAAACCGGGCTCCTCGCGGGCAGGGATTCGGCTCAGGAATCTCACTTCTCGGGATCCTCGGGGCTTCGGAACTTTCTTCGGGGCTCAGGAATGATACCGGGGCTTCGGGATATCATTGGCACGCAAAACGATGCAAAACTTAGAGAGAAAGGAAGAAAATTAGCAAGGGAAATGGCTGATCTCGGGTTCTACTTATAGGATGTTGGGTCTGGAATTACGCTGGGCGTAATCAGTATGCTGGGCGTACATAGAGTACATTGGGCGTAATCTTCGGATAAGCTTTGGTATGCGTGCCACGATCTTCAAAAATCATAACTTTCGCATACGAGCTCCGTTTTCGACGTTCTTTATATCCACGCGTAGGTGAGATTATGCTCTACAACTTTCATTTAGACTTTGTTGGCTAATTTTGACTTTATTTTTATTATATTATTTTTAGTAGGCCGGGACAGGAAAACTCCGTTATAAATTCATAACTTCTTCATCCGACGTCCGTTTTCGCCTATCTTTTTATTGTTTCACTACAATTGATGAGATCTTCGATTCTCGTTTAGACTGTTTCGGCTAAAAACCTCTCGATCTCAAATCGAGTATTCGGGCTGCATACCGCTAAGTCGAAACTTAGAAAAATCATAACTTCCTCATACGAAGTCAAATTCGGACGTTCTTTTTATGCACGCTCATGGTTTAACGAACTCCACGACTTTCGTTTATATCGCTAAGGCTAAATATCTCTCTAACGTAAATTCACTATTTACGTCGCGCTGTGTCGTGTCGGTTCTGTCGCAAAACTTCGACAGGTCATAACTTCTTCGTTATAACTCGGATTTCGGCGTTCTTTATATGCATGGAAACCTTGTAACATATACTATAACTTAGTTAAGATTATTCATTCTAAATAATCTATCATCAAAAGTCCATTTTTGACGCCTATCGTCTCTAAATTGACTAGCCCGGATCTACGGGCGTTACATTCTTAGTTGCCCTAACAGCTATTTTCAATGTAGTTGCCATTTTGACCATTGGGCCAAAGTCAATGGGCAGTCCATTAGCAAACCTATCAATCTTGGAGAGTTCAGTAGGCACCAAGTAGGGGAATAGCTTCATCCTCTCGGTGAATGCGGTGGCGTACTCATCAACACTCATCTTCCCTTTCTTCAGGTTCTGAAACTCGCTGTTTAGGTCTATCAGATCTATCTCTGAGTAGTACCGCATTTTCAACTGTTCCAAAAACTCTTCCCATGACATCCTTAGGGCTTCTCCTCGTGGCATCGTATCTGCTAGTAGCTTCCACCAGCTCAGGACTCCAGTTTTCAGCTGTCTTACTGCGAAGACAGTCTTTTGTTTCTCGCTACAGCTGCAGCTCTCAAACACCATCTCCATCACGGAGATCCAATCCATAATCTCAACCAGCTTCGGGCTTCCTGAGAGACTTGGTGGTTTCGCACCCAAGAAATTCTTGTACATTCGCCCATCCTTGTCGTTTCTCCTCTCCGGATCATCCCTTCATTCACCTTGAGTCCTCACTTGACTCACTTGGCGGCTGTAGTTTCCTTCCTCCGATTGCTCGAGAATCAGCTCGAGTTGCTCAATGGGCATAGTAGGTTCGTCCCTATTCGACATCCGCCTCATTTCTTCCCTTTGTTCAGCTAACATAGTCTGAATCATGGCTTGTACTCCAGTCATGGTGATCGGATTGGGTACATTTTCTACTACGACAGGTATTTGCTGAATCACCAGGGGTTGATTCCTATTCCCATTTTCATTCCCAGCTCCACTGCGGGTTCTTGCCATTTTGATCTATACAACGAATAAGGTGAATCTAGATCTTAATTTAGGATTGACGTTTTAAATCGTCCTTATCATTCCGAAATGTTTATATGCTAGTTCTAATATCGTATTCGTACGTTTAGAATCCTAAATACATAAGGTTTCCAGATCCGGTCAGCAACAGACCATAGATCCGATCAAAAGATAGCAAATCATTTAGCACGTAAAAGCAATTTAGGCATTATTCCTAAAATAAACTAGTGCTTGTGTCTATTCAGGTGTATTACCTAAATCTATTAGACACACTCCTCACGATCATTTCTTAGCATTCTAAGTTTAAGTCAAGAAATAAATCCATATTCCTAGTTCGATTAAAATAATGCTCTGATACCAACTGTGACATCCCCATTTTTCACGGCCAGAAAAGACCGATTTTGTTTATGCTTTATAAAAATCAGAGTACCTCTTTTAATAAAAAAAAAAATTTGCGCAATTTGTTCCCAGTAAAACATGATAAATATGTTATCAAAGCATTTCCGAAGGAGAGTATTTTTATTCATTTTAAAACATTTGGGATGTCATCGTCAATACAGAAACATAAGCATAAACAGAACTTACATTCAGTATCACTAGTGATTTATATATCCTTAATCTCTCAGTGTAATGTGACTTCATATTGACACATGTGATATAAATAAACTGAATGGGTCAGGTTGGGAAACGTGGTGAGTACATAGGGTTTTCAACCCACAATAATATAATTATTATGTTAAAACAATCAGGCAATCAACCCAATTACCCATCCCCATTATCTTCTTTATTCTTAAGGATCTACCCTAAGAATCAGCTATTCCTCGTTCATTCATTCCTAAGGATCATCCTAAGGAATCGGCACGAAATCCA
This sequence comes from Lactuca serriola, assembly GCF_051521515.1. Taxonomy (NCBI): domain Eukaryota; kingdom Viridiplantae; phylum Streptophyta; class Magnoliopsida; order Asterales; family Asteraceae; genus Lactuca; species Lactuca serriola. The sequence continues at coordinate 281,511,097 of NC_136412.1, read as the reverse complement.
TCGTTTTCAGGGTTTACTCAATGGGAACTAAATCCATAGCTGCCAGGGTTTTCTCAACAGGCACTAAATCCATAGCTGTCAAGGCTATTTCGTTTATCGACAGTATCCACTCGCAATACATGTCAATGGGTTTTTAGAGTACACCGGTGAACACATCGTTCACAACACCTACAGATTGTGAGTCTGCTAGTGTTCCACTAGACTGTCTAGAATAGTCCGTGGTTGTCATCCATACTCTGATGAATGACGGGGCCATCATTTGGGAAAAAGGCTTCTCACATCGTCCACCTCTCACCCTCACCTCACGGTCTATTTCACCTCTCAACTCATCATCCAACTCATACTCCATCTATTACATCTACCCATGTTTTACCCCAACATTATTGTAGATATAAAATACATATACTTTTTAAATCATCTAAAACATGTATAAAAACGTTCATCCAGCATAGATAGCAAGTACTTAGATAATATGCACACATAGCACGTAATTTATATAAAATACTTCATATCTATGTGTAAGATGAAAGTAACTATGCACTCACCTGATAAGATGGTGACTCTGAATTCAGACAGCGCTTCGTTACTCTTAAAACAATTTCCTTCGATAAAACCTAGTATCAATACCACTAGAGTTTATTCTAACGATAACCGCAACAAATTAATAGTCTGACTATTATTATTATTATATAAGCGTTAAATAACACTCAATATAACTCATAATAATAGCCCAAATAATTATTTTAAGTACCTAATAACATTACTATAATTATTTGAAAGCTATATTAAAAATTGCGTAAACGTAGCTCACTTATAGCGGATTTTAAAGAAAACCGGGCTTTGCTCGGAGCAGCGTTTCCGAAACCGCAAGACCCTTTTTCTCGAGACTCCAGGAGCCTCGGGGCTTCCCTCGGGTGCTAGGGGGTTTACCTAGGGTTTAGGGGGGTTTAGGGGAGCTAGAGAGAGAAAGTAGTGACAGAAAGAGTGGAGAAAAGTGTGAGAAATCCGGGCAACTTCGCATGCCTTTTATAGGCGCCTGATCCTCGGACATACGTTGCGCGTCGGACAGGACTACGCTGGGCGTAGTTCAGATAAGCCTCCAGCTCGCATCCATTTGGCTCACACCTTGGAATGGATAAGAACCGAAGCTACGCAGGGCGTATGCGAGGGCAACGTGGCGTGATCCAAAGCGACTCCTGAACCAACATCGGATGGCCCAGATGCTGCCACGTCATCAGATTCTTATTAGACTTCGCAATTTCGACTACAAACTTTAAAAATTCGTATCTTTCGCATACGAGATCTGTTTTTGACGTTCTTTATATCCACGCGAAGGTGGGAACGTACTCAACAACTTTCGTTTAGACTTAGTCGGCTAATTTTGACTTTATTTTAAAAGTTACATTATTAACAGGCCAGGACAGGATTGGTCTGTTAAATTCTCATAACTTCTTCATCCGACGTTCGTTTTCGCCCATCTTTTTCTCGTTACGCTACTCTTAACGAGACCTTCGATTCTCGTTTAGGTTGTGTTGGCTAAAAACCACTCGATCTAATATTCGAATTTCGAGATGTACACTGCTAAGCCGAAACTTCGAAAAATCATACGAAGTCAGATTTGGGCGTTCTTTTTATGGACGATCTCGGTTTAACGTATTCTACGACTTTCATTTAGATTGATAAGCGTAAAATTCGCTCCATCGTAAGTTTACTATTTACGCTTCCCGGTGTCGTGCCGGTTTTGCCGTAAAACTTCGACGGGCCATAACTCTTCATTATAACTCGGATTTCGGCGGTCTTTATATGTACGGAAACCTTGTAACATATACTACAACTTGGTTAAGATTATTTATTCAAAATAATCTTTTGTCTAAAATTCGTTTTCGACCCCTATTACCTCTAAATTGACTAGCCCGGATCTACGGGCGTTACAGGGGTTGGGCCCAATTTCAAAAATTAGGCCATGATTTGGGTTTTGGGTGGCTAATTAGGATTTGGCCCTCTTGGATTGTAACTTTGCAATGTTTGGCTGGAAAGGAACAATATAGTCTTCAAGAAACTAAGGTATTCAGCCACAAAAATTGATGATAACATAATTGCTTCATCATATCTATGGTGTAAGCACAGGAGCCATGGCATTTGTGGAATCTAGATTGATTGGAGTTGTTCTGAAACATCCAAAAAATACAGTCTAAAAATTTCTCTTTTAAATCATTAATAAAACCATAAATATCATCATCATATAAAAAGCATAAATAGTGCATCTCAAAATATCATAACAGCTGTCAAAATATATCAGAGTATAAACATCTCAGGCTAAACAAATAGTGTGTGCACTGCAATCATCCCGAGCTCCTCTTTTGAAAACCGAAGTACCTGAAACCAAAACTGAAAATTGTAAGCACGAAGCTTAGTGAGTCTCCCCATACTACCACATACCATACACTGGGCTTTGCCCGCTACATCGGGCCCCGCCCGGCATCAGACCAAAATCCGGTATACATATAAACACATCAACAATGCAAATAACATAAACATAACTTGGGCCTAGCCACTGCATCGGGCCCCGCCCAGCATCCGACCCCATCGGGCATCGGGCCCCGCCCGACATCGGGCTTTCCCCAGCATCGAACCGAAGTATGGCATTCATACAACATATCATATAACATAAACACATATCATAAGCATATAAACATTCATCGGGCTTGCCCTGGCATCAGACTGTAGTTTGGCATACATACAATATAACATATAAGCTAAACATTCATCAGGCTTGCCCCGACATCAGACCGAAGCCTAGAGCACATAACACATAACATGCAAGAATCACAAAGACATCAAGCATACATAAACGCTTCTCGGGACCGCCCCGACATCGGACCGAAGTCCGGAACATATAAGCTACATCAAGCTATCCCCAGCATCGGACCTAAGTCCGTCATATGCTAACATACATAAATGCGTCGGCATTGTTTCCTTATACCCGTTCCTACTGGAGGAAAACTCGCCTCGTACTGTTGAAGTCTTGCGGACCAAACCCTAGCTGCTGGATGACAGATTCCTGAATCTATCAACATCAAAATAACACCTAATTAATAATTAGCTCCCCAGCACATATCCATAAGTCCATGCTTGGGGTAAAAGAGTACTTTACCCCTATCTTAGCTTGATTCAAGCCCAAGCCCCAATCCAAAGGTCCAAAAGTCTAATAATAAACCAAGGCCCAACTATGGCTCAATTTGGAAAATTGGGCCAAACCTATACATGGTCTTGCCTTAAGGCCCAACCATTTATTCTTGGTCCAAAACTTGACACTCTGATAGTCCAATATCTCATAATCATCAAGGCCCAGTTATGGCCCAATCTTCCCTATTGGGCTTAAGCCTGTCCAACGGGCCTTATCCTAAAGCCCAATCCAAATATTCTAGTCCATATGCTTGTTCTTAGATGGCCCATTAATAGCCCAATCACCAAAGACCAATAGAAAGGCCCAACTTAAGGCCCAAGTAAGATTAGGGTTTCATATAAAATGACAATTAGGGTCAAGTGCTTCTCACTTAACCCATTAAGGACTTAATCCATTAAGTCCAGCACTCTACTAGATAAATCATATGGTGTGATTGGGTGTAATTCACAATTCCATTCCAATGGCCCAAATGTAGGTCCCAATAAGTCCAAGGCCCATATATCCAAAATTAGGGTTTTCAACCCAATCATAGCCCAACAGGCCCAAAACTAAGTCCTTAGATCAATTAGGGCTTCATTAGGCCCACTAGAGTCTCATAAGGCTCATTAGGGTTTCATAAGTCGGGCACCACCCACTACCACCTCGAGTAGTGGTGGTGTACGGCGGCTCACGGCGACGACCACCACCACACGTTGGTGGTTAGGGTTCTAGTCCGATTAAGTCCAAACATCAAAAGAGAAAACTAATCACAAGCTAAAGCTCATTGCCACCCAACACGACGGCTGGTGGCAGCAGGAGGCAGTAGTCACCACCCTACGGTGGTGGTTTTGAGTTTCTTTCCATTATTCTACTTTCTAATTACATTTTACAATGCTTTAACCCAAAAAATAAACACACACAACCACCCTTGTGGTGGCCGGCGGTGGCACATGGTGGCAGCCACCACCTCACGCCGGTGGTGGTGGCTTTTTTGGCCAAATAAACACCCACACACCTCTCCACTGAAATAAACACACACATACATGCTTCTAATTGCAACGTAGACCCAGCCATCGACCTAGCGGCGTACGGAGGGGACAGAAACGGGAAGTCGACGATGACAGCCACCACCTCACGGTTGTGGCGGTGGTTTGTTTCTTGATTCACTGCCCAACAACATGTCGCAAATGCAAGAAACACGAAACAACAGCCCCCAGCCACCGACTTGGCGGCTGGCATCGTTGAAGTTATTCTGGGTTCCCAATGGCGACATGGTGGGTGGAGGAGCAACAGCTAACTGAAGGAGGAGGAGCAAATACAGTGGGGGAGGTAGCGGTTAGCTGAGAATCGATGGTTGCTCGACGACTTAGGTTAAACAAAAACAATTCACGACGTCCGACAGCAGCAAGGCGGCAAGGTTTCGGCAGTCACTTGGCGGCCACGGCTGACCAGAAGAATGTGCATGGCGGTCGGAAAAACAAAAAAAATGATTGGTGGTGGCGTCGGAGACGAAGAAGGAGGGAAGGTGGCGGATGTTTCATCCGAGAGTAGGGTTAGGCTTTTCGCACCGGGGGGGGGGGGGGGGGGGGGGGGGTGACGGGTTATATACCTAGGTCTAAAAACTTAATCCCATACTAACATAAATAGTCGCTCCCTTCAGAATTGTTTGCGAAATTAACCCATAATTTACCCTTACAGCCCTCAGCATTAAAAGCCATTACAAGTTAGGTACAATATTTACCATTTACACCCCTTCTTCCATAATTCCTCTCAAATTCGATCCTTAATTTACCAAACAGCCCCTTAGCCTCCAAAATCTCTTCAAATGAAATCCCAGAACTTACAATTTAGTCCCTGCCTTCAATAATACTTACAAAACCAATCCGGAACTTACGTTTTTAACCCCTAACTTCTAAATTATGTTAACTCCTCGAAATCACGCCTTGCTATATAATTATCGATTTTATGGCTACTATTCATTCATTAATTTTATTTAATGATTTACTTAATCAACGGGGTGTTACATGTTCACCCTTTTTTATTCTCTAATATTATGTTTTTCTTTCATTTCGTTTTCTAGATGTATTTCGCATTGTGATTGCCTTAGCTCCTTGCTTAGTGCTCTTTTCATTCATAATATATATCATATTTGCCTTTTCAAAAAAAATCTTAATGGCTCTTTCTACAAATGGTTTGTGTGATTTTCTATGTAGGGTACTCTAATTCTTCAATCTTCATTAGTAACTGTTACAGAATGAATTATTTACTTATTTATCATATCATTTTTATTTATATAAAATATTATTTTAAAAATATTTAATATTTACATTTTGATATTAATTTATTTAATAAACTCATATAGGTGTCTAGTCAAACTTATCCCAAACAACAAATTACATTCGAGTTTGATTAATTAGGTTGACATAATTTTCAAAATAAGTTTCTAGAATCTAATTAAAATAATGTCTAACAACACCAAATGGCTAAATATATAATAGATGGAATCATGAAACCGACTTTCGTTATATTTAAACAATATGCCCTTTGGACCAAGCTGATTTTAGTTGGTTTGACCGAGACCTTAATTGCTTTAGCCACCTATGGCTATGGGTGTGCAAATTTATATTCTTAAATTATTTTAAGATGTTGTTTTTATGTTATCTTGAAAGGTTAGAAGAAATAGACAAGTCTTATTATTAGACCGGACAGAGTGGACTCGACAAAGACTTTGACAACTTCGGCAAACAACGGGGCGAAGCCCTTGGCGACCTCAGCTCGGAAACCGTACTCGATGAATGTCTACCAATGAGAGAGAAAACTTTTTTTCAATTTTTTTCTTTTTTACCATTTGATTAAATTTTCATTTTCAAAAAATATCATATTTTCAAAAAAAACAACCTCAATTTCAAAACTATAACCGTTTTGTTTTTCAAAATTTCAAATTTTAAACACTCAATTCTTAAGTATAAATATCATCATCCTTATTCATTTTTCACCACATGAAAATTTTCTTAATTCAATTCACTTAATTTTTTTATTTTTCATCTTCTTTTAAACCTCATCACTAAAAATGGCTCGTGTTTGGTCCCCTGAAGAAGAGACGTTATTGGCTCGTTTATAGAATGATGTAAAAGAAGACACAATCAACATTAACATCAATGCACTTACTTTTTGGGAGAGTCGTTGAAACATTCAACTGTCAAGCCCTTGTTCCTCGAAGTAAAGATCAACTTTTCTCCAAATGGAGATATGCAAACGCACTTGCAACTCAGTTTAACAACGTGTTTCATAGGGTGATGCATGAAGCCGAAAATTGTGAAAATGAAAATACTTTGCTAGAGAATGCTCTTGAGGCTTACCGTGTTAAAGCTGACAAACATTTCCGGCTTGTTGAGTTTTGAAAAATTGTGATTCGGTTCCCCAAATAGTTTCAAATTTGAATTTGTTGTCTTCTAATTTCTAGTGGGTTGTGTGTTTAAATTTCTAGTGGTCTTGTGCATTAGTTTAATTTCAAGTGTGATATTTTAAAATTTCTAGTGGTTTTGTGATGTTTTTAATTTCTAATGGTGTGTTGTAATTTTGTTTTCTAATTTAATGATATTTTAGTTTTTTATAAAAATAGTATGTTTGAAATGTTTATTTTTTAAATTAATTAATTAAAACATAACATAGCAAGTATGGCAATCAACGTCATGTAAATGACAAAAATTTGAAGCAGTGAGGCAAATCATAGGTGATGCCTACATAGATTGTGGCAAACTTGGCACCACTCCCTCCACCCTTAGCACCGAGTTTAAGTAGTCAAGTTTTCATTGTTCTATATTGGTGAGGGGAAGAAGATAAATTTTCTCTCGATAAGAATAAGATATGGGTCATATGCCTATAAATGCATTGAGTTAGGCAGAGGATGCGAGACGTAAGGTTCGGGTTGGAACGCATTTGACCAACCCGATCAGCATATCGACCAACGTGGACATCAAGGATAAGCAAACATAATCTTCTTGAAATCTCTAAAAATATTATAAACATCATGTTTTGAATTCAGATGAGATATCGTATAGTGGTTCCAACTTGTTGGATTATATCCAACGTTCGAATTGCCATGTGGTTGTAACGCCCAGTTCCAAGTAAGCAACACTTTTAAGTTTATCAATTAAGTCTCAAATGATGAAAAGCTTGGCCACGGCGTGATCATGTGTGTGTGTGTGTCACGACATGACGGTGCCTAGGGAGGAACACGCATCTCATTGGGTGTCACGACATGACAACATGTTGGTCACGACGTGACATTCAAGCATGTAAAAACCCTAATTTTGGAGTTTATGCCCCTATTTAATGGAAGTGAGGGCTATGGTTTGCACACCCTCAGCCTCCATCACCTCCCTTCACCCTCAAGAAAATCTAATCCTCCATTGTTGATTATGAGCTCCTTTTTGGTGATTTCTAGCCTAGAAAAAGAAAAGAAGGAGTTTTGGTGCATCATCTCAACTATCAAGCCTCTCCTTCATCATCTTGAGCTACATTAGGACCCTTGTAAGTCCTCAAGTTCCTGTCGTTTTAGGTCAAGCATGTTAGATCTAGAGTTTTGTCCACTTTTCTCAATGTTTGAGGAATTTGAATGTTGGAAACTCATAAAGTTAGCAACTTTATGATTTCTTGAGGATCTTTTGTGAACCCTTGTTCTATATTTGGAGAGTTAGTGAGTTATGAATCCATGCATGAGATTAGATTTCATTTTTCCTTCATTTTGACATAGCTTGTGTTCAAGACATGAATTGGACATGCATGTCTAAGAAGCAATGATTTTTATGGTACCTTGGGACGGAGAAAACGTTCCAAAAAGTTTGAGTGCTTGGCTTGAAGGATTAAGAACTTAAAGCATTAAGTTGTCCAGAGCGATCCTCATGACATGACATGTTGGTTTTCATGACGTGACGATGGTCAGCTTTGTGATTATTTTGTCCTCACTCTGCTACGACATGACCAAAGGGTGGTCACGATGTGGCGACTAGCTGAGTGACCTTTGATGGTTGACTACGACTTTGACCGTTGACTTTTTTACCAAGTTTGACTTTACGTCAAATTGAGGGTTTTGGGCTGTAGTTTGAGATTTGGCCCATGTTTGTTGTATATATAGGTTATTGGATCTGTGATCAGTGTTGTTATCTTCTAGATTGTTGTTGGAGTAAGGTGTCTAAGCCAATAACTATATTAGTATATTCTTGAATAGAAGCAAAGTCCTTTTTGGGTTGCCTTCATAACCAATAACCGAATAGAATGATTTTTGGAGAGAGAGGTTGATTCGTTAATTTATTATATGATTAATAAATTGTAACAAATGATTTATTAATATATTATATGATTAATATATTGATTAAAAATAGTACTAATTAATTAAGAATTAATTAGAAATTAAGTGAGATTAATTTCAGGTTAATTAGAATTAATTAAAAGTGTAGGGACTAAACTATAATTGTTCGATAGTTGAGCAAAATAGGGTTTCTAGAACCTTCTAAGCATGGCTAGTTTTGGCTAGAACTTTTAGGGTTTCTAGATTAATCATATTGGATAATTAAGGAGTTGGATAATCACCTAATTCTAGATACTATTATTATATTCAAATTAGGATTATTCAACGCTTCCTTATCAGCTATAAATAGGACCCTTAGGGTCTCATAATTTCATCTACTCCTTCTTAACTCTCAAGAACCAAAATTTTGCTCTAAGCCTCCCTTCTCCTCAAGTCTTCTACTCATTAGGGTTTTAGGTACAAGCCATTACAGACATCCAAGCTTTTGGTGATTGCTTTCCAAGGAGCTACAAGAGGATTCAAGTTGATTATTTTTTATAATAATCAAGAGGTATGTAACCCTAATCTTTATGTTAATTTCGATTTTCATAGCCTCCCTCTAGGGTTTCGTGATATTCATTGTTTATTGTTATCAATAGAGAAAACATATATCTAAATTACGTTGCATGTGAACTTAAGGGTTAAGTGTTTTCCCGCTCATATGTGATTTTTTATAACCTAGAAAACCTATCAGTTGTATCAGAGCTTTAGTTTTCTATTTGATTGTGCATAAAAGTGAATTGATCAAAATTAGGGTTTATAGAAATTAAACCCTAAAGGCTTAAAATTTTGAAAATGGCTAGGGTTCTTGAAACCCTAGCCTCCATCTTAGTTTCGAAAATGTTAGGGTTTTCCTTAGCTTTTCTAGTTTTCTTAATTACAATTTTAAATACCTTAAAATTTGGATAATTAAAACTTGGTTACCCTTATCCCTATTTTTCGAAAATTAGAAGGGTTAAAGGGTTAGGATTAAATTTGAATTATTTTATTAATTGTTTAATTAAATATAATTATTTAATCCCAATGATTTAAATTTGAATTATTTTATTAATTGTTTAATTGAAGATAATTATTTAAATCACTAATGATTAAAATTTATTTAATTGATTAATTAAAGGATAATTGGTAAATCATTAATTATAATTATTGTATAAGACAAGTCGGTCAACCAATAGTAGGACTCGTTCACGAAGACATGATATAAGGGGGTATATAAAACGGCCTATAAAATTACCGTTGAATGGGTGTCTATTCTCATCCACCGCTCACTTAGGTGGTGGAGGGTCGTTAGTCGAACGGTTTGATAGAACATAACCTCTTAAAAATATGTTGTTATTAAAGTACTAGAACCTCTTATACAAATCTCAACTCTAGTTACTTTAGGAAAAAGTTGAAATGTATGTTAATCCATGAAAACGCACATCACTCTTATATCGTTAGTGGAGTGTGCATGATTAAACGGCACACTAATTTAGGACTATAAAGTTGAATGATTAACAAATCGAAATTGATGAAGATTTGTGGTGTGTGGTTTGCCATCGTTTTTTTTTTCCTGTTGGAGCATATACATATTTCATCTTGGGAGCATGAATTGAACATATTTCACGAAAATGTTCAACGAGTTTTCCACCCTATCATTTATTTATTTGTTACAATTGTTGTTTGATTAACACAAAAAATGACAGGACATTAAGTATGTGTTGACCTTTTCTTTATAGAGCATTGTTCAACTCATTTAGCACCCCAAAAATAGTCTTACTCAAATCTATCATGCATATAAAATCACAAGACTAGAGTACATAACCAACAATATCAAACTTTATTTGATTGTGTGAACTTGAAGAGACATCTCCATTTTTATCAAGAACATCTTGTATAAACAATATAGAGAAACAAGCATATGCGTATGTTATTCCTTTCTGGCTTGTGTATACATGTGATCAAAAGCACGTTGAATTGATTTTTTGGGTTTAGTAAACATAGTGAACCTTTCTCTAGCTCAGTTATGAATGCTAGTAATGTTTCCGACATATTTATCAAACCTATTTGGCATATTCCAACTTCTAATTCATTCTTTATAAAGCATTTCCTCATGTTTTTTTCTAAGATCATCCTTCTTCTTAAGTAACATACAAATAAATCAAATATTACTAATTAAACAAAGATTTATAAAGATCAAATAAGTAACCATAATGAACATTTATGAGAGAGACAAATTGAAAACAAAAAAAAAATCAGGTATTACAAACAAGGTAGTTCCATTTTAAAATTTAAGCAGTACATTATTTATTTACCAAAATATGTTTTGCTGAGAAGATATAAGCCCAACTCCTTTTGGCCCAACCCAATTATGCTGTCATCGCCGGCGGTGAACACGGCTTGACATTTTCCGTTGACAAGGATGGCCGGAAAAGAAAAGGTGGTAAATGCCATCATTGCTGCTTCATTCTAAAGTTTCTTTACAGTCAAAAAGGTCCCAGAATTCTTAAAATAAAGGCTTCAAACAAATATATTACAAGCTTTTGCTGCTGCTACTTGATTGATCTGATCAAATTTACAGACTTTTTTCAATACCTTTCATGGCGAATTGGCCAGAATCATTTCAATTCCAGCACAAGCCCTTAGAATCCCGAGCTCCACCGCCATCGCCGGTAGCTTCTGGCCGCCGATCTTCAGTCGCAAACGATGAGATTCTAACAGAATTTCTTCACCATTCGCTCCGTGTACCTGATCTTGTCCTACCGGATCGCGTCTCCCCTCGTCAAAAGCTAAAGATCCAGAAACTTCCTAAACTAGACTACAAAACACTGGAATCGTTGGAAGATCATAACATCACCAACACTTTTGATGTGATTGGTCAAACCGGTTGCTTTGAGCTCGTTAACCATGGAATCTCCAATCAACTTGTTCGTTCTGTGGCCAAATATGGCGCAGGAATATTCGAATTATTACCGGAGAAAAAGGCTGTGATGTCAAGGTCTGCTGACAGGATTTATGGCTTCGAGGAGTTTCATGGAGAAGAGAGGGAAGCAAGTGAAGAATTCGTATGGTGTAGAGACGATGCGTTGAAATCGGAATTGGAAGCAAGTTTGCCTCTTCAATATTCAAATTTCAGGTAATGATCTCTTCACCAACTCATTTCATTCAAATTAAAAACAAGAATCGACAAATTAAACACTTACAGCGGAAACCTCGAGATCCTTACTTCCGAAATCGAAAAGATCTCCGGAATTATCTTAAAATTTCTGCTCGAGAACACTCCACTAAAATCAGGATCCGACGATGATGATGCAAGCGAGAAACAAATTTTTGGAACGATATGCTACTTCCATAGGCACCATCAGGATCCGGATAGAATCACAAACGATGATCATTACACGAACAATTTGAGATACGACATGATCCGAATGCTGATTAGAGGATCCGAACACTCTCACACGCTATGCGTTCACGCATGCCATGGATCCTCCGAGTTCCATGTTTATTCGAAGAAAGGTTGGGTATCGTTTCGCCCAGAGAAAGATGCATTGGTCATCACCATTGGTGATCAGTTGCAGGTAAAACTGACCATATTATATTTGACCTTTAAATACTTTTTGTTAACTTCCGGACAAAACTTCTATATTTTATTTATCAGAAAGTCAACATAATAAAAATCACGTATTCATAAATAAATCAGAAATTTTCGCATTTTAAATGTGTATAAGTGTATGACTGTATACTGAAAATTAAAATTACACTCTTGTTGTGGCTAATACTATGTTTTAGTCAAACTTTTGAAAAAATTGAATGATCTGTAAAAAAACAAAAATTAGTTATACATAACAAATTATGTTTTATACAGTTATACAATACAATCATATAAAACATAAATCATTATGTACGGCTAAAAAGTGTTGTATACAAATCACTACCCTTATTACAATAGTCCTCATGGTTCCAAAATGCTACGTGGTTGACTTTTTTGGTTATTACTGTCAATAGGTCTCTATTAAGTATGTGTAAAATAAGCAGCTTGTGCTCGAACCAAATTAAGAAAAACTATAAACTAAATAGCTAACCTTGTACTCTAGAATGCCTCGCTCGTCTTTCCCGCTTAAGAACATACTTGTTGTCCGCCCGCATCTTTGACGACCACTTTCATCTTCGGCAATTGCCTTCACCTCTTGTCGTCGCCTCTCTATTTCTCCCACAACGGCTTAACCTTCACCGGTATCATTCTACTCCTATCATCGCTAAACATGTGTCGCCTCTTCTTATAATGATGGAAACACAATTGAGATGGAGAGAGGTTGGCCATCCCCGTCCCTAAGTCCCCATCCCCAACCGTCATGAGGAATCAAATTCACGGCCCTTTGGAAATTGGAAACATCGTTGGTTAATACCCAACCCATCAATAAAACTTATGTTAGACGCATATAATTAAAAAAATCTTAATACATAATGCATTAACTTACTGAAAAATAAATGTGAATTCTAAAAATTCTAACCATCTACAACATTCCCTTAGATTAATATCATTATATACTCAACAACATCATTATATTCAAATGTTTGATTCATTTCTTCTTGTTTTAATCTTCAATATAAAATCATAATAGAAACATTGTAACGTCCCAAAAATTACAAATATATTTTTATTTTTAAAACAGATTAACCAATTAAATATTTACTTCAAAAACAATTGACTAGCATTTAATTGATTGAAAACCACACATTATTAAAATTAAGTTTACAAAAATGTGGAAACGAATATCTTTGTTGCGATTGTACAATTTTGTCGAACTCTTCTCACGAACAACCTTCAAAAATTTTAATCCATAATTGTAAGTATAAATGTTAGTGAGTTCCATAGTATACCACATATTCCACTATACATACAATGCATCCATATATAATCCTCGACTCTAGCGTCGAGCAACCAAAAACACACATATATCATATATAACGAACCAAGCCCAAGAGTTCACAGGACCAACCCAACTACCATAACGGGCATTGCCCAAACATACATAACAGGTCCCGACCAACATACGTAACGGGCCACGCCCAACCATACGTAACGGGCCCCGCCCAAAGAGTAAATGGGCCCAACCCAAACTCCCTTTCCAAGAGCTACATCCTGATCTTTTGTACTATTGTTAGGGGCCAAATCCTAGACTTCCATACAATGCCAAAACCTTACATAGTCGAAATTTGATAGACATTTGAACACATGATCTACCCAAAAGTGATAAATCAGACAAGTACCATGCAGTCGGGCATTACACCAAGAGTTCTCATGTTGTCCAACTTGACTACATACAATCTCTTAGGGTAAATATTTAACAACCAATCAATACTAGCAATACTCTAACCAATCATGACACCTAGTAGTATCAAATAAACCTCAAACAAGACTTTATCTGTCTATCATACCATGACACCAAGTGTCCTAATTTCACAAGCATAACAAGGAGTTAACATAGTCAACTAGCATACTCGTACTCTATCAGTACCTCTATCCTACCATGCAAAGGATATATAATGGGATATGTGGCATAGTGAGAAACTCACATGAATGGAAGAATCAAAGAAGCACAACAACACTCTTACACCTTGTACTGCTCAATCCCGCAAACTGGCTTACACCAAAATAGATAAATCCTAAATCAAAATCCAAATCTCCAAGTTTGACCCCAATTCAAACTTATCAACAGTCAATGGTCAACAAAAGTTAATTGTTAACCGAGTCAACAGCCACCACGACGTAGAGACCTCTTGGGCATGTCTAGACAAAACAGTCGACATGCAAGAGACCACCAGGTTGTGGCAGGCTCTTGGCCTCGTCGTGGTTTATGGTCAGGAGTCAAAATCTTTATTAAGCACTTAATCCTTTCATACCAAGACTCAAAACTTCATATCTACTTCTTCTCACTGACTTAATGGATAAATTTTCCAATTTTTTCCAATAAGACCTCACCATGAAGTAAGATCTTAAATCCTAAATCCAAAACGGCATAAATCTTACACCAAACATGCATAGATCCAAGGACAAGGTCATCCTACCAACTTTCCATCAAGAAAAGTTCCAGAACACAATCCTTAGTACTTAGAAGGGGTTGGAGTCATCTAAACTCCAAGCAAATCACCAAAAAGGGACCAAAAGCTAGATCTAATAAACTAGAAGCCAAGGTTAAAGCTATATACTCACAATGGTCCATAAATGAAGTCACTTTGCTAGATCTACACTTGATCTCTTCACCAAAACACTTTGCAGGCAACTTGATCTTCAAGCTCCACACCAAAACAATGAAGAATGAACCTTCAAGTGGCCAGAACACCTCGAGAACACACAATGGGGCTATGGTTTCGAGATAGAAGGGTGGAGGCTGAAATGACCCTAAAGTTAAAGTCCTTAAATATGGGAGAAACCCTAAAGAATCATGGGCTTGGGCTGCAACAGCCACCATGTTGTGGTAACCCTCTTGCCACGCCATGGTGCTCACCAGAATACGCAATCTATAAAAGTTATGTTACGTCGTGGTCATTCATGCCCACGTTGTGGCATAGGGTAGTGCCCAAAAACCCCATATTTTATCCCATTAAGTCTATAGCTGATCCATTCTAGAAAATTGGTGTTACAAACATAATATATACATGTATGACCCTATGTATATATTCGTCTACTACATGAAAATCACAAAAAAAAAAATCAAAGACGTTATTTAAGACAATAATGATATAAAAAATGAAAAAAAAAATGTAGTAAAAACATTAACTATATATATATATATATATATATATATATATATATATATATATATATATATATATATATATATATATATATATATATATATATAGGCTTAGGTTATTCTATTTAAACTAATTATTGTGTTATTCTATGCATCAATGTGGGTCAATCATTTTACTTATTTTAAAAAAGTGATTAATACATATTATTAAATTAAAGATAGTTGAAAAATACCATCTAATTTCATTCTAAGGGTATTTTAGACAATTGAGATAAATTTAAAAAAGGAAAATTCCATATTTTTTGGGATAATTAATTCTCTTGATTTTAAACATCTAACTTTTTAATTACTTTAATTTTAATTATAACGTAATTTTTATAATTAAAAACGATTTTATTATGTTAGAATTATATTCTCTAGGAATTTCAGGATATATATTTTTATTAGAATGCCAACACCGACTAATAACAAATTTTTGGATAAAACTTCAAATTTTTCATTACATTCTTAAAAAGGTAAAAACTTTATATAATAGTCTATGACAATGAAATACTCACTAATAACAAACAAAACCATGTATATTATTATGTTAGAATGTCATTCTGTTAGAATCATATTCTTTAGGAATTTCAGGACATATATTTCTATTAGAAAGATATTCTATTAGAATGCCAACACCGACTAATAACAAATTTTTGGATAAGTACAACTTCAAATTTTTCAACAGCTTTTTCATACGGCTTTTCATTCTCTCGTCCAAAAGAGAGAAAAATTGTTGTATCAATTTCAGCAGCTTCTGAGTTGGGTGAATCTTGCCATATACCACTTTCATTTGTAGTGTTTGTAAGAACAGAAAGGTTGTTGGTGCCAACCGTCGCCAGCTCATCATGTTCTAAATCATAATCACTATCATGCTCCCGAAACCTCTTCACAGAAGTTTTCACCTCAATTCCATCATTAACCGAATGCTCAGCAGTTACAACTACCTCTGAAACTCGGTGAAGATTAGTTTGCATTTGTATCCACCGATTCAAGGTCGGAAACCTGAATTAGAAGTCAAATGGCATTCAAAATCGGGTAACCAACTAACTGAATTCAGTTATATATGGAGAAAAGACAAAAGTAACCTCTTGGATTGATCAAGTGCAAACTCAAAGAACAATCTATCAGCATCATGCTTCTGTACTGACCCTAGCCCATCAGTGAACGAGCCTGACATGGTTGATGAGTAATCATTGCCACCATATAAAATACAATTCCCAAAAACACATGCTAAAACAGCCCCGACTGGTGACAGTTTCACAAGATGCTTGACAACGTCTAACTGAAGAGGGTACAGGGCAACTCTGGGTGTGGTTGAGGACGGACAATATGAACTTGGCTTCTTTTGAAGATGGGGATAAAAGTTTATCCTTTGAATACTCTTCGTGTCCAATTTCTTCAGACTTACCCTCTTCGTGACAGCAAAAGACAATTGAATCCACTAATTAAACAGGGATTTATATCATGAATCTGCTGAGAATCAACATATTGATCATCAATTTCAATGGAAATTAAATCAGTAAACTGAAAGAAAGGGGAGAATCGACATACCGATCATCAATACCAAAAGGTAGGGTTTTATCTAAGGGGCTGAAACGAGAATCGACCAAGAAACCTCGCAACACACTTGCCATAGATACGCGAACGAGTTCGCTGGACCAACTGCCGCCTCGAGGAGATCGAATAAATTGGACTGTTGGGCTTCGATTTGATGAAGTTGATTGCGGATCACAGATAAGTCTTTGATTCTTGTTGGATTGAATTGATACTGGAGCTTCCAATGATCTCTGCAACTTTGGAGCTTGACCTTTCTTCACCTTTCATCTGATCTTTGATTGATTGTAAAAGATCGATGTTTTTGTCTAGGGTTTTAAAGCGGTAAATGTAAACGATTTTGCCTAAATCAAAGGAGGGTTTATGATTTGAATAACTAATTACCAAAATTAATTAAAAGCTAAGATTACAATTTTACCCCTATCTAGGTTTTTAAAATGATTGGTCCATATTTATGCATACAATAACACAATAATTACTTTAAACACTTGAACCTATCTCTCTCTCTCTCTCTCTCTCTCTCTCTCTCTATATATATATATATATATATATATATATATATATATATATATTCACATGAACACACACACACACACACTTTTACATATATGGACGAGGTGAGTGGGGGAATATGATACCCAACATCGACCCCATCCCTATTTTTTTTATTTACGGGGATCGCAGACCCGGTTTTGGCGAAGAATACCTATAACCAATAGGGTCGAGTGATACAAGTTTCCCAACAGGTCGGAGCGAATTTTCATGTCTATCCCACACCACCACTGCTTGCGATTGATATCGAATTCGGAGACAAAGAAGATGAGGGGAAGGGATAAGTTTTTCTTGAGACTATTTCACTCTAGTTTACCACGTCTCCCACAACCACCACATAGAACCAAGAATTTTTTTCGAGATTGTGGTCAGGGGCCTAGCTAAAATTTTAAGATAAAAGGGAACTTACATCGCAATAAAATAATATTTTTTTGGTTATATAGATAGTTTTGATTAAAGGTGGTCTCTAGGAATATATATATATATATATATATATATATATATATATATATATATATATATATATATATATATATATATATATATATATATAAGGTTCTAATTTTAACTCTCCTAAATTTGACATATCATTTTTAGATGCAAACATCAATTTGTTTTCAATATTACTTTTCTTTTAAGGTTGTTGTCATGTATGTTAAATATCCTCCCTAATATTATTATTAACATGATGTTCTTATGGTTCATGGACATCTTCTTTTCATTTGAAAAAAAAATGATAGTTTTATCTTTACTCAGGATTTACCTTATCATTATGTAAAATCAAATTACCAATCATAATAAAATTGTTAATTATAAAGTATAAAAATTAAATATGTTATAAGAACTAAAGGTTACATGTTACTAATTTGCAAATGAAGTAGCAATGGCAACACCTTCTTAATTTCAACAAAATTCCCATGTTTAATCAAAACATTGTTTCCAAGATTAATAATCAAATCAAAGTATCCGAAAAATCCAAAATCATAAAACTAAGAAGATGTGCATGATCACGTCTTTGCTTTCCCACAATCGTCATGTAGAACCTGAAACGATAAATTGAAACTGTAAGCCAAAGCTTAGTGAGTTCCCCCAAAATATCACCACGCAAACATATAACAGCATGCATATTGGGTCCACAACTAACAGACTGGATTACCACTGAGTCCACAACATGAGTATAGCTTGCCTTCTGGCCCACAGCTCATGTTTGGCTTACTCCCGAGCCCACAGCATAAGTTTGGCTTGCCTCTTGGGGCCACAGCTTATGTCTGGCTTGCTCAAAAGTTTGTTGGATTCTGCATAAGGCAGCATCACCTCGACCCAACTACACTCTGTCAACATATACATAACAGATAACATATATCCAGTAAATAGATAACCATATAACCAATCAACAGACAAACAGAGCGATCTACATATCACTATCGCATAACAACATCTTATATAATAAGACTTAATTCTAACATATCAATAAAACATAGCAACATCCTCTAAACCATGATACGTAACTTAGTGGGCCGATATTGGTGCCTTCAACCCACAAATACAGTGAGGAAAACTCACCTCTTAGCCTGAAAAGATAGTTGAACAGTACACTTCTCCGAATATCAGCTCTACCGGTCACTTATACATCAAAAAAATGACCAAACTCAACTAAAAATCAAAATACCCAAAATACCCCTAGATCAAACTTGGTCAAAGTCAAAAGTCAAAAAGTCAATCGAGTTGAATCAGCTGAGTACGCCCAGCATTCTCAGCTTGTACGCTTAGTGTACTCAAGATCCAAGATCGGGGCTCCCATCGCGTAAGCGCAGCGTACACCAATATACGCCCAACGTACGTTGACTGAGTGCGTTCTTCCGTTTAAGGGCTTATTCCATTAATTCCCTTCGTCCAAAATCAGATCTAGTCCCAAAATAACATCTTAAGTCATTAAGATGTTATTTATGACTTTGCAGGGCTAGGAAGTGCCCAATACTAGAAACCCGAACAACTTATGCCATTCTTTATGACTTTGCAGGGCTAGGAAGTGCCCACTACTAGAAACCCTAGCCTCTTAACTCATTAAGACATTATAACACATGCATGGAAGGAAACTAATGACCAAGATTGAAATTTTATCACCTTAGACACTCCAAAATGTATGAAAACACAATCCATTTGGTCTAGGGAATGCCATACTCAAGAACATCATTGTTTAGGGACAAAAGCACATAATAACATCATACATGCTATATCTAACCAAATAAGCATCAATATATAAACTTTATACCTTCTGGAGATGGAGGAGGGTGCAAAAATTCCAGATACAAAGTTTCTCAAAGCTTACAAGATGTTCCCTTTTCCTTCTCCTTCCTCTAAAAACACCAAAACACAAACTAATGGATCAAAGATGCTCAAAAATGGATTAGGGTTAGCTAGGGTCAAATATGGAAGTGGAGGCTGACGAATGAAGAGGTATCAATGAGTTAAGGATTCGTAAATAGGGTAAATTAGGGTTTGGCCATCAGCTCACATGATTTTATGATAAAGTCACATGGGACCCTTTTGCAAACAAATCTCATAATAAGGTTCAAAAGTGTAATTACTAGGAAATCAAGATGTTACAGTTCTCCCCCACTTGAATCGGACTTCGTCCTCGGATTCCCCTGCCACAAATACCTCAGGGTAGTGTTCTCGCATCTCCACTTCGGATCATTCAAACAATCCTCCCTGAAACCCGATCTAAACTAAAAAGTCGGCTCATACAAGTGACTACCTTCCCGTAATATATTCAACACAATCATAGTGAAACTCATGTACCCCGAACAATAATGAATCCTTGACCTACTAACTTCTACCACTGAAGAATAAACATCACAATTCTGCCCAAAATCTTGAAATTCAATACCTTGACTGACTCCTAAGCAGGAAAAACTATCTCGGAACACAGTAAATCCGACTTCACTTTACAATCCAAACCATACAAAACCCTTCCGACCTTGAGTTACCTTGTTATTACCACTAGGAAACAAAACCCCTGGCTATTCATTTTTTGTTGAACCCTCCATTCGAAAACAAGGTGATTCCCAACACGAGTCTCAGCTAGATAACCGTTGTAAAGAAACACGTACAATGCCAACATATTCCACAACTCCTTAACTATAAGCATGGTTGTAGAACTAGCTACTCGGCCGACTACCGAGTAGCGAGTACTCGGGAGTACTCGGATTCGGTAATTCATATAGAAATATTTTTAGGGAAATTATATATGTCAAAATCATAAGTTAAAACCATAAGTTGAATGAAATATATAACAAAATTAGATACATATAAATACACAAAAACTAAAAAAACACACAATGGTCCCACTTCGTGAATAATTATTGAACATTTAAGATATATATGTAGTAATAATCACATATTTGTGTGTTAAATAATAAATCATTAAGTATACTATACATATTAATCATCGAGTTGGCCTAGTTTTACAACAGTGTTCACTTCAACAAGGGGCCGATCGGGGACTACTCGGATTTTGTAACTCGCCTCGGCAAGGGGCCGAGTAGCGAGTACTCGGAAAAGTACTCGGCCAACTCGGCGAGTTTTACAACGCTGACTATTAGACCTAACTTCTACTGAGAACCACACAGTCAGGGACTCTCAAAACTACAACCACTGAAATAACTCCATCAATATGCTCCCCAGTACCAGGAACCCATCAGTTCTAAACTTCAAAAACCATACTCCATGACTGATATTTGTCCATTCATTGAACATACTCCTTGTCTTTGACTAAGAACACCACCAAAACATGCGAAAAGAATACTCAAAAGGAACCGATCAAAAATTTCAACCAATCCCAAATCCAGAAGTTGTACAAAAAACCTTAAATACACCCTTGACTCCCTGACACGTTGTTACCAACCCACTGCTCCTACGAGCAAAGATGCTTAATACAAGAATTCTTACATTCCACCCAAATCCCTTATCAGCTTAGGTGTACCCCTACCTGAAAAATCACTTGATACATTCATAATGAACTTCATGACTTGAGGTCCCATAACCAATACCAATCATTGGTTACCAAACTCCTAATAAACAGCTCACAAACATACAAGATTTATAATGTAAACACTCCACAAGAGACTACTGATGCACAACTGTTACTCCCAACAAACCTTAACTGCCCACATGTTCCAAACCAGTTGGTCACTAAGTCTCCCGACTCTCACTATGCACTAACACCCAAACATCCCAAGAAAATTACGGATCCGAGACCTAAGAGCCTCAAACAATTAACTACCGGGTCTCTCCCATATGAATCATTCTGCCACTGGTTCACGATACATCATGACACCATCCAACCATCAAGATGAGAAGCTCATGGTTCCTCACCGCATTTCCATTACGGTCATGGGCCCTGCCCATGGTTTTGCCAACCATCCACTATAATACCTAATCAAAGATTAATATGAGTCGGATCCCTGACCGTGATAACCCAAATCCTTAAACTATGATTCTTTGCTTATGATAAAAAATCAATAATTCTCTTGTCCTCAGATACGAATTCCAAGCAGTTCTCCCCCACTTGGAACCAACCCTTCCTTAGCGACTTCAAAACTTTTACTATACATTCACAATCCATAGCGTCCAGACCCTAAGCTTTCAATCTTGATCACTATCCATATCAATAAACATCCCAAACATAAATCCTTCTCAAGGAAATTTTCCAAATCGAACCGATCCTATAATTTTCTCCAAATGTTTGAATCAAACTGACTCCATCAGAACCAAGGTCAAACTGACTCCTTTCCAACCCTACCGGTGCGATCCGCTGAAAAGGGATTACACGGAAATCCGAAGTCATTCTAGAAAATTGATCAATGTTACTCTGACACCTTATTTGTGGTTTCAAGCATGCCCGTTACTCTACACATGAAGAAATATTTATCTACACATATCATCGTCAACTGATATTACTTGATAATTTCTCGAACAATCTCAGCCACTGAACCCACACCTGTGCAAAATTGCATCGATTACACCCTAAAGTAGATTGTTAACTCAACAATAGCTCTACCCCTACTAATGATAGTGATCGATACGAAGAGCCACCCCACCTTCAATTGATATTCGACCCGAGAAATACACACTACTCTTAACCCTATTTCGTTGTCCCAAAAGGGACAGGAAACTACAATGAGATCTTGTCTAGAAGCCTCCAACGAAATGACTGGGTGCACAGCACGAGGAAAACTAACAACAACTTACCCTACACCCACTTTAAATCAATCTCTCAATCCTCTCCAACATAAAAGATCTCAATAGTCTTGGACACCAGGAATCTAACAGACTTAAACTGCAACTTCCTTCGACCCATCTCAAGGAAATCATCAAAATCAATCTGGTTGTTGATCCTTCAAGTAGAAGGCTCAGTCTTCCACCGCTCAGGGCTTTCTCCATCATTGGTCGTCGTCTTCTACGTCGAAGCCTAAAACGGTTCATCCAGATACTCTCTAAACACAGCTCTCGATATGCAAAATGGAATATGACAATTTTTTTAATAATAATAAGCAATCACAAAGAACTCCTACACCTTAGATGCAGACGCCAGAAGCTTTCCAGACAATACAACTTCGAACGATCCACAAACAAGCATCTTACTTTAAGATTTATGGAGCACCCCAAAAGACGCATCCTTGATCCTTTAAAACCCACCAATGCTAACATAACAACCCTAGTACACTAACTGCACGGGTGGCTATCTAATTGGCATTACACTAAGCAGGTACAACTATACAAGATAAAACTGAGGGTCAAAATCTATACCTATGATTTCTTGCAATTCAACCTTGACCTCCCGTAGGATGATGGGTGTTTGG
The DNA here is from genome assembly GCF_051521515.1 of Lactuca serriola. Taxonomy (NCBI): domain Eukaryota; kingdom Viridiplantae; phylum Streptophyta; class Magnoliopsida; order Asterales; family Asteraceae; genus Lactuca; species Lactuca serriola. The sequence continues at coordinate 281,487,832 of NC_136412.1, read as the reverse complement.
GCTTGCACCCCCTCCGCAACCCATGCAGGATAGTTGGGTTTGACATGACTCGGTCGATGACAGTGGAAACACATCTAACGACATGCCTTTTCTCTCCACACTTGTAGCATTTGAAATTACGACAAGTAAACTTGTGGGTCCCACCATACTTCCCATAGATATTGAATCCCCCTTGACTTTTAACACCCAAGTTAACAGCCTCGAACTCTTTGGCCATCGCTGAATGAGCCCTTTTTCTCTTTCCAACTTGCATGAACACATCAAGATCTCCCCCAGTAGACACCTTAACAGTCCCTCTCGCAGTCTGCAAGGCTGCAGTTCGCTCCTCGAACTTAGCAATTAGCCTGCCAGTGATCCGACCCACAATGGCATGCAAATCTTCTTGCAATATCTCCCGTATCTAATCATCAGTCAACCCCGGCCTATCCTGGCCACCAGCTCCAGATCCTCTCGCGAACACCATACTGAAAATGAACCAAAATATGTCAAAAAAAAGACCACAATTCGTACTATTAAAACCATTACATACCATTTCAACCATTATCGAGAGACTAAACCCGTGGGGTTTGTGACCTCCTTGCTACACGTACAGGTCATGTTCTTTCAATAGTACGGGCCCATACTACCTTACACACCTGCCCATATTTGTCTCAATGGATCATCACAAACTACCTGAAAATAATCCCAACAACTAGGATACGCATACATCCTACCCTTATCTTTTGAGAGTGTCTAAACATTCTTTAGTTGGCCTGCTACACACACTCATCCATAATGATACTCCTAACACTCGTTAAATAGCGCACCATGATCACTACACACTCCCTAGGATATCCTAGGATCCTCACCTCACCTTGTCATCAGCTGCCGAAAGTTCCCCATTGGTGTCAGTTAACTACTTCATGAATACAATCACATGCAACATAACTTAAATAATCTTAGATTAAAAGATTCAACCCTATAATGGTTAGACTCAAAAGAGCTATGTAATAGGACTAAATCCTTCACTCTAAGACTATTTGACACATGCAACATGTGACTTAACGTATTTAATTAGTAGTTAATTCACACCCGAAAGAGTCCTATAAGCAACAAGCAAGTAGCATTTGAGCAGAAAAACTCTATAGAAATAAGGCATCATAATTCATGTAATTCTTGAATATACCTACCCTACAACTAGCATGCAGTTCTATCATAAGCAAATAATAGTGTGTGTATCTTGGGAGATGCTTTCATGCTCCGACTGATCGTGCACATCTCATCCTTCCTTAGTTACCTTCGAAAACAATTTGAAAATTTTGAAAACTCTTACAGATCCTTAGTTTGAGTCTGGATTCACACAAATGCTCATCCGATTCTCTCAAACCAGGGCTCTGATACCAACTTGTAACATCCCAAAAACCAGAGTCAAATTTTCAGTTTTTCAAAACCAACCCAAATACCATAATTGTTTACAAAACATTATTTCCAAGAGTAATAATCAAATCAGAGTATCCCATAAATCCAAAATCATAAAACTAAGAGGATGTGAATGATCACGCCTTTGTTTTCCCACAATTATCATGTAGTACCTGAAATAATAACCTAAAACTGTAAGTCAAAGCTTAGTGAGTTCCCCCAAAGTACCACCACAAAAACAATTAACAGCATGCATATTGGGTTCACAGCTAACAGACTAGATTACACCTGAGTTCACAGCATGAGTTTGGCTTGCCTTCCGGCCCACAATTCATGTCTGGATTACTCCTGAGCCCACATCATAAGTCCGGCTTGCCTCTCGGGCCCACAACTTATGTTTGGCTTGCTCTTAGGTTTGTTAGCTTCCGCACAAGGCAACATCGCCTCAACCCAACCACACTATGTCGACATATACATAACAAATAACACATATCCAGTAAACAAATAATCATATAATCAGTCAACAGACTAACAAGCGGATCTACAAATCACTATCGTATAACAACATCATATATACCAGGAGTCAGTTCTAACAGATAAATACAACATAGCAACATCCGCTAAACTAGGATACATAACCTAGTAGGTTGGCAATTGTGTCTTCAACCCACAAGTCTAGTGAGGAATACTCACCTTTCAGACTGAAAAGATAGCTAAATAGGACATTTTTCTGAATATTAGCTCTACCGGTCACCTATACATCGAAAAAAATGACCAAACTCAACTAAAATTTTGAAATACCCAAAATACCCATGGATCAAACTTGGTCAAAGTCAAAAGTTAAAAAGTAAACCGAGTTGACTCAGTTAGGTACACCCAACATACTCAGCTTGTACGCTTAGCGTGCTCAAGATCCAAGTTCGGGGCTCCCATCGCGTAAGAGCGGCGTACGCCAGCATACGCTAGCTGAATGCATTCTTCCGTTTAAGGGCTTATTTCATTAATTCCCTTCGTCCAAAAGCAGATCTAGTCCCAAAATAACATCTTAAGTCATAAAGTTTGAACTTAAGTCATAAAGTTTTAAACTTTATGACTTTGCATGGCTAGGAAGTGCCCAATACTAGAAACCCTAAATTCTTAACTCATTAAGACATTATAACCCATGCATGGAAGGAAACTAACGACCAAGATTGCATTTTTATGACCTTAAACACTCCAAAACTTCTGAATAGACAATCCATTTGGTCTAAGCATATCATACTCAAGAACATCATTGTTTGGGGACAAAAGTGCATAATAACATCACACAAACTAGATCTAACCAAATAAGCATCAAGATATAAGCTTTATACCTTCTGGAGATGGAGGAGGGTGCAAAACTTCCAGATCCAAGGTTGCTCAAAGCTTCCAAGATGTTCTCCTTTCCTTCTCCCTCCTCTAAGAACACCAAAACACACACTAATGGCTCAGGGATGCTCAAAAATGGATTAGGGTTAGCTAGGGTCGAATATGGAGTGGAGGATGAAGAATGAAGAGCTATCAATGAGTTACGGATGTTTAAATAGGATCCAAACCCTAAATATTAGGGTTTGGGCTTCACCCACGTACGCCCAACATACTAAACGTACACCCAACTTATGCCATCAGCCCACACGATTTTATGATAAAGTCACATGGGACCCTTTTTGCAAACAAATATCATAATAAGGGTCAAAAGTGTAATTACTTGGAAATCGAGATGTTACAAATGGGCCAGAAACTTAATCATCGCATGCATTATGTATCATACCACTACTAAATGGTTAAAAGAATCGGAGGGGCATAACATCTGATTACCCCTTAGTAGCTCTGCTCTTGACTATGGTGGTGGCAGTGACTTAATAGAGACGAATGGGTGTATGAAGGTGTTAGGTATGACTAGAATTTAAATATGATGGTGATGGCGATGGATGAAGTGTCCAGTTGTGGTGGTCAGCAGTTAAGTAGTGGTAGTATTGGAGCCTCGGGTGCCACCGACGAGTTCAATGGTGTGGTTGAGCGATAGTGTTGGAGCCTTGTGTGTCATTGACAATTTCAACATTGGTTGGGGTAGGGTAGGTGGGGATCATTTATTTAATCTTTAAAATAAAATAAATATAACAAGAAAAAGGACAAAAATGGACATTTTCATTATTTTACACATACTTAAGGCATTGACAGGGACTTATCTTGATGAATCTTGCAACCACAATAGTATCAAATTTTTTTCAAAACTTAGAAGTAAAAATGTAGATCATTTCAACCATAGGAACCAAAATAGTAATGCATTCACAATTAAAACTAACTATTTGATATGATATTGCATCACTAGAAAATATAATTATACTAGTTCATACATTGTTTGAAAATATTGGATTCATAATTGTTTGATACACGTGGTTAGAGCATCTACAATGGTGAGTTCAATAGGAGGGTTAAATGAGGTGGCAAATGTGGTTGTCATTCAATAAGTGAAACTCTACCATAATGAGATATCACATTGGCATTCAATGGATATGGAGTTCAATGATTATTGAACTCTTCAATGCATTGTAGGAAATAATTGATAGAGTTGCATGGAATGTATAAAAAAATGATGTGGCAATCCATTGAACTCTATAAAGTTCAACGCATTGTGAATGTCCTTAGTATGAACCGGTTAAATGCAAATAATGACAAAAAAAATCAACCAAATTCTAATTTGATCATTAAAGTTTAAAAGTGATCGAGAAAATGTTTAGGTTTTAAATTTTAGCAACCAACTTTATTTTTACAAAGTTCTAGCTTTTTGTTGGTTATTTTTAAAATTCTGAAACCAAATAAGAATTTTAACAAAAAAACAAATGGTTGCCATTCTTATAATTAACCCGGGACACCTACAAAACTTGAATCCTATGCATTCAAATGTACATAGGATTCAAAAACTTTAATATGAAGTCAACTTCAGTTTTATAAACTCTAGTTCAACTATATGAAGTTATGAACTACTGATAATCTGTTTCGTGCACATAAGCCACATATTATATTCATACCAAACTTGATAGATTTTACCATGTTCGAAATTGAATAAGTTTACTTATTTATACTACAACTCTTACTCAACGTATAACTGAATAAAATTATTCGTTTTATTTTTTCTTCTAAATGTTGATTATTGCAGAGATTGAGCGAGGGGAAATATAAACATGTAATGGGGAGGCCCGTCTTTAAAGGGAAAGAGGATTATATTTCAATAGCTTTTCTTTACAACCCACCGCCACCCATGGAGAAGAAGACAATTTCACTTGGCCACCAAACTTTGTTGTTTCTCATTTTGGTCTTATTTTACAAACTTTTTTGTAATTAAGTTACAATCTTTGAGTCTTTATTTGAGTGTAAAGTTCCTTATATTTCTTTTTTATTTGATTGTAAGCGTTTTGATCTTTTACACATAACTATTTTATAGCAACGATTTAATATATTTATTTTTTAGTCATAGACAATTTTACAATTTACTATTAGACTAATGGGCGTACCTCCACCGCATGGTGCATTGAGCTGAGGTGGCTTGCGGGCACCTGCGGTGAACACCGGCCTCCCTTTTTCACTGCACAAAAATGCTCCCATACGGCGAGATTCCACCACACTGCTTCACCTTACTTTTCTTACCTCTTTTGTATTTTTACTTGCACAATACAAGAGCCTAAAGTATGTTTGACAGGTGATCATTTACTAGTTGAAAGGTAAAGTAAGGGGAGGAGGACAATGAGGTGACGTGGAAATAAGGTAGCATGTAAAATGTGAAGGGTGAGTATACTCATTAACGTTATTAGACTATCGAGTGTGGTCCAACCCATCACGCCATATTAATTAATCTATCTAATCATTTTTCATTCTCTACCATTTTATAGAAGTGGTATCACCAAATTGATTCCCATGTCAAGTTTTTCAATTTCATTTATTTTCTTTATGACTAGTAACATTTCCCGAATCAATACTACGCTCAATGACCTTCAATTTCCCCAAAAGGTCATTCTTTTCTTCACCAATTCGAGCCTTGTAATAAGAGTATACATTCTAAAATTTTGACTTTTAAAATTTTCAATTTATTCTTAAAATCAATTAATTTATTCTCGGACCCTCAACCGTACTAAGTCATCAATTAATTTATCTTTTAATATAACCTTTAACCCTTATTCAGCATAAACTTCAAACGAACACTTCGTGATGGAAATTCGATCCAAACAAGCATATTATATAATATGATGCAAGCATATGTTACGTCCCTTATTTTTATTGGATCACCTCTAGTGACGGGTTTGAATATGTGTCATCATTTCTTAAGGACTCCAAATAAATGTTCCACGTCTTTACAATTCTTGTATTGTGCTTCATTTACTTTATTCGGAAACTCATGTGCTTTTCCATTATAGATATCTTTAAATACTGACGATTGATAAAATAAAAAAAATTAAAAAATTAAAAAATTAAAATAAAACTCATTAAGCTCAATGTTGGAACTGGCAACACCAAAAAAAAGCAAGCAAAAAGTAAATATTGATGAAGAACGTTGAGGTCAATATCACTATACAAGGATGATGACACCTTCACAAAAAGTACATAATCATCTCTAGCATTTTTTTTCGTCTTAATTGAAAGAATTCATAAATTTCCTTGTTGGAATAGTTATGGGGTACTTTTTTCATCTTAATTATCTCTTGCATTTTTTTCATCTTAATTATCTCTTGCATTTTTTTCATCCACATGGCACGCATGCAGCGCACAATATCTCATAGATATGGGGTATTTTTTTTTTTTATTTTAGGGAATCGCTTGTTAGACGAGAGTCTACAGTATACGTAGACTATATGTAAACAGCCCAATGACTCCCATACCATCGGGAGGAAGAAACGAAGAAAAATGGAGATAAAAACTAAAAGGGACAGGATAAATAACTAAATAAACATTCAAAGTTAAAAAACACAAGCTCCCGCATAATTTAACCATCTTTTTACTTCCAGCAAAAGATTAAAAAAAAAAAAAAAAACTAGCATATCATATGATTCAGATTCTAGATTTAAACAAAGGACCAGTTGATGAACATGAAGCAGATGCAATGAGCATTATCATCGTCATTCAGTACCTTCCATGCCACAGCTCTCTCATAAGAAACAGGCCTACCCATGCTGGATACACAGATCCCACCTTGAAGACACGCAAAACCCTGCTGCATTATCTGTGGAAACTCTGCACATAAACCCTTTCTTCCATGTTCATCAAGAATCTTCTCCAAACTTATGTCTTGTAGTGCAACAAGTGTCGTCTCAAGCATGTCAAGTCCAGCCTGGTTTGCAAATGTAAAAACTGGTAACGCCTGCATTTTAATATAATCTTATATTAGTCAAAATATCAAACAAACTGTTTTCTTAAAATCATAATAAATGGCTAATAAATAACCTTCATAGAGCAGCAAACGATTGCATCCGAGTGGTGCCAAAGAGATTTAAGAATCGATTCACTTCCTTCACCCACAGTTTTAAACAGCTCCACAGCTAAGTAACCCCTGTAACTATGTGAAATCCAACGTGCCAAAGTATGTGCTTCAGGGTTCCCTAATGTTGACTGAATACCACCTCCATTTGGATTCAAATGAGAAGGTGATAAAGCCGATGCAACGCGTTGAACCGATGATATAATACTCCGGACATACTGGCGGGCCATTGCCGCCACACTTTCTTGCATGTGACTCTCAAATGCAAACTCAAAAGCTATCGTCATCACCGACCGAGCACTCCCACCACCACCACCGACATTCCGGTCGCCGGAAAGTTTGTTCCCGGAGCCTTTCACTTCAAGAGCCGATGCAAGATCAAGTGTACGGTTAGGACTCGAAGCCTCCTGTAAACAAACATATTGCGGTTAGTTTATAAAACATGGCATGACAGTACATGACATGACATGACAGACTGAGCAACAGAGACTGATCAATGAGACAAAAAATGTAACTTTATTAACCTTGCCAGAATCAAGAGGAATGATGCGAAAACCGGAAGCCAAAAGAGGTGCATCGTCAGCAAAAGAAGCATCGATTGGAGCAAAAACGAGTTCCGAGCACATCCCAACCGCGTTCTCGTCCATTCCGCTACATAGCTAATCACAATTACAACAGATTAATACTAGTAACACAAAAACGCTAATAATATAAAAAAATGATATAAAGTATGTGTGAATTAATGAATCATACTTGAAGGAGGAACATGTCTCTTGACATTAATGCATCTTCAGGGCAATTACTAACGCCCTCCAATTTTATCACCTCCAAAAGCTATACTACAACATAAACAAATCCGACACTTTATTTAAAATTTTACACGAAAATTAACATGGAGTCATGAACTAGAAGAAATCGATCGACTTGCCTCTTCATGTTCGATTGTATGAGCAAGCGGGAGAATAACTTGACCGCCAAAACTACCGAGTCGGGTCGACCCGGGTAAGCTACACGGGCCAAGTTTGACGGCTGAAGCAGCGTAAGCATCGACATTGTTGTCGGCCCATTCTGAACGGTGTTCCCTCAAGAACCTAAGCAGGAGTGCCGGCGGAACATTCTGGAAGAATGAAATTTTAAAAAGGTTAAAAAATTTAAGTTTAAAAATATAAATATTTGTGTTTTCGATGGTTGACAATGACCTGTAGAAGCATGGAGGCTTTTGCGCATAAGATGGCGGTGTTAACGGATGGGTATCCGTTTGAGAAGGAAAGATTCAATCCCATGAGTTTTTCAGGGGAAGAGTTAACGAGAATTGTAACGTCGTCACTTCCATCGTTACCCATTAACGACCACCCCTCATCGGTAAACCCATTAACCGCTTCGTTGAACCCCCTACAAATCAACAAAATGTCAAATTAAGCACTCACGCTTTCATCATTTTACCGATTTAGCCCCTTTTATTTTTAGCTACCTGCTCAACCTCTGGCTAAGTGATCTTAACGCCGCAGGTCTTCGTCCCCAGTTAGGGGTACTCGCCTGAGAAACCTCCTGAGCTATTTGCCTCAATTGGCGTAACGCCTGTTTTACAAGAATTAAACCTTCAAATTCCTCCCATTAATGATTAAAAGATTTCTAAACAAAGAATTATTAACGAATGTTACCATCATCGTTGTTTTTTGAGCAAGAACAGTTGGTGATTCATACAAAGGGCGCAAAACTTCAGGTACACTCCATGGCTATTTATCAGTTCAAGTACAGTAATTCGGATCAATATGACAAAAAAATATAGTCCCACCCAATAAAATTCATCGTCAGATCTTTACCTCTAAATTCATATGATCGACAATGTGAATAATCGAGCCACCACCTTCACAAGGCCTAATAAGGTAGCCACTAGGCAGCATCTCCGCCCGAACAAAATTTGGCACACATGGTATACATGGACCGTTTTGGGTGTTCGTAAGAGATCTTTCACAGACCTAAAAACCCATCAAAACATCAATTTAAGGAAACATAAAATCCATTGAAAACCATTAATGAACAGAGTCAATCACTAACTACTAGACTCCCATCTTCAGTAACCGACGTATACCGCAGCAACCAGAAGTCACGAGCTGTAGCCAAAGTTGTAGGGGCGTAAAGCTGCATGTACAAAAGTTCGATGGTTCCACCATTAGCGGTGGGCAGCACGTCGAGGACATCCACAGCTCGGCAGTCCCGGAACCAAGAGGTGCGATCCTTGAGGATTTCAGCAACCTGAGAGAACGATTTTAAGAAGTTTATGTGTTCAGATTCGTGTAAATCGGAAAACGATACGAAGGATATGATGTAAATGTGGTGAGAATGTGAGATCTGTTACCCTTGTTGGCTCGAGACCGACCAGGCCGCAGGCTCGTGCTGCCACACCGGTGCAACCATGAGAGATAGCAACGATTCCAATGGAATCCGGACCAGGCTACATTGGAAAGAATTTAGTTAATGCTACAGTTGGAGTAATGGAATTGTAGATTGAAGAGTTGGAATGGGAATCTGGAGTACCTTCATTCCAGGCATCTGAACCCACTCAACAGCGGTTCCAGTAGCCTTCGAAAGAAACTCTGTTAAAGTTTCCTCTGCAATGGACAAAAGTCTGGAAAACGAAACCATACATTAAACGGGATCCGCCATTGTTACAAGATTGAAGTAAACGAAGCTGCTTACCCAGCAGGGCTGGCATCCCGTGGGGGATGCTGGGGGGTTAAATGCCGTTGTTGACCACTTGACACCACCGATTCACAGCTAGTGTCTTTTGTAGCAACTGTCGTCGTCTGCAATTCAAGAAATTTTGATTATGTGTATTTTAAGAGTTTTAGTCAAATTCATACGGGAAAAAGTCTCACATTTTGTGTATGTTGACGAAAACATCCGTTTTCATATACCAGGTGCGACACTTGCTTCTGCAACCGATCGTTTTCCTCCATTAAAAGCTTGTTCATAGCTGTCAGTTTCCGATTAACAGACTGAAGACGGGAAGCCTCTTTCCTCTGTTTCTCTCTGCATCTGTAAAGATCATTAACAACCACAAAGTTAAATTTAAACCCACATCACCATTTAAAAATCGATTCGGAAGCAGAGAATCATACCTTCGATTTTGGAACCAAACTTTGATCTGTTTGGGTTCAATGTTGGAGAGAATAGGGCATTCACGAATGAGTTGTTGACGACGAATAGAACTGGGTTTTGGGCATTCATGATAGAGCCTTTCAAGGGCTTCAACCTGCTCAGGTGTGTAGCGAACATACTTCCCATTATCCATAATTGCACCCTTACCATCCTTGCAGGACATCGCCATCATCACTCAGTCGTAATCCCTTATCAAAAAACTGGATAAAATGTTCCTGATTTACACCCACTTCTTCTCGATTTAAGAAAATGAACGCCCGATTTAGAGCTTCTGATTCTGAATTTTTGAAACCCAATAAAAGAACAAAAAAATAAAGCTCTCAGCAATATGCATCGGTGGAATTCAATTAACTGGCTCCAATCGTCCCTAACCTCTGAAACATGATGATTTTCTTGATTCTATTCAGGGTAAGCAAGAGAAAAGTTAATATGAGAATCAAACATGGGGAAAGACAAGGATTCGTTTTTTTGGAAACCCTAATAATGAAAAGAAAGAGAAGAAGAGTAAAGCAGATGGATTTTTTGAGTGGTTTTACCTTGTTGAGGGATATGATATGTGTAGTTGTTGAGTGTGTAGTTAGTTCATTGTGCTTTTTGTTGCTTTGCTTTTAGCTGTTTTCACTGCTCTAGTACTATCCCTCTGTTTCTCAGGGAATATATTTTGAATCTTCATTGAATTACCCTTTTACCCTTTTTTTGTTTTATATAAAAATGTAGTTGAACTCTATTTGCATTTCAATTTCTTTTAATTTAATACAATTCCAACTACAAACTAAAAGCAAGAAGTTGTTTTCTATTTCTTTTATTTTTATTGATTTTGAGAAGAAAAAAAAAAGTTCTGAACTTTTGATATCATATTTAGATGTTTTTGACTTGATCATACTCCTTTAAGATACCTCTTATTTAGTTAGATTCTGAGCTGTGTCTTGCTCAATCAAATTTAACATAGTTGTGTTCGATTCAAATCGATTTAACTAAATTAGTAACTATCAGGTACTAAATTATTTTATGTTAAAAAGGCAAATTATGGATTATAATAAAAGAAATAGGATCTGGTTGATAATGTATGGTATTTACCTCTTTGAATCTTCTAGATTTTTATTTAAATGTAAGAAATGTCAAATATTCATTACCAGAAAAGGGATTATAATTTATTTAATTTAATTTTTTATATTTAGATGATAAACTAGATTTTGGATAAGTCGATAGTGTTTCTATATTGAAAATTGAAACGTCTTTAAACACACAATATCATGATTCATGACAAACACATTGTTTGTGTGGTTTGGGCGGATGGCATTGGAGGTAAATATATGAAAAAGGAGGGGTATAAAAAAGAAGGAAAGAGAGGCATGGGGGGTTTTCGTGGGACAAAGAGAACACCATGATGACGGCTTTGCATGCGCCTCGATTTTACCTTCTTTTTTTTTTATTCTTTTTAAAAACCTTTTTCATTTTCTTTTTATTGCTCTTCGGATTTTGAAAAAGTTCACTTTCACACCTTTTACTTCACTCTTTTCTACGGAAATTGAAATATATTTTTATAAATGATTCACCGGTATTTTTTTCTTATTATTTTAAAAAAATAAAAAGCCACGTCCTAACGCCAAGGTACAGACAGTGGTCAATGTAAGGTTGCTCGGAATGGAAGACCGAAGACACGTGATAGGCTGACGTGGAGCCCCCAAGATACGTAAACATCGCCCCCCTAAGGCCGATGCTCTGGCCATGACGTGAGTCCTAAGACGAAAAGAGTCGTCCAATGGGAAAAGGGGAAAGTTGGCAATAGTCATTTTGACCAAATTCTTACTTATATATATTAAAAAAATATTTTTTCAATTTAAAAACTTATTAACTACAATTATATATATCCACTATTTTACTAACATTATACACTACAAATAACACTATTTCTTATACATTTTTTATTTTCTACTTGCTCATCCAAATCAAAATACTCTGCCAACTTCAAAAACTCCATATGATCCATTTTCAAATCTTAGTTACATACAATTGATAACATCTACTATCCAACAACAACCGTTATTCATCAATCTTCCATAACACTCAAACTACTATCAGCAACAAACACCACCACAATTCAATCAACCCCAATCTCAACCTTATAACCTCAAACATCTCAACATCAACAATTTCATGCACAACCTTCATAACCATCTCAAGTTCTATAATCTCAATCTTAACCAATAAACTTCGACAATGACAACGACGATGAACGGGTCGAAGAAACATAACCAGATCATAGAAGGCAAGAAAATCCATTAGATCCAAGAGAAAAGAAAACTACGCAACACAATGGACCGACACGGATGAGGAAGCTTTACTTAAATCTTAGAATTTAATATCACAAGACGAGGATCCCGACAACGTGCAGGCGGGTCAAAGTTTTCGGAATCATGTTTTAGACCACTTCCATGTGTTATTAGGAAGGAAAACGAACCGGACATACGACACGTTCAATGCAAAATTATGTGACCTTCAAGCAGCTTGTACCAAATTTAACGGCGTAATCGATATTCTTAAAAATATGCATAGAAGTGGTAGTAACGATTTCAACATCTTAATAACCGTGTTCTACCAATACAAGATTATCAACAACGGCAAACCATTCAACTAAGGGTAATCAAAACCCGCACCGCAACTAAAATTAACCGCATAAACTGCAACCACAATAAAAACCAATTGTGAGATTTTCTGTTTTTCAAAAATCACAAATTTGCGGTGCGATGCGGTTATTAGTTTCAAAAATCGCAAAAACACGCGCCGCACCGCATACATTATATACAATTTTTTTATTAATTATTAATATATTAAATATTAAAAATAAGACAAGTTTCATAGATGAACAAATGTAAAATTCTAAAATACAAAAATGTTTTTGTTATGTTTAACTTTGGAAAATGGTGAAATTTCACAATTTTAAGATATTTATTGTTAATTACTAGTGATTTCACATTTTTAAGATATTAGTGGTTTGTGATTTAAGTTAATTGTCTTATACGTTATTTTTATTATTATTATTATTACAAGTAATATGTTTGAACTCATAAAACCGTTTGATCTCTAAACTGCAGTTAAAAACATACAAAATAACTGCACCAAATCTATGTTGTTAATGACCGAAACACAAACAAAACAAAACCGCACCGCAAAAATAACCGTCTAACCGCACCGCAAAAATAATCGTACTAAGCGGTTTTGAAAATGGATTAACCGCATATGCGGTTAGTGGTGAGGTTTTGGCCAATAACCACACTGAACCGCACCGCGCTCACCCCTACATTCAACAACCAAAAAGCGTGGGAAGTTTGTCGTAATGGTCCAAAATAAGTCATTCATTCGGATACTACGCATTTGGGATCTACCACCGGCTCCAACAAAAGAGCAAGAACTTTCGAGTCAGACATTGGTGCTAGCCTCGACCTCAATGATGAGTTCGACACCACCAGGGGGGTCCACCGGACGTCCAACTTCGTTGATCGCCGAAAAGGGACAAAGCGAGAAATGGGGCGTCTTCAAGCGGAAAATCAACCAACGAGGACATACTAGCGAACAAACTAAACAAAACTCCATGTTTTTTAGGGAAAAAAATGAATCAATGGAGGAAGCTCGTTGGGGAAAAATAGCACTCATCGAACTTCAAATTTTAAAAACGAAGTCGGAACCAGATCTCAACCAGGAAAATTTAAGTGTGTTTTTAAAAATTCAACAAGTTCTCGAGAAATATCGCAACCTAGATTATATGTTTTTTTAGTAATTTAGGTTTATTTTTCTATGTTTTTATGTTTTTTAATAATATAGGTTTAATTTTCTATATTTTTTATGTTTTTTTAGTAATTTAATTTTAATTTTCTATTTTTTTAGGCTTAACTTTCTATGTTTTTTAATTAATGTAATGTGGTTTTAATTATTTTAAAATATTTTATTATGTTTTAAATTATGTTTTTATTTAATTTAATGTTAAAAAAATAAAAACAAAAAAATAAATATTATAGAGTGGTAACCATTTCCAATGTTTAGTGAGTTGGTGGTGAAGCTGACATAGCACAACCTTTTTTTCCATTGGCTTAGATGTGATCAATCTTCACAGCCTAATATAGATTAGAACAAATATTAATTGCAAAATAGTCGTTCATAAAAAATTATTGTGAAATTATGTTATGTTTCATAATTATAAAAAAGAATAATCAAAAACTTATTTTTCTATATTAGCACTTAAATATTAGGCTAAAAGGTATAATAATTTTTTGTCTACTAAAATCTAGTGTCATTGTCATGTTTTATCCCATCAATATGTTTGTTGAGGCCGGAAACCCATCAGATCTAGACTTCATAATCCAATTTTCCAGGATTGATACCTCCATAAACCCTTAACCGTTCACTTATCCACATAAGCTAGTTCCTGAGTCTCTCGACTTCCAACCATGCACCAACCTCGCATGAGCAACTGCCATAAGAAGTAATCAATCCTGGTCATCTCTGACCTGCACATCAACCACCATGTATTTGTTTTAAACTCAAAGATTTTTCGTAAATACAACAATTGACAACTCTATCGATGCGAACTGAAAAATTCAGCAACTGCGTGGAAACCTTGAACTTTGGTAAATCGGACTGGGAACCGAACCTTTCCATAGGGTCATCCTACTGCTAGGTCCCAATCTCCCCCACTTGAAATGTAACACCCAAAGTTTTGAAGGCCAAGAAAGGAAAGAAAACCCTAACTTTAAGGGGGGACTCGGCGAGTCCAAGGAGGAACTCGGCGAGTCCAAGCGGGATCCGGGTCGAGGTGTAAGTGACCGACTCGGCGAGTCGGCCAAGGAGACTCAGCGAGTCAGGTCTGTTCGAGGAAAACCCTAAATTCGGGACTTGGGGCCTATTTAAGTGCCTCATTCTCTCCCCTAGGGTTCCTTTACTACCTCTTGAACCCAGAATGCCAAACCCTAGCCGTCATATCCATTGATTGAACCAATTGTTGTCTTGAGGAGTGCATTAAAGCTTGGAGAAGGAAGAAGGATCTTGAAGGTGCAAAGAGGGGGCTATAGATCTGAGATTGGGAAGATATTTCTGAACATCTGAAAGTATTAAGTCGTTTCCCTTTCCTTTAGATCTATTTTGGTTGTGAGTTTTGGGGCTTTTAGCCATGGGTAGCGATCCATTTGAGTTAGAAGCCGAATCTGGAGTTGCTACTTCAGATCTAAGTATATTTTGGTCTTGGAAAGCATAAAGTTTCAGCCCTTGAGTTGATCATGGAGCCTCTTTGCCTTAAACCCTAGTTTATGGTGTATTTTGCCTAGATCTCCTTCTCTACACGTAAAGTTTGCAACTTTACGTGAGGAATAGGCTTGGGAAGGGTAGATCTACAGTTTGGAGTCCATGCATGACTCAAAAGTCCTCTGCATGAATGGAGATCTGAATGGACTCGGCGAGTCCTTTGAGTGGACTCGGCGAGTAGCATGAAGATTTGAAGGAACTCGACGAGTGGGATGAGCAGCTCGTCGAGTCGGATGAAGTTGGGCAGGAACTCGGCGAGTTGGAAGAACAACTCGGCGAGTTGGTTGAAGATTGCCTTTGACTCGACGAGTCTGTTCTTGGACTCGGCGAGTCAGGTCGCGAAACCCCAAACCCTTCGAGTTGAGACTCGAATCAGTGAGTCGAGTGGAGACCCGGTGCGTTGGTCAGGTCAGGACTCAGAAATCGGTAGACTCGGCGAGTCGAGTCGCAAAGAGAAGGACTCTGAACATATGAACTCGGCGAGTCACTAGGGTGACTTTGCGAGTAGGGTTGACCTGGAAGGTTGACTTTGACCAGGACTTTGACTTTGACCAGAGTTGACTTGGTTGACTGTCGGGGGGTCAGTTAGACTAAGTGCTGCATTGATTTTGGTAGCTCGGGGAGCTAGTGGAGCAGGAGTTCAGAGAGTTTCCGGTCAGCAGCCAGTGGGATCATCAGCGAGTTCAGCCAGTGCAGGTGAGTTTCCCTTTGTGTGAATGGGTCTACGGCCACAATGTCGGCCCATGTAGTTATGAGTAGAAGACCCGGGGGTTAGCCCTAGGCACTATATGCTAGTATGATATTCGGGACAAGGTCCAATGATAGAGGGCGGGTGCCCAAGGAATGGTTTATGTGACAGTTTATACTTGTTGTTTGTGTGATACTTGTATGTGTCTGGTAGGGAGGTGAGTGTGGGTGAGGTCCCGTATCTCCTCAGTAGCAGAGTGTGGATGGTGTTCCACATCTCAGTAGCAGCAGATCAGTGGCGAGGCCCAAGTTAGGGAAGGAGTGAGGGTAGGCTGGGCCCGTACCTCACCATCAGCAGGAGTATGGACGGGGTTCCATGACTCATCAGTAGCAGGACAAGGGCAGGGCCCAGAGATAGGCGAGGCCTTAGGACAAGATCCGTTAGTATATGTTTAGCTCATGTGATGTGATGTGATATGTTTATGTGCTATTATATGTTAGTGGGCGAGGCCCTATGACAGGCGAGGCCAAAGTGAAACAGATCTGTAACCGAGCGGGGCTCGAAGCCAGGCGGGGCCTGGAGCGGCGGGGCCGTTGTAGCGGGCGAGGCCCAGGATAGCGGGAGTGGCCCAATATGTGCAGTATGTGGTTATGCATGGTATGTGGTAGTTTGGGGAACTCACTAAGCTTCGTGCTTACGGTTTTCAGTTTTGGTTTCAAGTACTTCCGGTAGCGGAGGGAAGAGCTCGGGGTGATCGCATGGCACACACCATAGATTAGACAGCCTGGGAATGTTTACTCTGATAATGAACATGTATTTTGGAAACTAATACTCTGTTTATGTTTTGAAATGATGAATTTGCTTAAAGTAATGTTTACTCTGATATGGGCCTCCTTCCAAACGATCCTGGACTCTGGCTGATAGGCTTGAATCGCTTCACCGCCGGCTGCAACGACAATAGGGCCTGCCTTTGCTCCTTCGTCTGGAGCTTCTTCTCAATCTCACACTGCCTAGCGGCCTCCTGCAAATCCACCAATGAATCATAGTGTTGAGTATATACAAACTGCCAAATATCCGACCTGATCAGGCCAAAATACCAGGTCATTTGAGCTTGCTCAAAAGCAACAAACTTAGGGAAAAACATAGCTCTCTCAGTGAACTTCTTGGTGATCTCCATCACCAACTTAGACCCCTGCCTTAGATCCGAAGACTCCTGGCCCAACCTCTCCCACTCCACCAATGGAACATATCTCGAGCGGAACATCCTAGAGAATTGCTCCCATGAACTGCAGCTCGTTGCTCTAGGTGTATGAACTAGTAACCAACCTCCACTAATCCTTTGCTTCCAACCAAAGAAAGTTCAGGGCGCACTTGACCTTCTGATCAGCTGGTCAAGAGCAGGTAAAGAAACATCCCCCCACATCTAACAACTGTCTCATGGCAATGATCGGGTCCTGAATTCCGTCAAACACCGGGGGCTTTGTATCGTCAAAGTCCAGAACTGGAAACTCTTTCTCCTCGAACCCCAACGACAACAACAATTGTAGTAACTGCAACAACAACCACCTCAGAAAGGGTAGCATATCGATCATCGAAGTACTCCATCATAGCGGCCTTGACATGCCCAACCAGCTCCGGTATTTGCCCCCGGACAAAAGAAACAACCTCCTCACAAATGATCTCCCTGACCTGGTCCTCATTCAATCTGGGCCTATCCTGTCCACTTGCTATGGCTCTTTCTCCTGAACCTCTAAAAGCTGCCATACTAAAATTACCAAGAAATGATCAGACATAAGAATATAAATCACAATACACCACACCCTACTCCTACTAGTCACTTAGCAGCCTCATAATTCCCCATTAATCTCATACGGATCATGTGCTTCCAGTAGTACGGGCCCACACTACCTTCCACGCCTATCCGTAGTCAATTCAAAATTTCTCCCAAGGTCCTAAGTCACTACACTAGACCATTCCTTGATATGCTAATGCTACCTCCTCTACGAGCTACAACTGACTTCCTAGGTACTCCTCCTAGTATCACCCATGCTCTCGAACCATCGGTTCCTTTTGTTCATGCTTGGTGTACCCAACCCGAGATCAAATAGACTTTCGAATAATCGATTGTTCCCTAAGCCCACAATCAAACAAGGAACAGGAAGAAATGCCAATTCGATCATTCTAGGGTTATCCAATCCGTCCATATACAACTAATCAACATACACACATAAATCACAATCAACTAATATACATCAAACAAGCAGCTACCCATATCATAAGGCATCAAAGAAATCATGCATTTCTATCTGGTAGTTTCTAAAAGAACCTTATCTACTAGCATGCTTTTCTAACAATTCACATATCAAAACTTAGCAGACATAACTAATATGGGTATTTTTGGAGCCACTTTACTGTTCAGGCTCCGGCTGATTGGACACACCGCATCCTCCTGAAAAATCAAGGTTAAGCCAGGACCCACGTTCTCGATCCCAAGCCAACAATCAAACAAGAACATGACAACAGTTTATTTCTTTCAAAAGCATTTTTCAAAAATTTTTGGATCCTAGTTTGAGATTTGATTCACACGAGTGTTCCTCCAATTAACTCAAATTTTCACAACCAAAAAATTTCATTTTTATTAAGGTAAAACTTCCCAATTTATTAATCATTTATTTAAGAAAACCATTTATTCTGAAGTATCTATATATGCAGTGTGACATCCCCTAATTTATCGGCCAGAAAAGACCAATTTAATTTATGCTTTTTAAAATAAAATCAGAGAAATCTTTTTAAAAGATGTTGCGGAATTGGTCCCCAAAAAACATATGATAAAAGTTTATCAAAACCCTTCATTTAGAAGGTATATTTTCCATATATACATCAAAACCTCGGTATGTCATGTTCCGATACAGATCAAAAGCATAAACAAGACATTATAAGCCTTTCGACAGTTATTTACAACTACTGGCCTATAATCCAAAAATCTCTCGTCGTCCTCCGACTATGCTCGGGGTCCACTACCTGTAACATAAAAAGCTGAGTGGGTCAAGCTTGGGAGTCTGGTGAGCATATAGGGTTTTCAACCCACAATAATAATAAACTTATTAAGTTCACCAATCAACAATAACCCTGATTACCCGTTCCTGTTATCCTCACTTTACGTCCCTAAACACTTTTCACAAGGGACCTAACTTAAAGAATATCATCGGGATGGACACTACTGCTAAGGGGTTTCCTCAGCCATACATGTCCTAAAGGCAACCATGAGGGGGATGGAGTACAACGAATGAACACACTAGTTCATTAACACCTACAGGTTGCGGACCTGCTAATGTTTCCCACTGGACTGTTTAGAAAGTCCGTGGTCGTCATCCAAACTCCGCTAGATGACTGGATCTCAAAGCACATCTAGGCCTCTCATCAATTTTTATTTTATCACACATCACTTTTTGCCCATGTTCTACCCAACATATTTGTTGATAAAAATACTTATATAGTTTAAAACTTGTATAAAACATCAACACAATAGTCACCTCAAATAAACAATTAATATATTTACACATAGCACGTATTAAAAGGTAAATACTTCATATCTATGTGTAAAATGAAAGTGACTATACACTCACATGATTTGATGATAATCGGTCAGCAATTCGTTTCCTAAAACGATCGTTTCTAATAAAACCGAGAGTTTTATTGAGAAACTGGGCTCTGCAAAGGTCGGGCTTCGAAACCGAAAAGATAAATTTTTCGGGCTTCACGGGCACTTCGTGGAGTATTCCGGGGTTTACAATTGATACCGGGGCTTTGGGGGATTCTAAGATGAAGAAAATATGAAGAAATGGGTGAAAAATGGCAAATATCCAATTCTACTCGAGAGGCTTCGCAGGTACCCTTCTATTTATAGGGTCTGAAGTCCTGATCCAACGGCTAAGAGGCTCCTGATCCGACGGCTGAGAGGTCTCGCAGGGGGTGGCTCGCACGAGGGTAGCATGTGCGAAGGGGCTGCTGGCTTCTTGTGATTGGTCCGAAGTGTGTGTCCGAAGTCGGTTCTGGTGCGCAGGTGGTCAGCATGTGCGAGGGCCTCGGTGGCACTTGCTGATTGGACCGCGGACTCATGACCCATGTGCGAGGCTCGGAGCTAGGCGGTGCGAGGTTCGGTCCATATGCGAGCCTCAGATTGGACCTCCTCCTCGGTCAAATTAGGATCCGACGCGTGGCTTCGCATGACTCAGTAGCTCGGTGACTCAAAAGGACACGTGGCACTCTTTCAACGAAGGTGACGTGGCAAAACGTGACTATGCGAATTTTCCCGATTTTCGCGCCAAAACTTCTAAAATCCATAACTTTCGCATACGAGCTCCATTTTTGACGTTCTTTATATGCACGCGTAGCTAAAATTACGCTCTACAACTTCTGTTTAGACTTCGTCGGCTAATTTTGATTTTAATTTTTTTTATTATTATTTTTAACAGACCGGGACAGGAAATCCGTTAAAAATTCATAACTTCTTCATCCGACGTCCGTTTTCGTCAGAATTTTTACCGTTGTGCTACTAATGATGAGACATTCAATTCTCGTTTAGGTTGTGTCGGCTAAAAATCGCTCGATCTAAAATTCGAGTTTTTAGCTGTCTACTACTAAGCTGAAACTTCGAAAAATCATAACTTCCTCATACGAAGTCAGATTTGGGCGTTCTTTTTATCGAACTTCTCGGTTTAACGAATACTACGAATTTTGTTTAGATCACTAAGGCTAAAAAGTAGTTTATCAAAAACTCACTTTTTACGACATTCAGCACCGTGCCGGTTTTGTCGCGAAACTTCGACAGGTCATAACTTCTTCGTTATAACTCGGATTTTGGTATTCTTTATATCCCCGAAATCCTTGTTTCGACCACTACAACTTTATGTAAAGATATCGGGCTTATCTCACACTTTAATATTGACGCTTATTTTTGTTCTTAATTAATTAAACCCTAATAATTAAGCATAAAGCATATAGAATTCACATAATTCCTTTTTAATTTCTTCAAAATGAGTTACAAAGGTTAACCTAAACTATCACCTCAATATAAATGCCTAGGCTAGAAACACGAGTGTTACATGCAGTCCCTATGGCATCCCTCTACTAACAGATAACCGAAAACTAGTGGGTCGACATTGGTGCCTTCGACCTACAGTACGATGAGGCGGAACTCACCTGAAATGAAGAGACCCGAGAATATCGCGATCCTTCCCTGCTACACCTCTTGCTCCCGCGGATCCACTAACATCAAATACCATTTAAAAGCTTAATCACCTATCCAATCCTTAAGTTTGACCTAAAGTCAAACTTGGTCAAGAGTCAACGGGGTCAACAAGAGTCAAAGTCCAAGGGCAAAATTTTCAAAGATCCATAGGACAACTGAGTCAACCCAACCGAGTCGACCTTGTGAGCGTACGTGGGGCATACTCTTTTGTTGACCAACATCGAGGTTGTTGACTGCGTACGTGCGTACTCTTAGTTATGTGGGGCGTAATTTTAAACTTTGTTTTCTTCCCATAAAGTGCATAATATAAGGACTTGATACATCTCAATGCAGTTCCAAGGTCAAAATGTCATTAGTAGTCATAAAGTTTCCAACTTTATGATGTTGGATGTTCAATAAGTGTTTAATCCATAAAAAACCAACACCTTAATACCTTAAGCCTCTCGATAACATGCATGGGACAAAACCAACCATTGGGACTCCATTTTTATGACTTAAGACCTCTACTAAGGTTTGAAATACAACTTAATGAATCAAGAACATGCCAAGCTCAAGAGCTAACATTTTAGGACCAAAAAGCATCATTAAAACACCCATTTCTAAATCTATATGAAAGAGGGGTAAGGTTGCAAGCTTTATACCTTCAAAAGGTTGCAAATGAGGTAGAAATCCCAAATCCAAAGTGCTTTACTCCTCCAAGATGAGCTCTACTTCCTTCCTTATTCTTCAAGGCACAAAATACACACTCTCTTAAGCTTGGAATGGATTTACATGGTGAAATAGGGTTGAAAATGTTATAGGAGGATGGGGGTTGATGAAATTGAGCGAAAAGGATGCTATAATGAGGTTTAAATATGGGCTACACCCCAAAAGATTAGGGTTTCCATATCTGGAAAGTATGCTCAACGTACGAGATGTACGCCCAACATACTAGGGTGCGGCCTAGTACGCTCATCGTGCATGCGTACGCATGGCGTACTCCCTAAGGCCAATTTTACGAAAATGCCATTATGGCCCTTTTGCACTCTTTCTCGAGCTTAGGGAACAAAATGCCTCATAATTAAATTATAGGGTTAAGATTAGAAGTATCTCATCTTCACGATGTTAAATTTTGTGATTATAAATTTGTGCTTTTTCTATTATTAAATCAACTGTAAATGAATTTGAGCAATTTTTAAATTCCATAGTCTATAATGTAGTTTATGCACTAACTAATCAAAATAGTATACGTTGTCCAAGTGATTGGATACCTCCAAGACAATAAGCAAACATGTAAATTATAACTAATTTCACAATATTGTATTTTTTTTGGCTTTAAACGAAGAGTTACTTCTTTCACTTGCTTTAGATTCTTGATTACTCATATAGGGTTTCAATAGAATAAAATTTTGATAAATTGAAAAAAAAATCACCAAAAACCTTAAAATTTTGAAATTTATTGGAAATTTGTTATGTCAATTTAGGCTTTTTTGTGTTGTCATGTTTGTTGATTTGGTTATGTAGGGTTCATTTGAAGTTCAATCTGTCTACAAGAATGTTAATGTTCACATCCAAGTGGAAAACAATCATAACTAGTAAGCATTTTAAATGATTTTTTACTTACATTAATTAAAAATGTTACTTTAAATGGTGTCGTTCTCAGAGAAGCTACACCGGTTGTCACTATAGAGACCGTCAAGAGGTCTATAGGAAACAAGTTGATGTTGAAACCATGAAGTAAGATGATACTAGACAACTATAAACCCAAGTCACCAATCTTTACATGTTTTTTTTTGTCATCAAGTGGTTTTTATATATTTTTTGGTGATCAGGTGGTTTTAAATGATTTTTTGGCCCAAAAGTGTTTGAATTTATAGCATCCTACTTTGACACTATTATATGAGAAATCAAATACACTCCTACTTTTAGTTCCTCTTTTTATATTCTCTATGGTGCTTTGAAACATTATTTTTAGTGCACGGTTAATTTTACAAGATTTTTGTTCATCAGTTAGTTTTTATTTGATCTTTTGGTCATGAGGTTGTTTATTTTATAGCCCAATTATTATGATTTTTACTAAAATAAAAAACAAAAGCTCTTTTTGCAGTGTCAAGTTAGAAAGTGGTGTCTTTTGGAGGGATGGTTTACTTTTAAAGCAATAAAAATTAAGATGTATGAGTCTCAAGGAATAAAATATGCATCTTCGTTTTTTCATCTATATTAAAAACATGTAGGATGTATGATTGTAATGACAAATGGTATGTTTACCATTTGTGGAGGGAAAATAAAAAGTTGGAGTTTACTTTTATATATGTTGCAAATGCACTTCTATATAAAGTACTATAACTCACACTAAAAAAAAGAAAAGGGTATTTCGATCATTTTAACATTTTTTGGCATTTTAATAAAAATTGGACCAAGAAGTTGAAGCCAAAAGGTAGTAAAGTTGGTATCGATTTCGAAAATTTGTTTATGTATCACGAAAAACGGTCAATTGGTAAATTAACGATAGAAAAATTAATAAAAGGAGAAGGTATTTTGGCAGTTGTGGGGAACACACACACACACACACACACACACACATATATATATATATATATATATATATATATATATATATATATATACAGACACACATAAAATATATTTTAGGCTGGTGATTTTAGTAACAATTTGCGTACATGTCCATAAAAGAAACAAGTGGTGGTTATGTTGACATTTTTGTCCTTTTTTGGGAATAAAAAAGAGCAACATAATCAGTAGATGTAATTAGACAAAAAAAAGTAGATAATTTTATCTTGTTATACTCTTGGTCTTCTTGCCAAAACAAGAGATTGCAAAGTGTTGTAGGTGAAGGGCCTTGTTTTCATGTTTAGACAGAATAAAACGATTCATATTTCTTGAATATTTCTATTTGTCGTCTAATGCAAAAAAATTTATTGTGGGGGTTTAGATGGAGTAGTGAAATTGTATCATAACAAAGTAGGAAATCATTGTAGGTACATAAACAGGTTTCCAATCCAAAGGAAAGGAGAATGCCTTAGTATAAAGTTCAATGATTATCTTATAAATTGTGGAATGCTTTCCGTAATTGGCTTCTCCAAGGACACCATAATGTAATGATGTTTCTTGTAATAACTAGTTCCAGGTAAGCATTTATGTTGAGATATCAGTTAACTTCGAAGAATTTAACCTTGGTCACGACGTGAGCTCTTGTGTGTCACGACGTGACCGTGCCGGAGGAAACGTGCATTCCGTTTGGGTCGTCACGACGTGACCACATGTAGGTCATGATGTATCATCCCTTGTATGCCCAAACCATAATTATGGGGTTTTCCCCTGTTTAAGGGACTTAAGGGATAAGGTTTGCTCACCCTCAACCTCCATCACCTCCCTTCACCCTCAAGAAAACCCTAATCCTCCATTATTAATTTCGAGCGCCTTCTTGGGTAATTCCTAGCCAATAAAAAGAAGATATAGTGTTTGGTGCATCATCTCATCCTGCAGTCCTCACCATCATCTTCTCTCACACACCCTAGACCTTAATGAGTATTTAAGCTCCTTGCCTTATGATCCTATGTGCTTAGATCTAGGTTTTTATGTGTTTTTCTTCATGTTTAGGCTAGTTGGAGTGTTGGGGTTCCATAAAGTTGCCAACTTTATAGATCATAGAGTCCATTTGTAGTTAGTAGTGATGGATCTAAAGTTTGATAGAGTTTTGAACTCTTGCATAATATCTTGACCCCATTTTACATAATTTTTATCTAGCTTGTGTTTGATACATGAAATGGACATGCATGTCTAAAAAGCTACAATTTTTATGATATTCAAAGATAAAGAAGGCCTTCTGGAGGGTTTGGTTGCATGGCTTAAAGGATTAAGAGCTTGGGGCATTAGTCTGTCCAGAGCGTTCCCCACGACATGACACCTTGGTCGTCACGATGTGACAAAGGTATGATTCGCGATTATTTTGTCTTCATTATGCCACAACGTGACCAATGTGTGTTCAAGACTTAACGACTGGATAAATGACTTTTGAGTGTTAATTTTGACTTTGACTGTTGACTTTTTGACTATGTTTAACTTTAGGTCAAACTTAGGGTTTGGGGTTGTAGTTTGAGGATTGGTCCTTGTTTTCTGTATAGGTGACCTATAGAGCTGGTTATCAGATCTGTGATCCGTATTGTTATCTTCTAAACTGCAAGGTGATTTTTCTCACTATACGTTGTATTGCAGTATGTTTCCTTGTGTATAGGATGTTGTTATATTATAGTGACCTGTTAGATTGGTAGATCTGTCAGATTACTTGTATTTGATTATTATTGATTATCTTTTTTCATATGTCGAAATAGTGTCATTGAGTTGAGGTGGTATGACTTTGTGTTGTAGGCCAACAAACCGACGCAATCTGGTCGTGTGCTGTGGGTTGGGGGCAATCTAGTATGAGGATTGTAGGCATGGGGGCAATCCAGTTTTATATTATGGAAACGGTGTGCATGCATGGTACATATATTAATGTTCTGGGTATTTTAGGGGAACTCACTAAGCTTTGTCTTATAGTTGTTGATTTCAATGTTCTCAGGTACTTCTCATTATCGGGGCAGGGTGAAGGCATGATTGCACACATTCTTCTATCGGTTTATGTTTTGAGAGATTGTTGATACTCTAGTTTTCTATGGATTTGATTTGAAAACAATGGTTTATTATCTTATGGTTTTATAAAAATGTTTTATTAAAAATGAAAAATTTTGCCATGGTTTTTGTGATGTTTCAAGTTGGTATCAGAGCCCCTATTTGAGAGAATTGGATAAACACTTGTGTGATTCTAGACTCAAACTATGGATCTACAAAATATTTTCATAATTATTTTTAAATCAAGGTAGAGGATGTGATGTGTCCAATCAGTCGGAGCCAAGGAAAGTTATTCCCCAAGATACTCACACTTATTTATATAGATTATATGTTAGACCACATGCTAGTTATAGGCTATGGATCTTTAGGAATTCCAAGATAGATGTAACAACCCGAATTTACTTCCATCAGCAATGTTAGCTTATGTTAGACAAATATTTCTTTTCATAGGATTATTATGGTTTTAGGGTTATAAAAACAAAACAAATTAAATAAAAATGATGTTATTTAATATCAAAAAGGATTAATTAATAATTAAAAGGTAAAATTTTAATTAAATTGATTTATGAAATTATTATTGGAAAATATAGTTCATTTAATTGGTGAAAATGGAATGGAGGGGATATATAATCATTAAAACAAACCTTGAATGAAAAGATATCTAGGGTTAGGGTTGTTGGGTTTTAAAAGGTAAAAATTTAATTAAATAAAAATGATGTTATTTAATATCAAAAAGGATTAATTAATAATTAAAAGGTAAAAATTTAATTAAATTGATTTATGAAATTATTATTGGAAAATATAGTTCATTTAATTGGTGAAAATGGAATGGAGGGGATATATAATCATTAAAACAAACCTTGAATGAAAAGATATCTAGGGTTAGGGTTGTTGGGTTTTGAGCATTCTAACACTCCTAAGGTGTACATGCAACCCTAGGAACCTTGGATCTATGTTTTACTATGATACATGCAAAATTTATTTTCCAAGGTTCATAACCTATCTAGCATACATGGGGATCTTTTAAACATAAAAGAGAGTAAAAAATAGATACCTTTAGTTGTTTGGATTCCTTGAGAACCTTGTGAGCGTAGCACCTCAAGTGTGATGCCTCAAATGTCTTACACAACACCAAATACATTTGGAATAACCTTGAGATAAATAGGGCACTTCTAAAATCGGCCATGTCCTCTTGTTCTCACACTAGTGCCGATTTTGGTCTACCACATATTCTTTTTATAGTGTGTAATAAGTAGGGTTACACCATGTAAACCCTGACTTGACATGGCTCTTCATTTCGATGATCCATTGGTTCAAAGACACCATGGAGCATCCTATGGGTTTTAGCCCAACTTGATAATCCGTGGAGCATTAGCCCACTATACAAGTATGGGTGATTTACACAATCAACCCATATATTTAATTAGTCTTCTTTTGATCAGTTAATTAATTCCAAATTAATTATTGATCAATACTAATTAAATAATATTATTAATATATTAGAACTTATAATATAGTAATAAACCTTCATTGTTATTTCTCTCATTTTTGTCTATCCAAATGCATAATGTCACACAACCCAAATGGACCATGTTAATCGGGTCAAGTACATTCCAGAAATAGTTATGAACATAGACACCTAATCCAACAGTCTCCCACTTAGATAAGTCTAATAACTATATCTGCAAGAATAGCTTCAGGAACCGATCAGCAATCATAGCTCTTTCAAGGTCTCGCGGAGCTGAGATGACGATGATGCTCCATTTAAGATAAGTGATCATATAATCCTCTGTTCTAGATATCATCCGGACAAATACATGGAACAATGTCTTACTTATTGTCCAGCAGTTTGTTTCTCGATTTCCGATTTGTTCGACATAGAACTTATTTGAACACATCAACTTAGTTCTAACCGGGCCCGGTACATGGGTCAACACAAAATCATCGAGGGGTCCAGATATCGCTTCTAATCCAAGAAGGAATAGATAAACTTCGACTCATATGCTTGTT
Source organism: Lactuca serriola (assembly GCF_051521515.1). Taxonomy (NCBI): domain Eukaryota; kingdom Viridiplantae; phylum Streptophyta; class Magnoliopsida; order Asterales; family Asteraceae; genus Lactuca; species Lactuca serriola. Next base: position 281,459,929 of record NC_136412.1, on the reverse strand, counting down.
CTACTACTTGTTGAATCATACATAAAGGCACGTTTTATAACATGGAGTTACCAATGCGTTTACGTATAATCAATGTACAACCAACTCATAGGCAACAAGTCATGTCTCTAGGTTTGAAGACTTATATGATATTACCGTCTCACAATCACTCGAGATAAATTCCGTGAAGTGATACCAGTGATCGTGGGTTGAATCCAATACCCATAACTTATGAGCACTCATGAGTGTTGTGACACCACTTTGTACAACATCTTAGACCTCTACAAGCCAACCCATGACAGTCTTGATTCATATATACTTCCAACATATGACCAACTGTGGATGGTTTGAATAACTTAATCATTCAGGAAGAGAAACTTAGTTATTCTAGAAGTCAAAACATGCAAAGTGAAACATAAAAATAATTGAATCCAATATGGTCTCAGAACTTATGAATATAAATAAAACGTATTTTATTTATCACCATTTTGATTACCCATCATTCATTGTATATTGTTTTAAACTATCAACTTTATACTTGAACTAAAACAATAGTTGTCCCATGCTCCAAGCATGTACAATATGGTTTTTTCTAAACACTAGTCATGCCATACACCTAGTATGCACACTATGTTTTTCCAAACATTAGTTATGCCATACACCAAGTATGCACACTAAGTTTGTCTATGATCTTTATTCTTCGAAATAGATCGATTGAACATAATTCCAATGATACTCATTTCACTATCCCAAATCCTTACCGCAAATGCAAGAATTCCAAATTCCTGCCATTTACCTAAATCTGTTAGATTCTAAACTTATATTCGTTCGTCCTCTTGTAATGATTATGCACAAAGTCACAAAGACTTGTCAACAGACATTACAGAGTATTCCAATGGAGATCGACTCCATGGAACCGAAGTCTCATATTCAAAGTTCATTGCCTTTGAACATTCTTCTTGCATTAAGTTTCCTAATCTTACACAGATTTAATGAATAACCTCCACCTATGAGAACATTTCCATATTCCACTTTTGACTATTACTCCTTAACAAGAGTTGCCTCTTTTCAGAATATGTCAATATGGTCTTTCCAAAATTAACAGTAAACTTCCAACTATCCCTAAGCAACCAATCTTTAGTAAACCTTAGATTGTCCTCAACAATTGCTTAATCAAATTAGTCATATCTAGTTCTAGTGCATTTTCTCTCTTAATGCTCTGGGCATTTGGAAAAATTTAGAACATATGAATATTATAACACATGGAATCGATCCTATTACCGAAGCATATGGGACACGATTCATAAATACATGATACCAGACCAGTCTTTTGCTATAATATTTCTACTTCTATTTGCCAAGTAATCAAAATTCAGATTGAGAAAAGGGATCTCGTAATCATAATCGAATTTTAGAACGCAAATAATGGACCCATATATAGAATTTCCTTATGTTGAGCCATTCCAACATGAAATTCATATATATATATATATATATATATATATATATATATATATATATATATATATATATATAAAGACCCTTTTATTTTGGTGTCGCCAAAATCAAATTAACACGGTTCCAAAATCTCCACGTAACCCACCCTTACCGATCAACGCAATTTATCAGCAGTTCATTATGTCGGTTCAATCCATCTCCTATTCTTTTCAATTTCTCCGCGTCCCTTTTACACATCGACATATCCCCTAATTCCTCCATCTGTTTCGACAACACGTCCTACTTTATCCCCAAAAGGAATCCGACCATATCATCCACCCAAAAAAAACCTAATTCATTGTGCAAATATTCCACCAACTCATTTCTGCCGATTGTGGATTGATTTTTGGTCCTTGAATCTTCAAAAGAGGTTATATTTCATTCGGTTTTCATTTAAACTACATCATCCCCCAAAAAAGTCCTAATTTTTAGCATTTGAAATTATCCCTGACAGTGGTGATCTTGTTGACTGCGGACCCAAAGAGGAATGACACCATGTTTACTATTGGTATAGTATCTTCACGAACCCTAATTTGATTTTGAGTTTATCTATTTGTTAGTGTTAACCCAATAGTTGGATTTTCCTGACCTGTTCAGGTTTCTATTGACAATTTTTGCCCTAAATCTTATTCTCATTCTTTCATGTGTCACCAAACACCGAATTCATGCCCTGACTTGGGGTTTTGATTGAATTAGAATGCAGTTTTTTGTATTTGCATGTTTGGATTCTCAAGTTTGCCCGTTACATATCTGATGAGGCCTTTGTGGTAAACAACATTGCTAATATGTTCTACCCTTAAGATTCTTCTGTTGTTGGTAACTGGTAAAACAAAAAGACATTCCTTACACTACCTATGTGATTTCCTACAATATATGTACAATAGAGAAACTCGTAGTAGTGATGTTGGTCATAAGATTTTCTAAACAGTCATTGTCCTGGGTTGTTTTAAGATTTTTTACTACTTATTGAAGGTTGTATAAAAACATTGATCATGAGGTCTTTGTGTTTTTGGGTGAGATTTTCCTTGATTTTGTATTTATTCTTTTTTGATCTTTTTTTATGATATTCCAGGTGCTTCAACTTCATTTTAAAGAAAATGAAGATTACATGTTTATAAAGCAAGTGAATGCCTTCATATGTGCTCTCTTGTTGGATATGAAGTTATAACTCATTGCACTTCCGTTACAAGCAACTGTCAACTGTCGTGCAGGCTATTGAACCTTGTTGAATGCAGAGCCAAAGAGGAACGATTCAATCGTTCCATCTGCTGCCACCATGTTTGCTATTGGTATATTATCTTCATGAACCCTAATTTGATTTTGAGTTTATTTATTTGTTAGTGTTAACCCAATAGTTGGATTTTCCTGACCTGTTTAGGTTTCTATTGACAATTTTTGCTGTAAGTCTTATTCTCATTCTTTCATGTGTCACAACTTGTAAAGCGAAGAACCAAAGGCAATAAAAAATCCAGGAGTTTGTTTGCACCCGTTTTAAAAAAGTAGATTACCCTATCTTTATGCAGTTTTTTGTTGTATAGTCTACCATTTTTTACTGTTAGATAAGATAAGTTTGTAATCATAATTTTTTCTGTTAATTGATCCTGATCAAATATTTCTACTGAACCAGATCTTGAAGTGCTTATGATGCAAATTGATTTTACAAAATTTGATGAAAAGAATAACATGATGGTTTTCCTTATGATGCAGATTGATTTTACAAAATTTGATGGTTAAATTATAGGTGAAGTATATTAGATTATTCATCTGTTTTTATCTTTTTTGTTGGCTAACAAGTTAACTATCTCTCTATGTTTTTTTTGTCATTGTTATCAATATGAAATATATTTTAGTTTGAACTTTGAACTTAATTGTTAATGAAATTGCTTCAAAAAGGGAGTATGTGTTTGTATATAAGTAGTTATTTTTTTATTGTAGTATCTTTTTTCATTATTCTTCATTTTGTTAGGTCCCATGTTTAAAATTAGACCCATGCAATGTAAATGTTAAATAACTGAAGAGCCCTTTGGCTTAAGTTATGTTATGTTTTCTTGAATTTTGAATTTTTTTCATAACGTTGGTTTTACTTAGGAATATGATGGGGAAAACATACCCATGGTAATGTCTTATATCGCAACCTCACATTTTTGTTTTTCTTTGTTCAATGTGCTCTCGAATGGTTAAGAATCCTTCAAGGTTAAGGTTAATATGCGGTAGTAATTTTTTTTTATGAGAAAACAGTAAAGTAAATGAAAATAATGAGCTTGTAATTGAGCTTGTTAAGGTGGGTCAGCAACTCAGTTTTGAAATATAGTAGAGTGAAATACATTTTCCAATCATTTGGTTTAATTGTTTGTTTGGATAATTCTTGTATGCATAATATGGCTTAATTTGGTTTTCTTTGCACGTTTCAATGTCAATAGCTACCATAACAAAGCTTCTACACCAGGATCTGAAAACTATGAAGGCTGAAGCATCTGGGAGAAACATAAAATAAACTTCCAGATCTTTGGGCTAAGTGCAAAAAATAACAATGTACTTTCATTTTTTATGTATTATATCATTAACTTTTTTTCCTTTATAGCATCATATTACAGTATTAATACTTTTGGAACATGTGTTGTGACACAATGGAAGGAAATACCCAAATTACCTTGTGGTCGTGTTTGTTCAAAATTTAGACAATGGAAGGAAATACCAAAATTACCTTTTGTGGGTCGTGCTTAGTACGGGCCTTGAATGTAACTAGTATATATATATATATATATATATATATATATATATACATATATATATATATATATACATATATATATATATATATATATATGTATATATATATATATATATATATATATATATATATATATATATATATATATATGATTAAAACCTCAATCTAAGCTTTTAGAATTGAAGTGAAGTATAATTTCCTCTCCCTTAATTATAGCAAAACAACTTTTCCCAATTGAAACCTTTTGTTTTCTACAATTAACATTGCTAACTTGCAACACTTATTATAATTATCATGCTCCCACTTGCATGATGATTATTAGCATGATACTTATGCTCCCACTAGCTTTGACATGTACTCAGAAACTAGTTGGACTTCTAGAAATCAATACTTTATTGACCTTCTTTCCAAAGTTCATATTTCTGATACGAGATGCTTTGATATAACTTTATCAAAATCATACACCTTTCCTTAGATATCACACATGTCTGTCTAAACAATTTCAGAACTATGAAAAAGGATGTCGTAATCATAGTCTCAATTGTTTATACCTTTTCCATTTCTTACAAGTCAATGTTAGTGTGCCGGTTAACCACACACGATCCACTAACGACTTTCAAAATGCAAATATCACAACTGCTATCTACTTAAAATCTACTTAGTGAAAGCCTTTCCTCACCATCATTTTCATGAATCGGAGAGAAACCTTATGGCACTTAGATTTTAATGTGTATGTGTTCCTATCCATATGAATTTGTTAAAACCATAATCACAAGACAAGGTTAGTGACAAATCCAAAAACTATTATGGATTGAACTTGTTCAATCTTAACTTCTTGCCACTTGGCAGCACAAGGGTTTGCCATTGCTTCTAATTTGTTATGAAACCAATTGAGAACTCTCAGAACTCATATGCAAAACCAACTTTAACTGGAATGGGCACAAAAATAGGAATATGTAAACACGATAGGTTATAAATCTCAAGTCGCATGCTAGTGATAAACTATAGGTTATTCTTATTGATTAGATCTAGAAGCTTTTTCAAGATCTTTAAGACTCCTACTGTCCTCTTGACATATAAGACTCACTTGTCGGATATTCAAGAGATAGTGCGGATTCTTTATCAAGACAAACACTTCACACAATTGGCCTTAGTTGGTCTTTGTTTTATACAAAACATCACAACTTACCAATTTCAAATGTATAAGAGTAGGACACATTTTACTCTTACATTTGACAAGTGTTATAAACCTTTCTTTAAGATATGTCACTCAAGTTACAATCTTGGAGTATGACTCTAAGACTTGTTTTGGAATGAAGTATGACTCATCTTCTTGATTTAACCACTTCAACAGTTCAAGATCCCTCTTCTTAGCCATAAGAATGCACTAAGATGTCCTTATAGGACCAATTGTGATATGGTTTCTTAATCGTTAAGATGATCACAAAACATGATACTAAAGTACTCACCCATCTTTTCAGATTTGAGAAACTTTTATCTTTCTGACTAATTTGATTCTTCTCATTTGTTCTGCCATACATCGAAACTTTTCCATTGTTTCAGAATTATACTTAAACTTGTAAGTATAACCATATTTACTAAACCTTAGTAAATCATGACGAATGCTCTTATCAATCTTTTCTGGTGGACTTGACCAGTGTACAAGAATATGTACTCGATCCCTTAGTCCTTCACTTAACTCACATATAAATGTGAACAAGGAATTAGTCTTGATTTTCCAAAGCTGAAAGTTCTCATTCATCATACTATACAACTTGCATGATTCCATGTTTCTGTCCAATTGAGACTTGGGTGATGAGAATCTTTCATTATTTGGTAAATTTAGATTTTAGACACTACCACAAATGAAAGAATCAAATTCATATTTCCATTATTGCTAGAAACACATAAACATCTATTTTCCATAAAAGCCATTGCAAGGAGATATAAACTAAAATAAAATCAAAATTTTATTTATTTATAAAATGCAGAAAAACTTTTTCCTTACAATGCAACTTTAAATGAAAACTATGTTGTTATATATTTCCTAGCAATCTATCATAAATCCTACGTAGTAGCTCAAGAATCCGATCTTCGAACGATGCGACTGAAATCCATCTTCGCGATCAGATTCAACATACTCTTTCTTTAAGTGTCCTTCCCTTTGCTTGATTCTGCCAAACACCAAAATGTAACCAAGACATATTTTGTATTAAGAATCATCAATAAGGAACTTAACAGAGTTAGATAGTGGACTTACCTAAATCAGAATCAAACTTTCTGACTAGACCTTCTCTCAGGTCTTTCTGGTAGTTAGGGCAGCTTTGCAACCAATGCCCCTTCCTTTTTGGCAATAGAACCATATGGACCCTTTGGGAATAGTACACAAGACTATCTCAGACTTAGCCTTTCTCTTTACCATCTGGTCAACTGAGTTGACTATGGCCGATCCCTTTCCATTGGGAAGAGAAATCTTTCTGGATTTCCAATGTCACCAATTTGTCAATGTCCATGGTAGTTTGGGAAGTTGATAATCAAATTTGCTTTACCAGATCTCCAAATAATTTCTAATTTAGCAGAACCAAACAAATAGATAAGATCATTAAGGGTCATGTCATAGTCTTTTATATAGTAGTCCCAAAGGACACGCAACAGTATGGGAACCAAATCTACCAAGTAGCGCTCCTCGAACAAACGCAGCACGCAATCTCGAAATACCGTCGATGCTCGCACCGATCGATCATCAGCAATCTCCACCTCCAAAGGGCAATCTAACTCGCCTGATGGCTCATGAAACTTCTTGCTAAGCGCAAGGGAAACGAATGATCGGGATGCACCCGAATCAAATAACACCTGAACTGGGAGGCCGTTCACATGGAACGATCCTAATGCATACATATACATACAGAGCACACATCAATAACATGACATCATAAAAATAAGATAGAGGGAAAGAATCATACCCGTCACCACATCGGGCGCGGCGCGTGCCTCCTCGGTAGTCAGCTGGAATGCTCGGCTCCTCACCACTGGAGCCTCTACCTTGCCCTGCCGGCCATCCGTGATCCGCAGGGTCGCTGGAGCTGGCGCCTTCACCGGCGCTGAAACTATCAACTGGGGGCAATTGGCCTTCTTGTGGCCCCTCTGGTTGCAGTGAAAACACCGCAACTCCGATGTATGAATAGCTGAAACTGGAGTAGTACAATCCCTGCTAAAGTGCCCTGCCTTGCCGCACTTGTAGCAGCCTACTGATCCCATCCTACATGCCCCCACATGCGTCCTGCCGCAGGCCTCTCGGCCTACTATCTGATCCCTTGGGCTTCTTCCCCGAAGCCCCTCCTGCCTGACCCTCCTCTAACTTCCGTTTCCGGATGTGCTCCAAATCTATCTACCTCTCCCTTGCCCTGGCAATCATGGAATCCAAGGTAGGGCAAGCCGAAAAGCTAACGTGCTCCCGGATGTCAGCTCGTAGCATATCATGATAACGAGTCCTCCTCATGTCCTCATCACCAGCATACTGGGGCACCAATAAAGCTCTCTCCCGGAACTTGGCGGTGATCTCCGCCACAGTCTCTGTCGTCTGTCTCATGTCCAGAAACTCCCTGGCCAGCTGTTGAAGCTCGACAGCCGGCACAAACTCTGCCCTGAACCTGGTCACAAAGTCCGTCCAGGTCATCGCCTCGATGGCTGAGGCTCCCAACGAGTCACCCACGGACTCCCACCAATCCCGGGCTCGGTCCCGTAAACATACTGCTGCATACCTCACCTTCGACCCCTCGGGGCAGAAGCTAGTCAACTGGGCAGACTCGATGTCTGCAATCCATCGCCTGGCAGCAATGGGGTCCTTCACCCCATGGAAATCCGGCGCACCACTTCCCCTGAAGTCCTTAAAGGACAGTGTGCGAGATCCCGACTGGCCAGATGCCATGTCGCTCCTGAACGCCCTGAGGCGATCCTCCATCAACTCGATGATCCCTTCCTTGATCGACCCAAAGATAATGGGAGTCAACTCAAGAATACCCCTGGTGATCTCTGACGCGATGAACGCGTGTAGTCCCTCATCAACCGGCTCGGAACCTGATCCCGAACCTGACCCCTCTCCTGAACCGCCATCTACCGGCCTCGATCGAAGTACCACCATTCTGCAATACATAAATGACAATCATTAGTGATACTGACACTCCTTGAGGGATCACATCTACCACAAGTTCCCTGGTCTCATCTTGGCCTCCCTTGGTTCGGGTACGGATCCTCTGCTTTCAGTAGTACGGGCCCATACTACCTTCCACATCTATCCGTACCTTCTCCAAGGTATGCCTTGACTCCACCAGATCCCTTCCACTATTGCCGATCACTGCTATACTCATCCTAGGCTTGCCCTAGGGAAATCTCTAATTCCACCATAGCCAGTCCTCAGCTGCTGCAGGCCTCCTTGTAATGCCAATTAGCCATTACCCAAATACCATCACATGTGACGAGGCTCAGATAATCCTTCGAGTACCCGACTCATCCCTACAATGGTTGGACTCAAACAAGAGCTGCGCAGTAGGATCAAATCTGGCACTCTAAGATTATTCAACCCTGATCACATGTGACGTGACGCATTCGACTAATGGCTAACTCCCATTATTCAGAGTCCCACATAGCACGAAGCAAGCAACATTCAGATAAGGGTAACAATCTCAATCAACTCTATCTGCTTTCAGGAACTGAGCTAGCATAAAGTGCTAAGCTCATACTACCAGGCATAACCTAATCAGGTTATCCTACTTACTGTCTACCCAATAACGAGCATGCAATTTCTCATATAACTGAAACACAAAAGCAGGCACATAAGGCATCACCCCTAGATCCTTAGTCCTATTCTAGCATGCTGTTCTACAAAAGCTGATAAACACAACATAAACTTGTATGGGTACTTTGGGGAATACTTACTTGAGATCGGCCGGTTGCGCACATCACACACTTCGTTCTTTCTCCAAAACTCTTTTCTCAATTTCAGAAAACATTTTCTTTTAGAAAATCTTTTAATCCCTCGATTTGAGTTCAGACACTCCCGAAGGTGTGTCCGAATCCCTCAAACCAGGGCTCTGATACCAACTTGTAACGACCCGAAATTTCACGTCCAAAATTTCGTTTAAAAAAATGTTACTTTAGAAATACATCAATTGTTAAAAACATTGTTTGATCAAACGTAAGCCATGTCTAAAAAATCAAATCATACAATCATCATAATATCAGAGTGTAAAGCCCAGGGACTCTCGTAAGTGCGGAAATCCGTGTGTGTGTATGATGTACCGCTACCGCGCCGGCTCTTTCCCCTTCGGCGAAGAGGTACCTGAAACCAAAACTATAAACTGTAAGCAGAAAGCTTAGTGAGTTCCCCCATAATACCCCATACCATGCAAACATATAACAACCAATGTTCAGCTAGGAGTTATGGGCCTTGCCCACACTCGGGAAGATACGGGCCCTGCCCACACTTCGCTAGCCGGGAGATACGGGCCTCGCCCACACTTGTGAAGATACGGGCCCTGCCTACACTTCGCTATCTGGGAGATACGGGCCTAGCCCACACTCCTACCTCGGAGAGATACGGGCCCTGCCCACACTCAACTGCTAACCCATAACATACAAGCATCACACAGACAACAAGTATAAGCAACTCTATCATATTAACACATATATCATACTTGACTAAACCCAGAGATACGGGCTCGGCCCACACTCTAGTACTAGCATCTTGTCTGCACGGGTCGGCCTTGGTGCCTTAGACCCGTTCCTACTGGAAAGGAAACTCACCTCGAAATAGGCTGCTGGTCTGTGTGGGAATTGGCTGTCTACTGCTGCTGCTAACGTCCCTCGACTGTAATTCCCACAAAAACGATCAATCAAACACGCTAGATGTTCTTAGGGTAAAATGACCCTTTTACCCCTCACCAAGTCAAAGACCAGGTCAAAGTCAACTTCCAGTTGACTGGACTCGTCGAGTCCAGAGAGCAACTCGCCGAGTCCATCTCTCACTGATCCGGTCCCACTCACCAGGTCCCTCTTTCACTCACTGAGTCACCCCTGACTCGCTATCCGGGACTTTGGGGTCGACTCGAGTACCAACTCGCCGAGTCCTGCGAGCAACTCGCCGAGTTCCTCGAGCAGGTCCTCTGTTTGCTTCCAATCCACACCAAAACACCCCATTCGAGGGTTTGGGGGTTTCGGGACTACGTTATACGGTTAATTCCGGATCTCCTTCCCTTCTTGCACTCTTCAATCTTCTCCTTCTTCTCCCAAGCCCCAAATCACCTTCAAAATGTTAACAATCACCCACAAGGACACAAAGGAGGCTAGGGTTTCGTTCTACAGGTCTCTGGGAGTACTAAGGGAAGTGGAGGCTGGGTTAGGTCGATTAAATAGGGTGCAAACACCCGGGTTAGGGTTTAAGTCCAAACAGGGTCTACTCGCCGAGTCCATCGGACCTACTCGCCGAGTAGACCGAGTAAATCCCGCGTCTAGTCCCGCTTCTACTCGGCGAGTCTGTCCCTCAACTCGCCGAGTCCAAGGCTAATTATGCAAAATAAAGAGATTTAATAACCACGAATACATACCAGGAATCAGGTGCTACACTAGGTGTTGGAACTAAAGTTTTTAAAGTGACTTTACCTGTTCCAAAACTTGAGGGAAAGTTTTGTAACTTTCAAAACTTTTCATCTTTCATAACTTATGAGTTAAATGGTTTAATAAAATGAGAGACTTTTCATTTTATGTAACCTATGTGTTTCTTTAATGGACTTTAAAAGAATGACTTTTGGTAATCCATAACTTGAGGACAAATTATGGATTCCATTAAAACACATAATGATCAAGAATTAAACTAACAAGCAAGTTACAAATAATTCCTAGGATCTTCTAAACTTATAAGTTCCTGAACATGCATATCAACAATTTCAAGAATCATAAAATTAACCATATAAAACTTGAAATTTTGATAATAGCTATTGAAACTGGATTAGCATAACCATTACACCATCTAAAACAAGTTTTATAAGACCAAAACAGTTTAGGGTAATGTTTCTAGTCCATTTGTAGCAGCAAAAGTCGAAAAACTACATTCTGGGGTCCTACTCGTCGAGTGCATGAACCTACTCGACGAGTAGGATGAGTTTGTGCTTGGACTCGTCGAGTCCCCCCCATGGACTCAACGAGTCCACTGTCCAGACAACAAGATTTTCAGCTTTTTTTCATAATTTTGCATCAAATATAAAGCAAACAAGCCTAGGCTCTGATACCATTGTTGGGTTTTGAGCATTCTAACACTCCTAAGGTGTACATGCAAGCCTAGAAACCTTGGATCTATGTTTTACTATGATACATGCAAAATTGATTTTCCAAGGTTCATAACCTATCTAGCATACATGGGGAACTTTTAAACATAAAATATAGTAAAAAATACATACCTTTAGTTGTTTGGATTCCTTGAGAACCTGGTGAGCCTAAAACCTCAAGTGTGATGCCTCAAATGTCTCACACAACACCAAATACATTTGGAATAACCATGAGAGAAATAGAACACTTCTAAAATCGGCTATGTCCTCTTATTCTCACACTAGTGCCGATTTTGGTCTACCGCATATTCCTTTTATAGTGTCTCATAAGTAGGGTTACACCATGTGAACCCTAACTTGACATGGCTCTTCATTTCGATGATCCATGGGTTCAAAGACACCATGGAGCATCCTATAGGTTTTAGCCCAACTTAATAATCCATAGAGCCTTAGCCCACTATACAAGTATGGGTGATTTACACAATCAACCCATATATTTAATTAGTCTTCTTTTGATCAGTTAATTAATTCCAAATTAATTATTGATCAATAATAATTAAATAATATTATTAATATATTAGAACTTATAATATATTAATAAACCTTCAGTGTTATTTCTCTCATTTTGGTCTATCCAAATGCATGATGTCATGCAACCCAAATGGACCATGCTAATCGGGTCAAGTACATTCCAGAAATTGTTATGAACTTACACACCTAATCCAACAAGGGTAAATGGGAGTAAAAACCGAACGTGTAGGGACCAAAAGGTAAAAATCGATATAAATCCCGAGGGCATGCGGTCGACAAAATTAATGGCTAGTGCATTTTTTATTCCTTGGCCTATGTGTGCGTTTCAACATCTCATGTGGCTGTTCTTAGGCTTTGGTTGTGTTCGAAATTCGACTGGAGGCAAGAGAAAAAAATGATCGCAAGGGAGGGGTACGATCAAGCAGACGCAAGTGAGGGTGATGGGATTCTTGGTGTGGTTGTCAATTTTTAATGGGGATGAATTTGAAGCTACTGGAATCGATTAATTCTTTGGGTAAGCCTTTATTTTTTCATCTTCTTGTGTTTTTTAATCATCTGGTATTGATTTGGTTGGGTTTATCTGTTTGAATTATCTCTTGTTGGCTCAATTAGTCTTCTACTTTCTCTTCAATTCGTATGACATCTTGTATGGCCGAATTCCATCCATATTGGAGGTGTTATTGGCTATTTCTTGATATCAAAAATTCCTTTTTAAAACACATATTCTTGTGTTGGAATTGGTACTCAATTTTTCTTTACAATCTTGGAGTCAAATGTTTTCTTTTGTTACAAGAATTCATGATTTTTTTTATCTTTAATTGTATTGAGGATTTTTCTATAAAAAAAGACAATGTTTTGAACCATATAAAAGGTCTTCAAAACATTTCGTAAAAATCTTTTCATAACGCTTAATGGTGGAGGAAACTCAAGTCGTAGTGGTGTTTTCTCTTTTAGCAATCTACTTTGTTTTTCCCATAAAAAGCAATGTACTATGAGTCATGTTTTGAGGTTGAAATTGTTATTTTAACTTATTGACATGTTGCTACCATTAAGAACTCAATTTCCATCTTTTTAGTTGATTTTGGTTATGGCTTAATGGGCTAAGTTGTCAGATAAATCTTAAAATGCAAAGCTGGAAAATTTTTGAAAATTCCCATGACTAGAATTATAAAAAAATATAATATAAAACTAATATATGATGACCTAAACTTGTAGACTTTGAATGCACTTAGTAACCTGATGATATATGTGTTTAGGTGAGGTCTTGGCAACTCCAAGGGAGCTCAAAACTTAGAGTTAATTAAACATTCGTCAAGGCCAAAGTGAGTTAGTAAATTTACTCACTAGTTGTGCATAAGTTGAGAAGAAATTTTCATATATTGAACATTGATCCACTTTGTGTCATATATGACCATTGTGTATATATGTGTTGGTTTGATATTCTTGTATACTAGTTTCCATTATTAGGGTTTAGATTGATTGTTTAACTTTATTTTGATGATAATGATGTTTATCTTATGCTTGCATGAATTTGGTTGAAAATATGACTAGTTGATTATGTTTCGTTGACTTGTTGCTGAATTTGGTGAATAATATAATGTTTGTTGATTCTATGAAGTTGCATGCATAATATGATGAATTATTGAATTGTGCGGGTTGATGCGTAATGGGTTTGGGTAGTTATTAATACTTTTCCTAAAACCTTATACGAATACTTAGTGGTGCCTATGAGGTTGAAAAAAGAGGACATATAGAAAAGAGCTTATTCCATTGTCATGAAAGTCGTCTGGTCTATCTAGAAGATCCCGCGACACATGGTATACGTACACTGTAACCACATTGTTCATAGACTCGAGTGGTATGGTCCTTTGTTTGTGGACTAGTACAAACATCATGTTAGATTGGGTGGTGTTATGGTTATGCAACACCGTTGGTAAATCCTAAATGACCACAAAATATTTGTGTTTTGCACAGTCGGAGTAGTGAAAGGAGTATATGGGGTCAATGTTTCGGGTGAAAGTCATGAGCCACTTAGAGCATTCAACAATGTTGACACATGAGCAGTGAATTGGGTAGCTCCCTTAGGGTAGGATGTAGTGAGAGACTAATGCATATCCTATGATTATTTTGTTAATATGCAATGCCATTATTGCTATATGATGTTGTGTTGATAGGTGATACTAGTGTTGATATGCGATGCCTTTGTTGATATGTGATGTCTGCGTTGATTTGAGATGTCTTGTTAATTTGTGATGATTTTGTTGATAATGAGATGTCATTACATATATGTGATGGTTACGATGATATGTGATGTATATGTATGTCCTCCTTTGACTGTATGCAACATATATTAACTCATTCAGAAGGGGTTTACACCTGTTTCTTTTACTTTGTGTCATGTGATCGGTACATGTAGCTTAGGTGCTTGCATTGGTGAGAGGGGTTGCTAATTGGTAGTAGATTTTATTATTGATACCAATCTCGGGCACATTTATGATTGTTTACTTTAATGTACTTTTGCTTCCGCTACATTGTAATCGGTTTGGATTAATGTTTTTAGTTTTGATGTAACATTGTGGTTTGGAGCATTTTCTTTAAAATTAATTAAATAAAGTAGTCCATTGTGACTCTTCATTAAAAAGTTGTAAAAAATAAAAATGAAATAATTTAGGGTTAAAATCACGGTGTTACAATATACTTACCTGATTTATGATGCTTGATAGTCTAGGGGGATTTCTTGATATTAGATATGAAACTGACATTATTACTGTAGTTGTTTAGTATGTGCAGCATGGTTATACATAACTAAGATTTTATAGCATGAGAATGTTTGATTTAGCCTTATCTCTTATTCCTTTTTCTGGTTTTGGACTTATGTAACGCCCGCGTTTCCAGGCTAGGCATTATCATTGATGTAATAGTCTAGGTTAACCCTTGTAACTCTTTTTGAAGTATTAATGATGAAATATTTGAGTATTATGTGAATTATGTGTTTATTTTCTTAATTATTATAATTTAATGAATTAAGAATAAAATAAGCTTCAAATTTGAAGTGTGGGATAATCCCAATATCTTTGCATAAAGATGTAGTGGTCGAAACAAGGATTCCGAAGATATAAAGAATGCCAAAATCTGAGTTATAACGAAGAAGTTATGACCTGTCGAAGTTTCGCGACAGAACCGACAACGCTGAATGACGTAAAAAGTGAAATTTACGTTAGAGCAATATGCAGCCCGAATACTCGATTTGAGATCGAGTAGTTTTTAGCCGAAACAATTTAAATGAGAATCGAAGGTCTCGTTAATAGGAGTAAAACGATAAAAAGATAGGCGAAAACGGACGTCGGATGAAGAAGTTATGAATTTATAACGGAATTTTCCTGTCCCGACCTACTAAAAATAAATAATAAAAATAAAGTCAAAATTAGCCGATGGAGTATAAACGAAAGTTTTAGATTGTAGTCTCACCTACGCGTGGATATAAAGAACGTCGAAAACGGAGTTCGTATGAGGAGGATATGAAATTTTGAAGTTTATTAAATATTTTCGATATTTTATTTATATATATATTCCCATATTATCCGAAGGGGGGGAGTCAGCGATCTTATCGTCATTACGCCCAGCGTAATCTCAAGTTACGCCCAGCGTAATTCGACCTTCCGGCCCCTATAAAAGGAGGTCGAGGGCAACCGAGTTCATTGATCATTTCTTCCCTTTTTCTCGCGTTTTTGCATCGTTTTTCGTGCAAGAATTATCCCGAAGCCCCGGTATCATTCCCGAGCCCCGAAGCAAGTCCCGAGGTCCCAAAGATCCCGAGAAGTAAGATTCCCGAGCCGAAGCTCTGCCCGCGAGGAGTCCGATTTTTGTGGAGATCTTCCAGATCTGCTGAAGAATACTACTACTGCAAGCCGTAGTGATGTCCAAGCATCTTCTGATCAAGTGAGTGTGTAGTTACTTTCTTCTAACGCATAATTATGAAGTATTTTATATGAAATACGTGTTATGTGTATAATTTTGTTGTTATGTGCGGGAATGTATATTCACTCTCTTCAATCTCATAGATCTGATTTGTTTTCTATGAATTACGTGTTATGTGGGTGTGCCTCATTTGTTATGTGGAATATATATTGAATGAAAATGCTACACAGGTTTTTAACTATGTATAAAAATATATATTTTTATCTACTAATATGTTGGGTAGAACATGGGTAGATAGTTGGTGTGTAATAAATAGATGAGAGGCCTCGATGTTGTTGTTGATCTAGTTATTCAGTGGAGTATGGATAACGACCACAAACTCCTTCTAGACAGTCTTGTGGAACGCTAGCAGGTTCATAACCTGTAGGTGTTGTGAACGATGTGTTCACCGGTGTACTCTATCCCCCTCATGGTTGCCTTTAGGATATCTACTGTTGAGGAAACCCCTTAGCAGTAATGTCCGTCCCGATGAAAATCCTAGATTAGGTCCCTTGAGATAGATGTTGTTTTAGGGACGTAAAGTGAGGATAACGGGAATGGGTAATCGAGATAGTGATTGGTTGGTGAAATTAAATATAATTTATTTATTGTGGGTTGAAAACCCTATATGCTCACCAGGCTCCCAAGCCTGACCCACTCAGTTTTATTTGTATTACAGGAAGTGGCGCAAGGGCGTAAGATGGATGAATCATCGAGTTGTTTTATTTACAAGTCTGTATATGTATATATTTGTTGAATGACTTGTAATGTTATCGTTTATGATTTATGGTATGTATCGGAACATGACATCCCGAGTTTTGATTCTATAATGAAAATGCATCTCTTGATCAAATGCTTTCATAAATATTATTTTATCATGTTTTGTTTTGGGAACAAATTCCGCAACACTTTTAAATCAAAAGGATTTACTCTGAAATTATTTTAAAAAACATAAATGAAATCGGTCTTTTCTGGCCGTGATTTTAGGGATGTCACAACTTAGGATAGAATCAATTATTCGACTGTCTATTAAATCCAGTGTTATGTATTATTAGTATACACAAGGCAACTATAGGGTTAGGGGAAGTTTCATGAGTAGGTATGGTTGTTAGAAAGTCAGCGTAAGGAATGGTTAGTTACTCTTGAGAGAGTGGGTATAGGATATATGTGTATCCTAGTTTCTTAGGCTTTGTGGCCGGGAAGTTCGTGGAGATCCTTCAAGACAAATACGGGTATGTGTGGAAGGTAATATGGGCTCATACTACTGAAAGCACAGGACCTATACGCATATAAAGGAAGTCACAAATTCTAAGCATTTAGTGCTCGAGTAGTGATGTGATGGCATATAATTTGATTTTCTGATATGTTTTCGTTTATTTTCAGTATGGTGACCATGAGAGGATAAGGGTCAGGAGTCGACAGCTTGGAAAGGCTAAGTTTGACGGATGATGAGATTCATGAGATAATCACCACCCAGGTGACCATTACAGTTAGGGAGACAATCATGGAGATGTTTGGGTCTATCAAGACCATGATGATTGAGTTATTCAACAAGCATTATGCCTCCGTTCTAGAGGATGCAGCTGTTGCAACCACTGCAGCCGTTGCTTCTGTGGGGTTTAAGGAGATGAATGTTGCAGTACTCAGACTTCAGCAACACAAAGTTGCCAGAATTCGACGGGGTCAAGGACCCGATCACCACCATGAGGTGGATATCTAATGTGGAAGGTTGTTTCTTCACATGCTTGTACCTAGAGCACCGAAAGGTCAAGTTCACCTAGAACCTTCTTTGTTTAGGGGAAAAGGATTGGTGGAAGTTGGTGACCGGTGCTTATTCTCTTGCAGAGAAGGTTGTAGTGACTTGGGAGCGGTTCGTGAAGATGTGTCACACCCCAAAACCGGAACGGCGGAAACGTTCTGGGGTGGATGACGTCATGTCAAGTATCACAACACATGCATATAGTAATCAAAGTACAACAAAACATTGCATTAATAGAATAATTTTACATGGTTACATTACATAGTATCAAAGTAATACAAACATAATATATAAAGTGCAGCAAGGTACTTAAGCTATCTTCATCAGCAGCTCCAGGGGATGTACCTGTCTAATTGCTGACCTGAGATTACAAGTTATTTGAAAAGCGAGTATCAGCATTTTTACAAATGCTGGTGAGTTCATAAGCATTTAGTGACATTTCATTCAAATAACTTAATAAAGTAATAGTTTAAGAGGTTTCAATGTATTAGAGTCTTTTCCCAGAAAATCCTATATTTTCTTTAAATAAAGCAGCCTTCTACCAAGACTGGTCAGTGATGTGTGGTAAAAGTAGTTTTCCCTAAGTTGCTTATCATTATCAAAATACTAAATTTGAATATTGAGGAAAGCAAATGACATCAGGGAATATCATACGCCTCAGCAGTGAGGACTGCTGACTAAGGCAAAAACCATAGACTCCAGGAAGGTATCAATCAAATGATACGCCTGGTTCAGTCTAACAAAGGGGAGACACAGACCCCAAAAGGTACTAGGTGAAAGGTACAGCTAGTGAGGTCTAAAACAGTGAATATAGACCGAAGACGATACCAAATAAAAAGTACATCTTGCAAGGTCGAAACAAGGACTACAGACCCCAGACAGTATCAAATGAAAGATACAGCTAGTAAGGTCAAAACAGAGACTACAGACCCCAAACAGTATCAAATGAAAGATACAGCTAGTAAGGTCAAAACAGAGACTATAGACCCCAGACAGTATCAAATGAAAGATACAGCTAGCAAGGTCAAAACAGAGACTACAGACCCCAGACAGTATCAAATGAAAGATACAGCTAGTAAGGTCAAAACAAAGACTATAGACCCCAGACAGTATCAAATGAAAGATACAGTTAGCAAGGTCAAAACAGAGCCTATAGACCCCAGACAGTATCAAATGAAAGATACAGTTAGCAAGGTCAAAACAGAGACTGTAGACCCCAGACAGTATCAAATG
The DNA here is from genome assembly GCF_051521515.1 of Lactuca serriola. NCBI lineage: Eukaryota > Viridiplantae > Streptophyta > Magnoliopsida > Asterales > Asteraceae > Lactuca > Lactuca serriola. The sequence continues at coordinate 281,440,923 of NC_136412.1, read as the reverse complement.
AAAGATACAGCTAACAAGGTCAAAACAGAGACTATAGACCCCAGACAGTATCAAATGAAAGATACAGTTAGCAAGGTCAAAACAGTGTGAATCTGAAAGGTGACATCAGCATACTGTGTAAATTGCTGACGAAATACCGTTACCTTAAAGCCATGAATTATAAGGCAACCCAGGATACTCGTAACCATACTGACTAGAGTTCCAGACGCCCTACAAGCATCTATAGAATGTGACATTTGTCACCCCTTGGCTTGGTGGGCCGTGGACTGAAGCTAGCAGTCAGGGTGCGGGGTTGTCAATTCCGTATAGGCCTATACACATAATGTTCGCTCTCCCTACAGGAGACTCTGGTTACCAACTAGACGACGGAGAAGGCCGTGTCCTGAAGATGCATCCCAAATAGTGGGTTTCAAATGAAAGTGTTGAACTAGTGGTAGAGACTTCCCAATAGTGTGTTTCTAATGAAAGTGTAAAATAGAGGTAGAGACTCTTAACTAAATCGACTGAAGTGACCCATATGTCTAAGCTTGTATACATAGTATATAACTAATGAATCAAACGACCTTCGGATGGACATCCGATCCCACGAGACCACATCTCAACGAAGAAAAGGAAATAGGGCGAATAACCTTCCTAAGTCCTTCAACCATTATTTATATGCGTCTACACAAGCACAGACATACATCTAACTATGCTTGAGTGGGTATCAAGTACAAGTGATTCTCGTGAAGTAGGAGTGTCTATCGAGTGAAGTGGGAGCGGTCGCAAGTGAAGTATAAGTGTTGAATAAGTATAAGCGCATCGCGAAGTGGAGATGACCACAAGTGAAGTAAGAGCATATCAGGTATAAGTGGAGTAAAGTCGATCTCAAGTATAAGCGAAGTAGACTCGTATCACTAAGTAAGAGGGTGAATAAGTATAAGCTTTATCAGGTATAAGTGACTTCAGGTATAAGCGAAAGCATTACAGAGTAGGAGTATAAAATAAGTATAAGCGAAGCAGCGGTAACTAACAATTAAAAGTATTCATGAAAACCTTTGAAGACTTTATTACTCAGGAAAATCGTATTTGTATTCTTTGATAAAATAGGTGTGAAAACCTTTAGAAATCTTTGGGAATCTTCTATAAATCCATTTGAAAATGAATCTTTGATAAGCTATGAAAGTAAGAACTTGAACAATTTAAAAACCCTTTTTGAAAGCCATTTACAGTGTCCTGCTCGGTAAAAACTGTGTACAGTGGTAAAATCTTGTGCATGCGGGTTGTCTATCACATGTGATTGATATGATAACTGGCATGTTTAACTTGTAATCCCCCCCTATAAAACATTTAAAAGTCTTTAAAAGGTTAATTCAGGGGTATGAACTCACCTGGTGTAAGTAGGTCCGACGGAAGTGCCGTTTAGGCGTTCGGGGTCACGCAAGGACTTGAACACACACAAGGACCTATTTTAACATATGATAACATATGTTCACATACAATTAGCATATAATATACTAATTAAACAATTATACACACTCAAAGGAGTGGAAAACACTTTTGGTTGAGTGTTTGGGGTCCCGGGTAGCGTTTAAGGGTGCTAAGGGTCTCTTATCAGTTGTGGAACTTTGCTAAACTCAAATATAAAGTGTGTAAAGGAGTTTAAAGCACCGATATGGACCAAACAAGGAGTTTACAGCCCAACCTAAGGGAGTTTACGGCCGTAAACTCCCAAGGTCACATTCTTGGGTGTTTGATGCTTCTAGCTTGTTCATAGAATTATTCCAAGCACTTTTCCTCAAAGGCATGAGTGGATTTGAGGTTCCTAAGGGCCTTAACAAGGATTTTACGGCCTAAGAACAACTCCTAAAGGAGTTTACGGCCGTAAACTCTAAATGATTTAGTTTTGTGATGTTTCAAGCCCCTAATGCCTTTCTAGTGATTTCTAATGAAGTGTGATGCCATTTTGGGTGATTAAAACCAACATTGGAGGGGGTTTTGGGGAGTTTACGGCCTAGATAAATTGGGCCGTAAACTCCAAGAAATCCCTCATTTTCCTTGTGTTTAAGCCCTTAAATCCTTCCTAGCATTTTATAGAGATAGCCTATGGTCATTTGGAGGGCAAAAACTACAATTTTGGACATGATTTAGGGAGTTTACAGCCTTGACCATTTCTGGGCCGTAAACTCCTTTCTTTAATTCATTTTGGAGTGTTCAAGTGTCCTAAACTCAAAGGAATAAGTCCCTAAATTATGTAATAAGCCCTAGGATGAGTTTGGAGTGCATTTGGGACCATGACTTGTGGAGTTTACGGCCTAAGCATGTGCTTGGGCCGTAAACTCTCCTTTGAGTCCTAAATCCATGCATTTTAGTGTTTAAACACCCTAGGCTATAACCCCTAATTATTTCTAAGCTTATGGTCAAGTTCAAAGGCATGATTGGCTCCATTTTAGGGGTTTACGGCCCTAGAATGTTCCTGGGCCGTAAACTCCTTATACCATGCCTTCTTGGATGATTTTTGGGCTATAAACATAAATCAATACGTTTAGAATAAGCTAGGGTAAGCGGACTTACAATTTGGAAGCGTTTGGTTGCGGATTCGGGGCGAAAACGGGTCTAGAGAGAGCGTATAGAGAGAGAGTGTAAAAAGTCTCCCATTTGACTCCACTCACCCATATATAGGTTTCACAGTCGGGGCTCAGTGGAATTTTACCCGATACTGCCGTTAAACGGGGCTTTTGGTCGCACCCGATTTAGTGGTTGTAATAATAAAACTTGACATTTTCCAAATGAATGAAAATGTGTGTCCTGTGTATTTATTTCCTTTTATCACGACTTAACGGCATGTTAAAGGTAATCAAATGGAATGTTTATTAAATTGATGCCCTCTAATTAACGGAACTTTTATACAGTGGAATATTCCGTTAACAGTAACGGGGATATGTAACGGGACAACTTGGGTTGTCACACGATGTTACATACTGAGTATGTTCCATTGGTGGAGGGGGAGATGTTAGCCCATGTGCATCTGTCGCAAAAGTAGACGACAGAATCGGTGATGGAGATCACTAAGATGTTTACTGAGAGAGCCCTTTTCCGACCCGAATATGCTGCATTGGAGTAGGCTTAGATATCCTACTACTTGAGCATGATCAAGACGAAGATCTGTGAGTTTGTATCGAAGCAAAAGTACCACTCCCTCTCTGAGAGATTGAGATTGAGACCCATAAGAGAGAGAATAAAGAGACCCTAGTTCAGACTCAACCAACAACAAAGCAGTTAAAGCCCGCCAATTTATGATCCGTAGGTCTGAGCGGCTGAACTTGTGGCAAGTATGGGAAGGGACTTAAGGGAGCATGTCGGTCAACGACTCGGTGCCACTGATGTAGTAGGAAGGGTCACTACGTAAAGGATTACCACCAGTAGGATCCGCTATCAAGCTCTAGGATTTGTTACCACTACGATCAGGTTGGCCATGTGAAAGCCAGTTTTCCATTCCTTGTTGCTAGGCCAGTGCAGGCACTAGATCCAACTACCCTTCGAATCACATACGGACACCAGGGGAAAGTTGAGTCCCCGAGGTCCAGGGGTCGTGCATTTCATCTTACTGCAGAGGAAGCCTGGGTGGCAACTGATGTAGTTTCTGGTATGTATTCATTTATTATTTTGTCAAGTTAAATTTTTTATACTTATGTTTATGGTTCTGATAGGTACCTTCTTAGTGAATTCATTGGCTGCGCTTGTGCTTTTCGACTTGGGTGCGAGTTGGTCCTTCATATCTCAGTACTTCAGTAAGGATTTTGTTACGACCATCAGAGAGTTGGAGTGACCGTTGCGATTTTCCATCACAAACGAACACAAGGTTTCTACTTCAAGTATGTTTCACAATTGTACTTTGGAGATATTCAGGGTGCCCTACCCGATTGACTTATTCCTATCCCTATAGGGGATGTATGCATGATTTTAGGGATTGAATGTCTGAGAAGGTTTGGAGTTGTGTTTGATTGCGAGAGGCAGCAAATGGTGTTTCAAACCCCAAGTGGTGGAGAGCTAACCATTTATGGCGAGGGTACCTAGGTTGGTTCAACTTTTTTTTTCGGTTGCGAGAGCTAGGCAATATCTCCAGCATGAATGTTTGGGTTATCTCGCTTATATGGTCGACACTCGATTTGAGGGGAAGAAGTCAATTTCAGAAGTGTTAGTGGTTAAAGAGTTTCCAGATGTTCATCTAGATGAATTACCCGATGTGCCTCTCGTGAGGCTAGTGGAGTTTAGGATCGATTTGATCCCCGGTGTGGCCCAGATTGATAAGGCGTCGTATTGCCTCTTACCACCCCATATGTAGGAGTTTTCCTCTCAGCTCCAGGAGCTATTAGGTAAGCAGTTTATTCGACCGAGCCAGTCTGCCCTGGGGAGCATCGATTTTGTTTGTGAAGAAGAAGGATGGATCTTACGGTATATGCATAGATTGTCGAGAATTGAACACGTTGAATGTGAAAATTTGTTACCCACTTCCTAGGATAGATGATCTTTTCGATCAATTTTAGGGTATGTTTTGGTTCTCCAAGATGGATCTGAGGTTGGGATACCATCAGACGAGGGTCGGAGAGGAGGATGTGGAGAAGACAGTATTCCGAACTCGTTACGGTCATTATAAGTCGGCGGTGATGCATTTTGGGCTCACCAATGCACTTGCAACATTTATGGATTTGATGAATCTGGTATGCAGACCGATGCACGATCGATCGATCGTTATTTTCACTGATGATATTCTGGTATACTCCAAAATCATGGAGCAGCATGAGAAGAACCTTCAAGAGTTATTTGGAGTGTTCAGGAGGGAAAAGCTTTATGCCAATTTCTCTAAGTGCAAGTTTTGGTTGCAAGAGGTCTAATTCTTAGGACACCTTATCAATCAAAACGAGCTTCTGGTCGATCCAGCTAAGATTAAGGCAGTTATGCAGTGGTAGGTCACGAAGTCCCCATCTGATATCAGGAGTTTTCTGGGGTTACCAGGTTATTATCGGAGGTTCATTTAGGGTTTTTCCAAGATTATTGTTCCTCTGACTCGGTTGACAAAGAAGGGTGTTGATTTCCGCTGAGGGCCTGACCAACATGCTATATTTGAGACTCTGAGGCAAAAGTTATGTGAGGCCCCATGTCGAAACAGGAGCAGATCACCATGGATTTCATCAGTAAGTTCCCAAGGAAGGCTAATGGTTTTGACACAATATGGTTGTTGTAAATTACCTGACCAAGAGTGCATACTTTCTTGCCATTCAGGAGAGTTCTTATCAACCTAAATGTCATCTAAAAGAATCTAGTTCAAGTGGGGGAGAATTGTAACACCCGGTTATGGGTAAGCATTTCTGTTAAGCTATCAGTAAACTTTTAAGAATTTATTCTTGGGCAAGAAGTGAGCACTTGTGTGTCACGACGTGACCGTGCTCGAGGAAACGTGCAACCCATTTGGGTTGTCTTGACATGACCACATGTGGTCATGACATGACGACCCTTGCATGCCAAAACCCTAATTTTGGGGGTTATCCCCATATTTAAGGGAAGTCAGGGCTAGGGTTTGCTCACCCTCATCCTTCATTACCTCCTTTCACCCTCAAGAAAACCCTAATCCCCCGTTATTGATTTCAAGATCCTTTTTGGGTGATTTCAAGCCAATAAGAATAAGAGATATATTTTTGGTGCATCATTTCTTGTTGCAAGCCTCACCATCATATGCTCTCATACATTCTGGAACTTTTTGAGTATTCAAGTTCCATGCTTTATGATCATATGTGCTTAGATTTAGGTTTTATGTGCTTTTCTTCAAGTTTAGGATAGTTGGAGTGTTGGGGTTCTATAAAGTTGCAAACTTTATGGATCCCTAGAGTCCCTTTGTTGTTAGAAGTGATGGATCTGAAGTTTGATAGAGTTTTGAACTCTTGCATTAGATCTTGACCCAATTTTACATCACTTTAAATAAGCTCCTATTTGAGACATGCATTAGACATGAATGTATGAAAAACTAAGGTTTTTATGGTATTCTAAGATAAAGAAGGCCTTCTAGAAGGTTTAGTTACATGACTTAAAGGATTAATAGATTAGTTCATTAGTCTGTCTAGAGAGTTTCTCATAACGTGACACCTTGGTCGTCACGACGTGATGAATGTCTGATCAGCGATTATTTTGTCTTCATTAAGCCACTAAGTGATGAATGGGTTGTCACGCCGTGGTGACCGGCTGAATGACTTTTGAGTTTTAACTTTGACTTTGACCATTGACTTTTTTTTACCAAATTTGACTTTAGGTCAAACTTGGTGTTTTAGGTTACATTTTGAGGATTGGTCCTTATTTGATGTATAGGTGACCTATAGAGGTAGTTGTGGGATCTATGATCAGTAATGTTATCTTCTAGACTACGATTTGAGTTTTCTCATAGTATTTTGTACTAAAGTATGTGTCCTTGTATGTAGGATGTTGTTGTTGGGTTTTGTATACTACAAAATCCTATGGTGCACATACAACCCTAAATGCTTTGGATCTATGTTTTCTCTAATTATACATGCAATATTGTTTCCAAAGCATAAAGCCTACAACTAGCATACAATTGACATAAACAACATAAAAAATGAGTTATAGAATTGCCTCTTTGTTGTAGCTTGTAGTTTTGGTCTTTAAGAACTTAGCACCCCAAATGTGATGCTTCAAATGGTTCATAACACACCCTTGAACAATTGGATGACTTGAGAGAGATTACTAGGCACACAAATCGGTTATGAAGTCCAAGAACATTTGTTGTAACCGATTTTAGCCATGGGGTTATTTATATACACGTAGGAATCCAAGAGTCATGGTTAAACCCTAATCCATACACTTTGGGTTATGATCCATATTTCATGTGGGCTAACTCTTCATGGACACTTACATAAGCTTAGCCCATCATGGATCAATAGCCCAAACCATATATATATCATTGATTTACATAATCAGTCCCCGTTAATTTAATTACTCTTTTGATCACTAAATTAATTCTTGGTCAATACTAATTAAATTATATGATTTCATATTGATATATTAGAACTTATAATATATTAATAAAACATAAATAACATCTTACTCAAATATCCATCCTCAAGTTGTCCTGGTGATATGCAACCCGAAACGGACCATGCTACTCTCGGTTCAAGTACATACCAATTATAGTTATGGGCTTAGACACCCAATCCAACAGTCTCCCACATGGATAAGTCTAATAACTATTATTTCAAGTACGACTCCAAAACTCGACTAGCAATCGTAGCTCTTAAAACTTGTTGTCGAACTCTGACCAAGTCAATGACGCGTCCATTAGATAAGGGATCATATATTCCTTCATTCTACAAGATATCAAATGAACTGAGACACGGATTAAATCATTCTCTCTGTCCATCTGTTGTTTCCTGATTTTCAATTTATGACAACCGACTAATTGAACAAATCAAATCAGTTCAGGCTTGGCCAAGCACTTAGGTTTGTCATCAATAAATCATCGAAGGGCCCACAAATATAGCTTTTATCCTTCTAAGGGTAAAAGGAATGAATAAAATTTGACTCAAACGCTCTCTTGTACTTACTCATCAAATCACACACAACAATATGTTTTATAACACCAAGTTACTAGTGCGTTTACATATGTCAATGTGCAACCGACTTGTGAACTACAACTCGCATGTCTTCGTTTCAAGATTATAAGATATTATTGTGTCACAATCACTTGTGATAAAATCCATGAAGTGATTAGATGAGCGTGGGTTTAATCCAATACTCGAATCTTATTCCAGGAGTACTCATGAACACTGCAACAAACTTGTGCTATGTCTAAAACACCTAGACAATCTACAGTTAGATTCATGACAGTCTTTCCTCAATACCTAATTTCAAAGTATGATCGACTGTGGATAGTTTGAATAACCTAGTTATTCGGGAAGTCAAAACATGCAAAGTGAAACACAAGAATAATTGAATCCAATATAGTCTGAGAACTTATGAATATAAATAAAACACCTTTTATTTAATCACCATATTAATTACACATTATTCATTGTATAATGTTTCAATTAATCAACTTAATACATGAATTAAAACAACAGTTAAGCCATGCTCCAAGCATGCACCTTATGTTTGCCTATGGTCCTTTCTTTGTGAAATAGATCAATTGAAGCATTTCGATGACACTCATTTCACAATTCCAAATCATTCCTTAAATATAAGAATACCAAATTCTTGTCATTTACTGTGATCTGTTAGATTCTAAACTTAAATGCAATGATCCTCGTGTAATGACTATGCACAAAAGTCACAAAGACTTGGCATCAAACATTAAAAAGTATTCCAATGGAGAGCAATTCCATGGAAACGAAGTCTCACATTCAAAGTACATTCCTTTGAACATCATTCTTGCAATAAGTTTACTAATCTTACACAGATTTAAAGAATAACCTCCATTTATGGAAACATTTCCATAGTCTCATTTTGACTATCACTCCTGAACAAGAGTTACTTATTCTCAAGGTATGTCAATATGGTCCTTTCAAAAATTCAGAATATACTTCCAACAACCTCTCGCTATAATATTTCCACATATAGAATTTCCATATGTTGAAGCATTTCAACGTAACATTCGTATATGTTCTTGACTAAATTTGATTAAAATCTCAATCTAAGCTTTTAGATTCGAAATGAAATATAAATTCCTCTCCCTTAGTTATAGCAAAACAACTATTCAAACCCCGCATCTTTGCAAATTGAAACTTTTGTTTTCTATAATTAACATTGCTAACTCGCAACTCTTAATGTAATAATTGTGCTCCCACTTACCATAATAATTACATTCTTATTAGCATAACACTTATGCTTCCACTAGCTTTACATGTACCTAGAAATCAGTTGGACTACTAGAAATCAATACTTATTGACTTCCTTACCAAATTTCATATTTCTGACACAAGATGCTTCAATAAGACTTTATCTAGGCTTCTCAAACTCATACACCTTTCCTTAGATAGCTCACATGTATGTATAAACAATTTTAGAACTTACAAAAATAAGTCCCAAATGCTTAGACCTTTGTCCTTTCTCACAATTCAAACTATGAAGAGGGATGCCGTAATCATAATCGAATTTGAGAATGCAAATATCACAATTGCTAACTATTTAAAATCTACTTAGTGAAAGCGTTTCCTGACAATCATTTTCATGAATTGGAGAGAAACCTTATGACACTTAGATTTTATGGTATATGTGTTCCTATCCATGTGAATTATTCAAAACCATAATCACAAGACAAGGTTAGTGACAAATCCTAACTCATATGGACTGAACTCGTTCCATCTTAATTTATTGCCACTTGGCACCACAAGTGCATGCCATTGCTTCCAGGTTGTTATGCAAACAATTGAGTACTCATAGAACTCACATTCATAGTCAACTTTAACTGGAATGGGCACATAAACAAGAATATGTCTACACGATAGGTTACAAACCCCAATTCGTGTGCTAGTGATTAACAATAGGTTTATTCTTGATTAGTTCTCGAAGCTTTTCAAGATCTTCAAGACTCCCACTGACCTCTTGACATGTAAGTTTCTCTTTGTCCTTAAACATTACTTGAAAAAAAAAATATTCAAGAGTTAGTGCGGTTTCTTATCAAGACAAACATTACATACAATTGGCCTTAGTTGGTCTTTGTTTTATCCAAAACGTCACAACTTACCAATTTCAAATGTACAAGAGTAGAAAAGATTTTACTCTACAATTGATAAGTGTTATAATCCTTTCTTAAGACTATGTCACTCAAGTTACAATCTTGGAGTATGACTTTAATACTTGATTTTGGAACGAAATGATTCACCTTTTGATTTAACCATTTCAACAATTCACAATTCCTCTACTTAGCCATACAAAGGAACTAAGAGGTCCTTAGAAGATCAATTGTGATATGGTTTCATAATCTCTAAGATAATCATAAACACGATACTCAAGTACTCTCCCTTCTTTTCACATTTGGAGAAACTTTTATCTTTCTGCCTAATTTGATTCTTTTTATTCGTTCTGCTATACATTGAAACTTTTCCAATGGTTCAGAATTACACTTAATCTTGTAAGTATAACCATATTTACTAAACTTTTGTAAATCATAATGAATACTCTTATCGTTCTTTGTGGTGGATCTGATCAGTGCACAACCAAGTGTACCCGATCCCCTAGTCATTCACTTGACTCACATATGCATGTGAATAAGGAATTAGTCTTAATTTCCCAAAGATGAAGTTCTCATTCATTACATAATACAAGTTGCATTATTCCAAGTTTCTATCCAACTAAAACTTGAGTGATGAGAATCTGTCCTTAATTGGTAAATCTTGACACTACCACAAACGAAAGAATCAAATCCATTGTCCAATATTGCTATAAATGGAAACATATAAGCAACAATTTTCACAAATGCTTTTGTAAGGAACTTAAAATAAGATAAATTTCAAATTGTTTTTCTATTTATAAAAATTGCGGAAAACTTATCCTTACAATGCAAATACATATGGAAACTATGTTGTTATCTATTCCTAAGCAATCTATCATAACTCTTAAGCAACATCTCAAAATTATGATCATCGAACCATGCGATTAAAATCCATATCTTCACGATTAGAATCAACTCACTCTTCCTTTAAGCTTCCTTTCATTTCTTCGATTCTACAAAACATCAAAATGTAATTACATTACATCATGTGTTAAGAATCTCCAAATATGAACTTAATAGAGTTAGATAATGGACTTACCTGAAGCAGAGTCAAACTTTTTGAATTTACCATCCTTGCGATCTTTCAGGTAAATATGGTAGCTTCGCAACCAATGCCCCTTCTCTTGGCAATTGAAACAAACATACTCTTTTGGAACGGTACACGAGACTATGTCAGACTTCATCTTTCTCTCTAGCATTCGATCAAATGACTTGACCATGGCCAATCCCTTTCCATTGGGAAGAGAAAGTTTATCTAGACTTCCGATGTTACCATTGTCAATGTCAATGGAAGTTTGGGAAGCGGATCTTCCAATAAAATTTGTTTTACTAGTGCGCCAAATCATTGTTGATTCAATAGCAACAAGCAATTAGGTAAGTTCGATAAGGGTCACGTCGCCCTCTGTCCTATAGGAGTCTTTAACAAATTGACTATACGACTTGGGAAGTGACTGAAGAACCCAGTCAACAGCCAACTTCCTCGACACAGCGACTCCTAACATTCCCAACTTGTCAATGTGTGACTTCATCTCCAAGACACGTGCACACACAGACCTTCCATCTTGGTGCTCGCAAGTTAATAGGGCTTGAGTAACCTTGAACTGAACTTATGGGTTAGGGAGAATTATTGGAGGAGGTGGAGGAAGAGAAGTTCCACTACAACACGAAGAAGGGATTAATCTTTCACCCTGATTGTCTTTGTGGAATATCATCTTTATGAAGAAAACCTTTTCCAAAAGATTCGGGAAGACCATAGTTGTCTGACCTAGACATCTATAATGGGAGAAATTCAAGTTAGTTGATTTAAGTCCTTAATATAACACCCAAATTGAAATATTAAGGCTAGGACCCAACACAATATTCTACAATTCGGAAGAGGGATGCCGTAATCTAATTGTAAAATATTTGAAGGTAGGTAAATGATGATTTACCAATTTCTACCATGAAAAACGAAAATGAAATTTAGGTTTTAAATGAATTGAAATTCTTAGATCCTTTGAGATTCGTTGAACTTTTAAATGGCATGTTTAAATCTCGATTGTGCCCTTCAGGTTTGTGACTGGTATGCCGAGGATCACAAACAAGGTGTGAATAATCATGAAAATTAGCTTGGTACTCTTAATGTTACAGATCACCTAATCAATTTGTCGGTTAACCACACACGCTCCATTGATCTATGATTAACATCAAGCTACAATTTGCCACACACTGTTAGTCCCAGATTAGTGTCTCGGTTAACCACACGTGCTCCACAAATGACTTAACAAGGTGAAAAGTGCAATTTCATGGGTTAGCACCAAATTAACATTTTTCTTAAGTAACTAAGATTGGAAATTCATAAGTGTTTAGTTACTTGGTATTTTCATTATACTTTTAATGAGAACTAATGTCCTATCCTAGCCGTTCGACTAACGACCCTCCACCAGTCAAGGAAGCGGTCGGTAAGAGTGGAGACCCGTTAAACCACCATTTTATAGGCAGTAACCTTATACCCCCCTTATAAATTGGCTTCGTGAATGAGGCATACTAACGGTAAGACTGACCTTTCTTATACACATATATAATAATTAAACTTTTAATATTATAATAGTATAAAGGTGTATTTTAAACTTTTAAAATACTAGATGATTTAATCCATTTATAAATTATACTCTTAATTTAATTAAACTTAAACCATGTCATTATGGAATTATTAATTTTCGTTTAATTAAACACTTTAATTAATTTAATAAAGTCCATAAGGTGTAATTTGAACTATCCAAAAACTTAAAGGTTCGAAATATATAAAATTAAAAATTAAAAACTATTTAATTAATTTTTTTAATTTATGAGCCCAAGAGTTACACCTTTTTTAATTATAAGAGTTTCTTAATTTGAGACTTTTCAAATACCAAAACTTCTGGGCAAGTTTTGTAACTCTTGAAAAACCTTTGATTTCTATAACTTATGAGTTTAATGTGATTTTTAAGGAAAAACTTTTCACGTTCAAAAACATTTAAGATCAAATATTTTAATTAAGAAAATAATCAAATAATTTATCTATGGTCTAATTAAACTCATAAGTGAAGATAATTCACATTAACAATATTCAAGAAATCAGCCTAACATATAAACTAATACAAATCTTAAAATTTTACAATTATCTTTTAATCAGACAAGGATGATCATTACCATACCAACAAAATCAAATTTTATGAACTAAAACATTTTGTGGTAATAATCCTAATCCAAAACAGGAAAAAAAAAATCTCGAAAATCCACCATCAGAAGCATCAACTCGTCGAGTGCATGAATATGACTCACCGAGTTGAACTTATACTGAGTGGACTCGGCGAGTTCATCGGTCAGAGGCCATAAAATCAATTTTTTCAACTTTGAAAATTTATCGATGCATCAAATATAATAGAAAACAACCATAGGCTCTGATACCATTGTTAAGTTTTGTATACTACAACATCTTATGGTGCACATACAACCCTAAATGCTTTGGATCTACATTTTCTCTAATTATACATGTAATATTGTTTCTAAAGCATAGAGGCTACAATTAGCATACAATTGACATAAACAACATAAAAATGAATTATAGAATTACCTCTTTCTTGTAGCTTGGAGTTTGGCCTTTAAGAATTTAGCACCCCAGATGGGGTTATGTGTGTGTGTGTCTATATATATATATATATATATATATATATATATATATATATATATATATATATATATATATGAATATATATATATATATATATATATATATATATATATATATATATATATATATATATATAGGAATCCAAGAGTCATGGGTAAACCCTAATCCATACACTTTGGGTTATGATCCATATTTCATGTGGGCTAACTCTTCATGTAAACTGACATAAGCTTAGCCCCTCATGGATCAATAGCCCAAACCACATATATATATATATATATATATATATATATATATATATATATATATATATATCATTTGTTTACATAATCAGTCCCCGTTAATTTAATTTGTCGTTTTTGAGCACTAATTAATTCTTGATCAATACTGATTAAATAATATGATTTCATATTAATATATTAATAAATCACAAATAACCTCTTACTTAAATATCCATGCTCAAATTGTCCTGGTGATATGCAACCCAAAATGTACCATGCTACTCTCGGGTCAAGTACATACCAATTATGGTTATGGGTTTAGACACCTAATCGAACAGTTGTTATATTGTAGTGATTTGTTTCTAACATCCCAAAATTTAAGAACAAAAATTTCATTTTAAATTCTTAACTAAAACCATAGTTATAAAATTATCATGTGAAATCATAAATCATTATATCTCAAATATCATAAACATCTGTCAAATGTATCAAAGTAAAAACATCCCAGGCTAAAATCATGGTGTGTATATTCTAGTCATCCCGAGCTCTTCCCCTTGCTACCGGAAGTACCTGAAACCAAAACTGAAAACTATATGCACGAAGCTTAGTGAGTCTCCCCAGACTACTACATATCATACACATAATCACATAATCACATAGTCACATATCATGGGCCTTTCCCGCTACATCGGGCCCCGCCTGACATCATACTGAAGTCTGGCATTGGGCCCCGCCCAACATCGGACTGAAGTTCGACATCGGGCGCCACCCGACATCGAGAAAATCTCTATATACACATAATCATGTCAACAAATACCCACAAATAATCATATCACATAAATATATAAACATTCCTCGGGCCCAGCCCGACATCGGACCGAAATCCGGAAGCATAAAAACATTCCTCCGGCTTTCCCCGGAAACATATAAAGCATCAAACCTGAAGTTCTTCACTAGCGCACGACTTGAGGTTTATAAACTATTGTGTTGACATATTCTGTGCCCATTCCAGTTAAGGTTGACTTTACATATGAGTTCTTAGAGTTCTCAATTGGTTGCACAACAACTTGGAAGCAATGACAGGCCTTTGAGCTACCAGATGGCAAGAAACTAAGATTGAGTTCAGTCCATATGAGTTTGGATTTGTCATTATTCTTGTCTTGTGACTATGGTTGTGACAGTTCACATGGATAAGAACACATACACCATTAAATCTAAGTGTCATAAGGTTTCTCTCCGATTCATGAAAATGATGGTGAGGAAACACTTTCACTAAGTAGATTTTAGCTAGATAGCAGTTGTGATATTTTCATTCTCAAAGTCGTTAGTGGAGCGTGTGTGGTTAACCAGCACACTAACATGGACTTGTGAGAAGTGTCAAAGGTCTAAACAATCAAGACTATGATTACGACATCCATTTTCATAGTTTTTAAAAATTGTTTAGACACACCTGTGAGCTATCTAAGATAAGGTGTATGATTTTGATAATGTTTTATCAAAGCAATCTAGTATCAGAAATCTGACCTTTGGTAAGAAATTCAATAAAATATTGATTTCTAGAAGTCCAGCTGATTTATGAGTACATATCAAAGCTATTGGGAGCATAAGTGTTATGCTAATAATCATCATGTTAGTGGGAACATGAAAATTATGATAAATGTTGCAAGTTAGCAATGTTAATTATATAAAACAAAAGTTTCAATTAGGAAAGAGTTGTTTTGCTATAATTAAAGGAGAGGAAACTATACTTCATCTCAAATCTAAAAGCTTAGATTGAGGTTTTAATCGTATTTAGTCAAGGATATATATATATATATATATATATATATATATATATATATATATATATATATATATATATATATATATATATGAATTTCATGTTGGAATGGCTCAACATAAGGAAATTCTGTATATGGGTCCGTTATTTGCGTTCTAAAATTCGATTATGATTACGGCATCCCTTTTCATAATCTGAATTATGAGAATCTGGAAAATTGAAATGGAAATATTATAGCAAGAGACTGGTTTAGTCTTTATGTGACACATCATGAATTGTGTCCCATATGCTTCGGATATAGGATCGATTACATGTACTATATTCATCTGTTCTAAAATTTTCCAAATGCCTGAGGCATTAAGAAGGGAAACGGTTTGCAATTGGATATGACTAAAAGGATTAAACAATTGTCGAGGACAATCTATGGTTTACCAAAGATTGGTTGTCAAGGACAATTGGAAGTATAGTCATAATTCTGGAAGGACCATATTGACATAATCTGTAAGGAGGCAACTGTTGTTCAGAAGTGATAGTCAAAATGGAGTCTAGAAAATGTTTCAAAGTTAGAAATTATTCAATCTGTGTAAGATTAGGAAACTTAATGCAAGAAGGATGTTTCCAAGGAACTGATCTCCTTTGGAATGCTCTGTAATGGTTGTTGTCAAGTCTTTCTGACTTTGTACATAATCATTACAAGAGGATCAATGCATGTAAGTTTAGAATCTAACAGATTTCAGTAAATGGTATGAATTTGGAATCTAACAAATTTATCCAAGAATGGACGACATACCTGATTCATTAGATCCATGAATACGTCCGAGGCATTGGTTTGTCCGAACGACATCACTACGAACTCATAATGTCCGTATCTCGTTCGGAAGGCCGTCTTGGGAACATCACTCTCTAGGACTCGCAGCTGGTGATATCCCGACCTTAGATCGATCTTGGAGAAGTAGTTGGCTCCTTGGAGTTGATCGAATAAGTCGTCGATTCGGGGTAGGGGGTATCGGTTCTTTATGGTAAGTTTGTTGAGGTCTCGGTAGTCGATGCACATCCTGAACGATCCATCTTTCTTTTTCACAAACAACACGGGTGCTCCCCATGGCGAGAAGCTCGGTCTGATGAATCCTTTTCCAAGTAGTTCATTCAGTTGGCTGGATAGCTCCTGCATCTCTGTCGGGGCTAATTGATAGGGTGCTTTGGCTACTGGGGTAGCTCCGGGAACCAGATCGATTCTGAATTTGACTTGCCTTGCGGGTGGTATTCCTGGAAGGTCCTCGGGAAATACGTCGAGAAAATCGCATACGTCGGGCACCTCCTTGACGTCCTGGACTTCGCGTTTCACATCTACAAGATGTGCTAAAAACGCGTGAAACTCCTTGCGTAGGTACTTCTGAGCTTGGATACTGGAGATGATACTAAGAGTGGTACTAGGTTTGTCACCCAAGACAAGGAAGGTTTTGCCGGTTGGCAGATTAAGGCGAACGGCCTTATCGTAACATAAAATGTCCGCACGATGTAAACTCAGCCAATCCATGCCAATGATGACATCGAAACTCTTAATCGAGACTGACATGAGGTTGATTTGAAAGAGATTATCGTTTAGAGTTAGGATGCAGTTTAAATATATCTCCTTAGTGCCTTCGGTTTTCCCGTTGGCCATTTCTACTATGAATGGTTCACTTAATGATTGTGGTATTGGTTTTAGCATGCCTTTAAAGTCGTGACTCACAAAACTCCTTTCCGCTCCACTATCAAACAAAATGCATGCATACGAGTTATCGAGAAGAAACGTACCCGTAACAACAGTAGGGTCCGCAATGGCTTCATCTTGTCCCATTGCGAAAACTCGGCCCCTTCCGCCGGTATTCCTGTTGTTTGCCTTCGGGCAGTCCCTACGGTAGTGCCCTGTGCCTCCGCACTCAAAGCAGGCGCGACTTATTCCGGTATTAGCAGTGGGGGCGGATTGTTGGGTTGGCTCTTTGCAATAGCGGGCTGTATGACCCTTCTTATTGCACCTGGTGCATTGAAGGTCACGGCAGAGATCGTGGTGGTGGAAGTTGCACTGGTTACATTTCGGTAGTTTTCCATTGTATGAACTTGTGGGGGCAGAGTTGGTAGGTACAGTAATAGCGTGGGTCGCTACCACTTGTTGTTTCTTGGGGTTCTCCTGGAGGGTTTGTCCCCTCCTCTTGTTCCAAGGCTTACTCTGGCCCTGAGCCTCCGTAGGTGGATTTGTGGTTGCTGCAATGGTACTCTGTTTCACTCCGTGGTCGATGAGGCGCTGAGCCAGGCGTTTAGCGCTGTTGTAGGTGATAGGGTTGGAAGCTAGGACATGCCCTTGAATCTGGGGTGATAACCCCCAAATGTACCTTTCGACCTTCTTTGATTCTGGGTTGACCATGGTAGGGCACAAAGCAGCGAGATCGTTGAACCTAGCTGTGTAGGCGACTAGATCGGATCCGGCCATTTTCAAATTCCAGAGCTCCTGCTCAAGCTTTTGCACTTCGCCCCTTGGGCAGTATTCTTCCAGTAGTAGAACCTTCAGTTCTTCCCAACTCATAGAGTTAGCGACAGTGAGCGTCACTGAATTCACATGGCTTTTCCACCAAGTGAGGGCTCGATCTATGAAGGTGCAAGCAGCGAACTTAACCTTGCTTGTTTCTTGGCACGAGCAGATCTCGAAGACTGTTTCGGTCTTTTCGAACCATTGCATTAGTGCAATGACTCCTCCACTGCCATTAAAAGTCTTTGGTTTTGAGTTGGAGAACTCCTTGTAAGTACATTCCCTTACATGGCCCTGGCCGATACCATGATTGGGATGATTCGTGCTGCTTCCTGTACCTCCATTTGCATTGGAGTTTATTTGAGAGAGGGCTGTTGCTACTGCTGCTGTGATAGCAGCCTGGACCATTGCCGGATCATAAGTCAGTGGTGGAGGTGGTGGTGGGGTTGCGTTGGTACGTGCTGATCTACGAGGAGGCATCGCGCTGCCAAAAGAAGAATGAGATATTATAAGTTTCGGTGGTTGCGAGTTGAATGATATTGAGTTAACTACCTTAAATAGATTAAGAATTTGGTTTGGCCAACACTGGGTTTTGAGCTTGATTCATTAATAACGTTTGAATGGATGTACTTATGAATTGAACGGACTACACATAATTAAATCAAAAAGGAGATATGCCCTATATATATTAAACATGTAGTTGTGTTACATCCGAGTTTAGAAAAAACTTTTTGACCTTTCTAAAGGTCTCCGATCATAGAAAGTTTTAAAGAAAATAATATTCTTATCCGAAGTCCTAATTTATAACAAAATTTGAAATCCTGGCAAGCACTATTTGCGACGTAGGTTGCGTTTGGAGCTTGACTCCGCATCTGATTGCTTCGATTCCATTAGACGCCTATCAAAAGCGGCTTGTTGCTCCCTTAACTCGGCTAGGGCTGCAATCATCTGTGCCTGAAATGCCTCAGATTGGAGTTGGGCATGGTCCTGAATTCCATCCAGCCTACGGATGTCGGAAGCGTGGACCTGCACTTCTACGTTGATCTCGCGGATCCGGTTGGCTTGAACTCCGGATTGATAGCATTGGTTGGCTAGTTTGCCAACCATGAACGGAAGTGCTCGGTCTGCCGATCCCCCGCCTCTGACATCATAAAAGTCTCGGCACATACCGTAGGGAGGGCGCAAGCTTTGTTGTTGGCTCCAATGGTGGAGGTGACTTCCCCACACAGGAGTGGGTCCTTGGAAGTTCCTCACATGGACAGGAGGTTGTGGGGCCGGTGGATTGATAACCTCTGGCTCTGAATCCGTACCAGAGTCATCTCCCTCATCCAATTCTATCGGCTCTTCGTCTTCTTCGGAATCTTCTTCGACCCATCCTCCATTACCTTGGTTGGGAAAGTAAGGGTCATTGGGGTGATGGAATCCAGCCATTTAGTCTGTACGAGAATAGGGTTAAGAATTGACTATAAGCTAGAGTACATGAAATTTACCCTTAAGTTTAATAGCTGATGACAACACAAAGACTCCCTTAGAATTATGTAATGATGTGCTTTTGGTAGGTTTTAAATTTGTTGTCCATTGCAGACACTCCTTGGCATACGTTAGTCGGCTCTTGGACAAATATAGTTGATCAGGCTATATTCTTCCCAGTTCTGATTACATGTCCCAAGGCATACCCGCGCTGCACAACTTATTTATAATACTCCTATATTGTTTTAATTATGATACTGACCATGTTATTACTATGAAATGAATGAATGCCTACTTTACAAAAACTAAATAAATTTAATTTTAAAAGTGTGACTCTTACTCAGAGTGTTTTTGCCCAGTTGTGTTTATAGTTGTATACCAAAAATGGTTTTGATATACTTAATTCACTATAAACGATGCTCTGATACCAATCTGTCACACCCCCAAACCAGAATGGCGGAAACGTTCGAGGGCGGAGGACGTCATATTCAGTATCATAACAGTTCATAGAAAGGAAAGTACACACCACCATACATATTAAGGTTTCCAAAATGTTTACATAATTGTATTCGTTACATGTTCAAAAGATAAATACATAAACATCTTTCAAAAGAAGTAATTAACGTCAGCACGTTAATCCTCAAAAGTTGATTTCCAAACCTGCTTAGCGGTTCCCTGAGAATACAAGTTATTTCAAAGAAAAAGTGTCAACAATTAAGTTGGTGAGTTCATAAGTAGTGTTTTGAGAAAATATACGCCATTCGAAAGTTCATGTATGTTTTCCAGAAAACGCGGTATTTTCAAATGAAAAGAGTTATGATTCGTTGGGTTGAAAATGAATGTATTAGATCCAGGAAATCCCATATTTTCCCTAATAGTTGAGATATGATTTGTTGTGCTTTCCAAGAAAAACCCTTATTTTCTTATAAAAGTATGAAATGCATATGAATGTTCGTGTTATAAGTTGTAGATAGTTGCACCAAGAAAATCCCTTATTTTCCTATTAGTTGTTTGTTTTAGGTGCAGGAAAAACCCTTATTTTCCAAACATAACTGGCAGTCTCTAAGACCGAAAATCGCAAGCAACCGACGTGCTTAAAAGTTGTGGCATAGTTTTATATAATAAAGCTATACGAAGATCGCACTTGTTAGATGAAGAATAGTTTTAATAGCTACTCGTTCATAAAAGCATAATACCATAATAATTGTATATCCGATGAGTTTTATAACCATACTAAACATAATATGCCTGTAGCGACGTTCTTCAGGCGTCGTAGCGTTATGACAACTGTCACCCCAAAAGACGGACTGTAGCTAACAGTCAGGGCGCTGGATCATGACTTCCCGTATAGATCTATACACATTTGACACGTTCTCCGTACGGGAGACTCTGGTTATAGACAGGACTTGTAGCGATACCTTTTATCAAAAAGGCAGTGTTTGAAGATGTACACGTCTCATGGATTCTCAACTAAGTCTGTATTAAAGTAGTAGTTTTGTATGCAAAGTTTATCCTTTTTCACAATATTTGACAAAGCATAAATCATAAGTTTTTAGAATGTATAAAACGGTTTAGCAACGAAGAATACTTTGGAATTTCTAAATACTTTGTATGAATCTAGTGCATGCGAAGTATGACAAGAGTTTTCACATGGTACTACTAAATCACAAGTGATTCATTTGATAAAAACGAGTAAAGTGAAATTCTATGAAATACACAATAATAACCGTATGTTTACTTGTATTCCCCCCCTTAAAGAGTATAGAAAGCATTTAAAAATGTATTTAAAGAGTGTTTGCAGGGGTATGAACTCACTTGGAAGTTTGAAGATAGCGAGATGGAAAACCGGGCAGAGTTTCGTCTCGGGAAGCGGATTTTTCTCGGGATTCTCGGGAATCTCGGGAGTAAAATCGACCTTCGGGACTTGAGCAAAAATGACCAGGGCTTCGGGTTTGAACGGGCATGGAAAACGAGGTAAAACGCAAGAGAAGTGAGAAGAAATGAGCAATTTTTCCGGAGACCCTCGCAACCCTTTTATAGGGGGTCTGAGAAGCCTCGGTACGCGGGGCGTACGCTCGTACGCGTACGTCATGCATGAGCGAGTCCTCGACTGCCTCGGCTTCGGATGGGACGGATCGGATGGGACGGGTCGGATGGGGCGGGTCGGTAGCTTCGCATAGGGGCGACGTGGACGGACCGAGAACAAGGCCTTCGGGTACGCGGGGCGTACGAGGGTACGCAGCGCGTAACCCGGATGAGGAAGCTGACTCTTCCTTCGGATATTACCGGATTTTGATATAAATTTATATATAATTTATTTAATAAATTTTAAAAAATCATATCTTCTTCATACGAACTCCGTTTTCGACGTTCTTTATATCCACGCGTAGGTGAGACTAAGATCTACAACTTTCGTTTAGATTCCTTTGGCAAATTCCGAAATTATTTTTATTATTTATTTTATAAATCGTCGTGTTTAAGGAATTTCTTTAAAAATTCATAACTTCTTTATCTGACTTTGGTTTTTGTCAGACTTTTTACCGCTGAAATACCATTGTCGAGACCTTCGATTCTCGTTTTGGTCATTCCGGCCAAAAGTCGTTCGATCTCCGATTCGAGATTTTAGTTGTCTGCTGCTAAGCTGGACTTGGAAAAATCTTAACTTCAACATACGAAGCCGGGCTTGGGCATTCTTTTTAAGTATGATCCCGGTTTAATGATATTAAACATAATAGGAATTTAAATAGATACCTTTTGGGCATTTTATTATCAAAGTAAATTTTATTACCCCAAGGTGGTTACAATACGTGACTCTTTAGGTCATTACAAAGAGTTGAAATATCGGGTTGTTACATAATGTCTAAGTCCATAACTGTAATTGGTAAGACTTGACCCAACCCGGCATGGTCCATTTGGGTTGCATGGCATCGTGCATTTGGATAGAGTATAATGAGAGAAATAACACTTAAGGTTGGTTAATATATTATAAGTTCTAATATATTAATAATATTATTTAATTAGTATTGATCAAGAATTAATCTAGGATTAATTAAGTGATCAAAAGAAGACTAATTAAATATATGGGTTGATTGTGTAAATCATCCATACTTATATAGTGGGCTAATGCTCCATGGATTATCTAGTTGGGCTAAAACCCATATAATGCTTCATGGATGCTCCATGGTGTTTTTGTACCCATGGATCATGGAAATGAAAGGCCATGTCAATTAGGGTTTACATGGTGTAACCCTAACTATATATGCATCTTATTTCTTGACCAAAATTGGCACTAGTATCATTCTAGAGAAGGGCTAGCCGATTTCAAGTGTTCTACATTTCTCTCAAGGTTATTCCAAAAGCAATTGATGTTGTGTGAACCATTTGAGGTGTCACACTTGGGGCACTAGGCACTCAAGCTTCATGAAGACTTTCTACATCAAAGAGGTACGTATTCTATCTTGTTATATTCGTTGTTTTGTATGCTAGATTAGGATAATACCTTGGAAAGTTCATATTTGCATGTATAATAGAGAAAACATAGATCCAAGGTATTTAGGGTTGCATGTACACTTAAGAGTGTTAGAATGCTCAAAACCTTATAGCTATAACACACCCCATCATCCTATCAAGACCTATACAAAAGAATGCCTAGCCCAAACCATAAAATAATAGACCATCAATCTCCCCCTTGGTTTGTGGCTAGCATGAACTCAGGTCTTCATTCTTCAGGAGCTTTGGGCAGCTTCATGTCATCTTTTCCCATGGATCCCTTCCATAGCTTTCCATTTATGATAGAGGCGACCATTCTAGTGAATTCCTTCGCAGCAACCTCCATGACATCTTTTCTGCAAATACTTTTGTGACGAGCTAGGGTTCGAATGTCTCTCTCCCTAAATCTCAGAAGATCCTTTGCGCAGACGAGTCCTAGAACAGTGTCCCTGTTTTTGAACTTGATAGCTGCAGTTGCTGTTTCGTCATCAAAAGTCCAAAACTCCATATCATCAAGATATCCCTCCTGAAAATGTTGTGGAATGGGAATCTCTTTGACTTGATTGGTAGCAGGCCACAACATGATCTTCATTGGTCGGTTAGTCTCAGGATCAAGAATATATTTATCCTTTACAATCATGGCTTTTGTTGTTTTCATTGATGGGAAATTATCCCGAACCTGTCTGATCAGGAACTGATGGAAATTCGTAGCGCTTTAATTATTAGAGGGATTGTGGAATGGGGCTCTAGAGAGTTCAGAGAGATCGACCTTTGTCCATTAGTGAAAATCATGGATGTTTTTTGTAGTGTTCTGAGTGACTAGAATTCCTCTTAACCACCCATAGCTTGGACTCAGGATCATAACCCCACATTCTAATCCCAGAGCGATCTCCATACTCATCACCAAATTTTCGTTTTTTAAGATCTGTCACTGTCAATTCAGGATCCTTTGACTTCCGATTTTCGTTTGAATTCTTCATGAAGAGCAACCCTTCGCTTTTGTTGGCCGTAACAGTCCTCTTTCCCTGTTTGATTGTGATGCGGGCTCTGCTGCCTTCAGGTTCCTTTTCAAATCTGTCGACAATTGTAGTTGTTCTAGGAGGAGGTGGATCAACTGGAAGGTCGCCTGAAGTAGATTGTGTGGGGGCCATGGGAGGATCCTCAATTCCGTGCGGCTACTGAAATAACGCTTTAACTTTATTCCCGAAGGCATCATATAGAACGTTCTTCAAATTGAAGTAGAAGTTAGTCACAGAGCCAAGATTCGTCTGCAAATCCTTAATCTGTTTAGATTTCTCTTCATCCTTTTCTCTAAGCACTTAAATGTGAGAAGTGAGTTGATCCATTTGAATGTTCTTTTCAATCAGTTCTTGACTGAGAACACCAATCTCTTCTCGAAGTTCTAACACTGTAGACTTGTCATCACCTGAATGCTCTTCTCTGAAAGATATACCTTTGCCACGAGAGGAAGAGGTTGGACTGTGTTGAGCAAGGTGCTTGGCGAGTCTGATAGAGGCCTCATCAAGCAATGGTCTTGTTGGGGAATAAGTTGGAATACTAAATGGTCCGCCTATCTCAGGCACGGTACTTGGACCTTCATGGGATTGGAGAGGTGGTGTTGCAACAGTTGTGGTGATAATAGTGGCTGAAACAGGTGGTGACTGGTTTTGAGTGAATACTCCCTACCTCAAATTCTGATCCATTCCTTGTACAGGAGGCAGAGAGGTTTATGCCTGTGTCGAGATAAATGTAGGAGTAGCAGAGTCTAGGGGAGGAATGCTTGAATCTGTATCCCGTTGACTTGAATTTTCTTCCATTTGGGTAGACGAAGGAGGCGTAGGATTGAGAGTCTTCTTTGCAGCCCTAGTCTTGGTTGCAGTTTATGCAACTTCATCGACCTTTTCGAAAAACCTGTCAAAGAGGTCCAGATCTGTGTCAAGTTCAATTTCCTGTTTAAAATTCAAGATGAGGGGAATGGCAACATTGTCAAGGCCTGAGAAGTCCATATCATTTAGAAATTCGTCATTTCCTTCATGTTCTTCTCTATCTCCAATAGAATCACTCTCATCTTCCACAATCTGTATCATATCATGTTCTGATGCAACTCTGGCCACATGAGATTTTAAACCTCCTTCAATTTCAGGTTCAGAAGTAGAGATGACCACATCGTCAGTCTCTGTAGGACCAGAAGATTTGTTGTGTTCTGACTGCTCATTCTCCTCGGCAAAGATACCAAATCTGATTAAAGGAAATTTCCCTTCAAAGTTGAGCTTTCCTGATCTCTTTTGCTTCATTAAACCAAAAGCACTTGGACCGACTGACTTGATATCCAGGGTCTCTCCTTTCCTTTCAATCTCAGGATACATGACGTTAAGGATCAGTTGGATAAACCTTGGATACATCAGAAACTTGTCAGTTTTGTTTCCTTCAACATTCAAAATCATCTCATGCAAGATAAATTTTGGAAAATTAAAGTTTACTCCAGAGGCCAAAGCAGTGATGTCACCAGTATTTGCCAGAGATATCTCGTTAGCACCAGATCTGCGTCCTGAAATACAGCTCACAAAAACATGAGCCATATATTTCCAACAAGGTGGCAATAGCTTCTTGTGGGTTGGTGGAAAGGTTCATTCATAGCCCATTTGTCCAAGAACTTCCTTAATCTGGTTATCATTAATCTCTCTTGGATATTCATGCTTATCATCGATTTGTAGGGCTTCTCGAATGATGTCTTCTGTGACTAAAACTTTCTTTCCTTGTATATATGCCTCAAGATATTCCTCATCGTTATTGTTCCTCTTTACATAACGCTCCTCCAAAATTTTTTAATCAGACATTGATAAATTGTTGGACTGAATGTGAGAGCAGAAACCAAACAACATCTTCTCACACCATCAACAATAAATTTGAGATCGAGATGGCCCATTGGAGGATCTTCTAGTAAGATGGACAAGTTGTGCACTTTTGCGAACTCAGAGTCTTCCATGATTTTCTAAAAATAAAAAAATATAAAAAACACATTAGAAAAATCAAGAGATTTAAAAAAAATTAAATTAACATTAAATACTTATTAGCTGCACACGAGTCCAACCGCACACGGATGGTGCGGCCGTACACGGGTAAACTCCACACGTGGCAACCACACACAGACCAGCCGCATACGGTCAGTCGCGCACGGTCAGCCGCACACGTACATATGATACCGTTTTCAATGACGATTTTGATCCAAAACAATATTATGACAGTCGTTTTTATGATATTAACGAGTATTAACCTTAAGTTTTAATGAAAATGAGGAGATATCGTGAAGATGAGAAAGAGAGAGAATCAGAGGAGTGTACGGTCGAGTAAGGGTAAAAAATAAGTTATGACCGCACATTCCTCCTTTTATATGGTCCAATGATTTAGCGCCGGCCCTTCATATTTCCTCTTTTGCCAATAAAAGCTCAACACTCAAAATTTTTCAAACAAATCATTTTGAGGATTAATAAAAAAAATAGAATAGAATTTTCAAAAAAAATTTATTAACCTTAAAAAATTTAAAGACTAAAAATAAAATAAAAAATTTCAAAAAATAAGAATAAAAAAATAAAAAAATAAAAACTACTAAAATTTAATTTTAATAGATTTTAATCCTCTATCTTGAAATTGATTAATCATTTGGGATCAAAGTTGTTAGACAGTCGTTTTCAATTTATCAGCACCTCCCCTTTCATGAATAGATCTGGTCGATCGTCGGTATTGTGGTCCGCTTAAGCACGAAAAAATTATGACAAATTTTGGACATGCTATAAATGACCAGACAAGATGATCCTATATTCCTAGATAAAACTTCCTAAGGACCATTCATCTGACGACGACCAAGGATATTGTTGTCCACCAAAATTGAGCAGCGAGGTCTACAGACAATCTTGAATTGTTCAGTTTTAGATGTAGTAGAACATGTTTCCCGCTTCCTGATATACCCCAATAATCAAGAACTTCCGAGATACTCCTTACTTTAGGTGAGCAGACTATTATTCATAGAGAGGATAGATTTATAATATTCATTATTAATCAGATATTTTGAGTGATTTAGAAGTAGAAGGTTGCATATGTTGTGTACCAGGTCGGATTATGAATCACGCAAAGGAGACAACATATGGCTAACAGACAGGAAGAATAGCATATATAAAATTCATTTAGACAGAGTTGCATATGTTGCAGTGCAGGTCGGATCACTTCCAATCACGCAGAGGAGGCAACATATGACTAACAGTAAGAAAGAAAGAATATAATTTTCTATAGACCTACTTTATCAGAATTCCCCAGTTGCTTCGTCAATATCGGAATTAAGGACAGAATCCATACATCGAGGAAAAGTAAAACCAGAGTTCTAGATACGGGTTCTTTAGTGTG
Organism: Lactuca serriola; assembly: GCF_051521515.1. Taxonomy (NCBI): domain Eukaryota; kingdom Viridiplantae; phylum Streptophyta; class Magnoliopsida; order Asterales; family Asteraceae; genus Lactuca; species Lactuca serriola. The sequence continues at coordinate 281,413,653 of NC_136412.1, read as the reverse complement.
ACTGGAGGATTCTCATGTATATCTCTCTGCTCAACCTATCCAAGCGTCGTATTGTCAGGCTAAACGGATCTATCTAGTTCAAGATTTATCAAGTCTCTAGATTCCTTAAGTTCATCTGCACCTAGTCAAGTCCATTAAACTCTTCGTGCCTACCAGCGCATCGAACACAAAGTCTAGACAATTCAGCTTTGGTACTTTACACAGACTCAGATTGCTCGTTATCACTTGTTGATATCTCTTCCCAAATGATCACTTCACATAACTCTTTTTTCCTGATGTTTTTGGATTTTATAGATTTTCTAATTTTTGTTTGGTTTTTTGTTTATTTCTCCCCCTAAATTTGTGCATGGGTGAGAATAAAATTAAAATGCGCAAATTTAAACTAACCTAACAAAAATTAATCCTCAAAGCGAATCATTTTCAGAAAATTAACCAGCAAATCGAATCGAGCTTTGTTAAATGGTTTGGTGAACAGATCCGCTACATTATTATCAGAGCGGACCTGTTCTAGACGAATGAGCGAACACTCAAAACATTCTCTGATGAAATGAATTTTGATGTCGATGTGCTTGGTTTTTGAGTGCTGGACCGGATTTTTGGCAATTTGGATCGCAGCCTCCTTATCACAAAATATAGGGGTTTGTTGAAAATTCAAACCGTAGTCCAACAGCTGATGTTGGATCCATATCACTTGAGAACAACAGGCAGACCCAGCGACATACTCCGCTTCTGTAGTGGAGGTTGAGACGATATGCTGCTTCTTGCACTACCATGAGACCAGTTTATCTCCCAGAAATTGGCATCCTCCTGAAGTCGATTTTCTATCAAGCTCGCACCCGCCATAATTGTTGTCTGCAAAAGCGTAAAGATTAAATTCTGGATTTTTCGGATACCAAAGACCCTGTTTTGGGCAACCTTTGAGGTACCGAAAAATCCGTTTAACAACATTTAAATGAGAAAGTTTAGGATTAGCCTGGTAGCGAGCGTATTGACAGACCACAAACATTACGTCTGGGCGACTGGCAGTTAGATAAATAAGTGATCCGATCATTGATCGATAGTACGTCTGATCTACGGATTCACCTTCAAGATAAGGAGCCAGTACAGGTCCCTCCGCCATGGGTGTAAGAGTAGGTTTCGCATCTCGGAACTCGAACTTCTCCAGCACATCATCCACATACTTTGCTTGGTGAATAAGGATTCCGGTTGAAGATTGTTAGACCTGATGCCCCAAAAACATGGTCATCTCCCCAAGCGAACTCATCTCGAACCGTTTCTTCATCACGGCCTCGAACTCTTTGCAAAGCTATTGGCTCGTCAACCCGAAAATAATGTCGTCCACATAGATTTGAACAAGAATTTGATCCGGACCGACATGTTTGATAAATAAGGTTTGATCGATGGTACCTCGGGAATAGCCGTGATTGAGCAAATGCTGAGTTAGGGTAACATACCAAGCTCTAGGAGCTTGATGCAGCCCATACAAAGCTTTGTCTAACTTGTAGACATGGTTGGGAAGCTTTGAGTTAACGAAACCGGGCGGTTGGTCAACATAAATCTCCTCCTTGACCTTGCCATACAAGAAAGCCGTCTTGACGTCCATTTGGTATACTGTAAAGTTCATATAGGAAGCATATGCGAGGAAGATACGAATAGCCTCCAATCGTGCCACTGGTGCATAAACCTCCATATAATCAAGACCCTCAATTTGCCGAAACCCGCGAACCACTAATCTCGCCTTGTTACGCACAATGACACCTGAGTCGTCTTGCTTGTTCCGAAAGACCCATCTGGTGTCAAGAGATTTCTTTCCTTTTGGCAGCTCCACCAACTTCCAAACCCCGAGCTTCTCGAATTGATTAACTTCTTCATGCATGGCGACAACCCAGCTGGGCTCATTCAAAGCCATCTCGACATTTTTGGGATCTATATGAGAAATCAAGCAAGAATAGAGACACGTATTAACATCTTCACTCTGACTTCGCGTTTGAACACCGTCGCCCAGTTGTCCAATTAAGTTCTCTATTGGATGGCCGCGCTGAATGCGTGCAGGGATCTCATAGCTGATTTCATTGATAGAGACTGGAAGATTATGGATATTAACTACTCTGTCATTTGCTGTATGATCCACGGTAGATGAACAAGGTTTGTTTGTCGGATCTGCTACAAACTCTTCAGCAATGCTTTCTGGAAAGAGAAGTTCCATCAAATTTGAAGTTACAGCGGAAGTCTCTTGGTTCGTGAACTCTCTTTCCACCGGAGTTAGAGGAGTAGCGACAGCATCAGGAGAAGATTGTTGAGGAGAGGAATCAGAAGAATCAGTGTGAACAGAGGACACCATTGGAGGATCAGAAGAGATCAGAGGTGGTCTGTAGACAATTTCCTCCTCTTCGTCTTCAATAATGATCTTCGAACTAGACGCAGACCCTGCTTGATTATCTGATGACACATTAAAGGATTTGAAAAGAGATGTGTAATCAAATAGCCAATATGGACCCACTCTAGCGTCTGTCTCATTTTCTTCAAGCCAACGAATGTCGAAAGACTCCACAATCTGTTTTGTCTTCTTATTATAAACCTTGTATGCAGTTCGAGCAGCATATCCAACAAAATAACAATCATCGGCTTTTGCATTGAATTTGGGGTTGGATTCCAAGTGGAGAAGGGTGCAAGGACAGCCAAACACTCGGAAATGGCTGACAAATGGCTTGTGTCCGTATAGAATTTTGTACGGTGTTTTCATTTTGGCTTTGTTGATCAGAACACGATTCTGAACGTAGCATGCCGTGTTAATCGCCTCCGCCCAAAAGAACACAAGAAGTTTGGAATCACAAAGCATCGTCCTTGCAGCGTCTTTAAGAGTTCGATTCCTACGTTCGGCAACACCATTTTGTTGTGGTGTGCGAACAGAACTGAATTGACGCACAATCCCTTTCTGAACGCAAAAATGGCCTAGAATAGCGTTCTTGAACTCTGTTCCGTTATCAGTACGCAACGCTTTCACTCGGTTGTTGGTCTGATTCTCGATCATTACAATGAACCTTTTGATGAGGTCAGCGATCCCAGCTTTGTTGGACAGAAAGAAAACCTAAGTGAACCGAGAGTAGTCGTCTATCACAACGTGGCAGTATGAATTGCGATTGATGCTGAGAACGTTAACCGGACCAAATAAATCCATATGTAATAGGTCGAGCACATGACTAATGGAGCTGATCTGCTTTGGAAGGTGTGGTTTCCAATGATGTTTTCCTTGAGCACATGAAACACATTTGTCAAATGTAATGAAATCTCTGACAGGTAGACCTCGGACCAATTCGTTCTTTGCATGTCGATTCAGGTTCTTTGCATTAGTGTGACCGAGACGACGATGCCACAACATCGCATTTTGTTCTGAGACTTTGGAGAATAGGCAAGTGACTTCGTTGGGGATGTTACTGTTCATGTCTATGATGTAGGCATTCCCATCCCATTTAGATTTTACAAAAATCCACTCTTCTGGAATGACAACACCTGGCTTTAAGATCAGACATTCTTTATTTGTGAAATGAGTTCAATATCCCTTGTCGCAGATTTGGGACACGCTCAACAGGCTGTGTTTCAATTTTGGTGCATAGTTAACATTCTCAAAATTCAGCACTCCATTTGAAACTGTTCCCTTTTGAGTTATCTTTCCTCCTTCGCCTCCCGTAAAGGAGACATATCCCCCATTAAATGTCTGAATGCCGTGCAATTGGGATATATCTCCGGTCATGTGCCGGGAGCAGCCGTTGTCGACATACCAAGGTCTGACGACATTCCTCCGCAACTGTCCCTGCACGATGAACGAAATTATTTGGATTTGGGGACCCATATCATCACAGTCCTGGATTTACCCTTCAGTTTCACTGATTTTTCATTTTCATGAGATTTCGAGGTAAATGGTGATTGTTCTGAATTCATTTTAGATATCCACTGAAAGTCAGGTTTTGAAAATTTATTAGTTTGCTTCGAGCTGGTGGATTTTCTACTCGAAGAGTTTGAAGATCCGTTCCTGCTTTTTGACAAAATCGACTTGGGCTTAGCCTGAGCTTATTTTGGCAAACTATTGTTGAATTTATGAAAAACTTGTTTATTCTTTTGAAAATCGCTCATTTTCTTGTTTGGTTTTGTGTTTAAGTCACCATTTCAAGAACGAATTCTGGGGAATGTTCTAGTGAAAGATCGTCCCCGAAATTCATTCTTTCCTCTTCTCGATGTGTGAGATACAAACATTCGATTCAAATAGTTTCTTTCAATATGTCCAGCAGTGCCACAATTAAAACATGTTTGTTTCTTATCAATGATTTTGACACTGCTATTGACAAATTTCTTTCGTTTATTGTTGTTTACAACACTTTCACATTTGCAAGAAAGATCACAAGATTTTGAAGCAGATGTGGAAGATGTAGAAACATTTGAATCAGACATAGAAACACTAGCAAGCACATTATTATTAATTTCAGTCTTATCAAAGTAAACAATACCACCAGACACAAAGTTGTCTAATTTCGAGTTTAATGTGGACTCATTACATAAACTAACACCAAACTTTGACACATCATTATCACTAGACTCAAGAACATCAAACTTTTCATCTCTTTGCTCCCCCTGAGTTATGGACTTATCTGCACTCAAATTGGAAATGTTAATACCCAAAACCTTATCATTGGACTGTATTGTTTGCTCAGAAGCTGACTTTCCATATACCGTGTAAGATTCTCTATCAATTTCTACTTGAGACAAGGGAATAGCAGTGTAGTTATGATTGAAGGGAGGGGGGACACTCTCAAATCCTAATCCAACTTTTATCTGATTTCCATGAGTGATATCTCTCCAGTGCATTTGTCTCTCAATCATTTTTGCAATTGTTTCACTTGACCCATCATATTTTTTAAAATTAAATTCAACATTTTCAAAACGTGTTTTCAATGAGTCAAGTTCAGTGGACACAACTTCAAATTTTCGTTTGAGATGATCATAATTTTCACATTTGTTGTTGTAGTCTTCTTGCAATTTCCTAAAATCCTTTATTTTATTTTCTAGTTGAGTTTTTAAGGGCTTTTGGTTTTTCCTAAGTGTGTATCCCTCATATTTCAAGTCCTCGTTCTCTCTCTTGATTAATTCTATTGATTCTCGCAAATATTTAATAGTTTTAGCGCAAGATGGAGAACAACTAGATTCACTTACCTCAGGCTTGGATGGCTCAGAAGTAGTTTGCACCATGAAGGCAAATTGGAGATTCATCATTTCTTCTTCGAGATCTGCCTCCGTCTCTTTCTCCTTGCAATCCTTGATTTGGGTCAGAAAAGTATTTTCAGGTCCTGAGATATTCAGGGCTTGAATTTGATCTTCCCAATCAAAGGATTGGGCCACCATTGCCAAATTTGCAGATTGATTTGTTGATGATAATCCTTTGTTGTTGTTGCTGTGGACGTAGGTAACTGGCACCACTGTTCGATCAGAATTTTCCCTTTTTTCAGGCTTTGGACATTCCCTAGCAAAATTCCCTGGCTCATGACAGTTGTAGTAGCGAAGTTTGCCTTTGTTAAACCCAACCTTTTTGTCAGAATTTACACTCCAGTTGTTTTTACTAGTTTTCTTGGAGAACTGCTTTGCCCTGAACACAGCCATGACTATTTGCCAAGTTATATCCATATCTTCTATATCTTCAGGATGAATTTGATCAAGATCGACAAACGAAAGTTGTGGAGAGAGTTCTCCAGCCATGAAAGCATTATAGCAGTATACCAAACCTATAGCAAGAGGCATATTTTCTTCCTTTTCTTTCATGTTTGACATCTGAGAGCTGAAAACATGAGACTGAGAAGGTACAACGTTAAATGATCCAGCATTGAGATTAACTTGTTGAGGCATGATTTGAGGTTGAGAGACTTGAACTTGTTGCATGGAAAGAGGAACATAGGATGTAGGTTGAGTCGATTGATGAGTCAGGAAGGGTTGAACTTGTGGAACATGTGTAGTTGGAGTAACTTGAGGAGCTTGTGCAACTATGAAGCTTGAAAAAACATTGTTGTTTGAGGTTTGGATCCCTAGATTTTTAGTGGAATAAGAATTAACATGATTAATATCCCTCTGCTTGTCATCAAGATCACAAGCTTTGATGATAACCATTGTTTCTGCCAAACTCATCCTGTTTAAGTCTTTTGTTTTCTTAATCACTGAGACATTCATGTCCCAGGATTTTGGAAGAGAGTTTAACAATTTCTTATTGATTTCTGATCTTGTTACTAAAACACCTGCAGAACTCATTTCTGTAGTGAGAGTAATGAACCTTTGGAGCTGATTCTCAAAAGTATCGCCTATGACATAGTTGAGCATGTTGAACTTTTGTCGAAGCATGTCCTAACGACTCTGCTTCATATCCTCATTACCCTCATAAAATTCGATTAGAGCTTCCCAAAAACCTTCGCCGATGTAGACTCATGGAAACCCTGAGCAATTTCTGGAGATAATGACATCGTAAGTGTAGCAAGGGCTTTCTTCTGTTCTTCAACTCTTTCGAAATCCTCATCTGTATAATTTTCAATTCGTTTGTCGACATTGACTTCATCCACTACTGTAGTGATTCCAACTGGTCCTCTAAGTATACTACGCCAAATCTTGAAATCTTTCATTTTAATATACTTTTCAATTCGGTATTTCCATTCTGGAAAGCCTTCAGCATTCAAAAGTCGAGGAATCCGAGAAGTTGTTCCCATGATGGAGTCAAGCTCTTGATATACTGTCATGTTTTGAGATTCCATGATTAAAACTTTGAACAATTTTAATGATTGAAACCGCACACACAATATTCACAATTAACTGTACACTCAATAACACACACAACCGCACACAAAGCAGCAAACCGTACATGTAGCAGTAAACCCAACCGCACACGCAACAGCAAACTCAACCGCACACACAGCAGCAAGCTCAACCGTACACACAACCGTACTCCTTCAAAGTTCCAACCGCACACCTTCAAAGAACTCCAGCCGCACACTGTAAAACACAACCGCACAGTCAAAAGAACTAGATATTTTGGACAAAATTTAATTCCAAACTAGCAAACACAATGATTTAGTAGCTGTTCTTCAATTCAAAAGAATGAATGTATCTCAAAAACCACAATTTCCTTTAACTGCACAGTCAAAAATACTTCAATTGATACCGAATTGGCTCTGATACCAACTGTTAGTCCCAAAAACTATAGATCCAAATCAGTAATCAGTGAAGTAATAACAATCAAAATAGAATGTAGAAGAAGTAGAAGAGAAATAACATCAAGCATGCACACATCTATAGCTCATAAATGTCAAGTACACCTTGAAAGTACACACAGACTAATCATTGTTCATTCGTCACTCACTTCTGACACACTGACACAAACTAAAGCTATTTATACCACTTGTAGCAGCACACAAGAGTGCAGTCGCACACGTGTGTACGGTCGCACACACAGGAACGACAGCACACACTCACAGCTAAGCTATAACACACCCCATCATGCTATCAAGACTTATACAAAAGAATGCCTAACCCAAACCATAAAATCATAGACCATCACATAAGCATAAACATAACTTATATTGATTATCACTAGTGATTTATATCTCCTTAATCTCTCAGTTTAATGTGACTTCATATCAACACCTGTGATATAAATAAACTGAGTGGGTCAGGTTGGGAAACCTGGTGGGTACATAGGGATTTCAATCCCACAATGTTATATCATATATACAATTTAGAACTCACAAAATATACAATTTCACCATATATATATATATATATATATATATATATATATACACACACACACACACACACACACACATATATATATATATATATATATATATATATATATATATATATATATATATATGGGAAAAGTGAATATACCTAACAACCCTATATAAGCTTATATACCTAACCTTTAAACTACATCGTTTTGTTTGATTTCCACAAATCTGATTATTCTAAATTTTAATTAAAATAATAACTTCCTTAATTATATCAAAGAAACGTAATTATATCTTAAAATTTTGACTTTTTATTCTCAATCGAATTAATCCAAAGCTCAATTGAATGTTGTTGCTTGCTGTAAGTGGGAATTAAGATACCATACTTTTGTGATTTTCTTTTATCACGAAATTAAAATGTGAAACTTATGCGATTTTCCAATTAGGCATCTATACACATTAATCATCCATTAATGGTGATTTTGGAATTCATGTTTGATCATTTATGTAATCATTCGTTCCATTAATTTTCTATTTCTTTATCTTTACTCCTCTCGTGAGGAATCCAACTATGCATTAATGGTGCTAATCGCTAATCAATTGAGTAATTAATCAACTTGTATGCATTAGTTTTATTGATTTAATATTTGATTTTGTTCGGAGGCGATTTATGTGGATATATTAAGCGTAAATAAAAAAATAATCACATTGTAGTTTAAAGGTTAGGTATATAAGCTTATATAGGGTTGTTAGGTATATTCACTTTTCCCTATATATATAAGCAACTCTAACCTTACCCCGTTAATCCTTACCTCGGACCTTAAATTTTACCCCATACTCTCGGATCTAATTCATGCTCTCGGATCAATAATTGTGCCTATTCCATATTCTCATATTAGGGACAAGTGTCTATGTGTAAATCCATACTCCTGGATTAACGATGAATAACTATGTCATATCCATACTCTCGAATTGAGGATGACTGACTATGTCTTAATCCATACTCCCGGACTAAGGACAACTGACTATGTCTTAATCCATACTCCCGGATTAATGACAGTTGACTATGTCCAATCCATACTCTGGGACTAAGGACAATGATTGTGTCTAATCCATGCTCCCGGATCAATGACATATACTAAAGTTCTATTCTCTGGGTATAACTCGCTTGTACTCGTAAGAAAATACCATCCAATATTCCTCATAATTAATTTAGGTTTACTCTTTATCCTAAATCATTATATATAATCAGGTATGTTCTTTAACACGCATTTCGGGCAGCATCAATTAACTCGCACATAAACGTATAATTATTACTTCAATCAATATTTGTATTAAAATCATGTTCATGAAAGGGACTATGCACTCACTTGAGAAGGTGGTGACTCGGCATTCAAACAACACTTCGCTACTCTCAACACAGTTTTCCTCGGACAAAACCTAGTATCGTTGCCACTAGAGTTTAGTCTAATATTCACCGAGACTAATTAATAGTCTAGCTATTATTACTATTATATAAGCGTTAAACAATACTTATATAACCCATAATAATAGCCCAAGTACTTATTATAAGTTCCTTATAACGTTATGATGATTAAGTAAAAGCTATATTCAAAATGGCGTAGGCGTAGCTCACTTACAGCGGGTTTTCTCGAAAACCGGGGCTTCGCTGGAGCAGCGTTACCGAGCCGAAAGGATCTTTTCTCAGTGCTTCAGGAGCCTTGGGGCTTACTTCGGGTGCTAGGGGGTTTACCTAGACTTTAGGGGGGTTAGGGAGGCTAGAGAGAGAAAGTAGAGAGATAAAGTGGAAGAGGAAAGGTGTGAGAATGAATGGAACCCGACACCTCTATTTATAGGCTGAATTCTTGATGGACTTGCCGAGTCGGTTCACTGACTCTCCGATTCAGTGCCACGTGTCATCACCTGATGGCTTTTCTTGGGGAGAAAGCCTTGGCCCATATTCAGCCATGTCACCCCTTTTGCGACAGCACCCTGCCGACTTCTAAACCCCGTAATTTTCACATACGAGCTCTGTCTTCGACGTTTTTTCCCCACGCGTAGGTAAAAACAAGATCTACAACTTTCATTTAGACTTCGTTGGCTAATTATCGTCCAATCTTAAATTTAACAGTAGGAGGAGATTAGATTGTTAAATGACCACGAAGAATTCGTAACTCCTTCATACGAACTCCGTTTTCGTCTGTCTTTTTACCGTTGAGTTCCTATTAATGAGATCTTCAACTCTCGTTAAGATTGCATAAGCCAAAACCCGCTCGAACTAAAATTCGAGTTTCGGGTCGTGCACTACTATGCAAATCTTAGAAAAATCATAACTTCCCCATACGAAGTCGGATTTGGGCGTTCTTTTTTTGTATCTTCTCGGTTTAACATATACTAAAACTTTTGTTTAGATCACTAAGGTTAAAAATTCCTCTATCGTAAATTCACTATTTACGTCTCCCGGTGCCATGCCGGTTTTGCAGTAAAACTTTGATGAGCCATAACTTTTTCGTTATAACTCGGATTTCGGTGTTCTTTATATGTATGGAACCCTTGAAACATATTCTAAAACTTGGTTAAGATTATTTATTCTAAATAATATTTTGTCGAAAAGTCGTTTTCGACCCCTATTATCTCTAAATTGACTTGCCCGGATCTACGGACATTACAATTATCTCCCCCTTACGATGATTACGTCCCAAATTCATCAACAAAATAGGACATGTACATTGACTACATACATTATCTCTTCAGCCTAGGTAATAATCGTAACTTCTATGTTCCTTCGAATGAATATCTATCTCTTGGACTTCTTGCTACATACGGTGCTCGATCTTGCACCCGCTCTTCCTACCATGTTGTTGATGGGTTTTATGCATAAGAACAATCTTATGTGCTCATACAAACCCTAATGCTTGGATATAGGTTTCTCTATTGTACATGCTTTGAATCCAAGACTTACAAACCTAGATCTATCATATATAATTCGAAATTATCATAAAGACAAATCTAAGTGGTTTACCTCTTCCAAGTGGCTTGAATCCTTGTAATCTTCTTGATCTTGAGCTTAGAGTCACAATTGTAACTCATCTAATGGTTCACAAACCCCACAAGCAATAATGCAATATGAGAGAGGGAGAGAGATACTAGAAATCGGCCCTAGGGTTCTCTTAGACTAAAGTGTAGCCGATTTCCATAGCTTAGGGGTCTTATTTATACTTGCAGGCTACTAGGGTTTCAGTTTAAACCCTAATGGACAGCTTAGCCACCAAGCAGCCCAAGGAACCTTCTGGAATAAGGCCTTGGACGAAAATATGATGGATCCCCATCATAATTTCATTCCCCCTTAAGTCCATGAGGTTTCCTTAACCCAAAACTCAACTATCACACATTTGATAGTTTATACCCCTTTATTTAATTAATCTCTTTTAGTCACCAAATTAATTCCTAATTAATTATGACCTATACTAATTAAATAAATATGATTTCTCCTTTAATATATTATTATTATAATATATTAATAAACCAGAATATTCTCTCTCTCTCTCTCCTTAAATTACCTTGTCACGTTGCTTTGGAGAAGGCAACCCAAAAGGACCATACACAACCGGGTCAAGTACATACCAAATATAGTTACGGGCTTAGACACTAATCCAACAGTTGTAACCTTCAAATGAATATCTATCTCTTGATGTCTCTATGACTCTTACTATCATTATTATATGCCAGTTGTAAGGGTGAAATAGACCCGATACTGGTTGAAAGAGACCGAAGGGGTTGAAATATATCCAATACCGGTTGAAAGAGACCGAAGGGGTTGGAATAGACCCAGTAGTGGGACTGTATGTTGTGAGAGGATTAGTAGGTAGTAGTGAGCTGTATGATTGCTAATTGCATGTATTATATGCATACTTGATCATGATTGATTATATGTCGACATATTGTATTTGGTTAGGTTGAGGCGGTCCTGCTTTATACGGTAAGCTAAGATACCCAGAGCGGGCCAACTGTAAGACATAGGCACGAAGGCTTGGGAGAAGTGGTAGGGTTGAGGCGGTAGGCCTTACAAACCCTAGGTATTCCAACCCCATGGTTTATTAGACCCGACATATTGGTATTCCAGCCCGAGGTTGATTGGATTAATATGCTTATGATACGAGGGTATTCCATCCTAAGGATGATTGGACCCATTGTAGACATGCCTGGTATTCCAACCCGAGGCTGAATGCGTCAGGTAAGAATGTTTGTGTTTATGCCTTGTTTTGTGTGATGGTATTTGGGGGAAACTCACAAAGCTTTGGGTTTACAGTTTTGGGTTATGTTTCAGGTACCTCAGATGATCGCGGGAAGGCGAAGGTTTGATCGTGCACCTCCTCATGTTTTGTGTTATGATTTTGCGAAAACTATGATATTAAACATATTTTAAAAACTATTTTGTAAATAAATATGATTTCTGGTTGGTTTAAAAAGTTTAAAATTTTCATGAATTTTATGGGTGTTACGATTTTGGTGTATTAAAGTTTAGATTTTGAATGCTTGATACATTATTATGGATAAAGTTGGAAACTTTATCCATCTAAACATCATGTTGATTCATATTTGGAAGTTGGAGACTTGGACTTAATGGATTAAGTTGAAAACGATGCATTTTGGGTCCCTTTGAGACTTAAAGTCTAGATCATGGTAATTTGGACCTTCCTAATGGATAAAATTAGAAACTTTATTTATTAAGACCTTGAAAAGGATAAGATCTGAGCTTTGGAGCTATTGTAATCGGAAGAAAATGGATTAAGCTCATTTGAGTTGTTCATACCAGTCCCCATGACATGGCCTTAGGCTTTCACGACATGGCGACTGGGGAATTAGCAACTATTTTGGCATTTTGTGCCCACAACGTGGAAAAGGAAGGCCAGGACCTGGAGGGATGCTATTTGACAATTTTGACATTAACTTTGACTGTTGACTTTTTGATTAGTTTGACTTTTGGTCAAACTTGCGTAGAATTGAGCATTTGGCTAAGGATTTGTTTTGATTTGGCGTCATGAATCTTTCGTTTGTTGTTTTGGTTGTTGAGGTAGCTGTTGGGCTTCTGTTGAATAGTTCAGGTGAGTCTCCTCACAATATTTGTCGGTCGAAGGCACCAATGTCTTCCCATTGTTATGTTATAGGATGCTATTAGTCTGTGTGACTCTTAAATGTCTTTGTATTTAATTTTGGGCGGCGCTTGATGAATGTAGGGTGGGGTCCAATGGCTACCGGTCGGGGCCAGGATGTCCGGTGGGTGCCGATGTATGTATGCATTTATGTATGGTAGGTGATATTTTGGGAACTCACTAAGCTTTGTGCTTAGGGTTTATGTTTAAAATGTTTTAAGGTACTACTGGTTTCAAAAGGATGGGTCGGGCTTGATCATACTACATCCCCTGATGATTTATTCCGCATTGATTGTTTATGATTTTACTCTGATTGTCTTTTGGGTTAATGAATGAATGGTTTTTGACTTACTAAGAATTATAATTTTACTCGGTATTTTTGGGATATTACAAGTTGGTATCAGAGCCTTAGTTTAAGGGGTTCGAGCACACTCTTGGGTGTGTCTGAACTCAAACTGAGTATTTTTAAAATCTTTAGAAAATGATTTTCAAAAAAGGTTTTTAAGAAAAATAGGTGCGATGCATGCAATCATCTGAGCTCATGTAAGTATTTCCCAAAATACCCATACATGTGTTACGGTTATTCTTTTGGTATGAGTATATGAGAATTGCATGCTAGATTAAGGGTAAGGATCTGCTCAGGATTGCATAATAGAATGTTAGGAGAGATGCCTTTATATTCCTGTTGGTTGAGCTTTCAGAACTACATGCTAGTATGGATTTCAGATTATTGAATAGAATGGTCTGAATAGGTGAGACACTGGTTAGATTACTCAATCCTCGAATGCTGCTTGCTTTGTGCTTTTAGGGACCTTTAATAATATCGACTAATTATTAAGCGAATACGTTAGGTTACATGTTGTGGGATTAGATAAGTTTAGAAGGTTAGGTTTAACTATGTTGCGCAGCTCTTGTTTGAGACCAACCATTGTAGTGTGAGACCTTACAGTCGAAGAATTTTCTAGTGCCTATAACATGTAATTGTATTCGTGAGGTAGTTAGAAGGTATTAGAGGGAGTATCTTCTGTAGCTGACGGAGGAGATTGGTGTGAAGGGAACCCTATGACAACTTTGGAAGAATGTTAGAATGTTATTGCATGAGCATTCTCGGAAGAGGGATCCTAGAAGGAGAAACTAGGAGGATTAGCAGCGTGTACCCAGTTGAGGTCGGGTGCTTGTGGTTGGATCAGACCAAAGTGGACATGAGTAGTTACTTAGAGGATCTAGAACAATTCTTGAGGAAAGTATGGATAGGTGTGTAAGGTAGTATTTGTTGGATTAGTCTCTAAGGCTATAACTATATTTGGTAAGTACTTGACCCGATTGTTCATGGTCCTTTTGGGTTGCCTTCACCACAGCAACTTGATAGGATGATTTGTTAAGAGAGAAGAGATATTATTGTTAATATATTATGAATATAATATATTAAAGGAATAATAATGCTATTTGATTAATATAAGTCATATATTAATTGAGAATTAATTTCGTGACTTAAAGAGGTTAATTGAATAAAGGGGCATAAACTGTCAAATGTGTGATAGTTGTGTTTTGGGCTATGTATCCTTATGGATATAAGGGTGGATTGATTTTAGGGTTAGAGGACCATAAAATCGTCAAAGCCTAGTATCTAGGAGGATCTTGGATTGCTTAGGGCCTAAGTTATTCAATTAGGGTTAAGGGTGAAACCCTAGTAGCTCATAGTATAAATAGATCCCTAGGGTGAGGGAAATCGGCACTCATGCAAGGCAAGGAACCTTAGAGCTGATTTCTCACCCTCCTCTCTCTCTCTCTCTCTCTCTCTCTCTCTTTCTCAAGATCATTCTCTTTCTAGTTGGTGTTTGTAAGCCATTAGAGGAGTGACAATTATGACTCTAAGCTCCAAGAAGAAGAAGTATCAAGCAAGTAATCCAAGGTATTGTTCTAGATCCATATTCATATGATTAGATTCAATTGTTTGCATTAGATCTAGTATTGAAAGTCTTGGATACAATGCATGTTCAATTAGAGAAACCTAGATCCAAGAAATTAGGGTTTGCATGTGCACATAAGAAAGTTCTTATGGCTCAAACCCATCAGTGGTATCAGAGCATTGATTGATTTCTACTGAATTGATGCATTGGTTGATTGCTTGTTGCTTGAAAAATTCGATTTTTGTGATTATGCCTGATAAACTCGGCGAGTTCCACTGTTGACTCGACGAGTCCATAGTGGGAACTCGGCGAGTTCTAGCGTCAGAAGGAGGTAGTTTCGGGATTTCTTGTTGTTTTACTTGAGGATACTTGCCTTAACTGTTTTGGGTCATTACATTCCGATTTTAATTAAATATATGTGTATATTCTTGACCACACAAAAGATAATTACCAATTAGTTGAATAATAATTTCCTTATATGATAATAATTGATTATTTGAATTGAATTGGTGGATTGTCTTGCAAGTAATATTGAATAAGATCAAATTGAGATAATCTAATTAGTTGATTTATATTATTTGCTATTTGATCCTTATGTTTTGAAAAGTTTAAAACTTGTCCTCAAGTTTTGAAATTTAAGTTTTGTGATTAAAAGTTTAATTTGAATAATTTAAATTTCAAACCCTAGAATTTTACAAGTTTAAAATTCAACACTATACTAATATATTATTACAAGCTTTATATATGATTAAAAATGCTAGTCTTACCGTTAGTAGGCCTCATTCACGAAGCCGGTCTATAAGGTGGGTATAAGGTTGCTGCCTATAAAATGGCGCTTAATGGGTGTACACTCACACCCACCGCTTGCTTGACTGATGGAGGGTCGTTAGGCGAACGGGTAGGATAGGGCAAACCTCTTCTCATTAATAAGTATAATGAATCTATTTAAAGTAACTAAACTGTTTTATAAAATTCCCAATCTTAGTTACTTTAGGAAAAGTGAATTGATGCAATCCCATGAAATTACACTTTGCACCCTTGTTTAGATGTTAGTGGAGCGTATGTGGTTAACCGGCACACTATTCGGTTCTAAGCAAAGGTGGAAAAACATGATTCATTGTTTGTCATAGTTCGGTGGAGCGTGTGTGGTTTACCGGCACATCGAATAGGTGATTGTAACAATGAAGGCACCATGTAGATTTGCATGATTATTCACACCCGCTTTGTGATCCTCGGTATCCCAGTCACAAACTAGAGGGGCATATCGAGATTTAAACATGCCATTGAAAGGTTCAATGAATCTCAAAGAATCTAGGAATTCTCAATACAATTAAAACTTAAAGCTTATGTTTTTCATGGTGAAGAATTAGTGAATCGTCATTCACTTATCTCCAAATTATTTGCATGTTGGATCACGGTATCCCTTTTCTAATGTGTAAATAATGTTGTTGGGTCCTAGCCCTAAATTTTCATTTTGGGTGTTAATTAGGGACTTAATTCTAATCAACTTTGTTCCTTTCTATTTGTAGATGTCTAACGTAAACAACGCTGCTGCTAGCTCATTCATGCTAATGAGCCTTTGTCAAAAAGTGACTTTCGATGGATCGAACTTTAGCGAATGGATAAGATACATTCGCACGATCGCGCGTTATGAGGACAAGGAGTGTGTTCTCGATGAGAATCTCGAGAAGATCAATCCAGAAATTGCTACTCCCGAAGAAATGGCTGTCTTTGAGACACATGAACGTGATGCAACGAAAGTCCATATCATCATGATAGCCACAATGGACTCCGAATTCCAAAAGTCCTATGAGGACATGTATCCTTATGAGATGCATCTAGACTTGTTGGAGAGATATCACCAAAGCGCGAGGCAAGAGCGCTATGAGATCATAACGAATATGATCGCTGCTAAAATGGGAAGTGGAGAATCTCTAACCGTGCACTTGCAAAAGATGCAAAGGTATGTCGATCGTCTTCGCAAGTTGAATGTCAACTTTGGGGAAGATTTGGCTATCGACATTGTTCTTCACTCATTGCCCTCATGCTACAACCAATTTAGGATAACCTACCACATGAACAAGGAAGAGGTCACCCTAAGCAAACTCCAAGGGCTCCTAAGGACTGCTGAGAGCAACCAAAAGGACAAGTCTGTTGTACCAACTCCCAATCCATCCGTTGCTCCTGTTTTGGCTATTGGGCAGGGAAGGGGCAAGAAGTGGAAGGCTTCTTCGAAGAACCACTGCAAGGGAAAGTCCCAAGATGGTTCCTCTTCTAGTGGGACCAAGGTTGATCCTGCTAAGCCCAACCCTAACCCAAAGGAGGCAGAGTGCCATCATTGCCACAAAATAGGGCATTGGAAGAGAAGCTGCCCGAAATATCTACGAGCCATCAAGGATGGAAAGATCAAGCCATCTTTTGCAGGTATATACACAATTAAATCTAATGATTCATCTCATGCTATTTCTTGGGTTCTTGATACAGGGTGTGGTTACCACATTTGTTCTGATTTGTAGGGACAAGGAAGAAATAGGGATGTGGAGCTTGGAATAACAAATCTAATCATGGGGAACAGAAGATCGTCGCCTGTTACCAAGATTGGAGTGTATTCTTTAGTGCTTAGTAATGGATTGAATTTAGATTTAAATAATTGTTGCTACTCGCCAGATATGGCAAGAAACCTCATTTCTTTTCATGGTTTATTGAGACAAGGATTTAGATATTCGTTTAATAATGAGAATGGTTCGATTTATGCTTATCTAAATGGTGTTTTATATTTTGAAGAAATGCCTTGTAATGTAATTTATGAAACTGTTATGGTTATAGATAACTTAGGAAATGATGTTTTATGCATGGATTCTTCCAATGGTATGGATAAAGCATGTTTGTGGCGTTGTCGTCTTGGACATGTCAACAAGAAGTGCATAGCCCAAATCCAAAAGGATGGAGTGTTGGAGTCATTCGACCTTAGGGAAGATGACACGTGTGAATCTTGTTTGCTTGGAAAGATGACCAAGTCACCCTTCACTGGTACTTGTGAGAGGGGTGAGGGTTTATTGGATCTCATACATTCCGATGTGTGTGGGCCCTTTAGATCTACCTCAAAGGATGGGAACCGTTTCTACGTGACTTTCACCGATGATTATAGTAGATATGGGTATATTTACTTAATCAAGCACAAGTCAGAAACGTTTGAAAAGTTCAAAGAGTTCAAACATGAAGTGGAGAATCAATTGGGCAGGAAAATCAAGATGCTTCGATCCGATCGAGGAGGAGAGTACCTAAGTCTTGAATTCCACGACTATCTCAAGGAATGCGGAATAGTTTCGCAATTGACGCCACCTAGGACACCGCAGTTGAATGGTGTGGAAGAAAGGTGTAATCGGACCCTGTTAGACATGGTCCGTTCTATGATGAGTCGTGCTTCACCACCTATCACATTCTGGGGGTATGCCTTAGAGACTGCCGCCCATATCCTTAACCGAGTCCCTATAAAGAAGGTTGCCAAAACACCTCATGAGATGTGGACAGGGAAAGCGCCCTCGTTGGCACACATCAAGGTTTGGGGCTGTGAAGTTTTCGTAAGACGAGAAACTCACAACAAACTCAAACCTCGTAGTGAGCGATGTATTTTCATCGGCTACCCATAGAGATCCTTTAGATATCTCTTCTATATACCGAGTGACAATGTTGTCTTCGTTGCGAGGATAGGGGTTTTCCGAGAGCGAGAACTCATAAGCCAAGGGGACAGTAGGAGGCAAATCGATATTTAAGAGATTTAAGAGTCGATTGATGAAGGAACCTCTAAAGCTGGTGCTGAACCCGAGGAGGAAACTCCGGTTGAACCGATTGACGAGTCCTTACCTCTTAGACGTTCCGAAAGAGTTAGAGTTCAACCCCAGTTTTATGGTTTTCATATTACTACCGAAGGGGACACGTATATTAGTGATGGTACACTAATAAATCTAGATGAACCTAATAGCTATAAGGAAGCCATGGCAGGCCCAGAGTCTGTAAAATGGAAAGAGGCAATGGACAGCGAGATTCAGTCCATGTATGACAACCAAGTTTGGAATTTGGTTGACAATGTGCCCGGACGTAAGACGGTTGGGTGCTAATGGATCTTCAAAAAGAACACCGACGTGGATGGGAATGTGCACACGTATAAGGCACGATTGGAGGCGAAGGGCTTTACTCAAACTCTCGGAGTTGACTATGATGAGACCTTCTCACCAGTTGCTAAGATAAAATCTATTAGGGTGATGCTAGCCATTGCTGCATTTCATGATTATGAGATATGGCAGATGGATGTCAAGACTGCTTTCCTTAATGGGAAGTTGGCTGAGGATGTTTACATGGCTCAGCCAGAGGGTTTCGTCGATCCAAAGCATCCCAATAGAGTGTTCAAGCTTGAGAAGTCCATTTATGGACTTAAGCAAGCATCTCGGAGATGGAATCTTTGCTTCGATGAGAAAGTCAAAGAGTTTGGATTTGTACGAAGTGAAGATGAATCATGTGTATATGTCAAGGCCAGTGAGAGTATAGTTAGCTTCCTCATTTTGTATGTCGATGACATACTGCTCATAGGAAACGACATCCCGACTTTGCAGCAGGTTAAGTCCTGGCTCGGGAAGTGCTTCGCTAAGAAGGACCTCGGAGAGGCTTCCTATATTTTGGGAATAAGGATAGTGAGAGAACGAAGTAAGAGACTAATAGGACTTAGTCAGAATACTTACTTGGATAAAGTACTAAAAAAATTTTGTATGCAAAACTCGAAGAAGGGAGAACTACTGATACAAAGTAATGTTAAATTGAGTAAGACTCGAAGTCCGAGTACAGAAGCCGAGATAGTTGAGATGAGTCGAGTACCCTACGCTTCCGCAATTGGCTCAATCATGTATGCTATGACTTGTAGTCGCCCTGATGTGGCCTTTGCTTTGAGCATGGTCAATAGATATCAAGGGAACCCGGGCAAAGCTCATTGGATTGCGGTCAAGAATATACTTAAGTACCTTCGGAGGACCAATGAATGGTTTTTATTCCTCGGAGGGAGTGATGACTTAAAGGTGCGAGGGTATAGTGATGCAAGCTTCTAGACCGACAGGGACAACTACCGTTCGCAGTCGGGCTGGGTCTTTACCCTTAATGGAGGGGCAGTGACTTGGAAAAGTTCCAAACAAGAAACCGTAGCTGATTCAACGTGCGAATCAGAGTACATTGTGGCGAGCGAAGCGTCAAAGGAGCCGATGTGGTTGAAAAACATCATTGGTGATCTTGGAGTTGTGCCTACCATAAAGGAGCCTATGGAAATTTTCTGTGCTAATGAAGGAGCGGTTGCCTTGACCAAGGAACCGAGGGATCATGGTAGATCTCGGCATATCGACAAAAAATATCACTTTATTAGACATTGAGTAGAAGAAGGACACCTCGTAGTAAAGAGGGTATCGTCGGAGGATAACCCAGCAGATCCGCTTACGAAGGGACTGAGCAGGGTTAAGCATTTGCAGCACGCTAGGAGCTTTGGGCTGAAAGACGATATTAGTTTAGATTAGATAGTTTTGGAAACATGTAATAGATAAATGTAATTGACATTTGATGATTATATAAAGGAGTATTATTTATATGTAAAGCTACTGTCTTATGTTAATTGTTTAACTATTGTTTCGCTTTGCATGTTTTGACTTCCTGAACAATTGAGTTATTAAGAATAATCGAATTATTCGAATGGTACACAATCGTTCATATGTTGGAAGTAGGTATGAATGAAGATTGTCATGAATTGGTGTGTAGATTGTCTAAAAGGTATTAGAAATAGCAAAGGTTTTCTACAACGTTCATGAGTGCTTATGAACAAGTTTTGAGCATTGGAATAAACCCGCGGTTGCTGGAATCACTTTATGGAATGAGACACAAGCAAGGTTGCAGAAATCGCTTGACGGTAGCTCGACGGTCGACTGGGGTTAAGGGATTAATCGGTCTCGACGGGGATTAATTGGGACCATTATTTATTAATAAAAAATTAAATATATTCTAAGCAATTAACCATAAAAAAAGTCATAACTAGTATTTAAACATTTAAGTCATAATCCATCATATTACAAGTCCAAAATAAGTTTAATACTAATAGAAACACACATTTTCATATATTTAAATTTCCATATTCTTTTAATCTTCAAGTTCTTCCACTATTTTAACTCCATCCAACTCATATTCATCTTCTTCAAACATTTGCTCCTCATTGTCAGATTCGAAATCTTCATCAAAAAGTTCTCTCGGTGTTGAACTTTTACGGGGTACTTGATTATTATTAGTCCCAAGAGCTTCATCAATTGCTTCCATCACTGATTCGGGGTCAACTTCATCTCCATCTACCATCCATTCTTGAGTTGCATGAGAATCATTTGCTAAAAGCACTTCCAAAGTCCTATCTTTTCTCTTTTTGTTTTTTTCCATTAGATTAGCCTTGAATTGAACACAAACAAGATTGTTCAATCTATTTGTCTCCAATCTATTACGTTTCTTTGTATGTACCTATAAAAGTAGACATAAAAAAAAAGGTTAAATGCATTCTTGATATTTAAAAATTACAACTTTATAACTAACTGCTTCAAACGTGCTCCAATTTCTTTCACAACCCGATGAACTACTAGTTAAAGAAAGAATCCTCATTGCAATCCTTTTCAAATGAGGAGTTGAGCCACCAAAAAGTCCCCACCATCTTGCTATAATTTTAAAACAAAAACACATTATTAAATTGATAGATATAAAATTCTATTATTTTATAAATTACTAAAATAAACAAAAAACACATTACCCGGATCAAAGTCGGCATTGTTCACCATACAACCTTTAATTGCAAGATCCGATCCAAATCTATCAACTTTTTCCTTGTATTTTGGCAAATCTATCATCACAACTTGTCTTTGTATCTCAAAATCTCCACAAAGTAATGTATCCAAAAAAATTCAAGAACCGCGTCCATTACGTCAGGATCATGTTGTAGTTGGAAATCCTTATAATGATAATAAGGATTCAAAAGATAATCCGTTTTATATGCCCAAATTGGCCAACAACCTCCAACATCATCTTGAAGCTATCATCTTCCAGTGCATGAAAAAGAATTGCAGTTTTATATGCCCACCTACTAATGAATTTATGACACGCTAAAATTCTTTCTTTCCG
This sequence comes from Lactuca serriola, assembly GCF_051521515.1. Classification (NCBI taxonomy): domain Eukaryota; kingdom Viridiplantae; phylum Streptophyta; class Magnoliopsida; order Asterales; family Asteraceae; genus Lactuca; species Lactuca serriola. Next base: position 281,391,648 of record NC_136412.1, on the reverse strand, counting down.
AACAACATCGTTAAGATCAACTTTTTTCCCTTTCCCTTCATAATTTCAGGGTTTATTTTGTTTGCATAGCCATCCATGGGGCCTATATAACTTGGTGCTTTCGACTTTAAGGAATCTTTTATTTCATCCATTTCAACACTATCATTTAACACTTGTATTGCCTCCGATCTTAAGGCCTTATCATGTTCGATTTTAGCTTTCTTTTTTATCTTCCCTTCGTTAATAAAATTCCGCATTCACAATTGATCATCTTTTGTAGAGTTTGGACATCGACTTATATTTCCCGGCACATGACCAATATGTTGTTTCAATCTAGTTACCCCTCGGTAAACACTTTTCCACACAAGTTACATTTCATTGTATCCATTTTGTTTTTATCCGGGCAAAACCCATATTCCCAACCAATATCATCTGAGTTCCGTTGATGAACACCGCTCGCGGTTGATCCCACTGATGGTGAAGCCGAATTTTTGGATGTCATTATTGGAAACTGTTATATACACCAGAAAAAGACATCAAAAATGCATCATAAATCATACCATCACAACATATATCTTCAGAAGTCAATCAATCATAAATTCATAATAAATTAATAACACAATTACACAACAAACATGCACCTAAACTACAACAAATCATAAAAAATCAGCATAACTAATTCTTATTCTCATTAAAAGGCAGCATAATAACTAGATAATAGCAAGTTAATAAAAAATTTTGCTGCATAAATCAAGAACAAATGCAATTACATACTATATTTCCCGAGAGGCTAAATGGCAGGCTGCTACCCAGCAAACAAGTGGTACCCAGCAAACAGAATCGGTACCCAGCAAACGTAATCAAGTACTCAACAATTTTTAGAAAAAATGAAAAACACATATCGCCTCAAGGTTGCTGGAAGAAAACCGAATTTAGATGGGAGAAATAGAAAGAAATACATACACAGGGACAAACGAAGAAACAGAAATCGCATATGGGAGAATTCAGATGCGATAAATACGAAATTTGTTTTGGAGGAAAACGAATTCGGTGCGAGAAACAGAAATCGCATACCTGAAGGATGAGTATCCGTTCGCTGGTGGTTCGTTGGTGGTTCATCGAAGGCTTGTGGGCGTCGGCTTCAGCTGTATCGCCAATTCACCGGTAAGCTCTTATCTTCGCTTCAAGGGATGAAAGAGGCGAAGACAAAAGCGGTGATGAAATGTGATACTAGGTTTAGACGAATTGACATTTGACTGCCTTTGGAGTCTTTTTTTTAATTTTGACCACCTTTGACATTTGACTAATTTTGACTTTCATTGACCGTCGTTGACTGCCAAGACCACCAAGCCCGTCGTCGACCGATATTGACCAATTACCTTCAAACACCCCTAATCCTAATCCATTGTAGAATGCCAAGCGATTAATCCACAATTAATCCCGATTTCTGCAACCTTGGACACAAGTGATCGCAAGACGATATTATCATATGGTCTTAAAACGCATTGTTGTGTATGGTTGATTAGTAAATAGTAAATGCATATAAGTTGAAGATTATCTGTTACTTTTATCCTAAGAGGGTAAAAGCGATATCACGGCCCCTCGATGATTTGATTTGACTTATGTGTCGGACCCTGTCAGGACTGAATTGATGTGTTCAATTAAGTTCTATCTCAAATGAAACTGAAATCGAGAAACCAACTGCTAGACAATAAGTTCCATAAGATTGTCCGCATAATATCTGAACAGTGGACTATACGATCCCTTATCTAAAGGACAGGATACTGATAAGATCAGAGTTTGACAGCGTCTTTGAGAGCTACGATTGCTAATCGGATTGTTTTTGCATATATATAGTTACTAGACTTGTCCAAGTGGGAGACTGTTGGATTAGTGTCTAAGGCTATAACTATATTTGGTAAGTACTTGACCCGGTTGTGCATGGTCCTTTTGGGTTGCCTTCACTATAGCAACTTGACAGGATGATTTGTTAAGAGAGAAGAGATATTATTGTTAATATATTATGAGAATAATATATTAAAGGAATAATAATGTTATTTGATTAATATAAGTCATATATTAATTGAGAATTAATTTGGTGACTTAAAGAGGTTAATTGAATAAAGGAGCATAAACTGTCAAATGTGTGATAGTTGTGTTTTGGGCTATGTATCCTTATGGATATAAGGGTGGATTGATTTTAGGGTTAGAGGACCATAAAATCGTCAAATCCTAGTATCTAGGAGGATCTTGGATTGCTTAGGGCCTAAGTTATTCAATTAGGGTTAAAGGTGAGACACTAGTAACTCATAGTATAAATAGATCCCTAGGGTGAGGGAAATCAGCACTCATGCAAGGCAAGGAACCCTAGAGCCGATTTATCACCCTCCTATCTCTCTCTTTCTCAAGATCATTCTCTTTCTAGTTGGTGTTTGTAAGCCATTAGAGGAGTGACAATTGTGACTCTAAGCTCCAAGAAGAAGAAGTATCAAGCAAGTAATCCAAGGTATTGTTCTAGATCCATATTCATATGATTAGATTCAATTGTTTGCATTAGATCTAGTATTGAAAGTCTTGGATACAATGCATGTTCAATTAGAGAAACCTAGATCCAAGCAATTAGGGCTTGCATGTGCACATAGGAAAGTTCTTATGGCTCAAACCCATCAGTATTGGGCCCGTACTACTAAAAGCACATGATCCATACTCGACTTGAGGAAAAACTCTGTGGATTCTAAGGTGTTGGTTAATAGTAGATCTCATGGTTTGGCACCATGGTTCATTGCATTGTGTTTCCATCTTATTCGGTTTATCGGGTATGGTTGTTTAGGATGAGGATGGATCTGGTGATTGTTTGGGCCTTAGTGTCGATTTTAGTTTGGTTTTGAATGGTGCAGACCTAGGTGAGTTAGTTGGTTTTGAGGTCTCAAGGGCCTGGCTTGAGGTAGTGCCAGTTGCGTCGCAAAACTCAAGAAGGAAGCGATTGTGATGATCGGCTCAAGCAATGCAATCGAAGTATGAGTAATTGGGAGGTGGATTGGGATGTAATTATCCATGACGGGGTTTATATTTTTCTATCTTTCCATGTTCGGAGGAAATAGAGATCAAACATGTGATTTTCAGAGTTGGGGTGTAGACCTAACATGGGGATAGATAGTTTTGGTTTTAAGTAGTAAGTATGATAGTATGGGAATGCAAAAGAGGGTCCTTGTGATATGGTTGCCTCAAGATGAGATCAAGAGTCTGCTTTCTTTGAATATAGTCAGGTTAGGTGCTAGTTGATTGTTTCAGGTGATCAGGGAAGTGAATCGAGAATGACAACTTTTCTTGTGCCTGATGTATCCCAACTATGAGATTGATGCATCTTGTATTTATGAATGATTCTCACAATGAATTGATGATTATGGATTTGTAAACGAGGTGTATGGTAGTTCATTTGTTTTTAGCTAAAGAATCGGTGTTATGAATGTACAAAATTATTACTCGTGCAACTACATGGGATTCTTGAGAGTCGATATGATTGGGGAGTTTCTGATGTCTCTATCTAAGATTCAGATTCTCTTTGAGTTTGCTTGGTCTTTATTTAAAAGATCATCTTCTGTTGTGTTATACATTCCAAGGTTCTACGATGCTATGTATCTAGTTGAGTCGGTTCGAGATTTCGTTTGTTTGCAACGTCAGTTGGTGGTAGTTCGAACCCTAAATGGGGGAGAACTGGGTATTTTGTTTGGAGTATCATCGATCTGTTTGAGTTTATGATTTCATAAGAATGGGTCATAGGGATCTTTTGTTTGGATATATGAGACTTTGGCACATGATTTGGTCAAGTCGGGGGTGCAAATCAAGTTGCCATTAGATGTATGTGCTCAAAAATCCATGAGATGTCTTCGCGGAAGGAAGTTGTTGGAAAAGGAGCTAGTTGTTGCCAATGGTTCCTTTTGAAATGTCAGTGAATAGATCTAGAGGTGTTTGGGATGCCCAGGTTGAGTATCGGTTATTGAGGGATTCGTTAGCTCATCGTATAGGTTGCTATCTATAGTCTAGGCTGGACAGTTATTGATCGCTAAATCGACTTTAGAGTTTGGTGTGTTTAGTGTTGCATGGGTTTCAATTCAGCAGTGTATTGGATCATTGGATCCATTGTGAATGCATTCTTGATCGTTAGTCTTTTCAATCATTGTCAATGGTTGAGGTTCTTCGAACGCTTCAAGTTGTATCAATTGAAGTTCATTGGATGCGTCAACCTATCGTTAAATTCTATACGTAGTATATTTGGTTTCTAGGTATGGGTACCCTCATATGTTGCTTATGGAGGTATTGTTCATAGCGGGCTCGGGCTCAGCAGTTGTCCTTTGTTATTGGGAGTTCGGATGTCGGGACGGTGTCATTAGTTTTTAAGGTATAACTCTACATCAGTGTAGAATCCAATTTTGGGGCAAGTCGGGGTTCGTACTTGATTTGAACTGACCCAGGATTTGACAACAAATCTGGATAATATAAGTTTTATCGAGCTAGTTACGTACTAATGGAATTTGTTCAGTTTCAATCAAGGTGTGGGATCTTGTATCAGTCATTCATGAGGATGTTTCTGCTAACAATTGAGGTTCGTCATTTTGTTAGATCTATTTGTACCTCACCCTTTGGGTATGGTTGTGAGGAAGAAGGAATGTATTAGATCCAAGGTTGGTTATGTGTCTCCTCTTAGGGTGTACATTATGGTAGTGTATATGGAATGAGTGTGATGACATGAGAGCACTTGATACAAATTATTGGAATGGTTCTTATTTGGTTTATAACTTTTGATTTGGAACGAGAGTACAACTGCCTATCTCATTCTCTGGTTGTGTGCAACCCATGTTTTCGTTTGATTTGCATTGGTAACAGTATGTACTGTGAAAGGAATTGTGTGTGACAAAAAGGTACGACTCGTGTTGTGTTCGGTTAGCATTGAGGGGGAAGTAGATTGGGTTCCTGCAAGTCGGTGAATTCACAGTTGAGTATCTTTAAGCCCCTGTGGTGATGGTCGTGAATATTCATGATAGTGGTGGTATAGCGGCGAAATCGGCATTGTACTATGAGCTTATTATTCTAGTGGATAGAGGGTGCCACGAAGTATCGTGGACCAGTGGTTGTATGATTCATATGGGTGGAACCCGATAGTCATTTGATTGAGACTCTTAGGTTTCAGATAGTTAGTTTTGTTGGCATGTTTGCGTATTACTGCATAGTTGGGAGTTGGGAGACTCAGTGACCAACTGCTTTGGATTGTGTGGACAATAAAAGGTTGTTGGGAGTATTAATTGTGCATCAGAAGTCTCTTGTTGAATGTTTGCATTGTGAACCACGTTTGCTTTCGGGGTGTTTGTTGGGATTTTAGTTACCGATGTTGAGTATCGGTTCTGAGATCTCGAGTCATGAAGTTCGTTGTAATTGTCCCGAGTTATTTTTCAGGGGGATGTACACCTGGGCTAATGAGGGAATTGGATGAAGCACAAGATTCTTGGACCGACTATCACTACGCTCATGTGAGCAGTGGGTTGGAGATGACTTGTCAGGAAGTCAAGTGTATATGTAAGGTTTTTGGGCACAACTTTTGGTTTTGAATTGGATGAAATTCACAATCAGCATGTTTTTAAATTCACGACTGACATGTCAAGTGATTACGGTTGATGTTTAAAATGTTTTCAGGTACTACTGGTTTCAAAAGGAATGGTCCGATTCGATCGCACTGCATCCCCAATAGATTTATCTCGCATTGATTGTTTATAATTTTACTCCGATTGTCTTTTGGGTTAATGAATGAATGATTTTTACTTACTAAAAAATGAAATTTTTACTCAGAATTTTTGGGACATTACAAATAGAATGTTTCTAGTCCCGTTACGTACACCGAATATATCTTGGTGGCGAATATGTTGGCATAATTTTTTTTATCTAATGATATGTTTGGTTGAGTAAAATCTTTGAAATTTCTTTTCACGTGCAACACATATTTGAGTATAAGTATAGAAGTCCTTCTAATCATGTTGAATGTATTTGGTTATAAACAATGAACATATGTTCGTATAAATTATAATTTAATGGCTGTGGTGTTAATTAGTTTGAAGAAGAAAATACATTTACATATTTTAAAAGAAATACATGCCTTTTAGTGTAATAATTTTTATCTATAGAAGAACAATCAATTTGAAATATGATTGTGGTGTCGATTAGTTTGAAAAGGATGAAAATATGTTTGTTACTTTTCGGTTTATTATACGATGAAACATATTTACTTCTGTTATGTTCATAATAGATTACTTCATATTTGAACAATGGAGTTGTTTTGATGTATAATCATGACCTAAAAAGACTTATTGACCATCTTTTAGGTTTCTAGTGCATATAAGTAACTAAGTGTTGAATCCTTGTAGGCAAAATAGTATAATCATTTATTGTGTAAATGTCTCTAAGAGATACGTATTTATATGGTCATATATATATATATATATATATATATATATATATATATATATATATATATATATATATATATATATATATATATATATATATATATATATATGACCATATAAATACGTATCTCTTAGAGACATTTACACAATAAATGATTATACTATTTTGCCTACAAGGATTCAACACTTAGTTACTTTTATATATATATATATATATATATATATATATATATATATATATATATATATATATATATATATATATATTATCTGTTTTCATATCGAAAAATATTGTTGAATCACTTCCCGTTAATATTTTATACACTTTGAAACTAATTGAATAGTCAAATCATCTATATCATTACGACATTGAGTCTTACATGTTATTATTCGATTTTCAATCCATTTAATTGAACACAAATTCAAGAAAACTTATATATATATATATATATATATATATATATATATATATATATAAGTTTTCTTGAATTTGTGTTCAATTAAATGGATTGAAAATCGAATAATAACATGTAAGACTCAATGTCGTAATGATATAGATGATTTGATATATATATATATATATATATATATATATATATATATATATATATATATAAAATTCTTATTTATTAATATACGCATCTTATATATCCTATAAACAGACTATTCTATTATTCCTTATTAATGAAAAAAATATCATCTAAGGTATTTCTATCTAGAAGCCTATGTTAATAGCTCCGTCTTTTGGAAGATCTTCACAGTTAGTTATCATAGTATAGTTTCAACATATGTTGTTCAGTTTGTTTATTTGTCTTGTTTGGAGATTGTTGATTTTGTGGTTTTGATCGATGAAACACCATAATTAATCTTCTTCGTGGAAGAAATGTATATACATGAAACCGTGGTAATGGAAAAGCATCAGAGATAATTTCATTGGCAACATATAAGATTTGAAAAACAAGATCAACCAAATAGATTATGTTAAGGTTTTTACATACAATCTTTAAGATATGGCTTCACTGCTACTATAAGAACATTTAATAATGTTCATCGCTTACATGCTATCTGACTATGTTGACCACAATCTCAGTTTAGGGCAAATCGTCTAGCATTATCCAAGGAAAGACAATTTCATTTTAATCTAATTATTGCTTTAATGATTTTCTTTTCATCGTATCAGGATATCTTATTTCATAACCTTATTTTGTTTATTATTTTTTGTTATCTCTTGAATAATCAACCAATATATTATCGAACCATGAACATTTATTTTATTCAAACATTTTCTTAGCTAGTTCGACTGTCTAACATTATCTCATTGACATTCTAGCTCCATCGTATTTGATTATGTTAAGCACAATCCATTTTTTGGCAAATCATCCAACATTATCTATGTAGCCTTTTTTATTATGTTCTCTTATTGTAAGAACAAGTGTTGATGCTTATTTTTATCTTGGTATTTGACTATATTGATTACAATATCATGTTAGGGAAATAAAAAAGCAAGGTGTTTAGTCTTTTACGTTGATCTGATAATGCAATTAATAACCTTTATCTATGCAATAAAAAATGTATGTTACGTATATAAATGTGTTTTTAAGTGTTTATATAGTTTTCATACAATTTGATAAAATTTCATAACAAGAGCCTTATGTATATTTAGTTCCTTACACAACGCAATGAATATTGTTTCGTTATATATAAACTATATGTAGTTTATATGAATTTGTTTTTTTATAATTTATGAAGAAATATCACTTGAAGAGCATAATATTGAACTTTATTAGGCTGGAGGGAGTGGTAACACTCCTAACACCTTGCCACCTAGGATTTTTTTAGTTCTTTTTATGACACATAGGCTTAGCATGTATAACATAAAAAATGTAAGGAGTGGTAGTATTTGATTTTAAATAGGTTTTATTTTAAAAAAGAAAAGAAAAACCAAACAACCAATAGTTTTGCAATCAAAAGCTAAACAGCCAATAACAACTCAATAATCTTTCTCTCTCTTCTCGCTAAGTACATAACGACCCATAGCTAGCGACTCAACTAGCGAGTTTTAAGGGAATGGCTTAACATTGCTTGGCACTCTTTTGGCGAGAGGGGTGGCGAGGCCACTCCCTCTAGCCTTTCCCTCTAGCCTTAGTTCGGTTGAAAATAGTAAGGAATTGCAAGTACATAATGATCATGACCATCATTGAATGAAATATGAACATGTAGTGTGAACTTCTCAAAATCCTTATAATGTAACTTACCGTTATTTACGGAAAAAGTAATTCTCAATACCCATGTAATTCAATAAGTTATGTTTAACGGCTTTATAACATTCTTCTATAATCATCACCATATATATAGTTAACTAGGTGTAAGACCCGTGTAATACACAGGTTTATTAAAAATAAAAATTTAATACCAATATTTAAACATTAAATTTAATATCAATATCAATTTTAGAGCTCTCATTAATTATGACATTTATTACATTATAAATATATCAATTCTTTTCAAGGAAGCATTTATTTTTCTCAATATTATAACCGAAATAAGTTATGATATGTGAACAAATCAGAAAATTACATGTGGAAATAAATAAATTCTAAAAATCTATTAAAATGTCATGTGTCCAAATCAATAAGGACATGACATGTGGCAGAAAATGAGTTTTATTTATTAGTATAGATTTGCGTTTGAAACTGATTTTCTTCATTTACGTAATTGGTTACCATATAAACAAGTTATTTTTACGATCGATATGAAAAAGCAAATTTTCATATTAGCACACAAATTCTTTCACACAATATATACTTTTTGGCCAACAAAATGTATGCTTTTCATGCATAAATATATCACATACAATCTAGAACGAATAAAAACTATATTAATTTCGTCAGAAGAAATCATTAAAGCTTATGATGAGAAGTTGCATATATTGGAGACGATTCATTCCTATCCATCATCTTCATGCACTTTGACGACAAAAGTCTTACTATATAAATCAACTACACTTCATGCACAAAGCTTATTTAGTCTTTAATAAAGTTACTTGATTTCTTTTTTATGAGATGATTAAGAAAATAATAGAGTTGCTTGGCAAATTCACGAAAGACTGAAAGGATGGGATAGATTTTTTTCTTTGTATTTTTAATGTTAGAGTTAACTTTCTTCATTGTGTTTCAAAATTCAAAAGTATAGAACTAAAACAACTACTTTGATAAAAAGTATGAAAGACACGAATACAGTTTATCAGTAAGCGACTTTCCCACCGAACTTATTGTATTATTTGTGTATAAGACCGTGATGCACGTCATAAGATTTTATAAACTTCATATTTACCCGATTTTCTCAAGTAGATATACATTAAAAGTCATTATACATTCAAGCATTATCAACGCCTTCTCCAAAACTGTTTGTAGCTACATGAGCCGCTTGATTACTTGAACAAGTTATAGTCGTGTGATATACATGATTACAAAATTAGGAGAGGTATTAACAACTGAGAGTATTGTTATCTTTTACTATCGGACTGACTGCATCTATTATGTCCCATGTGTCTTACATGTTTTTCATACATTAATGATCCATCTCTAAATGATCCATCTCTAAAGAATGTTGAATTTCTCTCTCAAGTTTAGTTCTTTTAGGGGCAAGTGAGTGAAAGTGTACACTAATCATACTTTATATAAGAAATCTATAATGTATGGACCATCACTAAAGTCTAGATTGAATACTTTGTTATGCATGTTTTAGGATACACGATTTCTATGATTTTTCGAATTGGATGAGTGGTTTTGATGCCTACATGTTTCGGGGGTGTAAGCACGTTAATTGAATGCAAATATTATAAACATTAACTATTATTTATTAACTATTATTTATGTGAAACATTTACTTGGCATTTATTTCGTTAATAACCATCTGCATTTTTAATTAGTTTTTTTCCTTCCCTTTAATATCCATTTGTTCAACCCATTAGAATACCATATATATATATATATATATATATATATATATATATATATATATATATATATATATATATATATATATATATATATATATATATATCTTTTGCATGCCCTTTGTCTATCTCCCTCTATCTTGTAGTCCATCTTTTAACATGTCAACTAACATAATTTTCGAGAAAGACTACAAATACGACGTGACTTCGTTTTCAGAATCTTGTAATGAGAAACTAATGCACCACGACACATTGATGATGGATAACAAAGTTTTTTTTTATCAATCCAACCAATAAAAAAAACTTCAGGCAAAGAAATGATAAAAAAAAAACTTCTGAGGTCATGGCATGGTAACACCATTATAATTTAAACAAAATCATACCGACAATGATTTCATTGGGTCTCTGGAAGAGGTTTTAAAATGTCCTAAAGAAGAAAGTAAGCATATCAGACCTTTGGTTTAAGGACATGTCAGTCGGTACACATAGAAGAGGCAGCGTTATTCTTTGACAAGGGACTGCGCAGGTCTATCGAGGATATGGTGGTATGTGGGGGCCCCTTCTTTGGAGACATTCAGTGGCGCTTGGCTTCCTTACCTATTCGTTTCGCTGGTTTGGGTTTGTACTCGTCCTACGAGGTTTCCTCCTACGCATTTGTAGCCTCGAGGGCCCAATCTTGGGCATTACAAGACCACATCTTACGTGACAGTGGCATATGTGGTATGGACTCGGATTACCTGTGTGCTATGACTCGTCTCCGTGATACGATTCCGGGATTTGACTGTAGCGGTTTCACTAATAAGGACACCGCCCCCCCCCCCTAAATCCCAAAAAGCTTTGGCGTGTGCGCTTTTTAGCAAAATCGTCCAAGATATGGAAGTCAACTTCGACATGACTGTCAGACAGAAAGCAGTCTTTGAGTGTCTGCGGGCGCCTCATGCTCAGGATTTTCTGCTAACTATCCCTATTGATGGTCTTGGCCAGCATATGTCTCCTGTGGAGTACCGAACTATCCTTCGTTACCGCCTCATGATTCCCATATTCCCAATTGACGAGATATGCCCAGTTTGTCGCAAGGCATGTTTGGATACCTTTGGGGAACACGCGGTTCATTGTAGAGAGCTCCCTGGTTTCAAGTATAGACATGATGTGGTTCGAGATGTTCTCTTTGATGCTTGTCGGCATGCTGGTATTTATGTGAAGAAAGAAGCGCCAGTGAACTTTTTGACGGACCCGCAGGATGGCAGGTCCACACTTAGACCGACTGGCATTTTGGTCTTTGGATGGATAGGAGGGAAGCATGCGTGCGTGGATCTTACTGGTGTCTCTCTTCTCGTTGGTTTGGGGAGCGGAGGTTTCGCAGTTGGGCATGCCGCTTTGAAAGTCGTTGCGTGCAAAGTGGCAAAGCACGATAATGCATGTAGAGAAAATCAACATGTATTTGTTCTTTTTGCATTCGATACATTTGGTTTTCTCGCAACAGAGGCGGTGGAGCTCCTTAATAGATTCCAACGGGTCATGCATTCTAATGTCATATCTCCTAGATCCACAAATGTTGTTTTCAAAATAATTGGTTTTGCCATCCAGAAAAGGCTAGCGGCGCAGCTTGTTGCCCGTTTGCCGTCAATCGATATATATTGAACTTTCATATTTATATTAAAACAATATAGAAATTTTTGACTTCACATGTTTATTCATGTATCTCCTGTTAACAATATATGGTTAATTAAAAAGACAACTCGTAGTATATATCAAACTCTAATTTCTAGATTCTTAATTTTTAGTATGACCTGGTAGGTAGAATGTATAAGATGAAACCTCTTAGTAAAGTAATATTCGATTTGTGTTTAATATGCAAACAAATTAACATTATAGCATTTTGGTTTTTATAAATCGAAATATATGATTATGTTTATCTATAATATATTTGGAAAAATTGAATATAAAATTATTATTAATTAAGGAACCTAAGAACAACACGACTCTACCATTTGCAAAACTAAACAAAGACTTATAGCCCTCAATTCTAAAAGACTTTCAATTTTAACATTTTTTTGTGTTTTATATATATATATATATATATATATATATATATATATATATATATATATATATATATATATATATATATATATATATATACACACGAATCTATGTTTAAAGAGTATCAAAATAATATGAATTTTAATATATTTAATAATTCTATGGAAAACAAAAAACTCTAAAAAACATAAAAATGCATAAAAAAAAATACTTAGAGATTACAAAACTTTTTTTTGACTTTATAAATGAAAAAATCGCAGGTTTTTACTAAAATTCGCTCAATTTCTTTTTGAAAAAAAAAACAATTTTTTTTCAACGAATTTTAGTACAAACCTACGATTTTTTCATTTATAAAGTCAAAAAAAAAAGTTTTGTAATCTCTATGTATTTTTTTATGCATTTTTAGGGTGTTTCTAGGGTTTTTTTTGTTTTCCATATACCCTTCCCTATATATATATATATATATATATATATATATATATATATATATATATATATATATATATATATATATATATATTTCATTTCAAATTCACAATTTAAATATATATATTTTTTGGTACTCTTTAAACATAAATTCATATCAATGTAAAAAAATTGAAAATGCAGTTCAGATTCAAGTTGTGAATCTGTTCAGATTCACATTGTAAGTTTGCTCAGATACACAGTGTGAATAATAATAGTAAATCAGATTTACATTGTAAATTCTAAAAATCAAATTATATATAGTTCAAATTCACAACTGAATAAATCCATTTGTTGTTTTTTTTAAAAACTAATTTATGAGTAATCGAAATGTTAAAAATATTATAAAATTTCATGGAAATATATTTCAATTCATATATAAATTTCAGTAAATTATTTTGCCAATAAGCACATACGACATGCATATCAGGCATCCTCCTAGATCATTTGCCCCATTCTAGCATGCAGTTTACGTACACATACAACAGTCATAAAAGGCATCCTTCCTAGATCCTTAGCCCTAATCTAGCATGCAATTTTCATAATCATATAATAACATAACATAAATATATGAGTATCTTGGGGAAAACTTACTTGAGCTCGGTCGGTCACAGGCATGACACACCTTGTTCTTTTCAAAGTTCTTTTCTCTTTTCAATTTCTTTTCAAACTCCCTTTTAAAAGGTTTTACTTTTAAAAAATTTCATACCGAGTCATTAGTTTGAGTTCAGACCTATCCAAGAGTCTGATACCAACTTGTAACACCCCAAAAATCATGACCAAAAATATCATTTTAAATTAACTAGATTATAAAATTGTTTACTGAAAACATCATCCATATCATATCAACCCGTAATCTCATAAGTCAAATATCATAAAACATGTTGTGGAATAATAATAATAATAATATCATAGTACAATCCTATGGATCTCAAATGCGGAATCATACGAGTGTGTGATGCCCTGCTACTGTGCCAGGTCCTTCTCCTTCGACGAAGAGGTACCTGAAACCAAAACTGAAAACCGTAAGCACAAAACTTAGAGAGTTCCTCCCACCATACAATAACATAATAAGCTAGGCATATCTAGGTGTCGGCCTCCCCTTCGGTCTACCTCAACCGGATAACTGCCTAGCATATCTCGGTGTTGGCCTCCCCTTCGGTCTATTTCAACCGGATAATTGTCAGACATATATGGGTGTTGGCCTCCCTTTCGGGCTATTTTAACTGGATATCAAGGACTATTTCACCCCTACCACTACCACATAGAATCATAACATACTGGCACATAGAACATAACAGATAATGGCATACCAGAAAATTATCCCACAGACAATCATCTAACTACATGCTTCTACTAGTGGGCCGACATTGTGGCCTTAGAACCACTTCTACTAGAAAGTAACTCACCTCGTAAAACTACATGTCAAATATCACGGAAAGTAGTCTCAAACAGCTACTCCGATGACTCCCAGCTATCATAATCGCATTAACACAAAATCAGAGTCTATAACACTACTTAGGGTAAAATGACCATTTTACCCCTTGGTCCGATTGGAACATTCATAAGATCCAATTCTAGCTTATTAAGCCCAACCCTCCTATGCCCCACCAAAGACTCCCTAAAGGCCCACTAATGTCCCAATTTCTGAAATGGGCCTTATCCCCCAAATGGGCCCATTACAAGTCCAAAAGTTCCAAGTCCTAACATAATAATTCCAAAGGGTCCGATCATGGCCCAATAGGCCCAATACTCTAGTTCCCAATTCCCAGGTCTAAAATTATGCTACACAATGGGACACGGGGCCCAATAGCCCAGGCCCAGTCTCTTAACGCCCAAAAAACCCAATCTATCCACTCTTCATGCGTACGCGCGGCGTACCTGGCATGTACGCCCAGCGTACACTGGCCTTGACCAAAACGGGGTGTTGACCCGGTACGCGCGACGTACCAGGGAGTATGCCCAGCGTATTGGCCAGCTTCCTTGGGACTTCATTTATGACTTAATCCAGTAAGTCCTTTCGTCCAAACTGTTGATCCAGGTCCTTTAAGACCTCCTAAACCATAAAGTCACAAACTTTATGTGCTTGCATGCATGGTTAGGGTCAAAACATGATTTTGGTCCTTTTAACAAGCTTTAAGGCCTCTTTAAAAAACAAGCTTTAAGGCCAACTAGCGCTTGCATGGTTGTGGCTTAACCATCAAGGTCTGATTTTTATGACCATAGGTGCTTCTAAGAGTCCAAAAGGATAGTTCTTATGTTATGAAACTAACAATACTAAAAAATCCTCAACCATGGTGTAACGCTTGTAGATCCGGGCTAGTCGATTTAGAGACGATAAGCGTCAAAAATGACTTTTTGATAGAAGATTTTTTAGAATAAATAATATTAACCAAGTTGTAGTATATGTCACAAGGTTTCCATACATATAAAGAACGTTGAAATCTGAGTTATAACGAAAAATTATGATCTGTCAAAGTTTCACGACAGATCCGACATGACACAGCGCAACGTAAATAGTGAATTTCCGATAAAGCGATATTTGGCTTTAGCAATATAAACGAAAATCGTAGAATACGTTAAACCGAGAGCGTGCATAAAGAGAACGCCCAAATCTGACTTTGTATGAGGAAGTTATGATATTTCTAAGTTTTAGCTTAGCGGTATGCAACTTAAATCTCGAAATTGGGATCGAGTGATCTTTGGCCGAAACAATATAAACGAGAATCGAAGGTCTCATCTAGTAGTTCAACGGTAAAATGACAGACGAAAACGAACGTCAGATAAAAAGTTATGAATGTCTAACGAAGTTTTGCTGTTCCGACCTACAAAAAATAAGATAATAAAAAATGAATTCAAAATAAGCTGACATAGTCTAAATGAAAGTTGTAGAGCATAATCTCATCTATGCGTGGATATAAAGAACATCGAAAACGGAGCTCCTATGCAAAAGATATTAATTTATGAAGTTCGGGGCACGAACCCCGACACTGTGTTAGAGTTCACGACGTGAACATAGGGTTCACGACGTGAACTTAGAGATGACGTCTCCAAGAGCCCGACAGACCCAAGTTGCGATGACGTACCTGATGATGACTGAACTCACGACGTGAATATTTGAGATTCACGACATGAATCCAGAAAATCAGCTCTATAAATAAAAATTGAAGGGCGGCCAATTTTGGTTGCTAATTCTTTCACTCTCTCACTCCCTATACCTTCTCTAGCTGTCTTGAAGTACCCCCGAAGCCCCGGTATCATCCCGACACCTGAAGCAAGTCCCGAAGCCCCGAAGATCCCAAGAAGAAAAGAGTTTTAAGCCGAAACTCTACCCGCAAGAATCCCGGTTTTTGAAGATATCCCGGTTTCATCGAAGAATATTACTTTAAAGAGTCGTAGTGCTGTCTGATCATCGTCTTATATGGTGACTGTGTAGTCACTTTGAGTTTTTCTTTGTATTATAGGTAATGGCACTAGAGCTTAAGTTGGATGACCTATCAAGATATTTTGGATTATAGATCAGTAGCTGTAAATAACTGTTGTAAGGTCTATTTTGTACTGTTTATGCTTTTTGTTTGTATCAGAACATGACATCCCGAGATTTTTGTGCAAAATACATTTATTTAAGAAATGCTTTGATAAATTCTTATCATATTTTGTTTTGGGAACAAATTCTGCAACTCTTTTAATCAAAGGATTACTCTGATTTTATTTTAAAAGCATAAATTAAATCGGTCTTTTCTGACCGTGAAAATGGGGATGTCACAGTTGGTATAAGAGCATTAGTTTAAGCGAACTAGGAATTTGTAGGATTTCTAAACTTAAACTTAGAATGCTAAGCGATAACTATGACATGAGTGTCTACCATATTTTATACACAAGCACTAGTATATTTTAGGAAAGATGCCTAAAATGCTTTTATGTGCTAAATGCTATATGTTTGTCATATATGATATTGTTTGTTCGGATCTATGGTATGTTGCCGACTGGATCTAGAAACCTTATGTGTTTAGGATTCTAAGCGTACGACAACGATATTAGAACTAACATGTAAACGCTTCAGAGTGATAAAGATGATATGAATATATATCGTGAATGAGGATCTAAATTCACCTTATTCGGTCTATAGATCAAGAATGGCAAAAACTAGAAGTGGGGTTGGAAACGAAAACGAAAACAGGAATCAACGACCTCTAATTGAGCAAGGACCTATTGTAGCAGCTGCACCAGAACCCATCACCATGGCTGGAGTACAAGCCATGATTCAGGCAATGATGTCTGAACAAAGGGAAGAAATGAGGCAATTATTGTTGAACAACAGGAGTGAACCTTCAATGCCAGTTGAACAACCTGAACTCAATAATGATCAGTCTGAGGAAGGAAATTATAGTAGATATGTTGATCAAACTGAACCGCTTGTGGTTAGGAGGAATAACCACAAGGACGGAGTGGAGAGAAACAGATGCAAGTATAAAGACTTTATGACTTGAAAGCCATCAACATTCATTAGAAAGGAAGATCCCATCGGAGTAATGGATTGGATCTCGAAAATGGAATTGGCTTTCATGACATGTGGTTGTCAAGGCAAGTTACAAACTATATTTGCAGTGCATCAGTTCAGAGGTGGCATTGTTCGCTGGTGGAACACTTTGGGGAAGACTCTAAGCCCAAATGAGCCACTTCAACTGACTTGGGCAGAGTTCTTGGTGCATTTCAAGCGCAAGTATTGCCCAACCCAAAATCTACTTGAGCTAGAGAACCAATTTCTGACATTGAAAAAGGCAAGCATTTCCATTGATGAATACACCAATAACTTCACAGATAAAATGGAGTTTCCTTTGCGTATTGTCCCAGACGAGTTGAAAAAAATCAACAGGTACACAAAGGGACTTCCATGGGAGTATGCAGTGCCAGTGCGTCAGGCACTTACTCTAGAGGCAGATATTTGGGTTGCCAAGTATGTCGAAGATATGATCAAGGTAAGAGCCGCCAGCAAGGTTGAAGTTGGCGAGAAAAGGAAGTTTGAAGGAACTTCAGGTTCCAATAAGGAAAGCAAATTTTCAAAGTTTGGATAAGGAGGAGGAGATTAATCAAGATGGTGTGATAAGTGCAAGAAGAAACACTTGGGAAAATGTGGTGAGGAGGTTACATGTTTCAAGTGTGGAAAGCATGGGCATTACGCCAATTGAATGTACATTCAACCAAAAGGGTGTGTTACGAATGTAGTGAGGAAAGGCACTTCAAGCAAGACTTCCCAAAGAGGAAAGGAGCTACAAAGCAAAACACGCAGCTAAAGCCAAAGGCAAGAGCATTCCTAATGATCCTTAATGAAGCTGGTGACGATGCAAGGGATCAGGAATAATGATTTTATATCCAAAGATCGAGTTATGAAGTAGAAATGTGAATAGTAACATGTGGTGTAGCCTATCAGAGGCATAGTATAGGGTGAACTTGAACCTCAGTGTAATCGTTTCAAGAAATAATATAAACCCTAGTTTTGTTATCTAATGTGTTGGATGATTGTGTGATTTTCTTGTATTGTGACTTTGATTGACTACGGGACAATACTTGGGACGAGTATGAGTAGGTGTGAATGGTAGTAGAGGCCTATACTACCGGAAGCACAAGACTCGCACTTGGATCAGAGAAAGTCACAAGGTTACCAAGAAGCTAGTAATTGTTTCCGTTTTTATTCAAGTATGTCGTTATCATTGTTTCGGTAATGACTAAGAAGATGATTGATATTCTAACCCTAGTGGTCATATCAAATTGAGTCCGACTATGATGAGTTTGTTACGTGGTTCGGAGAACCCAGTCGATGTAGCATCTGACTTAAGCTGACGGATTAAAATCAAAGCGATCAATAGTATCACGCTCGTTGTTAAAGAAGTTAGTAGCTAGAAATGCTACATGCTAAAAATGTGATTATATCACATTAGAATATGAAGGAAGGTATATTCCATTCTGGAATTTGACTCTAAGAGACATGAGTCTAAGCATTGCATCATACGATGAGAGGTCATTAGAACATGATCCATCGGTCTGTTACAATAAATGAAGGAAAGTACATATTCTAAGAAGAAGAAGGAGTCCTCAATAAGGATTTATTTTGTAATTCGAATGTTAAGATTGAAAGTCCATCATAGTACGAGGAACAAATGTAATATTGAGCATCGCCTACGGTCAAGGATTCCAAGAGGTAGATACTCATTCAAATAAACATAGAAGTACGATTATTACCTAGGATGAAAAGATTATGTATGGAATCATTATACCAGACCTATTTAGTTGATGTTTCTGGGACGTAATCATCCTAAGGGGAGATAGTTGTAACGCACGTAGATCCGGGCTAATCGATTTAGAGACGATAAGCGTAAAAAATGACTTTCTGATAGAAGAGTGTTTAGAATAAATAGTCTTAAACAAGTTCTAGTATATGTCACAAGGTTTCCATACATATAAAGAACGCTGAAATCCGAGTTATAACGAAGAAGTTATGACCTGTCGAAGTTTCGCGACAGATTCGACATGACACAGCGCAACGTAAATAGTGAATTTCCGATAAAGCGATATTTCGCTTTAGCAATCTAAACAAAAGTCATAGAATATGTTAAAACGAGAGCGTGCATAAAGAGAACGCCCAAATCAGACTTCGTATTAGGAAGTAATGATTTTTCTAAGTTTCAGCTTTGCGGTATGCAACTCAAATCTCGAAATTGAGATCGAGTGATCTTTGGCTGAAACAATCTAAACGAGAATCGAAGATCTCATCGATAGTAGTTCAATGGCAAAAAGACATACGAAAACGGACGTCAAATAAAGAAGTTATGAATTTCTAACGGAGTTTTGCTGTCCCGGCCGACTAAAAATAATATAATAAAAAATGAATTCAAGATTAGCCGAAGAAGTCTAAACAAACGTTGTAGAGCACAATCTCACCTACGCATGGCTATAAAAAAACGTCGAATACGGAGCTCGTATGCAAAAGATATGAATTTCTGAAGTTTGGGGCACGAACCCCGACACTGTGTTAGAGTTCACGACATGAACATAGGGTTCACGATGTGAACTTAGAGATGACGTCTCCTGGAGCCTGACAGACCCAAGTTGCGATGACGCACCTGATGAGGACTGAACTCACGACGTGAATATTTGAGATTCACGACGTGAATCTAGAAAATCAACTCTATAAATAGAAATTGTAGGGCAGTCGATTTTGGTTGCTAATTCCTTCACTCTGTCACTCCCTATACCCTCTCTAGCTGTCTTGAAGTACCCCTAAAGCCCCGGTATCCTCCCGACACCCGAAGCAAGTCCCTAAGCCCCAAAGATCCCGAGAAGAAAAGAGTTTTAAGCCGAAACTCTGCCCGCGAGAAGCCCGGTTTTTGAAGATATCCTGGTTTCATCGAAGAATACTACTTTAAAGAGCCGTAGTGTTGTTTGAACATCGTCTTATCAGGTGTCTGTGTAGTCACTTTCATCTTACACATAGATATGAAGTATTTTATATAAAATACGTGTTATGTGTATATATGTTGTTTGATTATTTGAGATGGATTATGAATGAATGTTCTATACAGGTTTTAAACTGTATATGTATTTTATATCTACAAATATGTTGGGTAAAACATGGGTAGATAAAGAATGAGGGATGAAAGATGATACAGATGTTATTGGCAGCTGCGCCTAATAAATAACATTGGCAGCTACGCCTAATAAATAATATTGGAAACTGTGCCAATTAGAGAATAAATGATGTTGTTGGCAGCTGCACCTGATAAATAATATTGGCAACTATACCAATTAGAGAATAAATGGTGTTATTAGCAGCCACGCCTAATAAATAACATTGGCAGTTGCGCCATAGGCACAGATGGACTTTATGCCTATTCCTTAGGATAACCCTTAGGAATGAATGAGTAAAGGATAAATGATTCTTAAGATCTTTAAGAATAAAGAAGATAACGGGGTTGGGAATTTTTGTTGATTGCTTAATGTTTAAACAAAATCAATTTATTATTTGTGGGTTGAAAACCCTACATGCTCACCAGGCTCCCAAGCCTGACCCACTCAGTTTTTCTTTGTATTACAGGTAGTGGCACCAAAGCATAAGTTGAATGACTTATCAAGATATTTTGGATTATAGATTTTTAGCTGTAAATAACTATTGTAAGGTCTATTTTGTAATGTTTATGCTTTTGGTCTGTATCGGAACATGACATCCCGAGATTTTTGTGCAAAATACATTTCTTTAAGAAATGCTTTGATAAATTCTTATCACATTTTGTTTTGGGATAAATTAAATCGGTCTTTTTCTGGCCGTGAAAACGGATATGTCACAAATGAAGTCTAAAAATGACCTTAAACACCCCCATAAACAAATATAGGCATAAAATGTCCAAGTATGGAACTTGATACCTCAAAAGAGTCAGAAGTGATGCCAATCTCCCGGATCTACAAGCTCTTGGTGGATCCTTGCTTATTCTTCAGGCTCCTTTCTTCCCTTCTCACTAACACAACACACAAACACTCTTAGATGGCTTCCAAATCACAAAGGGACACAAATATGAGGTAGGGTTTTCATGGTGGTTGTCTATGGGTGAAGGGAGGCAGAACTAACACGGGTAATGTTCTTTATATATGGATCAAACCCTAAATTTTTAGGGTTTGAGGATCTGCACACGTACGTTACGCGTAGTCCTGGTACATTGGGCGTATGTGGAAGGCTTCTACGGTCCATTCTCATGAGTATGCTGAGCATACATGGCACTGTACACCCTGCGTATGATGTTTCCTCAACTCACTTGCAAGGGCCCAAAGGTCAAGCCCAAACCAAACAATTCCTCAATTCAATTAGGATAACAAAATTAAATACCTGGAAATTCCCAGATGTTACA
Organism: Lactuca serriola; assembly: GCF_051521515.1. Lineage (NCBI taxonomy): Eukaryota > Viridiplantae > Streptophyta > Magnoliopsida > Asterales > Asteraceae > Lactuca > Lactuca serriola. The sequence continues at coordinate 281,369,851 of NC_136412.1, read as the reverse complement.
AAGAAAAATCATGAACAACGATATATTCGTATTTTTTTCGATAAAAAACATGGCCTAATAAAATCTAAACGAAAAAAGAGGTTAGGTTTTTGGCATAATCTGATGTATATGCGACCAATGTACAAATGTACATCTATTTCCTTTGTTGTTGATCATTATGATTTCCGACACTCACAATTGGTTTCTCATTAATAATAGTTCTCTAATGATGTAACACCATGTTCATGTACTTTCCTTTTATACCCTTAATATGAGAATTATTTGCAAAATTGGTCCCTTTTGCCTTTTTAATGAAAAAACGTGGATGTTATGTACATTGGGCGGACGTGGCAAAAACCTAAACTCTAATTTTTAGTATTTGGACCCTATTTAAGTACCATTATCTATTTGAGACCCCTTCATTCGTCAACCTTCATCCTCATTTTTGTCCCAAGCAAACCCTAATCCCTTTGTGTGTGCATTTTGAGCTTGAAAGTGTGCTTTTGTGGTGTTCTTGAAGGAATGAGAAGGAAAGGAAACCATATTGGAAGCTCAAAACCATTTGGATCCAGAAGCATCTCACCCTCAAGCATCATTTGGAGGTTTAACATTTGAATCTTGATTTGCTAGTTGCCTAGATCTTTCTAGTTTAGAGTTTGTATACATTTTTGCTCTCGTAGTTTGATCTGATGGAGTATGAGTGTAACGCCCTGTTCTAAAAGTATTCGTTCATGGATTTCAGAAACCAAAGCTAGGGGAGTTTTGGTCATTTTTGGGATGGGAGTTTATTTTGAGATGGTTGTGGGCTGAGTTGTGCTGCTAGAAACGTAGGGCTTCTCACCACCTTTCTGTGGATATAAAGTTCATCAGAAACGGATCTAGATTGAAGGAGTTGTTATACTTTGAAGATATTGACATAATGGCCCTTTTGGAGAAAAGTCCGCATGGAAGGCCATGCATGCATGCTTGGAACACGCGTGGGTACGCCCAACGTAAGCTGGGTTACGCCCAACGTACTGAGGCAACTTGGTCGCGGATGATCAAGGCGTACGCCCAGCGTACGCTAAAAGTTATGAAACCCTAATTTTTGGATTAAGCACTATATAAAGGACATAATGGTTTCAACCTTAGCCCCCATATCAGCCTCCCCAACCTCAGAAGAAACCCTAGAACGTTCATACCCTCATTTGGTGAGATCATGACCTTGGAGAACCCATTTTGGTGGTTTAAAGCTTGGAAGAGAAAAGAAGAAGGTTGGCAAGGAGGAACCTTGGAAGCTAGAGTTTGTAGATCTGGGATAAGTGCCTCATTTCGGACCTCTTCAAGGTAAAAAGTTTTGAGCTTGATGATTAATCTCTTAGATCTCCTTTAGTTCAAGTTTATGGACTTTTGGTCCCAAGATTGGGTCTTTGAGACTTAAGCACGTTTCTAAGACCAAGGTTGCCTCCCTTAGAGTCATATGAGTCCCAGAAGCAGTAAAGTTCCAACCTTTATGGTCCTATTAAGTCCATGCATGAGATCTAGTCCCCTTTATGGAAGTAGAAGAGTGTTTTGAGAGTTTGGGTTGGTTTGGGCCATATAAAGTCACCAAGTCAGTGACTTTACGGCTCAATACATGGAATAAGGCTTGGATCCGAGTTTGTATCTTCTGAATCGGGGTATTAAGCACTTATTAGAAGTTGACTTAATAAGGTTGTACGTTGGGCATACAAGGAGGTACGCACGACGTACAAGCCATCAGCCAGTACGCTCAGCATACCTAGGAATACGCCCCACGTACGTTGTCAGATTTGGGCCTCGGTGTGGGTTGTGGTTGGATTATAGGTCTTTGGGACTTAGTGGGCCATCAGGAGTCAGTGTTTATGGGCCAAGTATATGTATTGGGCTTAAGGTAAGGCCTAATAATGGGGTTGGGCCCAATGTAGCAAATTGGGCCATTTATGGGTCAATAGTAGGCTTGGGAAGCCTACTTAATGTTGGACCTTTTTATAGTATGTTTTGGGCCCTAGTTATGGACCATTATGGGGTAGGGGTAAAATGGTAATTTTACCCTGAGAGTGATTATGATATTGGGCTAAGTGATATTGTGATCTTCGTAGCTCGGGGAGCCGAAGAAGCTGCAATCGGGAAATTCCAGTCAGCAACCGGAAGGTTATCAGCAAAGTTCGGTAGTGCAGGTGAGTTTCCCTTTGTGTGAATAGGTCTACGACCCTAATGTCGGCCCATGTAGTTATGAGTAGGAAGACCCGGGGGTTAGCCCTAGGCACTGTTTGCTAGTATGATATGCAGGACCAATGTCCGATGTTGGGCGGGTGCCCAAGGAATGATTTGCATGATAGTTTATACTTGTTGTCTGTGTGATACATGTATGTGCCTGGTAGGGAGGTGAGTGTGGGCGAGGTCCCGTATCTCACCAATTGCAGAGTGTGGACGGTGTTCCACATCTCATTAGCAGTCGAGCAGGGGCGAGGCCCATGGTAGGAAGGGAGTGAGTGTGGGTTGGGCCCGTATCTCACTATCAGTGGGAGCGAGGACGGGGTTCCATGACTCATCAGTAACAGGACAGGGGCGGGGCCCAAGATAGGCGAGGCCATAGAACAGGAATCCAGTAGTATATGTCCAGTTTATGTGTTATGATATTATTATATGTTAGTATATGTTAGCGGGTGGGGCCCAGAGACAGGCGAGACCTAAGAGAAACAGATGTGTACACCGAGCGGGGCTCGAAGCCAGGCGGGACCTAGGGCAGGTGGGGACTGTTGTAGCGGGCGAGGCCCAATATTTGCAGTATATGTATGTGTATGGTATGTGGTAGGTTGGGGAATTCACTAAGCTTCGTGCTTACGGTTTTCAGTTTTGGTTTCAGGTACTTCTGGTAGCGGAGGGAAGAGCTCGGGGTGATCGCATGGCACACACCATTGATTAGTCAGTCTGGGATGTTTTACTCTGATAATGAAAATATGTTTTGGAAATTAATACTTTGAATTATGTTATGGTTTATGATATGTTTTTATGAATATGGTTTTAGTAATGATTTAAAGAAAAATTTTAGTCGTGATTTTCGGGACGTTACAATGAGCTACTCCAAGTCCATGCCATGTAGTTTTCTATAGTTTTGAGTTCATATTTTCATAAAAATGAGAGCTTTGGCACTCTCATTGAGCCATGCAAGAGTTTGGGAGTTTTGGGTGACTTTTGGACCAAGGATTTGAGTTTTCACCCTCTTGAATGCATGCAAATGGATAAAGTCGGAGACTTTATCCATTAAAACGTCCCATTTTATGTGGATCTGAAGTTTGGTGCCTTAACTTAATTAAGCAAGAGCTTAATGGAAAAGTTTGGGTTCAACTCTGGTATGTTGCGCTTAGCATGGTTCAAGCCAGTAATCTTGCAAGGCACCCTCTATGTTGGGCATAAAGGGGAGTACGTTGGGCGTACGCAACCCAAAAGGAAATCTTTGAATTTTTTGACTTTGACTTTGACCAAGTTTGACTTGAGGACATTTTGGGTATTTTGAGTTATGGTTTGAGATTTGGTCACTATTTGTTGCATATGTGACTTGTATAGTTGGTATTCAGAGCATTGTGTTGTTCAACTATTTTGTTAAACTATGAGGTAAGTTTTTCCTCACTGTAGTTATGCGTCGAAGGCACCAATGCCGACATGCTAGGTTATATACCCTGGTATATAGGACGTTGTTATGTTGTAGTAATCTATTAGATTTGTATCCTAGTATATATGATGTTGTTATGCGGTAGTGATCTGTAGATTTGTCTGTTTATTTGTTGACTGGTTATATGTTTATCTGTTGCATATGTCAACATAACATTGTTTTAGGTTAAGGCTTTACTGCGATGTGTGTAAGCCAATAAACCGGGGCATTCTAGTCTGATGGCTGAGTGAACCAGGGTATTCCAGTCCAATGATTGATTAGATCCATTGCGTATTGGCATTCATGTCCGATGTCTGATTGGGCCAAGTTATTCCATTCCGATGACCAATTGGGTCGGGGGTAATCCAACACGATGGTTGTGGACATGAGGGTATTCCATTCCGATGACTGATTGGACCGTAGGTATTCCAGCCTAATGGTTGTGGACCCGAGGGTATTCCAGTTCGATGAGTGATTAGACCCAACATGCATGATTGTATATGTTATATGTTGTGTGGTGGTACTTTGGGGGAACTCACTAAGCTTTGACTTACAGTTTCAGTTTTATGTTTTAGGTACTTTAGATGATCGGGACAAGGTGAAAGCTTGATCGTGCACATAATCTTGGATTTTTTTCAGATTATGATTTTAGGATACTCAGATTCATGTTTATGACTTTTGGAAACTATGATTTGTAAACGTTTATTGTTTTGAATTGATTTTAAAAATGAAAATTTTTACCTTGATTTCTGGGATGTTACAATTAAACATCACCTAAGTATATTATATATCTTAAGTATATTATATATCATTATTATTTTCATCCATATATACTTTTAATACTACAATTATCAACAATCTATATCAATCAAAAAAATATTTAATTTGACATTTTCAGAAATGCATTTAAAGTATATCAATATGATATTGTAGTTTTATAAAACTATCAATTATTAATTATATGTATTTTTATATTTTTGTAGTAAATAGATTTATATTATATTACTTCTAAAGTTAGAAAGAGAAATAAAAATAATAAATGGTCAAATGGCCCGTTATCGTGTGGTAGCGTGTATTGTACAATTGGTTGTGATCTTTGGTTTGTATGTTGCAAAAGATCGAATGTTTTACATATTTTGTTCTACTTTAATGCATACAACTAATCGTAAATTTAATGACTATTGCATACAACTTGGGTGATTTTACTTTTACACGGTTATTTGGAGAATGTAAGACCAAAGCAAGTGTTTCACATGTAAGTTTTTGTTTCTAAACAACCTATCAACAATATTCAACTGAATTATATATATATATATATATATATATATATATATATATATATATATCACCTAAAAGGACTAAAATAATAATATAACATTCACTTTGATATTATATTATTTATGATAAGAAAATAAAATGGTTTGAAAAAAAAATAACAAGAGTCTAGATTACTCGACACATTTTGGTCTAGAAGGGTGAAATTTGGCGATTGGAGAATGGTATATAATAGGTTTGAATAATAAAACAAAAATAAAAGCTAAAGGAATGGAACATGAATGGGTCCATATGGGGCCCAATTTGCGCCAGTCTGCAGCATAACATACTCACATACATGACGTGACAATGACAAGACATGTTGACAAATGACAAAGAGTATTGTGAAGGTGGATGGGATGGGACTCTATACGTGCAGACTCACAGTAAGGTGAGCTATGGTTTGTTAATGTGGGGACGCTTTTGCTTTTAGGAGCAATAAAGATAGGATACTGTGGGGACAGAATCACTGGCTTCGGCAGGACGCCCTTGTCTTGGCCGTTGGATTACTGTCATATCAGTTACTCCCATTGCACACAAACACTTTAACATGTCTCTTTTTTAGTTTCATTTAATTACAGTTTAGTCCTTCAATTTTAATGCCAACCACAAAATCTCAGTGGTGGTTGGTAATTGGTTGACTCATTCGGATTTCTAGTCAAAAAAATGATCTATGTCACTAAACTTATCGAAATTTACTATGCTTGTCTTTGGCTCTTCGGGTTTTAAATTTTTTTTTATTTTAAGGTAATGTTATTAAAATTTATATTTTATTTAAGAATTGATGTTATAAATTGAGTGATTTATTTAAAAAGGAAATTAAGTAATATAACCATAATGCAATGTTTATTTGAAGAAAATAGCAATTATTATTTCTTTTGATAAAATAACCATGTAGTCCGGAATAGAAGTTTTCAGACTTAAGAAAAAAAAAATTAAACATAAAACTACATTTCATATTGACATCAGACCAATATTCTGGATTTCAAACTGATTTTTTGAGTATGAAAAAAAACGTTGGATTTCAAAAACAAGTCTAAAATCTAATGAATAATTTTAAAATTTTAAGAAAAAAATTGGTTTTTACTATAATTTAACAAAATGTTAAACAAACATGGTAAATATCAAATATATACGATAATATTGCTTAAATCAAACAGTTTATTAAAAAACGATGTATTATACACTTCGAAATAGATATTTCAGACATAAGACTTTTTCTTTGAAAAAAATACAAAGAAAAAAACTCTATAATTTGATTAACAATCGAAGTTTAACATTCATAAGAAATTTGTCATTTTCTAAAATCTAAAAAAATATCTTATTTTAAAAACTCATTTATAATTGTTGCTTTACCTAATTTTCTTATTTAAAATATTTAAAAACATATTTATATACAAAAATATAGATATTAGCGTAAGGTAAAATAACTGTATAAAATATCACCAAAATAATAAGAGTATATAAATCCAATATAATGTTCTAATTACTTCTTTCTTATAAAATATCACCAAAATAAGAGTATATAAATCCAATATAATGTTCTAATTACTTCTTTCTTATAATATTTTTAACGCAATAATGTTTTTTAAATAATAAATAGTTTATTGCTCTTATAATATGTAACTTGTTCACCTTCTAATTTATAAACAAACATGTTTAATACTACAATAAATGGGTTTACCACGATTCGGGTTTCATTCCATAGTTTTTTACTTTTATATTTCAATCTAGTCTTTATTTTTTAAATTTTGGCAAATTGTATTTCAAATAAATTCAGTCGTCAATCTTATCATGTTTATCAGCCATATGCCCATATTAACATCTATTGTAGTAGAAGATGATTTCGAATATTTATTTATAATTGGTATATTATTTTATATATATGGTGTGACCATATAAGCAAATAAGTAAAATAAAAAATGGTTAAATAAAATATGAACAAAAATGATTTGAATTTACAATGTCATTACCCAGGCCATAAGTGTATAGTGTACTATTTTATTATAAAAATGGCATTTCACAACAATATTTAATGTGTAAATTAATTACATAACAACCCGTCGTATCTATTGTACGCTCTAACTAAAAATATTATATTTTTGTCTAGTTCCACGTTGTTTAGAAATTCATTAAAACGATCCTATTATCGAATAGTTGAGATAATATCGAAGTAAATGAGGAAGTGTTTCAAATGTCAATTAATACAAAAGTAAGGGTAAAAGTGAAAAATGCACATTTAAAATGAGGCGGGATTGCTGTAAATGCATGCAGTCACAGGGGAAGTTGGGGAACCAGATAGATGATAATGATGGGTCTAAAACTACAAAAGACTACAACCGTTGAAGATAGGTGGGTTGTAGACTCATGAAATAAACTCACCACCACAGGATCATATCATAATCGAACTTCGCCGCCACCTTCTCAGGTTTAATGGCTACCATGTATATATGTATTATACGATGAAAAATATATTAGAAGGGGTATTATAATATAATAAAAATGGATTTTTTTTTTTTTTTTTAAGGAAAATGACTTGCAATGGTAATTACTTTTTTGTTTAAGTTTAGATAATTTTTTTTTATACATATTTGACCACTTAACTTGTTAAATGTGTTAACATATTATTATTATCACTTGTTATAGCAGGTGATAATAATAATATGTGAACACATTTAACTTGTTAAATGTTTAAATGTGTGCAAAAAAATAAAGATGTTTAAATGTGAAAAAAAATTTACAAATTTTTTTATTATAATTTTACTAACATTTATATTTTTTTCCTATAGGTTTTTCTAATACAATGTTTTAAATATTTGTTTATAATTTTTTTGACTTTTTTATTTTTTCATATAATTTTAATATAAGTGCTTTTAAACCAAATATATTATAAATATGTTAATTTTTTCTACAAGTATTTAACTTGTTTTTTTTTTATACAGTTTTTTATAACTTTCATTAATTTATTTCTAAACTTTCATTTTCAACATTTTTAAAGTGTTTCACATATTTTTATATGATTGTTAAATATTTTTTATAACATTTTAAAATATTTTCGTTAAATACTAGTTTAAAACGTTGTATTAAAAAATTTAAAGTTTATAAACTTTTAATTAAAAAGTATTAAAAAGTTGGAATAATTTTTCAAACATTTACATTATATAGATTTTTTTGTTTTTTTTATTTGCTAAGTAATATATTTTTTTTAAAAGACCCTCCATACTTATTGTTATATATTTAATTTATTTAATTTTATTGTTAGATATTATTTACTTTAAAAATGTTGTATATGCTTAAAAACAAAAGAAAAAAATTATAAGATACTATATAAAATATTTCACAAAACAAAAACATATTTATTAATTAAAAAATAAAGTTTAAAATTGATCGATGGCAATATGTGAACACATACAACAAGTTAAATGGTTAATTATGTACAAAAATAAATAAGTTACCTAAATGTGAATAAGACGATAAAGATGATTACCGTGGTGAGTCATTTTCCTTTTTTTAATATAATTTAAATTATTATTAAAGAAGATAATTAATTGTTTTGCATTTTTTTAAAAATACCACTACATCCAAAATGGGTTATTCATGACCCAATATTGATGTGTACTGACCGGTTTAGTGGTCTGATCCTATTTAATAGGAATGAATATGGAATATGGTCTCTGCCACATCTCAGAATAGGATTCTAGACGTTTTTTAGTTGACGGAAATGGACTAAGATCATCAATAAATTGGGGTGTTAAGGATAGAACATTTTCTTAAACTTATTTGTAACACCCATAAAATTTGAACCAATTTAAAACTTTTTAAATCATTGAAACCATTCAATTATTACAATTTGTTTTCAAAATGGTTTATACATCAGAGTTCCCAGAAATCATAATCATCAATCGAGGAAGTGTACAGTCATGCCTTCGCCTTCCCGTGGCCATCCGCTGAACCTGAAACAATAAACTGAAACCGTAAGCCCGGAAGCTTAGTGAGTTACCCCCCTCCAAAAAAATACCAACCTCATATAACCATAATCATATCATATCAACAAATACAGAACAACATGTATAGTGAGCCTTCAGCTTGACTGGACCGCCTCGTAGGGCCTACAGCCTTTCCGGACCGCTCGTCGGGTATGTTAGCCTACAACACAAAGTAGGACCGCCTCAACCCAACCCCCAACCAAACAAACTTGTGCACATAAATATCATATGCTAGCCCAAATCATATAACAATCAAACTGATCTAACAGATCACTAATCATAGCAACATCCCAATAACCGGGATACATACCTAATCGGTCACTAACATAGCATCATCCTATAACCAGGGCACTAACCTAACCAGGTCACTAAGCATAAGCACATCACCATCCTAACTACCAGGATGTAATCAATAAACATATCATACCATAATCCAGATACAGATACATGAAGAGTCGAACTTGGTTCCTTAGACCCTGTTGATATAGACATATAGTGAGGATAACTCACCTCACAACTAACGCGCTGAAGTGATAAGCTCCACTCTCGGATCACTGTCACAACTCCACCACCTATATTCACCATAAGACCATATCCATAAATTTCCAATTTCTCAAAATGCCCCCAGAAGTCAAATAGTCAACCCTTGTTCAAAGCCCAAGTCAATGGTCAAGGTCAACTGTCCATGTTGACCTCAACTCATCGAGTACAACTATCCACTCGTCGAGTTCCTGGAATAACTCTTCAACTCGCCGAGTCACTTGAGTGACTCGTCGAGTTCCTAATGTTTGCGGCCCAAAACTCCTTGGCCAACTCGTCAAGCTTCCCTTACAACTAGCCAAGTTCCCCTTACAACTCGCCAAGTTCATACGTGTCAACAACCAGGAAACCCTAACTGACTCGCCGAGTCACCCCACTGACTCGCCGAGCCCACGACAATCTTCTTCGGACTCGCCGAGTTGACCATGCAACTCACCGTGTAACGCCCGTAGATCCGGGCTAGTCAATTTAGAGATAATAGGGGTCGAAAATGACTTTTCGGAAAAAGATTATTTATAATAAATAGTCTTAACCAAGCTGTAGAATATGTCTCAAGGTTTCCGTATATATAAAGAACGCTGAAATCCGAGATATAACGAAGTCCGTATGTAGAAGTTATGAATTTTACGCGGACATTTAACAGTATAATCTCCTCCTACTGTTAAATTTAAGATCAGTCGTGAATTATCTGACAGAGTCTAAATGAGAGTTGTAGATCTTATTTTTACCTACGCGTGGATATAAAGAACATCGAAAACGGAGTTCGTATGTGAAAGTTATGAATTTTTGAAAAATCGGCTGTTTTACCCTCTATGTGTGATGCCACGTGTCAGCACCAGGTTTTGCCTTGGAGCCTAAGCAAGCTCACGAGGTGAACACTAAAAACTCACGAGGTTAGTGATCCCAATTCAGCCTATAAATAGAGACGCACCCCTCCTTCATTCCTCTCTTTATACTCTCCCTAAACCCCAACCCCCCCCCCCCCCCGAAAAGCCTAAGGAACCTTCCTAGCACGAGGCGAAAGCCCCGGAGCGCCCAACGGCTCCGAGAAGAAGAGTCTTTCGGCTCGGGAACGCTGCTCCAGCGGCGCCTGATTTTGAGAAAAACCCGTTGTAAGTGAGCTATGCCTAACCTATCTTTAGTATAGCTTATGTTTCAATATAGTAACGTTATTAGGAACTTATAATGAGTATTTGGGCTATTATTATGAGTTATATAAGAGTGTTTCTTAACGCTTATATAATAGTAATAATATCTAGACTATTAATTAGTCACGGTTAATGTTAGACTAAACCATAGTGATATTGATACTAAATTTTGTCGAGGGAAATTGTTTTAAGATAACAAAGTGCTGTCCGACTGCCGAGTCACCACCTTATCAGGTGAGTGCATAGTTACTTTCATCTTACACATAGATATGAAGTATTTTATATAAACTACGTGCTATGTGTGAATATTATCTGTATACTTGCTATCTATGCTGGATGAACGACTTTATACATGTTTTAAATGATTTAAATTGTATGTGTATTTTATATCTACGATAATGTTGGGGTAAAACATGGGTAGATGTAATAGATGGAGTATGGGTTGGATGATGAGTTGAGAGGTGTTGTAGACCACGAGGTGAGGGTGAGAGGTAGACGATGTGAGAAGCCTTTTCCCAAACGATGGCCTCGTCATTCAGCAGAGTATGGATGACAACCCTTCTAGACAGTCCAGTGGAACACTAACAGGCTCGCAACCTGTAGGTGTTGTGAACGATGTGTTCACCCGGTGTACTCTAAACCTAGGTGATCATGTAGATTTGATGCCTAAACCTTGGTGATCATGCAGACTTGATGCCTAAACCCTGGTAATCATGCAGACTTGATACCTAAACCATGGTGATCATGCAGAGTTGATGCCTAAACCCTGGCAACTATGCAGACTTAGTGCCTGTTGTGTAAACCATGGCAACGATGGACTTCATGCCGATTCCTTAGGACGCTCCTTAGGAATGAGTGAACGAGAAATAACTGATTCTTAGGTTAGATCCTTAAGAATAAAGAAGATAATGGGGTTGGGTAATTGGGTTGATTGCTTGATTGTTTAAATATAATAATTATATTATTGTGGGTTGAAAACCCTATGTACTCACCAGGTTTCCCAACCTGACCCACTCAGTTTATTTGTATCACAGGTGTCGATATGAAGTTACATTACACTGAGAGATTTAAAAGAGATGTAGATCACTAGTGATAATGAATGTAAGTTCTGTTTATGCTTATGTTTCTGTATTGACGATGACATCCCAAATGTTAAATGAATAAAAATACTTTTCTTCGGAAATGCTTTGATAGCGTATTTATCATGTTTTACTGGGAACAAATTCCGCAACATTTTTATTAAAAGAGGTTCTCTGATTTTTATAAAGCATAAACAAAATCGGTCTTTTCTGGCCGTGAAAATGGGGATGTCACACACCGAGTCCCTTCTGTCCATTTTCCATTCAAATGCTTTTTAAGCCATCTTAAGGTTCCATATTGCAGATCCAGCTTCCCAAGGCATGTTTATCACGTAAAGTTGCAAAATTTACGTGCATGCAAGGCTCTAAAGTCTTATAATGACAAAACCAAGCTTGCAATGGAGTTTTACACTTAAGGAGGGGTTCATACTTGCCAAGGCCGATAACTTTACGGACTTAGAGACCAAAGAGAGTTCAGATATGAAGCTACAACTTCAGATCTGAACTCATGGCCAAGAATAGCTTCATAATATTCTAGAAAAGCCCAAATATTTAACCAAACGAGATCTAGAATGAAATGAGGTCAAGGTAATGACTTGATACCTTCCAAAAGATGCCCATTGAGGTATATATCAGATCCCCACATGTTCCTTGTTTCTAGCCACTTCCTCTCCAAGCTCTCCTTGCAAGGATCCTCCTTCCAAAGCTTAAAACACACATGGATTAGGATTTATGGACTATCAAGAGGCTGTAAGGGGCGGTTGAGGAGGCTAATGATACTTTAATAGGGTGCAAAACCCTATAAATTAGGGTTTCTTCCTTCATCTTGGATCTATATTTTCTCTATTATACATGCAAATATGAACTTTCCAAGGTATTCATCCAAACTAGCAAAAATAACTGATTCATATGGATATCTCAAGTTAGAATTATATACCTCTTTGATGTAGAATGTCTTCATGAAGCTTGAGTGCCTAGTGCCCCAAGTGTGACACCTCAAATGATTCACACAACACCAAATGCACATGGAATGACTTGAGAGAAAATGGAACACTCCTTGAAATCGTCTAGCCCTCATATTCGCACACTAGTGCACGATTTCTTGAGCCATGGGATTCTTTTATATGGTGGCTATTAGGGTTAAACCATGTAACTCATAACGTTACCCATTCCTTATGCTCCATGGATTTTAACCTCCATGGAGTATACATGGGTCACCCCATGGACTTAGTCTAAAATAAGGAATCTTGGATCACAAGCCACATATATAAGAATGAATGATTTACACAATCAACCCATATATTTAATTAGTCTCCTTTTCATCACTTAATTAATTCTTGATCAATACTAATTAAATAACCTTATTAATATATTAGAACTTATAATATATTAACCATCCTTAAGTGTTATTTCTCTCATTATAGTCTATCCAAATGCATGATGCCATGCAACCCAAATGGACCATGTCGGGTCGGGTCAAGTTTTACCAATTATAGTTATGGACTTAGACATTAATCCAACAGTCTCCCACTTGGATAAGTCTAAAACTATTATTGCGTATGACTTCAAGAACCGACTGACAATCGTAGCTCTCAAAAGCTTCTGTCGAACTCTGACCTTGTCGATGAACTCTGACCTTTGTCAATGACTTGTCCATTAGATAAAGGGATCATATATTCCTCCATTCTAGATACTATATGGACTGAGACATGGATTATAAATCATTCTCTCTGTCCATTTGTTGTTTCCCGATTTCCGATTCATGATGACTGACTGATTGAACAAATCAAATCAGTCCTGGCTTAGCCAAGCACTCACATGTATCATCATTAAATCATCGAGGGGACCACAGATATCGCTTTTATCCCGAAGGTAAAAGGAATGGATAAACTTCGACTCATATGGCTTTTCTACTACTTGTTGAATCATACACAAAGGCACGTTTTATAACATCGAGTTACCGAATGCGTTTTCGTGCAATCAATGTACAACCAACTCATAGTAACAACTCATATCTCTAGGTTTGAAGAATATAAGATATTATCGTCACATGATCACTCGTGATAAAATCCATGAAGTGATTCCAATGAGCGTGGGTTGAATCCAATACTCAAAACTTATGAGCACTCATGAATGTTGTAGCACAACTTTGTCCACCAACTTGGACCTCTACAAGCCAACCCATGACAGTCTTGATTCATATCTACTTCCAACATATGACCAACTGTGGATGGTTTGAATAATTTAGTCATTCCGGAAGAATAACCTAGTTTATTCTGGAAGTCAAAACATGCAAAATTAAACACCATAATAATTGAATCTAATATGGTATCAAAACCTATGAACATAAATAAAACACCTTTTATTTATCACCATATGATTACACATTATTCATTGCATACTATTTCAGCTATCAACTTTATTCTTGAATTAAAACAATAGTTGTCCCATGCTCCGAGCATGTACACCATGTTTTTCTAAACAATAGCTTTTCCATACACCAAGTATGCACTCTATGTTTGTCTATGATCCTTACTTTGTGAAATAAACCAATTGAACAAACTTTCAATGATTCTAATGTCACACTCCCGAATTCTTATGACAAATACAGGAATTCCAAATTCATGCCAGTTTACCGAAATCTGTTAGATTCTAAACTTATATGTAATGATTCTCTTGTAATGATTATGCACAAAGTCACAAAGACTTGACAACAAACATTACAAAGCATTCCAAAGGAGATCAACTCCTTGGAAACATCCTTCTTGCATTAAGTTTCCTAATCTTACACAGATTTATTGAACAACTTCCACCAATGGGATCATTTCCACATTCCCCTTTTGACTATCACTTCTGAACAAGAGTTGCCTCTTTTCAAAATATGTCAATATGGTCCTTCCAACAATTAACACTATACTTCCAACTGTCCCTAAGCAACCAATCTTTGGTAAACCTTAGATTGTCCTCGACAATTGGTTAATCGTTTTAGTCATATCCAGTTCTAGACCTTTTCCCTTCTTAATGCCCTAGGCATTTGGGAAATTTTAGAAAGGATGAATATAGTGTTGGATTAGTGTCTAAGTCCATAACTATTTTGGTATGTACTTGACCCGATGGTGCATGGTCCTTTTGGGTTGCCTTCACCAAAGCAACTTGATTGGAGAAATAAATAAAGAGAGAGAGGTTATTATGATTTATTAATATGTTATAAGAATAATATATTAAAGGAGAAATCATATTTGTTTAATTAATATTGGTCAATAATTAATTAAGAATTAATTTTGTGATCAAATGTAATTAATTAAACCAGAGGGGCTGAATTGTAATTATGTGATAGTTACAAAATAAGGTAAGAATTATCTTATAAGTATGGTGAACGAATTTAAGGTTGGAAAGCCTTAGAATTCGAGTATGATAAGGATTCAAGGATTATCTTATTGGTTGCTTAATGGATAATCAACTAGATAAGGATAATGACTGAAACCCTATCTCTACACCTATATAAACAACCCCAAGGCCATGAATTCGTGTAACCCTTCCCAAGAAGTCTTAGAGACGAATTCTAACCTTCCTCCTCTCTCTTTATACCTTCTCCACTTGCTTATGGTGTTTGTAAGCCATTAGAGGAGTGACACTTGTGACTCTCTGCTTTCCAAGGTCAATTCAAGGAGGAAGTGGATTGTTATTGCTATATAACAATCAAGGTATGTTCTTAAACCTATTTACATGTGAATTCTGATTTCCATATGCTAGAATTAGGGTTCAAAGTCTTGGATTCAAAGTATGTACAATAGAGAAACCTAGATCCGAGCTTTAGGGTTTGTATGAGCACATAGGATGTCTTATGACCAAAACCCATCATATAGAACATGTAATCGATCCTATATCTGAAGCATATGGGACACGATTCATGATGTCTCACATAAAGACTAAACCGGTCTTTTGCTATAATATTTCCATTTCTATTTGCCAAGTTCTCATAATTCAGAATATGAAAAGGGATGTCGTAATCATAATCGAATTTTAGAACGCAAATAATGAACCCATATATAGAATTTCCTTATGAAATTCATATATATTATTGACTAAATTTGATTAAAATCTCAATCTAAGCTTTTAGAATTGAAATGAAGTATAATTTCCTCTCCCTTAATTATAGCAAAACAACTTTTCCCAATTGAAACCTTTTGTTTTCTATAGTTAACATTGCAAACTTGCAATCTTTATCATAATTATCATGCTCCCACTAACATGATGATTATTAGCATAACACTTATGCTCCCACTAGCCTTGACATGTACTCAAAACTTAGCTGAACTTCTAGAAAAAACAATACTTTATTGACTTTCTTACCAAAGTTCAGATTTCTGATACTAGATTGCTTTGATAAAACTTTATCAATATCATACACCTTATCTTAGATAGCTCACAGGTGTGTCTAACCAAATTTTAAGAACTATGAAAAGGGATGCCGTAATCATAGTCTTGATTGTTTAGACCTTTGACACTTCTCACAAGTCCATGTTAGTGTGTTGGTTAACCACACACGCTCCACTAACGACTTTGAGAATGAAAATATCACAACTGCTATCTAGCTAAAATCTACTTAGTGAAAGTGTTTCCTCACCACATTTTCATGAATCAGAGAGAAACCTTTTGACACTTAGATTTAATGGTGTATGTGTTCTTATCCATGTGAATTGTCACAACCTTAGTCATAAGACAAGAATAATGACAAATCCAAACTCATATGGACTAAACTCAATCTTAGTTTCTTGCCATCTGGTAGCTCAAGGGCCTGCCATTGCTTCCAAGTTGTTGTGCAACCAATTGAGAACTCTAAGAACTCATATTCAAAGCCAACTTTAATTGGAATGGGCACATAATATGTCAACACGATAGGTTATAAACCTCAAGTCGTGTTCCAGTGAAGAACTTTAGGTTTTATTCTTGATTAGTTCTTGAGACTTTCAAGACCTTTAAGACTCCCACTGTCCTCTTGACATATAAGACTTTCTTGTCATATATTCAAGAGATAGTGTGGATTCTAATCAAGACAAACACTTCACACAATTGGCCTTAGTTGGTCTTTGTTTTATACAAAACATCACAACTTACCAATTTCAAATGTACAAGAGTATAAAACTTTTACTCTTACATTTGACTAGTGTTTTAAACCTTTCTTTAAGATATTTCACTCAACTTACAGTCTTGGAGTATGACTCTAAGACTTGTTTTGGAACGAAGTATGACTCATATTCTTGATTTGACCACTTCAACAATTCATAGCTCCTCTTCTTAGCTATCAGAATGCACTTAGAGGATGAATTACGATAAGGTCTCTTAATCATTAAGATGATCATATGACATGATACTAAAGTACTCTCCCATCTTTTCATATTTGAGAAACCTTTATCCTTATGCCTAAGTCTCTTAATCATTAAGATGATCATATGACATGATACTAAAGTACTCTCCCATCTTTTCAGATTTGAGAAACCTTTATCTTTCTGCCTAATTTGATTCTTCTTGTTCGCTCTGCCATACATTGGAACCTTTTCCAATGTCTCAGAATTACACTTAAGCTTGTAAGTATAACCATATTTACTGAGCTTTAGTAAATTATGACGAATAGTCTTATCGATCTTTTGTGGTGAACTTGACCAGTGCACAAGAATGTGTACTCGATCCCCTAGTCCTTTACTTGAATCACTTAAACATGTGAACAAGGAATTAGTCTTAATTTTCCAAAGATGAAAATTCTCATTCATCATACAACTTGTATGATTCCAAGTTTCTATCCAACTGAAACTTGGGTGATGAGAATCTTTCCTTATTTGGTAAATTTAGACACTACCCCAAATGAAAAAATCAAATTCATATTTCCACTCTTGCTATTAATGGAATCATATAAGCAACAATTTTTTTCCTCAAATACCATTGTAAGGATATTTAAAATAAATAAAATCAAAATTTTTCCTTTTATTTTAAAAACTTGGCGGAAAAACTATCCTTAAAATGCAAAAGCGCATGAAAACTTTGTTGTTATCTATTCCTAAACAATATATCATAACTCCTAGGAAGTAGCTCAAGAATTCGATCTTCAAACTATGCGATAGAAATCCATCTACGCGATCAGATTCAACATATTTTTTCTTTAAGTTTCTTCACTTTTTCTTTGATTCTTAAAAACATCAACATGTGACCCATTCACATCATGTATCAAGAATATCAGAATAGTAACTTAGCAGAGTTAGATAGTGGACTTTACCTGAAGTAGGGTCAAACTTATTGACTTTAACATCCTTAGGTAAAATTGGCAGCTTCGCAACTAATGCCCCTTCCTTTGGCAATATAAACATAGCAGCCCTTTAATAATGATACACGAGACTATCATAGACTTAGCTTTTCTCTTTACCATTTGGTCAACCGAGTTGACTATGGCCGATCCCTTTCCATTGGGAAGAGAATGCTTTTTCTGGATTTCCAGTGTCATCATTGCCAATGTCCATAAAGTTGCAGGAAGTTGATCTTAGCAAATAGATAAGATCATTAAGGGTCTTGTCATAGTCTGTTTCATAAGAGTCCCAAAGGAACTCACTATGTGACTTAGAAAGTGATTAAACCACCAACTTTCTCAAGACTTTGACACCCAACTCTCCCGGCTTGTCAATATGTGACTTCATCTCCAAGATGTGATCACACCTAGACCTTGCCTTGCCAATAGGGCTTGAGTGACCTTGAACTTGTGGGTTAGGGAGAATAATTGGAGGAGGTGGAGGAAGTAAAGTTCCAAGAGATTTGGGAAGATCATAGATGTCTGAAATAGACATCTTTTGGGAGATATTCAAGATAGTTGATTTAAAGTCCTTAATATAACACCCAATATGAAATATTAAGGCTAGGACCCTACAAACTATTTTATAACTTGGAAGAGGGATGTCGTAATCCAAGCTATAGAATATTTGAAGGTAGGCGAATGACGATTCACCAATTTCCACCATGAAAACGAAATAATTTAATTAGGTTTTACTTGGATTTGAAACTCCTAGATCTTTTGAGATTCATTGAACTGTTCAATGGCATGTTTCAATCTCGAGTGTGCCCTTCAGGTTTTGTGACTGGGATGCCGATGATCACAAAACTAGGTGTGAAGTAACCATGTAAATATACTTGGTACCCTTAATATTTACCCCTTAATCGATGTGCCGGTTAACCACACACGCTCCACCGATACTATGATAAATATTAAGTTACCCTTTGCCTACCTTGTTAAGTCCAGGTTAGTGTGCCAGTTAACCACACACGCTCCACTAACGGCTTAAACAAAGTGCAAAGTGTAATTTCATGGATTAGCACCTTATTCACATTTTCCTAAGTAACTAAGATTGGGAATTTATAAGTGTTTACTTACTTAGTATTTATCATTAATAATTTTAATGAAAGGAGAATCATAGTTGTTGTCCGACCCGTTCGGCTAACGACCCTCCACCAGTCAAGGAAGCGGTGGGTGAGAGTGGACACCCATTAAACTGTCATTTTATTGGCAGTAACCTTATACCCCCCTTATAGACCGGCTTCGTGAATGAGGCCTACTAACGGTAAGACTGACTTTACTCTTATACATATATATATATATATATATATATATATATATATATATATATATATTATAATATTATAAAGTATAAGGGTTGAATTTTAACTTTTAAAATTCTAAGGGCTAACTTGGAATTAAAGTATTCATAAGTGAAAAAAATTTCAAATTCCAAAACTTGAGGGCAAGTTTTGAAACTATTTAAAACTAATTAATTCCATAACTTATGTGTTTAAAGTAGTTTTAATTAAAGACTCTTCAAGTTCCATAACTTGATGACAAGTTATGGAAGACTTTAAACTAATAAAAGAATGTACGTTTTTCTTTATTTTGTAACTTATGGAATTAATTAAGATTACACATTTTATTGCTTAATGAAGTGACTCTTGAACCTCCATAACTTGAGGACAAGTTATGGAGTCATAAAACCATTTAATGAGAACAAGACTAAACTTTGCCATCTTTTATGAGTTTTAAGAAAGTTAAATGTGACCTTTCATGTAACTTGAGGACAAGTTACACAAACACATTTTAGAATCTTCTCTTAGATTAAAATGGATTGAAAACATATTATCACATAATTTTCTATTAATCTATATCAACTCATAAGATCAAGATAATTCAAAAAAAACTTTTGGATTTCATAACTTATGGAGTTTAATGTTTGTTTAATGATAAACTTTTCATGTTCCATAACTTAAGAACAAGTTATGGAATTCTTTAAAACATTAACACCAATTTTTGTAACTCCATAAAAAAAACTTTGAATCAATTTTTTTTAAACCTTTTCATATCCATAACTTATGGAGGTTTCAAAAAACTCTTTAGATCAAACTTTTAAAACTAATAAAATAATCATATCATTTTATATTTTACTAAATTTGACCTAATTTAACTCATATAGAAAATGATTCAAATTTTACAAATAATTAGTTTTTCATAAAAACAAGTGATTATCTTAAAATTTGACAAACGTCGTGTATTTTTTTCCTTTTTTTCAACTTTGAAAATAGAACATTTGCATCAATATAACAGAAAACAACCCATGGCTCTGATACCACTATTAGGTTTTGAGCATTCTAACACTCCTAAGTGTACATGCAACCCTAAATACCTTGGATCTATGTTTTCTCTATTATACATGCAAATATGAACTTTCCAAGGTAATCATCCTAACTAGCAAAATAACATTGATTCATATGGATATCTCAAGTTAGAATTACATACCTCTTTGATGTAGAATGTCTTCATGAAGCTTGAGTGCCTAGTGCCCCAAGTGTGACACCTCAAATGGTTCTCACAACACCAAATGCACATGGAATGACTTGAGAGAAAATGGAACACTCCTTGAAATCGTCTAGCCCTCATATTCACACACTAGTGCACGATTTCTTGAGCCGGATTCTTTTATATGGTGGCTATTAGGAACCATGTAACTCATAACTTTACCCATTCCTTATGCTCCATGGATTTTAACCTCCATGGAGTATCCATGGGTCACCCCATGGACTTAGTCCAACATAAGGAATCTTGGATCACAAGCCACATATATAAGAATGAATGATTTACACAATCAACCCATATATTTAATTAGTCTCTTTTTGATCACTTAATTAATTCCAAATTAATTCTTGATCAATACTAATTAAATAACTTTATTAATATATTAGAACTTATAATATATTAACCATCCTTAAGTGTTATTTCTCTCATTATAGTCTATCCAAATGCATGATGCCATGCAACCCAAATGGACCATGCCGGGCCGGGTCAAGTCTTACCAATTATAGTTATAGACTTAGACATTAATCCAACAATATTTGTCCCAAAATATCATACGAAATCGATCCACTAAAACACGAACACACATGCTTCGCCCAATCAGCCTTGGGTTGGAATACCAAACATATCAGGTCCAATCGATCATAGGATCCGGTCATCCTCACGATGGAATACCCTAGATTGGAATACCTCTATGAACCTAACTCGGGTCGACTAACAACTTGAGATCCAAGGATCTATCCTTGTGTCTCATCCACCATCCTCAAATTCGTCATAACTGAGTGCAACAACCTCGAATCTTCAACAATACATCCAATCCGAACGCGCTCCTACAACAGACATAACCAACACAATCTCTATGCCCACAGCCTATGACTAGAATACCCTTATGTGATCCTCATCATAGGTCAGGATTGCCTCCAAGCCCATAACATGAGTTTATTATGCCCTCTCCGACCCTCAGCTCATGACTGGAATGCTCCTGATGACCGAGCGACACTACTGTCGTCACTTCAGTTGCCCAACACTCCGGCCATGCAGATATCCACTTTCCTTCGCTGCTCGAAGGTCCTAATCGTTGCTCCTCTCATCAACGAAAAACATAACGATACAAAAACTACTACTACACATGAATCCCAATCCATAAACCCACTTCAACTCTTCCTGCTACCATATGATGTTTCTTAAGCGAAGTCAAAACCTCCTTGGTCCTAATTGTCTACCCACCACCTAAACATCGGACACCTCACCGATTACTGAACCAAAAGACACACACAAACAGCAATCCCACACATCTCCCGAAAAGAAACCGACTGGCTGGACTTGCTTCCACGCCCTGCCATAAATTTCTGCCAACATAATGAACGTTACATGACCCACGTCGGCCTCACATCCTACGTAGTCTTTAGTGACCCATCTTCTTTGTACTTCAGACACGCTATAGCTCTTTCACAAATGAAACCAACCCACGACACATAAAAATAACTCAAACCATCATCAACATACCTACCACTATCGGCCAACCAATACGACACTCATATCTAACCCATATCTCCCTCTTCAGGTTGGAATACCAACATGTCTAATCAATTCAACTATCGAGTTTAAATTCTTAGGGTTTGTTGGCCTACCGCCTCAACCCTACCGCTCCCCTTGAACCTCCGTGCCTACGACTTTCAATCGGCCCGCACCGGGTATCTTGGCCTACCACATAAAACAGGACCACCTCAACCCTATCCAAATGTCATATACGATCATGAGAAAGATCTAACCCAGTTCCCATAACCTGAATGACAGGATATTCTAATCCCAAACCTTCCTAAGGTTGACGAATACCCAATCGGATTTACTTCCCAGTCCTCAACTGGAGTATTACCCAATCCAAGAAGATTAATCCTTTGAGGCACTGTGAACTAATAAAATCACTAAGATCCTATGTACTCCATCTGATCTCTAATAAAAACTTCCGATCAAACCCAATAATACACCGGAGTCCTCAGCATACTCTAACAACATGTTCAATACCTGGGGACAGACCTGCTGATTATTATAGCATAGCAGCATACTCAATACCCGCACATAGATCTACAAGCACATACAGAGTGTTGAGTATGATTGAACCGCCTCACCAGGCCTTCGGTCTATCTGGACCACTCTCAGAACCTTCAACATGTCTGGACCGTCCCTCTCGGCCTTCAGCTTGTCTGGATTGTTCTAAATTTTTGAGTATCTCCCTGGACCACTCCTCCTGGTGACCCTTCCCATGCAAAATGTTCTCACCCACTTGGGGTTCCGAACTCTTGATCCATTTTGTGGAATCAAACTCCGGCCTAACCCTACTCCTCATGTCGATTGTCCACCCTTTCGGAAATATGTAGTCTGTCCCCTGACCCACGTGTTTACCACATACGCTGAATAACCCGCACACCCGTGCTGAATGCACTGTCGAGCCCTGGAAGCAAACAAAACCCTTAATCTATTAATCCAAAAACCCTCAGAGTCGAGCACATCCTCAATCGAATACTCGAACTGAGCTCAATTCCTGACTAAAAATCCAACCTGGTTCCGCAACTTCTAATATCAAGCACCAAGAAGACGTGTTTCTTATGATGGGAAGTTTGTCGAACTCCCAATCAACACAACCCTCAAACCAAGTAGCCACTAGGGCCTCCATTCTCCCGTCGGGTTGTGAAACTTATCCCCGTTTCAAAACCTCTCCTACTCTGCATCCCGGGGTAACTCTCCCCCACTTAGATTCGACCAAGCCTTCATAATACATGAAGATTGGAGGATTCCCAATCCTTCTCGCTTCCCAACGATCGACCCAATGACAACTAACTCTTTTCTGCTAGTGCTCCATCACTAGCCAATCCCAGTTGATCACACACTTCTTAAGAACCATATGAACACTTCTTGAACCCCAGTGAACCGACAGTCACTAATGCTTGGATAACCTCACACTCATGTTCTGAAGACCACAAGATAGATGCTCCAACTAATACCTTGGCAACGAGTTACTTCTCTTGGCGCTTTAGTTTGTCAATCATTAACGGTTGCTAACCACTGAATCCTAACAATGCCGAATAACCCTTCTATGGGAACCTATCTGCAGACCTCCCACATAATATCACTTTTCCAAAGGTGTTCCAAACAAGCTTCCCGCTCCCAGGATCTAGAAATCATTCTCTTTAGGGTTCGCACCTTGACTCACTTACCAACTCAAATGCTCACAGCTGAACTGCAGCAGCTGAAACAACCTCTGCCCTAAATCGAGCTACAAACTACTCCCAAGAAATAGTCTACAATCCCAAAATTGCAATAGATCGTACAATCAATCCTTACCGTCCGATACAAGAGATCCAAGGCAAACCAGACCTCACAAATACTTATGCGACGTCGACCGACCTGCGCTCACCGACGTTGAAATAATGTTGCCTATTCCTGCAACCAATTGACCCTGAGCTATAATACAACCTGATCCTAGGGTCACAAGTCTGCTCACTCCTTCGAGCTCGAAAAACTGAGAGGACACAATCCTTACTCTACAAAACGACAATCCAATCCCTTAATAAACCATTCCCCTTCCAGCTGCAAAACCCCAGTTGAACATAATCATCACTCCCTTCCGGAGTTCCCGCGACTCACATTCTGGCCTCGAGAATCCACGAGCCTCAAATCTAGAAACCCACATGCTAGCCTATCCTGCTCAACCCACAGGAATATAACGAGTACAAATCATCTTTCTGATCCTAAATAACTACAACCCTCCGCTCATTAGAATATGTACCGGTGACAAGTCCCGGTACCGAAAAGCTCGACCAGCTCTTCTCCCTGCCGTTGTTACAGCTGCGGAAGCTGTTACGGCAGCCATCTCAGCAATGGTTGCATGACGCTCGACAAAATACTCAACCATGGCGGTCTTGAAAGACCCAATCATCTCCGAAATTTATCCCCGACCGATCTCGATCACCTCCTCCCGGATGATCTCCCTGACATGATCCTCTGACAATACTGGACTATCCTGGCTGCTAGTTCTCAATCCTGATCCGATTCCGGTCTCAAAATGTCTCGAATAATCCATACCGTAACTGGGAACCAACTTCCAACTAAACCCCAGGGGTTGTGACTTCCTTGCTACGCGTATGGGTCCTGTGCTTTCAATAGTATGGCCCCATACTACCTTCCACACCTACCCATATTTATCTCAAGTATCACCACAACACCCTAACAATATACATAGATATAGCGAGCGCTTAATCCTCACTCCTAGAGGAAAGCTAAATATCTCATAACTGACGTACCGGTCCCACACAATCCACTCATCCATGAAACTTCCACCAACCCTGCAGCACTAATGTATGCTAGACATACATAACGCTGGACCTTATAGACTTTCGAATATCAAACCCTAACTTAAGCCCCCCAATCGTACAAGAAGATAACATAAGGCCAAATCAAACATTCTCAGGTTATAAGATCTTAGTTATGTATAACCGTGATGTATACACTAAATAACTACAGTAATGATGTCAATCTTATATAAAGGAAACCCTAGGCTAGCAGACATCATGTAATCAGGCAATTCTATCCTGTAATTTCTGAAGATCCCTAACCTAGTACTAGCATGATGTTCTAACATATCACAATATCAAATAACCGAATGGTATTTTGGGGTCTACTTACTGGCTCCGGCTGATCGTACACTTGGCATCCTCTTTTAATTATTTTGAAAATAATTTAAAATCATTATGAAAATATTTCCTTGATTTGAGACTGGATTCACATGAGTGCTCCTCCAATTCACTTAAACCAAGACTCGGATACCAACTTGTAACACCTATAAAATTCGAGCCAATTTAAAACTTTTTAAATCATTGAAACCGTTCAATTATTACAATTTGTTTTCAAAATGGTTTATACATCAGAGTTCCCAAAAATCATAATCATCAATCGAGGAAGTGTACGGTCATGCCTTTGCCTTCCCACGGCCATCCGCTGAACCCGAAACAATAAACTGAAACTGTAAGCCCGAAATCTTAGTGAGTTACCCCCTCCAAAAAAATACCAACCTCATATAACCATAATCATATCATATCAACAAATATGGAAAAACATGCATAGTGAGCCTTTAGCTTGACTGGACCGCCTCGCAGGGCCTGCAACTTATCTGGACCGCTCCCGAGCCTTCGGCATGACTAGACCGCCTCGTAGGGCCTACAGCCTTTCTGGACCGCTCGCCGGGTATGTTGGCCTACAACACAAAGTAGGACCGCCTCAACCCAACCCCCAACCAAACAAACACGTGCACATAAATATCATACGCTGGATCAAATCATATAACAATCAAACTGATCTAACAGATCACTAATCATAGCAACATTCCAATAACCGGGATACATACCTAACCGATCACTAACATAGCATCATCCTATAACCAGGGCACTGACCTAACCAGGTCACTAAGCATAAGCCTATCACCATCCTAACTACCAGGATGTAATCAATAAACATATCATACCATAATCCAGATACAAATACATAAAGGGTCGGCCTTGGTGCCTTATACCCTGTTGATATAGTGAGGATAACTCACCTCACAACTGACGCGCTGAAGTGATAAGCTCCACTCTCGGATCACTGTCACAACACCACCACCTATATTCACCATAAGACCATATCCATAAATTTCCAATTTCTCAAAATGCCCCTATAAGTCAACTAGTCAACCCTTGGTCAAAGCCCAAGTCAATGGTCAAGGTCAATTGTCCATGTTGACCTCAACTTGTCGAGTACAACTATCCACTCGTCGAGTTCCTTGAATAACTCTTCAACTCGCCGAGTCACTTGAGTGACTCGTCGAGTTCCTAATGTTTGCGGCCAAAAACTCCTTGGCCAACTCGTCAAGTTTCCGTTACAACCTACCAAGTTCATGCGTGCTAACAACTGGGAAAAACCTAACTGACACGCCGAGTCACCCCACTGACTCGTCGAGCCCACGACAACCTTCATCGGACTCGCCGAGTCCCTTCGGTCCATTTTCCATTCAGATGCTTTTTAAGCCATCTTAAGGTTCCATATTGTAGATCCAGCTTCCCAAGGCATGTTTATCACGTAAAGTTGCAAAATTTACGTGCATGCAAGGCTCTAAATTCTTATAATGACAAAACCAAGCTTGTAATGGAGTTTTACACTTAAGGAGGGGTTCATACTTGCCAAAGCTGATAACTTTATGGACTTAGAGACCAAAGAGAGTTCAGATCTGAAGCTACAACTTCATATATGAGCTCATACCCAAGAATAACTTCATAACATGCTAGAAAAACCCAAATCTTTAATCAAACGAGATCTAGAATGAAATGAGGTCAAGGTAACGACCTGATACCTTCTAAAATATGCCAACTGAGGTAGATATATCAGATCCCCACATGTTCCTTGCTTCTAGCCACTTGCTCTCCAAGCTCTCCTTACAAGGATCCTCCTTCCAAAGCTTAAAACAAACAAGAATGATGCACACACACATATTAGGTTTTATGGACTATCAAGAGGCTGTAAGGGGATGTTGAGGAGGCCAATGATCCTTTAAATAGGGTGCAAAACCCCGAAAATTAGGGTTTCATCCTCCAACTCCTTAGTCGTCGAGTCCCTTCTTGGACTCGGCGAGTAGGTCACTTAAACACGTGGTACAACCCGTTGCTACTCGACTAGTCAGACAACCAACTCGTCGAGTAGACCTTGAAATCATGTGAATTTATAACCTTAAACTGATACTCGAGAATCAAGGCGTTACATTATTCTTGAGTTTTAAACTATAAAGAGTAAAATACGATGTCTATGTGGAATGCTAGCTTTAACCCGTAATCCGATAAACTTGTCATGTGGGCTTGTATATCATATGTAATATCCTATTTTTAAGTCTATACAATATTATTTTAAATTAAATAAATAACATAGATAAAAATTAAAACTAAATAATAAGCATAATAAATAATGTTATACTTAGGCGAAGTGTAAATGAGTCGAGTTGCTTGTGAGCTACTCATAATCGACTTGTAAAAAACTTGATTCGAGCTCGAGTTAAACATGCTTGAGCTGAGCTCAAACTTACTTTCATACTCATTTAATAAAGAATCTCGAGCCCGAGTATTATCTACCAAACTCAATTATGATTGTGAGACTAAACGAGCATATGCATATTTATATAATATAATTTTTTTCACCTTTTTTATGTATTAATTAACATTAAATAGTTGGGGAAATGACACAAATGTCCCACGAACTTTCTAGGATTGGTTCTTTTAGTCCTTAAACTATTTTCATGGCTTACATAAACAAAACTTTGGGTCCATCAATCTCATATTCATCATCTTCCTCTGTGTAAGATAAGAACTGATTCTAATGAAAAGAATTAAAACCCTTTGATTGCAACTTTAAGTTAAACCAACTCCATTTTCTTTTTTATACTTTTGTCCCGTCGTTTTTTAAAAACCCACGGCCGATTTTTAAAAACAAAATTAAAAATTAACCACCATAAAAGGAGTGTATTTTTTGTTGATTTTTCGGGATTATAACTAATTTTAGTCCTCAGATTCAGTACCAACCAATCAACTAAACATGACAACAATGGAGATGGATCAAGAACAAAATCACGATGTAGAAGATGATCCTTTCCTTTGATTT
Source organism: Lactuca serriola (assembly GCF_051521515.1). NCBI lineage: Eukaryota > Viridiplantae > Streptophyta > Magnoliopsida > Asterales > Asteraceae > Lactuca > Lactuca serriola. The sequence continues at coordinate 281,341,598 of NC_136412.1, read as the reverse complement.
GTTGATGACTCGACATCTGTATTATCCCCAATGGATGACGAAGATGTAGTTGATGAAGAATTTAGTAGACCTGCTTGGAGCTGGGTTGTTGGTTGGAATCTCAAAACCTATAAATCTTATTCAAGAAGAGTCAGACATGCCATTCTACTCTCTGAACTATCGCAGGTTCTCTGGAACAATTTTTTTGGAGTTTTGGTTTAATTTTGGTTTCTAGTTGGATTCTAGATATGTTTTCAGTTCACATTATTGAAGAAACTATAAATTTGAACCATCGTTTTCAACTGAAATAAAAGCACATTCCTTTGACGAACAAACCACTATTGTCTAAAAAATGGGTGTATTTGGATGTGCATTTCCATGGTTTTGCATGTGATTATCTGGTTATGAAAGTAATCATCATAATCTACCAATCATTCAACAAAATGTTTTTGGGTAGTTTAAAGTTTAATATGTTTTCAAATAGAGGTTTGCTTTATTTCTTTTTCATCACATGTGCTTGTTTCACATGTGGTTGTAATTCAATATTTTTGGAGTGGGAAAGGAGATGTGCAACAGATTCAGAAACAGGAAAAAAAGGAGATGTGCAATAGCATGAGGAGTTCAAGTGCCTGAAGAGCGTATTTACCAAAACAAATAGCATTACCTCGATAAGATATTCCCTTCATTCTCTCGATGGATTTAAATGGAGATGTAGCAACCCAAAAACAGTGATAAAATTTTCCATTTTTTAAAAACTAATAGTTTCATTCACCAAATATCTCCAAGCCAATCACAAAATACAATATCAATACATCAGAGTACAAATATCTAAAAAGCGTTGAAATCATGAGGGGAAAATGTTGTGTCATCACGTCATGCCCTTCCCTTTCGTACTAGAAGTACCAAACAATAAACAAAATTGTAAGTACAAGGCTTAGTGAATTCCCCAAAGTACCACATACCAAACATACAACTGGGCCTTGCCCCAGGCTATATTCCAACCCAATACACAAATATGGGCCCAACCTTGGGGTTTCTTCCAACCCATCATATACTCATGGGCCTCACACTGGGGCCCAACCCTGGGGTCTATTTCAACTCAATCATATAATAATGGGACCAACCCTAGGTTCTATTTCAGCCCAATTATTCAAAATGTATAAGTCATATAACAACTAACACTCTACATAAATAATCTGGTGGGCCGGCATTGGTGTCTTTGACCCACAAGCATAGTGATAAGACTCACATCTAACTGAAGATGACTGAATCATACACTCGAGCTGCTGCTAACACGATTCTTCACACTAATCAATACCCAAAGACAATCCTAATTAATATTTGGGGTTTTTACCCATAATTAATGGCCCAAAACCTAATTACTCTTATCAAAGGAAAAAGACCATTTTGCCCTTCCCATGCATGACCCAAAAAGCAAGGCCCAAAACCCCTAACAACCCAAGGCCTAAAATGGACCAAGTGGGTTTTATGTGTGTACGCCTTGCGTACTGCCCTTACGTCCAACGTACACCTTCGAATCGGAGAGCCTAGGGGGCTACAACCTAATACACCCGACATACTCAGGGTTACACTTAGTGTAGCTTTCAGGCGTCCATATCCTCTATTAAGGTCTTAATAACTTAAGACTTAACATCCAAACTTCATATCTAAATCTATTGAAAGTATAAAGTTATAAATTTGTAACCTTTATGCCTTTGCATGGCAAAAGGAAGCTCAAAACCAAAACCCTAACTTATATTACCATCTAAAACTCCATAACCTTTGCATGGAAGGAAACCAATGACCAACCTTGCATTTTTATGACACTAAAGACTCTAAAATGCTTGAAAGGATAACTCAAATGGTATGGAGTAGACAATACTTTTGAGACCCGAGTTTTCAGACTAAAATGTCATTACTTGCAACCTAACAATATTTAGCAAGGCAGTCATCAAGATTTGAACTTTATACCTACTGAAGATGCATAAAGATGAGCAGTTGTTGGATCCAAGAACTTGAGTGCAACACCACAACTCCAAAGGTCTTCCTTCACCACCAAGAGCACTAAAATTCCACAAAAGCCTTCAAATTTCAAACACATGAATTAGGGTTTCAAAATAGGAGGTAAAAGAGATGGAGACTGGAGGTAAAGAAGGGTTTGAGGCCATAAAGTCCTTTAAATAAGGACCAAATCTTAAAAATTAGGGTTTGAACCCCACACGAGTACACCCTGCGTACCTCCACGTACGCCCAACGTACGATCCATAATCTACAACCAACTTAAATGAGCTACGTGCAGGGGTGGGGGAAAGGGGAGGGTGGGGGATGGGGCGTTGCTCCAACTTACACCATGCGTAGGCAAGGGTGGCAAATCAGTCCATCGTGTCGTGTTTTTGTCTGACACGACACGACACGATGTCAGATTTATTTTTTAACTAACACGAAAACGAATCGATTAAAAAACGATAAACACGACATGACACAACAAAGATAACATGGAATAACAATTAATGTATTTAATTAATATTTACTCATACATAACATGGAAAACACGACAAACAAATGTTAAATCGTGTCAGTTTCGTGTCAAATTTTGAACACAAACACGACACAACACGACGTCGTGTTTTTTTATAGAATTCGGATTTCAGTTTCGTCTCAATTTCGTTTCGTGTCTTGTATTTTTGTCGTGTCGTGTCATCAATTGTCATCCCTATGCGTAGGGACTGGAAATGCCAATATTTTGGGGTTTAAGCTATAAATTGAAATGTACCTGATACTAAAATCATTAACAATAATAATAGTTAAAAATAAAATAACCTTAAATGTGAAATATTGTTATATTAATGGTAGATTATTTGAATTGTCAATACAAATACTCCAAATGTTAATTTTAATATTATGTTAAATCCAAAATATAAATCAAAATATCAAATAATAATAAATGTATTCAAATTTTATTTTTTTAAACAATTAAAACATTTAAATGCTTTAAATATAAAACTAAATCAACATGTCGAATTAACTAAAAATTCAAAGACAATTTTTTATAATAATTGAAAAAATTTCAAATAAATGATTTTTAAATCAAAACTGCTAACAATAATAAATTAATAATAGTTAAAAATAATATAACCTTATAAATTATATTATCGTTGCCTTACAAAAAAAAAGTGTCATTAAATCAAGAATTATATCTAGTTTTATTCACATGTTAGTTGTGAGTAACGACCATTAAATAATATGATTTTAATAAATGTTATAACATAGTTCAAAATCATTACAAATTTACAAAACAATTTATTATAAAAATTTATTACTTTCATGATTAATATTAATAACATAATTATATAATTTTAAATTTTAACCATATAATTTTACCGTATGATATGTTAGTAGTCAATCAATAAAAATACTCCGTAAGTAATATACTATTTAGATGATTTATTTAAGGCTAACTCTATTCGTATCTTCGATTATTTTTTGTGTTCTCATGTGAATGTTTGAGTTTGTATGTACCTCATAAATATAAATATATTAAGATAATTATAAATTTTGAAAACCAAGACGCAGACGTAGTCAAACTGTGGAAACTGTACAAGGGTCCCGGTACTTGGAACTGGCCAAGGGCCCAAGAGATATAGGCGACTTGGCCCAGTCCATAGAAGTTAGAGCCCAGACTCCTTTATTTTGATTTACGCTTTTAGCCCTTTTAGAGAAATAAAAAGAATAATCTTTGTTTACTTTGACTTCTTCTTCAACAAATGTTCATAAGATGTTTGGGTTCAATCTTATATTATTACTTAACTTTATATAATTACATCAATATTTTTAGAGATCTATGGTTTAATATTTTAGTCATCAAGTTTATGTAATGCTTGGAAATCATATTTTAACCTAAAATACATAACGTTATAGTGGAGTTATTTTTTGAAATTACTAAAATAATTGTGCAATATTAAAATCAATGTACGAGTATGTGAGAGACGGGTTTTATGATTATTATACAAGATTATGGAATTTGTTGATCAAATTATAAGAAAATTACGAAAAATTATAAAATATTTATAAGAAGTTTCAAAGACAAAATTGCAAAATAATCATTGTGGTTGTCAAAAATATGTGGTTTTAGTCCAAAAACTTTTTATGGTGCATCACTAGTCCAATTTGGATACTTTGCGCAGTTTTGGTCTCTATTTTGTTAACTTTAACAATTTGACGATTAACTTTTTTAAAATGACAGTTTTACTCTTAAGGACCATTTTCGTAACTTTGTTTTTACAAAACAACTAGGACCATTTTTGCATCTCTCATTTTTTATTTTATTTAATTATTATATATTAATTCTTTTAATTAATTATTGTTTTTTTATTTTTTTATTGGATTAATTTTATTATTGGATTAATATATTAAAAAAATATTATTTTGTTATATAACATTTATATAGGGCCGTAAACAAGTCGAACAAACACGAACGATGGTTTTGATGTGTTTTATTTGCACTATTTTTTTTTATTTATTTATGAAGTCCTATCAGATCTCAATTAGTCTTAAACACAAATAGAAAGTATATCTGGTCGTGAAGTAATATGATTGTGGTAAGAAAAGGTGTTGAACTCAGTGAACTTGTTAGTTTAGATGGAATCTTCGCATGCGTGCAATGTCTTGATTTTCCACGCCGTGGAAATGGCTTTGCCGGGGCTTGGGAACTGAGAATCAGAATTTGGCATAAAAACGAAAGTCGTCTGAAATTTTTTCTAGTTTGCATAACATCTTAAATCTCGTCAATCGGAGTGACGGGTCATGAGATATGGTCAAACCACTGACGAGGGTCAAGGTGCCGACAACATCCTAAGACATCTTTTTGTGTTGTGTTCTCCTCCTTTTGCATCTTTGCTTTCATTTTAACTGTAATTAAACATTTTCAAGCATATTAAGTATCATATATCTAAAAATATAACATTTTAATCAAATATATTAAGAAAATAACCTAAAAATATAGTTAAATAAGGTCACATCTTGCTTGTTCATGTTCATTCATTTAAGTTAGCTGAACAAACGAAGAAACACAAACAAGTTTTCTTGCTCATGTTCGTTTGTTTAACAAATAACCTTATTAATGTTCATTCGTTTATGTTCGTGAACATGCAAAATGAATATAAACGAACAAAGATAAAAAACACAATTGAACATATATGAACATAACGAACATATAATATAGTAATGTAACAAAAAAACAATTGAACATATATGAACATAAATAAACTTAAACGAACGAACATAAACGAACAACCTACAAGAACGTTCATGAACATAAATGAATGAACAAGACTATTGTTCATGTTTGTTCGTGTATTAAATAAACGAACATAAACAAACTTCCCGTCGAACGGTTTGTTTACAACACTACATTTATTTATTAATATTGACGGGTTCTTATTCACGACACCCGTTCTCAACTGTCTTTATATTGACGGTTTCCTATTCACGACATCTTCAATTCCCGTTTAGATTGTTTCGGCTAAAAATCAACTGATCCAAATTTCAATTTATATGCTAACACAGCTACGCTGAAACTTCGAAAAATCATAACTTCTTCATACGAAGTCAGATTTAGGCGTTCTTTATACGCACAAGTTCACTTTTACTATTAATACAAATGGTTAAAATTATTTTGCCCAAATAATTTTCTATCAAAACATATATTTCGAGGTTTTAATTATAATAATTATTATTATATTTTAATTATCGATCCCTATTTACGGGTGTTACAATAATGTTATCTAAAATATGTTATCATCCAAATATTTAAAATAAATTAGGAGATGTGAGGCGGGTGAGATTTTTTGTGTTTTTTTATTCAAAATAATAAAGAAAACAGATAAAAACAAATAATTTAATATAACTTAAAAAATTAGTAATGCAATAAAATAATACTTAATAATATATAAATATTAAATATTTAAGATAATATTTATTAGAATATTATAATCCAATAAAAACAATTAATCAAATAAAAAAAATAAAAAATAATTAACTATAAGAAATTAATAATCTAATAACATAATCTTCCAATAAAAAACAACTAATCCAATAAAAAAATTAAAAGAATTAATTAGAAGAAATTTATAATCCCTTAAAAAAATATGTATTTAGTTAATGGCTTAGACACCTAATCCAACAAATCTGACTCAGCTCCTTAGGCCGATCCAGTCGATAGGCTACCCTGCCTACCCTGGCCATTACTTGAAATGACCCAATAAATCAGGACCCTAACTTTCCCCTCTCTCTGGAGCGTATTACACCCTTTCAGGTGATACCTTCAGTAAAACCATATATCGCCGACCTGAAATTCCAACTCAGATCAACGCCTATCGACATAATCCTTATGCCGACTCTGAACTGTCTGTAACCTCTGCATGATCTGTTAAATAAGCTCTGTTGTCTGAATAACTACCTCGGTCTTCCCATAACCTGTGGCCTATGCAGTTATGGCGGTTCAAAATCAAATATCGGTCAAGGGCCGATATTTGATATATAGGTTATCGCGGTGGGATATCGATATTTTTATATTACGTAACGCCTTTGTAACCTTGTGTTGTATTGGATGGATACAAGGTCATTAAGTAAAACATATAGTAAATTAGAAAATGTTAGAAGCAAATGTTTGTCAATCCCCAAAAAAACCCCTCCATATATCTATATTTTAACAATAAATGAAGTGATTTAATTAAAACTTTAGCTATAAACGCTATTTCACTGCTATCCCACCGATATTTGCCAAATATCAGTCAAATATCGGTCAATATCGCCGCTATTTGCGGTACCACTATTTAGTATCGCTATTTTGCCAGCTACTGATAACCGCTATCCCACCGATATCCCACTGATATTGACTGCACAGCCTGTGGATGACCTCCCCAGAAAAAAAAATTGGTGTACGAAACTTCCTCCTGTAAAGAAGCTCAAAAGGCAGCGCACCAATTCTAGAGTAATAATTGTTGTTTTATGAAAACTCATCCATGGGAATGTAGGAGTCCTAACTCGCACCGAAATCTATAACACAAGCCCTTAACATATCCTCGAGCGTTTGGATGGTCTGCTCGCTTTGGACATCATTCTATGGATGATAAGCGGTGCTAAAGTATAATCTCGTATCCAGTTCCTCGTGGAACCTTTGCCAAAATCTTGAAGTAAGTTGAACATCCCGATCAGATACAATGGATACTGGGACACCATGTCGAGCGACGATCTCACACACAAAAGCATATACTAAATTTTTGGCCAGGAACTCTCCCGAATAGCCAATAAGTAAGAACTCTTGGTCAGACGATCCACAATGACCCAAATCGCATCAAATCCCTTGGTCGTCCTGGGTAACTTGGTGATAACATTCATGGTGATCTGTTCCCATTCCCACATGGGAACCTCTAAAGGTTGTAATTTGTCGTGCGGCCTTTGGTGCTCGACCTTGACCATCCGACAAGTCAAGCACCTCTCCACGTACCAAGCTATCTCTCTCTTCATGCATGATCAGTCGACCACCAATACCTGAGTCTCAAATCCTGATACATTTTTTTGGCTCCAGGGTGTATCTAGAATCTGGACTTATGTGCCTTTTCCATCACGGTCTGCCTGACCCCACCAAAATCTGGAACCCAAACTTGACTGTACCGAGTCAACAATCTGCGACTATCAGTAGAAAACATGTCAATCTCACCCTTTATTCTTTCCTGCTTACAATTTTCCTTCTTGAATCCGTCGGCCTGAGCCTCCCTGATCAAATATAGAAGCGGTGAATTGATAGAAATCCTCATACATAAGCCCCGATAGAAGTACTAGCCGACTTGCAGCTCAAAGCATCAGTGATGATATTCGCTTTTCCCCGGGTGATAAACAATCTCGCAGTCATAATCCTTGATCACGTCAAGCCACCTACACTGCCTCATATTCAGTTTCTGCTGATCCATGAGATATCTCAGACTCTTGTGATATGTGTAGATGGTACATCGGACTCCTATAAAGATAATGTCGCAAATCTTGAGGGCAAACACCACCGCCCCCAATCCCATATCATGTGTTAGATATCAAACCTTATGAGGCTTCAACTGTCTAGAAGCATATACAATAACCCTACCTATTTGCATAAGCACTGCCCCCAAACTGGTGATAGAAGCATCATAATATACAACAAAATCCTCCACACCCTCCGAAAGGGTCAACTCCGAGGCCTTACATAATTTTTGTCTCAATGTCTCGAATGCAACCTGCAGCTCAGGTCCCCAATGGAAATCCACGCCCTTCCTCGTCAAACGAGTGAGATGTACAACAACCTTGGAGAAATCATGAATAAACCTCCGTTACTACCCTACTAAACCCAGAAAACTCTTTATCTCCGAATGAGACTTTAGGACCTCTCACTGCATAACTGCCTCTATATTGGCCGGGTTGACCAGAATCCCATTCTGGTTAACGAGGTGTCCCAAGAACTGGACCTACCGTAACCAAAAATCGTACTTCGAGAACTTGGCATAAAGCATCTCCCTACTCAAAACTCCTAGCAGCTCTCGAAGGCGCTCCTCATGTTGTTTCCTGGTCTTGGAATAGACCAGAATATCATCGATAAAAATTATGTCTGAATGACCGAGCATCGGTCTGCATACCGATTCATCAAATCCATGAATGTTGTTAGTGCATAGGTGAGCCCAAACGGCGTCACAACGAACTCGTAATGACCATAACAAGTTCGAAACATTGCCTTATCCACGTCATCCTCTCTAAATCTCATCTGATGATATGTTGACCTCATACTGATATTGGAGAACTAATATGCAACATGCAGTTGATTGAAGAGGTCATCTATCTGTGGAAGTGGGTAACAACTCTTCATTGTCACTTTGTTCATCTCCCAATAATCAATTCATATTCGGTGTGAACCATCTTTCTTCTTTACAAACAAAAATGGTGCTCCCTATAATGAACTGCTCGATCGGTGTAAACTGCATGCCAAACAGCTCCTGGAGCTGAGAGGATAACTCATGCATCTCAGGCGGTGCCAATCGGTATGGTGCCTTGGCAATTGGAATTACGCCAAGAACCAAATCAACCATGAACTCAACCTGCCTCGCATGAGGCACATCGGGTAAATCCTCCGGAAATACATCGGGAAACTCCTTGACTACAGGCACAATAGAAGTTGAAACTCCCCCTGCAACATGAGTGTCAATAACATAAGCGAGATAACCCGAACATCCATGCTAAAGATACTGTCGAGCCCTATCCGCTAAACAAAAAGTTGATCCAACCTTGGTACCCTCGCCATAAATAGTTAGTTGTCCCCCCACTTGGGTTTCGAATATCAATCGCTGCCTCTCACAGTCGATTATGGCCCCAGATCTACTCAACTAGTCCATACCTACTATCACATATAAATCCCCCATAGGGATGGGAATCAAGTCGATCGGATAAGGCACCCCAAATGTCTCCAAGATACAATCTTGAAAAACGATCGCTGCAGAAACCCTGTGCCTGTTAGCAATGGAAACTCGCAACAAGCACTCCAACTCCCCGAGAGTCATATCAAAACTCCTACTGAAAGACTGAGACACAAAGAAATGACTCACACCCAAGTCAAAAAGCACAAGATTAAGAAAAGAGTCGACTAAGAAGGTACCTAGCATGTAACGTCCCAAAAATAAGATACACAAATTTTTTTTGTTAGATTAATAAATCGTTAATACATAACGTTTCCATAAAACCAAGGTAATAAAGATTTAGCAAAACATCATCAAATCAAGGTAAATCACAGATTGTGGAACAAGGTGGTGTGTGCTCTGCAATCATCCCGAGCTCTTCCCTTTAAAAACCGAAGTACCTGAAACATAAAGTGAAAGCCATAAGCACAAAACTTAGTGAGTTCCACAAAAATACCACACAACATACAACCACATAATATCATACGCCATACATATAGTTGCCATGGGCTGGCCCCATGGCCTTTACCTAGAATGCCATGGGCTCCCCCATGGTCTAATATCGAAGTGTCATGGGCTACCCCCATGGCCTTTACGTGGAATGTCATTGGCTCCCCCATAGTCTGATATCCAAGTGCCATGGATTACCCCCATGGTCTTTACCTGGAATGCCATGGGCTACCCCCATGGTCTTTCATGCAAGTATCACAAACACAACTAACATTCTATATAAAAAGTAATGGGCCAGTATTGGTGACTTCGACCCATGGATATAGTGAGAAGAATCACCTCAAACAGTTGAAACCCATGGATACTCTCCGACTATAAATCCGCTAACAATCATGTGTTATAAACTACCAAAAATATCATCAAATTAATAATTGGATCACGACTCACCCTAAGAGTCTAAACTAGGGTAAAAGACATTTTTACCCTTCCCTATGCTTGGCCCAAGGTCCAAGCCCAAACCAATAATCCAAAGGCCCAATTTCCATATAACACCCAAGGCCCAAATATGGCCTAATTTTCCAAATTGGGCCCCCAAAACCCTTTATGGGGCTAAAATCCAAAGGAGCCAACAAGAAGTCTATTAGCCCAACAAGGGCCAAACTACAAAAACCCAGCAATGACCCAAACCTCAAAAGCCCAAAACGACTCTCTGGGGAGTATGCCCAATGTACTAGAGGCATACGCCCCGCGTACTCGAACACAAAGCACGACGTACAACAGCCTGATGCACAATCCTCGCATTACGTTGAATGTACCTCCTCGTACGCTCAACGTACTAGTCAGGAGTCCAAAACTTATATTTTGCCCCTTAATGGGTTAAGTCAAGATGTCCAACGCATAGATCTGGTCCCTAACCAAGGTCTTAACCAATAAAGTTTCCAACTTTACTCACAAGCACGACTTAATGGGACTCAACACTTAAAGGAAAAACTAAATAAGAGCTTAATACATGCATGGACCAAAATCTTTCATAAAGTTTCCATTTTTATGAACAAGGGACCTTATTGAAGCTACGATCTAACATCCATTATAACACCATAAAATAGATCCAACTACAAAGATCATCAAGGCCAGAGCTTTTTATCTATGGAAGCTTGCAAATGGAAAGATACTCCTGGATCTAGAAGCTCAAGCCACACCTCCAAATGATTCTCTTCTTCTTCTTCCTCTCCTTCTTCTTCTTCTTCTTCTTCTTCCTCTCAAGATACCCATCAAGCACATACCAAGCTAAAAATCACCAAATTGCAGTTAGGGTTTGATTATAGGGTTAAAATGGGTAGAGGCTAAAGGTATTAAGGTTTGGTGAAGAGAAAATGAGCTTAAATAGGGTCCAAAGCCCTAAAATAGGGTTCGCATAAATCTAGAGTACGTCATGCGTACTCCCAGTACGCTTAACGTACTCCTCTCAATGATCGCGATCTATCTCTTTTGTACGCCCAACGTACACTGAGGTATCCCCAACATACTTACCTTCACCTTAGTACGCCCCACGTACTCGTTATGTACGCCCCGCGTACTAGGGTTTTGCCTTAGACCTTGCAACCTTCCGAAGGCCATAACTCCTTCGTTATAAGCCCGATTCCGACGATCCTTTTATCCACGAAGAGGTTACGAGATGCTCTACACTTCTATCAACTCATAATTGTTGTAATACTTCCCGAACAAAAATCCAATTTCCATAAAGGCCCGAGCTGACACTTTACCAAAATGCCCCTGGATCCAAAACACAAACCGAACACCCGGATCATCTAAATTACGTCACCCACACCCAAATGGGAAACGATTCAGGACAGATCATTACAACTCTCCCCTACTTAAATTACATTTCGTCCTCAAAATAATTCCTTACCATCCCATGTGCCAGACAGCTTGAGCAACACAACCACAACCCGGAGATGTAACACCCTTCCCAAAGGTAACCGAGCCCAATCCTAGCAGTGCTCTCAAAACCCGAAAATGAACGAATCCTTTCCCAATCTAAAACAATCCCATGCAGAAAAGCCACATCCACTCAACCTGAAATCTGAAGCCTCGAGTTGGTCTGACACCTTGACAGTCCGCCCACACTAAACCAATGCTAATTCCATTCCACTTATCAATCAAACTGACTACTCAACTTCTGATTAACTGAGGTTCCCACTAGAACAAAATAACAGATTGTACGTTGCTACCGATAACCTTTCACTTGACCACAAGGATTAGATATTCCTTCGAGAGAAGGCTCATCCTGATGATAACAATTCCATAAATATAAAAAACAACGTGAGACAAACTGGGAGATAAACCTCCTAATGTTGAACATGGAATTGCTTCCCTTAACTGTTGCACCAACATACCGCTTCTGAGATTCTGAAACCCCATAGAACCCATCCAAAACACAATCACAAGAGCCTGACCTACCATCAATACTAGAACCATCCTTTCACCCTGAACCCTTCAACTGATGCCCTTAGCATACATATTCCTTAATTCATATCCCATTGAAATGAAAACTTTGCACACACGAGTTCTCACCAAGAACCAACTCGGTACCTAACTCATAACCCGAGATCGAGGGTTCTACGGTTGCATTACCTCCGAAACCTTCCGATTCATGGCAACCATTTACTAAACCGGGATATAAAGATTCCCAACCCAACACTGAGACTACCAATATTACACCTGGTCCAGCCACCAGATTCCAAATGACAAGGATGCCCTAGCCTAAGCAACCCTTTGCACCACCCCACTTACCACACACTAAATCCTGCAAACCAAGGTCCGATACTTCGACCCCACAATCTCTATCAGGTTCCACCTACATTGCCATAAACACCCGTGCCTCACCCTCAGATCCCACCCAAATTATACCATGGAGCGGGCCTCGGCCACGAGTCCCACCCATCTAGAGTTACACAGACCCGACTCCGCCTCGGACCTCAATGGTCCTTATCCTAATGATGGGTTTTATACAAAAGAACATCTTATGTGCTCATGTAAACCCTAAAGCTTGGATCTAGGTTTCTCTATTGTACATGCAATTCATCCAAGACTTATAAACCCTAGATCTAGCATACTAATTTCGAAATTGACATGTAAGAACAGATCTAGATGATTACCTCTTGTAGAATGGCTTGAATCTCTTCAATCTTCTTTCCTTGGAGCTTAGAGTCACAAATGCCACTCCTCTAATGGTTTACAAACACCGAGAGCAAGAGAATGACTAACGAGAAGGAGGAGGAGCACCAAAAACGTCATAGGGTTCTTCCAAAATAGTTAGTTATGTTTGGGGGCCATAAGGGTCTTTATATAGAGAGGCTATTAGGGTTATCAAACAAGGAAACCTTAATTTGACTGCTTAGGCTCCAAGCAGCCCATTGACTCCCTTTAAAACACCCCTTGGACGAATTCCTCATGGGCTTCCCATAGAATTCGTCCAACCTATGTTCAAATTTGATCCATAGCCCAATTTCAATTATCTTAAAATTACAATTCCAGTCCCCTAAGTTTAATTAATGTCTTTTAGTCACAAAACTAATTCTTGACTAATATTAATTAAACAATATGATTTCTCTTTTAATATATTATTCGTATAATATATTAATAAATCATAATTAATCCGCTTTCTCCATAAATCATCCTATCAGGTTGCTTTGGTGAAGGCAACCCAAAACGACCATGCACAACCGGTTCAAGTACATACTAATTATAGTTACAGGCTTAGACACTAATCCAACAGTCTCCCACTTCGATAAGTCTAGTAACTATAATGTAAGTACACTCCGATTAGCAATCGTAGCTCTCAAAGACGCTGTCGAATTCTGATCTTATCAGCAACTTGTCCTTTAGATAAGGGATCATATATTCCTCTATTCTAGATATCATATAAACAATAGACATGGATTATAATCATTCTCTCAGTCTATGTGTTGTTTCCCGATTTCCAATTTATGACGACTGACAACAGACTACAATTGAACACATCAACTTAGTTACGACTTGGCCAAGTGCTTAGGGTGTCATCACTAAATCATCGAGGGGCCCACACATATCACTTTTATCCCACTTTGGGTAAAAGGAATGGATAAACTTTGATTCGAATGCTCGCTTGTACCTACTCATCAAATCACACACAACAATATGTTTTATAACACCAAGTTACTGGTGCGTTTACATATTATCAATGTGCAACCAACTTGCAGAATACAACTCATACATCTCAGTTTCAAGAATACAATATATTATCGTCTCACCAATCGCTCGAGACAAAATCCATGAAGCGATCCAAGTGAGTGTCGGTTTAATCCAATACTCTAATCTTATAGCAGCACTCATGAACTCTGCAGCAAACTTGTGTTATGTCTAAACACTTAAGTCAATCTACAAATGGATTCATGACAATCTTCTTTCATACCCACTTCCAAAGAATGAGTGACTGTGGAGGGTTTGAATAATCTTATTATTCGGAAAGTCAAAATATGTAAATTGAAACACAAGAATAATACTAATCCTATATGGCCCCAAACTTTTGAGTATAAATAAAAAAACCTTTTATTTAATCACCATATTGATTACTCATTATTTGTTGTTTCGGGTAATCAACTTCTTACTTGAATTATAACAACAGTTGTCCTATGCACCAAGCATGCACACTATGTTTACCTATGGTCTTTACTTTATGAAATAGATCAAATGAACACATTTCCAATGATGCTCATTTCACAATTCCCAATCTTAATCAATTAGTGTAAGAATACAAATTCTCGCCACTACTAGAATATGTTAGATTCTAACATTTTATGCAACGGTCCTCTCGTAATATCATAGCGCCAAAGTCACCAAGACTTTGCCAATTACAACGTGCTCTGTTGGAGATTGTTACAAGACAATTCCATAGATGTGAAGTCTCACATTCAAAGTACATTCCTTTAAACATTCTTCTTGAATAAAAGTTTCTAATCTAGACATAGATTCTCGATATCCAACTCCCAATATGGAGACATTTCCATATTTGTCATACGACAACTCATTATTAATAGAATCGTATCTAATCATAATAATGCCATTATGGTCCAATCGTTACTATACTTCCAACTGCCCACAAGCGACCAATCCTTAGCGAACCTTAGATTGTCCTTGACAGTTGTTTAATTATTTTAGTCAAATCCGGTTCTATTTCCCTTTTTCCCTCTAAATGCCCTAGGCATTAGGAAAATTTTAGAACGGTTGAATATTACAGCATATGCAATCAATCCTATACCCGAAGCGTATGGGATACGATTCATAATGAAAACGTGATGCTTTACCAGTTTCTTGCTATAATATTGCCATAATATTTCTATTTGTCGTGTTCTCAAAATTCGAACTATGAAGAGGGATGTCATAATCATAATCGAACTTTGAGAATGCAATTATTAAATACACCCTTGACTAAATTCAATTAAAATTTCTCGATCTAAGCTTTTAGATTGGAAACGAAGTATTACATTCTCTCCCTTAATTATAGCAAAAACAACTTTTCAACCCCTGCAACTTTGCAAAGTGAAACTTCTGTTTTTCTATAATTAATATTGCCAACTTGCAACACTTAAAACAATAAGTATGCTCCCACTAACATGATGATTATATCCATTCCAACATAACATTTATGCTCCCAATAGCTTTGACACGTATTAGAAAAGAATTGGTCTTCTAGAAGACAATACTTATTGACTTACAAAGTTCATGTTTCCAATACGATGTGCTTCGATAAGCCTTTATCTAAGCTTCTCAAACTCATACACCTTTCCTCATATAGCTCACATGTGTGTAAACTAATTCATAACTTATATTACTAAGTCCCAAATGTTCAGACTAATTGCCAAATCTCACAACTCGAACTATGAAGAGGGATGCCATAATCATAATCAAATTTGAGAATGTAATTTACATAATTGCTATCTCCTTAAAATCTCTCTTAGTGAAAGAGTTTCCTCACAATCATTTTCATGAAGGAGAGAAACCTTATGAAACTTAGATTTTATGGTACATGTGTTCCTATCCATGCGAATTTGTCATAACCATAATCATAAGATAATGTCTGTGACAAATCCAAACTCTTATGGACAGAACTTGTTCATACTTAATTTCTTGCCATCAAGGGTCCCACCATTGCTTCCAAGTTATTTAGCAACTCACTTATGCCAGTCAATGTACTTTCATTGAACAAGGTGCTTGCCTTATGCAGTCTATCGAGAACTCGTAGAACTCCTATGCATAATCAACTCAACTGGATTGACACAGAAACAAGAATACGTCAACACAATAGACTACAATCCTCAAGTCGTGTGCCAGTGTTTAATAGGTTTACTCTTGATTAGTTTTTGAAACTTTTCAAGATCATTTAGACTCCCACTAACCTCTTGACATATTAGATTCTCTTATCAAGAAACATTTCTTGATAAAACAAATATTCAAGAATTAGTGTGTGTCTATATCAAGACAAACCACTACACACAGTTGGTCTTAGTTGGTCTTTGTCTTCTCCAAGACATCATAACTTACCAATTTCAAACGTGAAAGAGTAAGAAAAACAAATTTTCCACATCACAATTGATGAGTGTGTTATACCTTCTTAAGATGTGTCACTCAATTCATAATCTTGGAGTATGAATCTAAGACTTGATTTTGTAACGAAGTATGACTCATCCTTTTGATTTAACCATTTCAACAATTTCTTATTCCTTTTCTTAGCCATACTTGTGTACTAAGTGTTGGGTTAGTGTCTAAGTCCATAACAATTTTGGTATGTACTTGACCCGATTATGAACATGGTCCTTTTGGGTTGCCTTCACCATAGCAATATGTAGGATGAATTAAGTAGAGAAAGGTTTAATTATGATTTATTAATATATTATGAGAATAATATATTAAAGGAGAAATCACATTGTTTAATTAATATTAGTCAAGAATTAATTTTGTGGCTAAAAGAGATTAATTAAACTTAGGGGACTGGAATTGTAATTATAGGATAATTGCAATTGGGCTATGGATCACCTTGGAATAATAGGTTGGACGGATTCTATGGGGAAACTCATTAGAAATCATCCAAGGCATGTTCCAGAAGAGGTCCATGGGCTGCTTAGGGCTTAAGCAGTCAAATTAGGGTTTCCTTGTTAG
This sequence comes from Lactuca serriola, assembly GCF_051521515.1. Classification (NCBI taxonomy): domain Eukaryota; kingdom Viridiplantae; phylum Streptophyta; class Magnoliopsida; order Asterales; family Asteraceae; genus Lactuca; species Lactuca serriola. The sequence continues at coordinate 281,324,499 of NC_136412.1, read as the reverse complement.
ATAACCCTAATAGCCCAAGTATATAAGGAACCCTTGGGCACCAAAAACGACGCTAACACTTGGATTAGGGTTTCCAGCCGTTTTTGGTGCCTCCCCTCTCTTATCTTCTTCATCTTGTTGCTTAGTGGTGTTTATGACTCCATTAGAGGTGCAACACTTGAGGCACTAAGCTTTCTGAAGCCAAGGATTGATTGTTATTGCTATATAACAATCAAAGGTAAGATCTAAACCCTAATTTCAGTTATAGTTTATTAGATCCAGGGTTTATAGCTTTGGATTATCAATTGCATGTTCATGACAAACTAGATCCAAAACTATTAGGGTTTGCATGTACACTATAAGAATGATGTTTTGCTCAAAACTCATCAGTGGTATCAAAGCCTAGGGTTGTTTGTTTGATGTATTTGATGCTATATTTGATTATTCAAGATTAAAATCGAAAAAAATTGGTTTCTGGGGGCTGGACTCGCCGAGTCCAGTGCTGACTCGACGAGTCTGAGTCGCAGAATGTTGTTTTTGCGGGATTTTGACCTGTTTTGGCTGTGAATAATTACCTAAAATGTTTTTTGTCAATAAAATCCAAATTTTATCTAGATTGGGTGATTATCCTTGCCAAAATAGAAGATAATTGTCAAAATTTAGATAATCTTTTGTTTTATTAGATAAATATTGATTATTTGTAATTTAGATTTGAATTATCTTGTAAATTATCTTGATTAGGTCAAATTTAGATAATTATTAAATTAATTGTTTAATTTTAAATTATTTGCAATTTGATCTTGTGTATTTTGAATAGTTTCAAAGCTTGCCCTCAGGTTTTGGAATTTAAATTTTTGATTAAAAGTTTAATTTTGAAATATTTAAATTCTAAACCCTAATGTTTTGAAATGTTTCAAAACTTTCCCTCAAGTATTGGAAATTTAAAATTTTGATTAATAGTTTAATTATGTAATATTTAAATTCTAAAACTCTAGTATTTTGAAAAGTTCAAATTACACCCTCATGGTTTTGTTAAGTTAATTAAAAGTTTAATTAAAAGAGAAAGTTAATAAAACCACATAATATTTTAAAAGTGTAAAACACACCCTATACTATATATATGTAACATTAAAAGTCTAATATTATATATATATATATATATATATATATATATATATATATATATATATATGAGTAAAAAGTCAGTCTTACCGTTAGTAGGCCTCATTCACGAAGCTGGTCTATAAGGGGTGTTTAAGGAAATTGTCTATAAAATGGCGATTGAATGGGTATCCACTCTTACCCACCGCACTCTTGACTAGTGGAGGGTCGTTAGCCGAACGGGTAGGATAGAACAGATAATGAAGTACAAAGTAACTACATGCTTTTACAAATTCCCAAATCATAGTTACTTTAGGCAAAATGTGAAATTGTAAAATAATCCATGGAATGACACTTTGTACCCTTGCAGAGACGTTAGTGGAGCGTGTGTGGTTAACCGGCACACTAATTTGGGTTTGGCATTGGTAGCGAAGCGTGGCTCAATGTTTATGATAGATTAATGGAGCGTGTGTGGCTAACCAACACATTGATTAGGTAATAGTAGCATTGAGTGCACCACGTGATTCACACGATTATTCACACCTTGTTTGTGATCCTCCGCATCCCAGTCACAAACTTGAAGGGCATAATCGAGATTAAACATGCCATTGAAAAGTTCAATGAATCTCAAAAGATCTAGGAGTTTCAATTCATTTAAAACTTAAATTTTCCTTTTCGTTTTTCATGATGGAAATTGGTAAATCGTCATTTACCTACCTTCAAATATTCTGCAACTAGATTACGACACCCCTCTTCTAGGTTGTAGAGTATTGTGTAGGATCCTAGCCTTGATGTTCATTTGGGTGTTACATCAAGGATTCTAATCAACTTGAATTGAATTTCTCCCGTTTTGTAGATGTCTGAATCTAACAATGGTCTTCCCAAATCCCATGGAACAAGTTTTCCGTATGAAGATGATATTCCACGATATGATCAAGGAACAAGAGATCACGCTTCACTTCCTCCACCTCCTCCAATTATTCTACCTGACCCACAAGTTCGAAGGCTTGAAAAGTTCAAGCTCACTCAAGCCCTTTTGGCAAGTAAACATGAATATGGGAAACCTATGTGTGCACACATCTTAGAGATGAAGTCACACAGTGATAGGTTAAGGATGATGGGTGTCGACATCTCAGAGATGTTGGCTGTTGACTGGGTTCTTCAGTCGCTTCTTGAATCATATAGTAGGTTCATTAGAGAGTACTATATGATGGACCACGACGTGACCCTCATTGATCTCACCTATTTGCTTATAGTTGTTGAATCAACAATGATTTGGCGAGCTAGTCAAGCAAATTTATCTGGTGAATCAAACTCCCAAACTTCAATGGACATTGAAAATGGTGATATTGGAGATCCAGAAAAGGTAAATTATGAGATAATTCCTTGTGCCATTCCAAATGAGTCCAATTGCTTTTATTGCCAAGAGAAGGGGCATTGGAGATGAAGCTGCCCTGTTTACCTTGGAGATCTAAGAGATGGGAGAGTCAAGACGTATGGCTCTACTTCAAGTAAAATCCAATAAATAACTCTATAAGTTCCTATTCTTTGATTTTCAATACATGATGTGATAAGATTAATTTTGATGTTTCGTAGGATCGAAGAAAAGAGAGGAAGCTTAAGGGAAGAAGTAAGTTGAATCTGATCGTGAAGAAATGGATTTCAATCACATTGCTTGAAGATCGGATTTTTGAGCTACTACTTTAGAGTTAGAATAGATTGCTTAGAAATTGAAATAGCATAGTTTTCAATTGAATTGCATTGTAAGGACAAGTTTTTCCGCAATAAAATGAATTTTGATTTTATCTTATTTATTTATCCTTGCAATGGCATATGTGCAAATGGATGTTTATGTATTTCTAATTTTAGCAATGTTGATTTGGATGTGATTCTTGATTATGTTATTTGTAAAATGTCGAGAATTTACCAAATAGGGAGAGTTTCACATCGCCCAAGTTTCAATTGGACAGAAACTTGGAATCATGCAACATGCATTGCGTGCTGAATGAGAAATTTCATATTTGGAAATTAGACTAAATCTTTGGCAAAGTGTCAAGTGAAGGACTAAGAGGTCGAGTACATTAGGTTGTACGGTGATCAAGTCCACCACAAGAGTGATAAAGATTCGTCATGATTTACTAAAGTTTAGTAAATACGATTATACTTATAAGATTAAGTGTAATTATGAGTTGGTTGAAAGAGTTTCAATGAATAGTAGAACGAATAAAGAAGAATCAAGTAGGCAGAAAGATAAAAGTTTCTCCATTCTAAGAAGAAGGGAGAGTACCTTTTATTGTGTTTTATGATAAGTCTTAATGATTAAGAACCATATCTCAATTGATCCTCTAGACGAGTCTTAGTGCATTTGTATGTCTAAGAAGAGGAATCGAGAATTGTGGAAATGGTTAAATCAAGAAGTCAATCATACTTCATTCCAATATCAAGTCTTAGAGTTATACTCCAAGATTGTGAATTTTAAATCAAGAAGTCAATCATACTTCATTCCAATATCAAGTCTTAGAGTTATACTCCAAGATTGTGAAAAAGTCTTCTTATTCCTGCACATTTGAGATTGGCAAGTTGTGATGTTTTGGATCAGACAAAGACCAACTATAACCAATTATGTGAAGTGATAGTCTTGATAAAAACTACACTAACTCTTGAATATTTTTTTTGTCAAGGAATGTTTCTTGACAAGAGAATCTTATATGTTAAGGAGTCAGTGGGAGTCTTAATGGTCTTGAAAGGTTTCAAGAGCAAATCAAGAGTTAAACCTAGTTGATCATCACTAGCACACGACTTGAGGTTTAAAGCCTATCGTGGATGACATATTATTTTTCTGTGCCATTCCAATTGAGTCAATTATGCATGTGAATTCTATAAGTTCTCATTTGAATGCATAAAGACAAAGCACTTTGATCAATGGAAAATACATTGATATGAAAGGGTGAGTTGCTTGGAATACATGGTGGGCATTCATGTTACCATGAGGCAAGAAATCGAGATTGAGCACGTTCGGTCCATATGAGTTTGGATTTGTCACAAACCTTCGTTTTGGAAAATTCGCATGGATAGGAACACATACACCATAAAATCTAAGTGTCATAAGGTTTCCCTCCTTCATGAAAATGATTGTGAGGAAATGCTTTCACTAAGAGAGATTTTTAGAAGATTGCAATCGTGAAAATTGTATTCTCAAATTCGATTATGATTACGGCATCCCTTTTCATAGTTCAAATTGAGAGATTTGGTAATTAGTCTGAACATTCTGGGACTTAGTAACTTGAGTTCTAGAGTTGTTTAAACACACATATAAGCTATTTAAGGAAAGGTGTATGAGTTTAAGAAGCTTGATAAAGTATTATCGAAGCATCTAGTATTAGAAATATGAGTTTTGTAGAATTCAATAAGTATTGTTTTTCTAAAAGTTCAAGTGTTTTTCTGAATACATGTCAAAGCTAGTGGGAGCATAAACGTTATGCTTGTATGGTAATAATTATCGTGTTAGTGGGAGCATGATTGTTATTCCAAGTATTGCGAGTTAGCAATATTAATTATAGAAAACAAATATTAACTTTGCAAAGTTGTAGGGTTTGAAAAGTTGTTTTGTTATAATTAAGGGAGAGAATATTGTACTTCATTTCAAATCTAACGGCTTAGATTGTGGAATTTTAATCAAATTTAGTCAAATATATATGAATGATGTGTTGGAATGGTTCAACATGAGGAAATTCTATATATGGAAAGGATAAATGCATTCTCAAAATTTGTTATGATTACGGCATCCCTTTTCATAATCAAAATTGTGAGAACATGGCAATTAGAAATATTATAGCAGAAGACTGGTAAAGCATCACGTCTTCATGTGAGACATTATGAATCGTGTTCCATACGCTTCGGGTATAGGGTCGATTGCATATGCTATAATGTTTGATCATTCTAAATTTTTTCCAAATGCTTAGTGCATCAAGAGGGAAAAAGGACTAGAACGGTTTTGGCTAAAATAATTAAACAACTATCAAAGGACGATCTAAGGTTCGCCAAGGATTTGTTGCTTGTGAGTAGTTGGAAGTATAGTATTGGATGGACCATGTTGACATTATTTTGAATAAATAAGACTCTATTTAGAATGAGTTGTCATATGGCAAATATGGAAATGTTTCCATATTGGGAGTTGGATATTGAGAGTCTATGTCTAGATTAGAAACTTTTATGCAAGAAGGATGTTCAAAGGAATGTACTTTGAATGTGAGACTTCGAGTCTATGGAATTGTCTTGTAACAATTTCCGATAGAATACATTGGAATTTCATTAGCCAAGTCTTGGTTACTTTTGTGCTATGACATTACGAAAGGATCATTGCATAAAATGTTAGAATCTAACATATTCTGTTAGTGGCAAGAATGTTGTGATCTTACACTAATGATAAGGATTGGGAATTGTGAAATGAGTTTCATTGGAAAGGTTTTCAATTGATCTATTTCACAAAGTAAGGATCATAGGTAACATAGTGTGGATGCTCGGAGAATTGGACAACTATTGTTGTAATTCAAGTAATAAGTTGATTATCCGAAACATTAAACAATGAATAATGAGTAGTCAATATGGTGTTTAAATAAAAGGTGTTTTATTTACGCTCAAAGGTCTTGGGGCCATATAGGATTAAGTATTATCGTTATGTTTAATTTTGCATGTTTTGACTTCCAGAATAACTGGGTTATTCGAACCTCCACAGTCGGTCATACGTTGGAAGTAGGTATGAAGGAAGACTGTCATGAACCTGTCTGTAGATTGTCTAAAGTGTTTAGACATAGCACAAGCTTGATGCAGAGTTCATGAGTGCTTTGATAAGATTAAAGTATTGGATTAAACCCACGCTTACTTGAATCACTTCATGTATTTATCACGGGTGATTAGTGAGATGATAACATTGTATATTCTTGAAACCGAGACGTGTGAGTTGTTATTTGTTGGTCGGTTGAAGATTGATGATAAGTAAACGCACCGGTAACTTAGTGTTATAAAACTTATTGTTGTGTGTGATTCGATTAGTAGGTGCATGCGAGCATTTGAGTCAAAGTTTATCCATTCCTTTTACCCAAAGTGGGATAAAAGCGATATATGTGGGCCCCTCGATGATTTAGTGATGACACATGTAACATCCAGATTTCCAGGTATATTATTTTATTTATTTATTTTGGAGTTTGTGGAGGAACTCGGCGAGTTGGAGCCAAGACTCGCCGAGTAGGGTCGCGGATGTTCATCTGGGTTCACGTCCGGACTCGGCGAGTCCATCTATGGACTTGGCAAGTCCATGTTGTTTAATGAAACCATAATCCCCCGGGTTTGGAGCCTGTTTAAGGGCACTTATAGCCTCCCATTGCGGCTACCAGTCCCTTGAGAGAACCCTAAGTGAGCCAAATCGTTGTGAGGAAGAAGAAGTCACTTTTGATCCTTGTACCTTTGGTTTAGCAAGAAGAAGGTGACCAAGAGCAAGAGGAGGTGCAATTCTAGCAGTTCCAGAGTTCAGAGACTTCATTTTGAGGTAATAGTTCGAGCCTCCTTCAGTTTTGGTGTTGATCAATAGAGTTAGGGTTTTCTAACTCCTTTGGAGAGTGATTATGTGGAGCAAATGGTCCCTCTTCGAGTTTGTGCCTTGGATCTGGACTCAAAGAGGTCCATAGACCTTAACCCTTGGAGCTTTATGGATCAGTTTGGGGTTATTGGACTTAGGTTGCCATTTTTGGGGCTAAATCTCCTTTTGGTGCCTTGTTGTTGTTATACAAGCATCAAGTTTCGAACTTTACGTGACATTCATGATTGGGAAGGCCAGATCTATGGTTTAGGGAAACAGATCTGACCTCAGGAGGCCAGAAGAGTTTGTGCATGGCATGAACTCGCCGAGTTGTTCTTGGGACTCGGCAAGTAGGGTTAGGGTTTCACGTAAATTGCTTAGTGAGTAGACTTGCCGAGTTAGGGGATGACTCAGTGAGTCAGAAGGGGTTTAGAAGACTGGAGTTCAAGGTGGTACTCGTCGAGTTGTTCTTGAGACTCGGCGAGTTGAGTCGGGGTGGCACCGCGATTCATGCCTGGTATGACTCGTCGAGCATAGGGAGGGACTCGACGTGTTAAGCGGGACAAAGTGTTAGAGAATATGTGTGAACTCGTCGAGTCACCAGGGTGCACTCGGCGAGTAGGGTCAAAGGGTGACCGTTGACTTTTATTGACTTTTAGGGTTTGGTCAGCAATGGAGTACTTGTGTCGAGAGGGGGTAAAATAGTCTTTTACCCTTATGAGGGTGCCAATGGCAGGTTGAGTCTAGTCTCGAGAGTTATATTTATAAGAGTATTTACTTTATGTGAATAGGCGGAGACTAGGCAATATTTCTACCGAGTCAGAGATTTACCGAGACGCCTGAGGTGAGTCTTTTCACTATACTTTACGTAGTGTGGTAACAGAGCTATGTGACAGTGTATTTTAGAGTTATGTGCTACTGTATTTGCATGTTATTTATGTGTTGTGATTTACTGTATGTGATATGCATGATTCAGAGATTATAGAGTAGGACCAGTGGGTCCATAGAGTTAGGGCCAGAGGGCCCACAAAGAGTTGGGGTTGGAGGGTCCCACTGAGACACATTGACCAGAGGGTCAACAGAGTTATGGCCTCGCGTGGCTAATATATGTTAGAGTGGTATTTTGGGGAACTCACTAAGCTTATGCTTACAGTGTTACGTGTTATGTGTTTCAGGTACCAGTGATGACCGCGGGAAGGTGCCGGCTTGATTCGTACACACACATGGGATTTTATGTATTTCGATCTTGGGAGATGTTTTGTGAAACAAAGACATGATACTATGACATTTTATGAATGAATGAGTTGTAAAAATGTGTTAGGAAAATGCGAAAAATTGTTTTAAATTTTTACGGTGTTACAAGTTGGTATCAGAGCCTTGGTTTGAGGGATTCGGGTGCACCTTTGGGAGTATCTGAACTCAAACTGAGGATTTGAGGAAATTTTGATAATAAAATAAGTTTTCAAAAGAAGAACTTTCGAGATAAACAGAGCAGAGTCGTGTGTACGAATAGCCAGCGCCCAAACGGTGATTTCCCAAAATACCATTACAATAAGTGTTATGAGATATGATATGATATGTTAGATGATGAGCCATGCTATGCATGCTAGAGTAGACAAGGTATTCTTATTAGGACTATAGTGGCCTGATATGTGATGCCTGAGTCTAGGAGTCTTGCCACTAGGGATACTTCAGAGTGTTTAGGTAGCAGCGAGGAGATTATGAGAGATCTGCTAGCGAGTATCATATGATTAGAGAGAGTAGAGTACTTGGGATTTGGGACTTTGGGAGGAGGACTTGGGGTGGATGCTGACGCGGTGTGAACGGTAGTATTGGGCCCGTACTACTGAAGACACCGGGTCAGTGCACAGCTCGAGTAAGAATCCTTAGAGTACCAAGGGACAAGTAGGGTGGAGTATTCGAGTGTGAGCATACTCGAGCGAGTCCCTGATATTTATTCTTGTGTTGTATTTCAGAGAGAGGGAGATCATGGTTGGGACACGCCACACACCAGGGGGCAGCGGTACGAGTGATGAGGAGATCCGTAGGATCATCCAGGAGGAGGTGGTTGCGGCCATCAGGGCAGAGATACCATAGATGTTCGGGTCTATCAAGACCACGCTGATAGAGACATTTGATGAGAAGTACGGTGCTCTTTCTGAGGCTGTTGTTGCTGCGACCACTGCAACTATAACTGCGACTAGGCCGCAGGGTGGTGATGCGTTGCTGTTCCGAGAGTTCAGCAACACAAAACCACCGGAATTTGACGGGACCCAGGATCCGATTGCGGCGATGAGGTGGATTTCAGACATAGAGGGGTGTTTTTTTACTTGCTCGTCTCCAGAGCATTTGAGAGTTCGGTTCGCGCTGAACCAGCTTCGCTTGGGAGCGAAGGATTGGTGGAAGTTTGTGACGGCACACTACACGCCTGCTGAGCTTGCTGCAGTGACCTGGGAGAGGTTCGCTGCGGTGTTCCGAGATGAGTACGTTCCCCAGGTGGAGAGGGAGCGTTTGGCCCAGGAGTTTCTGACCCTCAAGCAGGGTACTGAGTCGGTTATAGTGATTACGAGGATGTTCCATGAGCGGGCGATGTTCTGCCCAGAGCACGTGTCCTCTGAGCAGGCACGTATGAGCCGATATCTGAGCATTTTAAGGAGGGATATACGAGAGTTCGTAGCGAACTCGACGTATTGGACATTTGCCGAGCTTCAAACAAATGCCCGGAAGAGGGAGATAGAGCTGGAGACCCAAGCTAGGGAGGAGGCTGAGTCTCAGGGGAGGGATCGGCGACCGGTGCAGTCTCAGCCGGTAGCCAAGCAGGCCAAGCCCGCTGATCCGAGACCAGGGATTCAGATGGGCCGCACTTGTAGCAAGTGCGGAAAGAGCCACGATGGGGTGTGCAGAGCAGGGTCTTGCTACAAATGTGGCAAGGAGGGGCATATGGCCAAGGAGTGCCCCAAGGGGTTTGCAGTATGTTTTCACTACAACCAAACCGGACACCGAAAGACAGAGTGTCCACAGTTGCGGGGATCAGCACAGGGAGCATCTCAGGGATCTGCCCCTGCTATTATCAGAGCTACTGAGAGCCGGCCAGTGAAGGCCGAAGCACCGAAGGCACGAGGGAGAGCCTTTCAGTTGACCGCGGAGGAGGTCCGCGCATCGCCTGATGTCGTGGCTAGTATGTGATCTTTCGTGTATTTATTGTGATGTTGATATATTGTGCTTATATTATGTTATGCGTAGGTATTTTTCTTGTGAGTTCTGTACCTGCATTGGTGTTATTTGACTCGGGTGCGAGTCGGTCTTTTGTATCTCTGACTTTTAGTCAGCACATCAATGTTAGTCGTGAGGCATTGAGTCGACCTCTGAGAGTTTCCATAGCTGACGAGAGGGCGGTGTATGCCACAGAGGTGATCTGAGGGTGTGTACTCGAGATTTTTGGTGTTGAATTCCCGATTGATTTAGTTCCTATTGCGATGGGGGATGTCTGTTTCATCATGGGCATGGACTGGTTGAGCAGACTCGGAGCAGTTATCGACTGCGAGCAACATCTGGTGACCATACGAGACCCTATTGGGGTAGTTCTTATGGTGTACGGAGAGGGTACACGTTCTGGGTCAGCATTTTGTTCGACCGCTAGAGCGAGACAGTGTATACAGCAGGGCTATATGGGCTTTGTAGCGTATGTGATGGATACGAGGGTTGACTCAGAGAGACCGAGGTCAGTTGATGAGGTTCCAATAGTGCGTGAGTTCCCGGACGTATTCCCGGAGGATTTGCCGGGTGTGCCTCCCGTAAGGCAGGTGGAGTTCAGTATCGATTTAGTTATAGGGGTCGCGCCTATCGCCAAGGTGTCATATCGCCTTGCGCCTCCAGAGATGCAGGAGTTATCCTCGCAACTTCAGGAGTTGTTGGGGAAGGGGTTTATTCGGCCGAGCAGCTCGCCGTGGGGAGCGCCTATCCTTTTTGTCAAGAAAAAGGATGGTTCACACCGGATGTGCATTGATTACCGGGAGTTGAACAAGCTGACGGTCAAGAACCGTTACCCGTTGCCGAGGATCGACGATTTGTTCGATCAGTTGCAGGGAGCATCTTGGTTCTCCAAGATTGATTTGAGGTCTGGGTATCATCAGGTGAGAGTGTGAGATGAGGACGTCCAGAAGACAGCGTTCATGACTCGTTATAGGCATTACGAATTGTGGTGATGCCTGTCGGACTCACCAATGCACCGGCGGTGTTCATGGATCTCATGAACAGAGTGTGCAGGCCGATGCTGGATCGCTCGGTGATCGTGTTCATCGATGATATTTTGGTGTAGAGCAGCATGAGAAGCATTTGAGGGAGATCCTCGGAGTTCTGAGATCGGAGAGGCTTTATGCCAAATTCTCCAAGTGTGATTTCTGGTTGCGAGAGGTACAGTTCCTAGGGCACCTCGTTAACCAGAAAGGGATATTGGTCGACCTGGCCAAGATTGAGGCAATGATGAGTTGGGAGGTGTCGAGGTCACCCACCGAGATCAGAAGTTTCTTAGGGCTGGCAGGCTATTATCGGAGATTTATCAGGGATTTCTCGAAGATCGTCGTGCCACTCACCAGGTTGACCCAGAAGGGTGTTGCTTTTTCATGGGGCCCAGAGCAGCAGGCCTCCTTCGAGACACTTCGCCAGAGACTGTGCGAAGCCCCAGTTTTAGCCCTTCCGAAGGGGGTGGAGGACTTTGTGGTGTATTGTGACGCGTCGATCTTGGGGTTGGGAGCGGTGCTGATGCAGAGAGGGCATGTGATAGCATACGCATCGAGGCAGCTGAAGCCTCATGAGACGAGATATCCTACCCACGATCTAGAGTTGGGGGGCAGTGGTGTTCGCCCTCAAGATCTGGCGTCATTATCTGTATGGGGTTCGGTGTACCATATACACGGACCACAAGAGCTTGAAGTACTTGATGGATCAGCCCAACCTGAATATGCGCCATAGGAGATGGTTGGATGTGGTAAAAGATTACGACTGCGAGATCTTTTACCACCCGGGTAAGGCTAATGTTGTAGCCAATGCACTGAGTCGAAGGGCGGAGAGCACCCCGATGCGAGATGTTTATTTGAGATTGATTGTGATGGATCTGGTGTTGGACACCATTCGTGGGGCCCAGGCTGAGGCCGTGAGATCAGAAAACCAGAAGAGGTAACGAGTTGTCGGGTTGGTATCGGAGTTCGTTACTAATAGCCAGGGGCTTATGACATTCCAGGGTCGTATCTGGGTACCGTTTGTGGGCGGGACGCGTACCATTTTGATGGAAGAGGCTCATCGATTGAAGTTCTCGATCCATCCTGGGGCCACTAAGATGTATTTGGACCTAAAGAGAGAGTATTGGTGGCCCTGTATGAAGAGGGATGTCGCGTGGTTTGTTGAGAGGTGCTTAACCTGTCGTAAGGATAAGGCCGAGCACCAGAGACCGCATGTAAGTTGCAGCCGTTGGAGGTTCCCAAGTGGAAGTGGGAACAGATTACCATGGATTTTATCACCAAATTGCCAAGGACTATGAGGGGAGTCAATGCAATTTGGGTGATTGTGGACAGGTTGACGAAGAGCGCCCACTCCCTAGCTATCAGTGAGAGCTCTTCCGCTGAGAGGTTGGCAGAGTTGTACGTGAGAGAGGTGGTATCACGACATGGAGTACCGATCTCAATCGTCTCAGACTGAGATGTGCGTTTCACTTCCAGATTCTGGAAGAAATTTCATGAGGAATTGGGTACGAGGCTGCATTTTAGTACCGCATACCACCCACAGACTGAAGGGCAGAGCGAGCGGACGATTCAGACGCTCGAGGACATGCTTCGGGCATGTGTATTGGACTTCGGAGGGATTTGGGACACGTACCTACCTCTGGCAGAATTTTTCCATAACAACAGCCATCATTCGAGCATCGGTATGCCGCATTTTGAGTTGTTGTATAGGAGGAGGTGTCGGACTCCCATCTGCTGGGGAGAGGTAGGGAAACGTGTGATGGGTAGTACGGAGATAGTACTTCAGACGTCGGAGCAGATTTAGCAGGTCAGACAGAGGTTGTTGACCGCTCAGAGTCGCCAGAAGAGTTATGCGGATAGGCGTCGGTCCGAGCTTGAGTTTCAGGTCGGAGATTTTGTGCTCCTGAAGGTATCTCCTTGGAAGGGAGTGATCCGGTTCAGGAAGAGGGGCAAGCTAGGGCCCCGGTATATTGGTCCGTTTAGAGTGATCACGGGGGTGGGCAGGGTAGCATATCGTTTGGAGCTACCTGAGGAGTTGGGGCAGATTCATGACACTTTCCACGTGTCACAGTTGCGGAAATGTATAGTCGATGAGTCGGTAGTGGTGCCATTAAAGGATATTCAGGTGGATGCGAGCCTGAATTATGCTGAGAGACCGGTGGCAATCAGGGATCGGAAGATCAAGGTTTTGAGGAACAAGGAAGTGCCTATGGTTTTGGTTCAGTGGCAACATCGGAAGGGGTTCGAGATGACTTGGGAGTCAGAGTCGGAGATGCATGAGCAACATCCAGAGTTGTTTCCAGAATGAGACTTCGAGGGCGAAGTCTGGTTCAAGTGGGGAGAATTGTAACATCCGGATTTCCAGGTATATTATTTTATTTATTTATTTTGGAGTTTGTGGAGGAACTCGGCGAGTTGGAGCCAAGACTCGCCGAGTAGGGTCGCGGATGTTCATTCGGGTTCACGTCCGGACTCGGCGAGTCCATCTATGGACTTGGCAAGTCCATGCTGTTTAATGAAACCATAATCCCCCGGGTTTGGAGCCTGTTTAAGGGCACTTATAGCCTCCCATTGCGGCTACCAGTCCCTTGAGAGAACCCTAAGTGAGCCAAATCGCTGTGAAGAAGAAGAAGTCACTTTTGATCCTTGTACCTTTGGTTTAGGAAGAAGAAGGTGACCAAGAGCAAGAGGAGGTGCGATTCTAGCAGTTCCAGAGTTCAGAGACTTCATTTTGCGGTAATAGTTCGAACCTCCTTCAGTTTTGGTGTTGATCATTAGAGTTAGGGTTTTCTAACCCCTTTGGAGAGTGATTATGTGGAGCAAATGGTCCCTCTTCGAGTTTATGCCTTGGATCTGGACTCAAAGAGGTCCAGAGACCTTAACCCTTGGAGCTTTATGGATCAGTTTGGGGTTATTGGACTTAGTTTGCCATTTTTGGGGCTAAATCTCCTTTTGATGCCTTGTTGTTGTTATACAAGCATCAAGTTTCGAACTTTACGTGACATTCATGATTGGGAAGGCCAGATCTATGGTTTAGGGAAACAGATCTGACCTCAGGAGGCCAGAAGAGTTTGTGCATGGCATGAACTCACCGAGTTGTTCTTGGGACTCGGCGAGTAGGGTTAGGGTTTCACGTAAATTGCTCAGTGAGTAGACTTTCCGAGTTAGGGGATGACTCAGTGAGTCAGAAGGGGTTTAGAGGATTGGAGTTCAAGGCGGTACTCGCCGAGTTGTTCTTGAGACTCGGCGAGTTGAGTCGGGGTGGCACCGCGATTCATGCCTGGTATGACTCGTCGAGCATAGGGAGGGACTCGACGTGTCAAGCGGGACAAAGTGTTAGAGAACATGTGTGAACTCGTCGAGTCACCAGGGTGCACTCGGCAAGTAGGGTCAAAGGGTGACCGTTGACTTTTATTGACTTTTAGGGTTTGGTCAGCAATGGAGTACTTGTGTCGAGAGGGGGGTAAAATAGTCTTTTACCCTTATGAGGGTGCCAATGGCAGGTTGAGTCTAGTCTCGAGAGTTATATTTATAAGAGTATTTACTTTATGTGAATAGGCGGAGACTAGGCAATATTTCTACCGAGTCAGAGATTTACCGAGACGCCTGAGGTGAGTCTTTTCACTATACTTTACCTTGTGTGGTAACAGAGTTATGTGACAGTGTATTTTAGAGTTATGTGCTAGTGTATTTGCATGTTATTTATGTGTTGTGATTTACTGTATGTGATATGCATGATTCAGAGATTATAGAGTAGGACCAGTGGGTCCATAGAGTTAGGACCTTCGGGTCCATAGAGTTAGGGCCAGAGGGCCCACAGAGAGTTGAGGTTGGAGGGTCCCACTGAGACACATTGACCAGAGGGTCAATAGAGTTATGGCCTCGAGTGGCTAATATATGTTAGAGTGGTATTTTGGGGAACTCACTAAGCTTATGCTTACAGTGTTACGTGTTATGTGTTTCAGGTACCAGTGATGACCGCGGGAAGGCGTCGGCTTGATTCGTACACACACATGTGATTTTATGTATTTCGATCTTGGGAGATGTTTTGTGAAACAAATACATGATGCTATGACATTTTATGAATGAATGAGTTGTAAAAATGTGTTTGGAAAATGCAAAAAATTGTTTTAAATTTTTACGGTGTTACAACACCCTAAGCGCTTGGCTAAGTCGAGACTAAGTTGATGTGTTCAATTGTAGTCTATTGTCAGTCGTCATAAATCAGATGTCGGGAAACAATACATAGACAGAGAGAATGATTTAAATCCATGTCTCGTTTCTATACGATATCTTGAGAATGGACGAATATATAATCCCTTGTCTAAAGGACACGCGTATCTGATAAGATCAGAGTTGACAGCGGCTTTTGATAGCTACGATTGTTGATCAGGTTCTGAAGTTATGCAAAATAGTTATTAGACTTATCTAAGTGGGAGACTGTTGGATTAGTGTCTAAGTCTATAACAAATTTGGTATGTACTTGACCCGATTATGAGCATGGTTCTTTTGGGTTGCCTTCACCATAGCAATATGTAGGATGAATTAAGGAGAGAAAGGTTTAATTATGATTTATTAATATATTATGAGAATAATATATTAAAGGAGAAATCATATTGTTTAATTAATATCAGTCAAGAATTAATAAAGAATTAATTTTGTGGCTAAAAGAGATTAATTAAACTTTGGGGACTGGAATTGTAATTCTAGGATAATTGCAATTGGGCTATGGATCACCTTGGAATAATAGGTTGGATGAATTCTATGGGGAAACCCATTAGAAATCATCCAAGGCATGTTCCAGTAGGGGTCCATGGGCTGCTTAGGGCTTAAGCTGTCAAATTAGGGTTTCCTTGTAAGATAAGCCTAGTATCCCAAGTATATAAGGAATCCTTGTGCACCAAAAACGTGGCTAACACTTGGATTAGGGTTTCCTGCCGTTTTTGGTGCCTCCCCTCTCTTCTCTTCTTCATCTTGTTGCTTAGTGGTGTTTGTGACTCCATTAGAGGTGCATCACTTGAGGCACTAAGCTTTCTGAAGCCAAGGATTGATTGTTATTGCTATATAACAATCAAAGGTAAGATCTAAACCCTTATTTCAGTTATACTTTATTAGATCTAGGGTTTATAGCTTTGGATTATCAATTGCATGTTCATTAGACAAACTAGATCCAAAGCTATTAGGGTTTGCATATACACCATAGGAATGATGTTTTGCTGAAAACCCATCACTAAGATGCCCCTAGAGGATCAATTGTGATATGTTTCTTAATCATTAAGATGATCATGAAACACGATACAAAAGTACCCCCCCTTCTTCTTAGATTAGAGAAACTTTTTATCTTTCTGCCTTCATTGATTCTACTTATTCGTTCTGCCTTTCATTGAAACCTTTTTCAATGATTTAGAATTACACTTAATCTTGTAAGTATAACCACATTTACTAGACCTTTAGTAAAACATGACGAATAATGTTATTCATATTTATGGTGAACTTGACTAGTGCACAACATTGTGTACTATTTCCTTTAGTCCTTCACTTGACTCACATACTTATGTGAACAAGGAATTAGTCATAATTACCTAAGTAACAAGATTTCCATACATCACACAATACAGGTTGTATGATTCCAAATTTCTGTCCAATTGAAACTTGGGCGATGGGAATCTTTCCTCACTTAGAAAATTATGACACTACCATAAAGAACATAACTAAGAATCACATCCATTTCAACATTGCTAATAATAGAAATACACAAACATCAATTTTTCATACATGTCATTGCAAGGATAAATAAATAAGATAAAATCAAAATTTATTTTATTGCGGAAAAATTTGTCCTTACAACGCAACTTAAATGAAAAACTATGCTATTACATTTCTTAGCAATTTATCCTAACTCTAAAGTAGCAGCTCAAAAAATCTGATCTTCGAATCCATGCGATCGAAATCCATTTCTTTGCGATCAGAATCAGCTCACTACTTCCTTTAAGCTTCCTCTCTTTTCTTCGATTCTACAAAACATCAAAAATGTAATCTTATCACATAATGTACAAGAATAAAAAATAGGAACTTATAGAGTTAGTTAATGGATTTTACCTGAAGTAGAACCATACGACTTGACTCTCCCATCTCTTAGATCTCTCATGTAGACAGGACAACTTCGTCTCCAATGCCCCTTCTCTTGGCAGTTAAAGCAAATTGACACTTTTGGAACAACACACGGAACTACCTCAGACTTTGCCTTTTTCTTATGATCAAACTTTTCGACCATAACATGCCTTTCGTTCCCATTGCCTATGTCCATGGAAGTTTGGAAGGCAGATCCACCAATCAACTTTGCTTCTCCAGTGCGCTAAATCATTGTTGATTCAGCAACAACAATCAAATAGGTGAGATCGATGATGGTCACATCGTGGTCTATCATATAGTACTCTCTTACGAACTCACTATATGTGTCAGGAAGTGATTGAAGAACCCAATCAACATCTAGCTTCTCACAAACAACGACTCCCAACATTCTTAACCTATCAATGTGTGACTTCATCTCTAAGACGTGTTCACACACTGACTTTCCTTCTTCATGTTTACTTGCCAAAAGGGCTTGAGTAAGCTTGAACTTTTCAAGCCTTTGAACTTGTGGGTTAGGGAGAATAATAGGAGGAGGTGGAGGAAGTGAAGCATGATCTCTTGTTCCTCGATCGAATCATGGAATATCATCTTCATGTGGAAAGTTTGTTCCAAGGGATTTGGGAAGACCGTAGTTAGAATCATACATTTACAAAACAGGAGAAAATTCAAGTTAGTTGATTGAGTCCTTAATAAAACACTCAAACGAGATATTAAGGCTATGACCCAACACAATATTCTACAATTTTAGAAGAGGGATGTCGTAATCCAAATTGCAGAACATTTGAAGGTACGTGAATGACGATTCACTAATTTTCCACCATGAAAAGCGAAAAAAAAAGATTAAGTTTTAAATGTATTAAAAACTCCTAGATCTTTTGATATTCATTGAACTTTTCAATGGCATGTTTAAATATCGAAATGCCCCTCGATTTGTGACTGGGATGCCGAGGATTACAAAACAGGGTGTGAATAACCATGAAAACATACATGGTGCCCCCAATGTTACAGTCACCTATTCGATGTGCCGGTTAACCACACACGCTCCACCGAACTATGACAAACATCGAGTCACCCTTCGTAACCTTTGCTTAGAACCCATTTAGTGTGCTGGATAACCACACACACTCCACTAACGTCTTAGCAAGGGTACAAAGTGTAATTTCATGGAATTGCATCAAATTCACTTTTGCCTAAAGTAACTAAGATTGGAAATTTTTGTAAAAACATTTAGTTACTTTATAATTCATTATACTTTTAATAGAAAGGGTTTGCCCTATCCTACCCGTTCGGCTAACGACCCTCCACCAATCAAGGAAGCGGTGGGTGGGAGTGGACACCCATTAAACGGCCATTTTATAGGCCATAACCTTATACCCCCCTCATAGAATGGCTTCGTGAATGAGGCCTACCAACGATAAGACTAGCATTTAAGTTATACATATATAATATTAGACTTTTAATGTTATATAGTACAAGGGTGTATTTTACACTTTTAAAATACTAGGTGGTTTAATTTTATAAATTACACCTTTTAATTTAAATAAATATGTACCATATCAATATGGATTTATTAACTTAATAAAACCATAAGGGTGTAATTTGAACTCTTCAAAACTAGGGTTTTAGAATTTAAAATTTCAAAAATTAAAATTTTAATCAAAAAATTTTAATTCCAAAACTTGTGGGCAGGCTTTGAAACATTTCAAAACATTAGGGTTTAGAATTTAAATATTTCAAAATTGAACTTTTAATCAAAAAAATTAAATTCCAAAACTTGAGGGAAAGTTTTGAAACTTTTTAAAACTATCTAGATCAAATTTCAAATAATTAAAATTAATCAAATAATTGGTAATTATCCAAATTTGACCTAATTCAATTTCTTATTAGATAATTCAAAACAAAATTACAAATAATTAATATTTATCTTATAAAACAAGTAATTATCTTAATTTTGACAATTATCTTCTATTTTGGTAAGGATAATCACCAAATATTGATAAAATTCGGATTTATTGATGAAAAAACGTTTTCGGTAATTATCCTTCAGCAAAAAAAGAAAAAATCCTGATTTTTCCCTCTGTCTGACTCCCAAACTCGCCGAGTCACTGTCTGGACTCGCCGAGTTGGGCTGACTCGCCGAGTCCAGCAAGTGACTCGCCGAGTTCAGTCAGGCAGAGGGCGGAAATCGATTTTTCAAGCAATGGATGAACATGTAAACATCAAATACAACAGAAATCAATCAAGGCTCTGATACCACTGATGGGTTTTATATAAAAGAACATCCTATGTGCTCATGCAAACCCTAAAGCTTAGATCTAGGTTTCTCTATTATGCATGTAATTCATCCAAGACTTATAAACCCTAGATCTAGCATACTAATTTCGAAATTGACATGTAAGAACAGATCTAGATGATTACCTCTTGTAGAATGGCTTGAATCGCTTTAATCTTATTTCCTTGGAGCTTAGAGTCACAAATGTCACTCCTCTAATGGTTTACAAACACCAAGAGCAAGAGAATGACTAATGAGAAGGAGGAGGAGCACCAAAAACGTCCTAGGGTTCTTCCAAAAGAGTCAGTTACGTTTTTGGGGCCATAGGGGTCTTTATGTAGTGATGCTATTAAGGTTATCAAATAAGGGAACCCTAATTTGACTGCTTAGGCTCCAAGCAGCCCATAGACTCCCTTTAGAACACCCCTTGGACGAATTCCTTATGGGCTTCCCATAGAAATTGTCCAACCTATGTTCCAAGGTGATCCATAGCCTAATTGCAATTATCTTATAATTACAATTCCAGTCCCCTAAGTTTAATTAATGTCTTTTAGTCACAAAACTAATTCTTAATTAATTATTGACTAATATTAATTAAAAAATATGATTTCTCCTTTAATATATTATTCATATAATATATTAATAAATCATAATTAATCCTCTTTCTCCGTAAATCATCCTATCAAGTTGATTTGGTGAAGGCAACCCAAAAGGACCATGCACAGCTGGGTCAAGTACATACCAATTATAGTTACAGGCTTAGACACTAATCCAATACCTAACACATCGAAATGCTCTCCGAAAATCCTGATCGTCGCACCCAAGTCACAAACTGATCGCCCTTTATACTCATGGCCACCCCAAGGATAGTCTACCTCAAATCGGCGAATGCTACGATCCCATCGCAACCTTTCAACACTTCTAACCAACCATGGTATTACCATTCACAAACCCTCACAACCCTACTCATCCTGGGTCAAAACCTGCATCCGACTGTATCCAATCAGGTGTTCGGGTCATACATCGAATTCCAAAGCCCTCAACTTGGATTCAACCCCAAGCCTGTTATGCATAAAAAAAAAAGACGTTGACCAGCGGTTGGAAGTTTCCTGAACTCCCACTTACACAACCTCAATCTAAACGACCACTTGGGTCATCCCTCCTCATGGCCAGAATGTGAAACTTTCCTTAGTTCCACACCCTTCCTAACTCCAGAAAATCATGATCGATTCTCCCCCACTTGGATTCGACGAAGCTCTCTCACCTATTAAATCTGATGGATTCCCAACCCATCAACATCATATAGCATGAACCGCCTATGACCTGCGCTAATCAACATTATTAGTGTTCCATTACTAGCCAAACCCAATGATCGCCCAATCCCTGGAATCCTGAATAATATTATTGAAATCTTAACCAGTCTGATAATCCAAATCACCTCCCATGATACCTTACCACTTCCATGAGTTCTTATGTTGGCGACTAAAAGCCATAACCCTTGACCTGAACTAACGAACCTTCACCCTAACTTCCATTATTAAAGAATCATTGAATTCCAACTGTCTACAACCCATGCGTATATAAACCTTAACTAACATTTCCAATGACCACACAACTCATGAAACTGACACCACCATCTTCCTGCTACCGCTCCTCCTAGCAACGGTAGTGCTTGAACCCAAAAGTTCTTCCATAGGCAACGACTGATCATACCATAACAGATGATCAAACCATTGAACCCTGACTAAAAATCCTCTAAGCAATACCCCCGAATTGATATTGAAAAAGACCCGGATCAACAACTGAACACGTTGAAACCCGCTCAACAAGATACGACCCTCTAAAGATTCATTGAAGACTCTCGGCGTGCAGAATGGCATTTAACAATCATTGAAAACCCGGACAATATCAGAGAACCAACCCGATATATAACTTACCGAAACCCAAGCAAAACTCCAATGCAATACAAATTCCTAATAACAACTCAGAAGAAAACAAAAGATAAAATGCCCGCAAAAGCATCTGAAGGAATCCTGACCTCCTCCTCCTGAGTTACCTTGACCATCCAGAGGACATGGTGCAAAACTCCCATATGATCCCAAATGAAAAGAACTAACAATGGGATTCTCCTTCCTGAAGGATTATATGGATCCATAAGCTTTGGGCTCCAGATGAGTCCCCAACTACCCTACTACAACCTCGGCCCGAAAGGCCCCGAGATGACCACCCAAGAGCCCCAAAATCCCTTCCTTGGCTGAACCAAAGACCACCAGGATCCATTCCAAAATACCGCGAGTAATCTCTGATGAGGTGAACTCCCGTGTCCGTGCATTGATCGGCTCAATACCTGCTCCTAAGTCGGAACCAGAATCTGAACCCCATTCCTGAATGCACAACACCATACCGAAAACAACACTCAAGAGATCCGAATATACCCAAGAACCCTCATCCCACAGACTTCCTAGATTCTCCAAGACTTTCCCCGATTCGAGTATGGATCTTGTGCTTTCAGCAGTACGAGCCCAATACTACCTTCCACACCTACCCATATTTTCCTCAATAACCATCCCAGGTCCTCTAAGTTACCTTCTCAAATCCATAATCCAAGCACTCTCTAACCAGAGCAACAAATCCCACCTAAGCATTCCCTAGGATTTCCTAGGTACCCAACCTCACCCTGCCATCAGCTGCTGAAAAACTCCTCATAATGTCTGTTAGCTACTCCGTGAACACAATCACATGCAACAAAGCTCATATAATCCTTCGAGTAAAAGACTCATACTTACAACGGTTAGACTCAAACAAGAGTTATGCAATAGTGTCAAATCCATCACTATGAGATTATTCAATCTTTATTACATGTGACTTAACAGCTAACTCACATCACTTAAGGTTCCCATAAAGCACGAAGCAAGCAACATTCGAGCAGTAGCACTCTAATCCATATAATAACAAAAGACCATTCAAACCCACACACCACAACTCATGCTAGGAACTTCCACCCTCATTGTTGGTTGCCTTATGCATGCAAATTATACATAGAACATGATCAAATAGATTGTCGAATAAAAGACTCTACCCGTAGGACCATAACCAAACGAGGAACATGAAATAAAGCCAAATCAATTATTCTAGGGCTATAAGATCCTAACCGTATGTATTTTTAAAGCATACACTTAGCAACTGCTGATACCAATAGCTATTCCCATCCCAACATAGCATCTAATGCTCCCAAGGCTACAAGGCATCACATATCAGGCCAATCTATCGCTGACTAATCATCACTAGCATGCGAGTCTACCAACTCATACAATATGCATACAAAGGCATCTCTCATAGCATTCTATCATGCAAAAATTGAGCAGATCCTTAGCCCTTACTAGCATGTGAAACAGATTCACAAATCATATCATATCAGATAACATGTATGGGTATTTTTGAAAACTTACTTGAGCTCGGTCGATTGCACGCATCACACCCCTTATATCTTTACAAGATCCTTTTTAGAAATTTCTTTCATCTTTCAAAAATCTTTTTAAAACCCGTTTTCCTTTTAAGAAAATTTATCCACTCCTCGGTTTGAGTTCAGTCACACTCGAGAGTGTGCTCGAATCCCTCAAACCAAGGCTCTGGTACCAGCTTGAAACGTCCCAAAAATAAGACCCAAAAAATTTTGCTTTTAGATTAATAAATCATTAATACATAACATTTCCATAAAACCAAGGTAATGAAGATTTAGCAAAACATCATCAAATCAGAGTAAATCACAGAATGCGGAACGAGGTGGTGTGTGCTCTGCAATCATCCCAAGCTCTTCCATTTAAAAACCGAAGTACCTGAAAGATAAACTGAAATCTATAAGCACAAAGCTTAGTGAGTTCCCAGAAATACCACATAACATACAACCATAGAATATCATACGACATACATATAGTTGTCATGGGTTGCTCGCGTGTCCTTTACCTGGAATGCCATGGGCTACCACCATTGTCTAATATCCAAGTGCCATGGGATACCCAATGGTCTTTACTTGGAATACCATAGGCTCCCCCATGGTCTGGTATCCAAGTGCCATGAGCTACCCCTATGGTCTTTACCTGGAATGCCATGGGCTCCCCCCATGGTCTGATATCCAAGTGTCATGGGCTACCCCATGGTCTTTACCTGGAATTCCATGGGCTACCCCTATGGTATGATATCAAAGTGTCATGGGCTACCCCCATGGTCTTTCATGCAAGTATCACAAAGACAACTAGCATTCCATATAACAAGTAATCGGACGACATTGGTGCCTTGGACCCATGGATATAGTGAGAAGACTGACCTCAGACAACTGAAACCCATAGATACTATCCGACTGTAGATCCGCTAACAATCATGCGCTATTAATTACCAAAAATAACATCAAATTAATAATTGGGTCACGACTTACCCTAAGAGTCCAAACTAGGGTAAAAGACCTTTTTACCCTTCCTTATGCTTGGCTCAAGGCCCAAGCCCAAACCAATAATCCAAAGGCCCAACTTCCATATAACACCCACGGCCCAAATATGGCCTAATTTTCCAAATTGCCCCCCCCCCCCCCCCCCTAAAACCCTTTATGGGCCTAAAATCCAAAGGAGACCAAAAAGAAGTCTAATAGCCTAACAAGGCCCAAACTACAAACATCCAACAATAGCCCAAACCTCAAAAGTCAAAAGCCCAAAATGACTCTCCGGGGAGTACGCTTAACGTACTAAAGACGTACGCCCCACATACTCATCCACAAAGCATGGCGTATAACAGCCTGATGCACAATCCTCGCATTACGATGAACGTACCTCCTTGTATGCCCAACGTACCAGTCAAGAGTCCAAAACCCATATTTTGCTCCTTAATGGGTTAAGTCAATATGTCCAACACATAGATCTGGTCCCTAACCAAGGTCTTAACTAATAAAGTTTCCAAATTTACTCACAAGCACGACTTAATGGGACTTAACACTTAAAGAAAAAACTAAATAAGAGCTTAATACATGCATGGACCAAAATCTTTCATAAAGTTTCCATTTTTATGAACAAGGGACCTTATTGAAGCTTAGATATAACATCCATTACTTCTGGAGTAAATCAAAAGCTCACATGTTCATCAAGGGACTTAACAATGCCAAAGAACACCATAAAATAGATCCAAACACAAAGATCATCAAGGTCATAGCTTTTTACCTTTGGAAGCTTTCAAATGGAAAGATACTCATAGATCTAGAAGCTCAAGCCGCACCTCCAAATGATTCTCTTATTCTTATTCTTCTCAAGGAACCCGTCAAGCACATACCAAGCTCAAAATTACCAAATTAGACTCAAGGTTCGATTCTAGGGTTAAAAATGGGCGGAGGCTGAAGGTATTAAGGTTTGGTGAAGAAAAAATGAGCTTAACATACTCCTCTCAATGATCACGATCCATCTCCTTCATACACCCAACGTACACCGAGGTACGCCCAACGTACTTACCTTCGCCTCAGTACGCCCCGCGTACTAGGGTTTTGCCTTAAACCGTGCAACCTTCCGAAGGCCATAACTCCTTCGTTATAAGCCCGATTCTGACGATCCTTATATCCACAAAGAGGTTACGAGATGCTCTACACTTCAATCAACTCATACTTGCTTTAAGACTTCCCGAACAAAAAATCAATTTCCATAAAGGCTTGAGCTAACACTTTACCAAAATGCCCCTTCCCTCTAAAATACAAATCGAATACCCGGATCATCTAAATTACGTCACCCACATCCAAATGGGAAACGATTCGAGACAGGAAGTTACATAGCATAAATACAATCATAAGCACACATTATAATAGTTGAACAAAAAATAAATATGAATACATACTAGTAATGACGTTAGGCACTGCTCTGGCCTCCTCTGCGGTGAGCTGAAAAGCACGACCCCTGGCCTTCGGGTCCTCAAATCTCACATGTCGTCCTTCTGTAATCTGGAGAGTCGATAGGGCTGGTGCCTGCACGGGCCTGATAGCAAGTAAAGGGCATTAGGCCTTTACATGGCCTACCGACACAATGATAACATATGCGAACTCCCAACGATGGGGTCTACTGCAGCGGCTGGCAACACTCCCTCGTAAAATGGCCCTGCTTACCGTAATTACGGCAACTTGTTGCTGATCGAAAAACACCCTCGTGTACTTTCCCGCACTTGCCATAAGTGCAGCCCATCTTGCCAAGTTACTGCGGCTTCTCTGCAAGAGAATAAGCACCAGTCACCAGCCTCCACCAATATTTTTCTCCCAAACGAAGAAGGTTCAGGGAGCACTTGACCTTTTGGTCCCCCATACATGCACAAGTGAAAAAACAACCCTCCACATTTGCTAACCACCTCATAGAAATGACCGGGTCCTTAACCCCGTCAAACTCTGGGGGCTTCATGTTGCTGAAGTACCGATGCTTAAATAACCCTCTCCCCTGAACCCCCACAACAACAACAACAACAACTGTGGTAGTTGCGTCAACAACAACCTCAGTCACAACGATGTATCGCTCATCGAACCGCTCAGTCATCGTGATCTTAATAGACCCAAAAACCTTCGAGATAGTACCATGAGTAACCGCAGTCACCTCAGTGGAGATTAACTTCTTAATCTTGTCATCAGTTATCCTGTCCTCGTCGGGCCGCTCGCTCATCATCTAGAACCCATTGTTTACACCATACTGAAAATGAACCAAAATTCATCAGAAAAGCCATAATTCATATTATTATAATTATTATGGAAAGACTAAACCCTCGGGGTTCATGACTTCCTTGCTACGTGTATGGGTCCTGTGCTTTCGGTAGTACAATCCCATACTACTTTCCACACCTACTCGTATTCGTATTAAGGGGTCGTCACAGACCACCCAATAACAAAACACAACATCTAGGATACGCATACATCACATATATTTTACTCAATAGTGGTTAAACCTTCCTCACGCTGGCTTACTATAAACTACACTCATTCATGGAACTTCCACCAACCCTGCAACCACTTGTGCATGCTAATCATACATAACATTGGATTCTATAGACAGTCAAATACTTGATTCTACCCTAAGCCCATAGCCAAACAAGGAACATGAAATAAGGTTAAATCAAACATTCTCAAGCTATAAAATCTTAGTTATATACCATTATGGGGCATACACTAAGCAACTACATTAGTGATGTCAATTACATATAACAAATAAGAAAATCTCCTAGGCTATTAGGCATCACAATTTAGGAAATTATATCATGCAATTCTTGAAGATCCCTAGCCTACAACTAGCATGCAATTCTTTCATAATCATCATAGGCAAATAACAATGTGTGTATCTTGAGGTATACTTCCTCGCTCCGGCTGATCGTACACATCTCATCCCTCATTGGTCTTATTATTATTATTATTATTGTTATTATTATTATTATTATTATTATTATTATTATTATTACTACTACTACTACTATTATTATTATTATTATTATTAATGTTATTACTATTACTATTATTATTATTATAAATGTTATTGTTGTTATTATTATTATTATTATTATTATTACATAAATTATTAAAGACGGGGGAATCAAACAAAAAGTCATTTCTACTTTTTTAAAAGTTTTCTGCCAATTCTAAATGTAATAATAATTTAGGTTTTGTTCGAGTTCTCCTAGTCTATATAGGGAGACTCTTTCTTATGTTTTAGGAAGGCTTGAAGCCATCTTTTATTTCTCTCTTGTAATCTCCCCCCTTGTAAACATCTTTCTGGAATAAAAAGTTTGAAATATATTTAGAGTATCAAGGTTACTGCTATACATCAACATTGAATCACCTTTCTAGTTAGTCTACTCCCTTCTACTTATTTTTATCAAGCCTAATGAAAGGCTAGATTGTTAATATCACATAGTATTATCATGGAAACAGTACTATGATCAGCAAATCATGATCTGATATGGGCATTTGAAAAAAAAAGAGTATAGAGAAAAAGGGAAAGTCGTGTTTTTGCCCACTTTTGTGGCCATAGAACTGTTTTAGGGCATTTTACTCATTGACTCGCCTGAATCGCCGGTACACTTTTGTTTTCTCATTTAATTATATTTTTCATAAACTTTATAATAATAATAATAATAATAATAATAATAATAATTGTTATTGTTATTATTATTATTATTAATTATTATTATTATTATTAAAACAATTTTGAAAATGATTTGAAATTTTTTGCAGATCCTTAGTTTGAGTCTGGATTCACACGGATGTTCATCCAGTTCTCTCAAACCAGGGTTCTGATACCAACTTATAACATCCCATAGATCACGATAAATTTTTTCATTTTTTATTTAGACGAAAACCGTTGTTTATATAGAAACCCAAATCACAAACATAAGTGTCGAATATAATCATTCGAAAATAGAGTGTTCAAATCAGGCGGAAATCAAACTGCAGAGGATGTGTACGATCAAGTCTTTGCTTTTCCCCGATCATCTGAAGTACTTGAGACAAGAAATCAAAATTATAAGTCCAAGATTAGTGAGTTTTCTAAATTATCCAACACATCGAAATATACAATTATAGTATATGTAATTAGGGTTTGTTGGCTCATGGCCTCAACCCAACCATCCCGGGTTTGTTGACACAAAGTATCAACCCAACCATCCATGTTTTTTTTAACACAAATTATAAACCCAACCATACGGGTTTGTTGACTCATAGTCGCAACCCAACCATTTAGGTTTGTTGGTCTACCTTACGGAGCAGTGCCTCAACCCAACCAACCGAATATGTTAACATATGCAATAAACAAGAATTATACAATAGTCCTACATCAAGTACATAACACAACGAATGGGCCGACGTTGGTGCCTTCGACCCATAGGCATAGTGAGAAAAGCCACTTCTTAGTCTTAAAATAATTGCATAGATCACAAATCCAAATACTGCTTCTACATCACCTATGCAAATAATAGGGACCCACGCTCAAACTACTGTTAAAATTACCCAAAATTCCCTTAAGGTCAACTTAGTCAAAGTCATGGTCAATGGTCAAATATCAAAGTATGCCTTGTGTACTCCAACTCTAAACCCAACGTAGAGGGTGGCTTGGTTGATTACTGGGTCCTTTGGGGCTAGACGTTGCGTACCATCAGGTACGCTCGTTGTACTCAACCAAATTCCTAATTCATTATAAGTCCTTATTCCTTTAAGACCCTACATCCAAAACTTAGATCCAATCCCTAAATAACCTCCTTAGTTGTAAAGTTTCAAACTTTATGACTTTGCATGGCTAGGAAGTGCTCAAAATCCAAACCCTAACTTACTACCTAAAACCCAAGCTTCATAAATCTTGCATGGATGGGAGAAAGGGACCGACATCACATTTTTATGACTACTAACACTCAAAAACATCTGAAAGAACAACTCATTTGGTCTAGAGTAAGCCAAACTCATATATACCAATATTATAAGACCAAAAGGCACAAAACTCAAGAACTAGCAAGATCTAATGAAATATTCATAAAGTTCAGAACTTTATATCTTCTGGAGGTTGCTAAAGAGATGAAGGTTCTAGCTCCACAAAGTTTGATGTTCCTCAAATGCACTCTAATGGACTTATTCCTTCAAGGATGAACAGAAAACAATCAAAAAGCTCAAAAACTCTCAAATGGAGATTAAGGTTTTCAAATGATCGTTTGGGAGGATGGAGGCTGAATGTGGAAAGGATTGATGAAGGTTAAGTTGCTTAAATAGGGCTCAAAACCCCAGATTTAGGGTTTGTGTAACATTCCATTTGGAATTAAATAAATAAGATAAAATAAAATAAATAAATAAATGAACCCCGAGATGTGAATTATATTTCATATTTTTTATTGAAGCCCTAAATCCATAATAGTTTATTAGTGCTAGCCTTGGGAGTAAAATGTTATAAATTCGGGAATTTACAGTCTAAATGGTATCATTTGGACTTGTATTGAATAAATTTTTAGAAGCAAGGGCTAAAGGGTAAAATCTGGATTTAGATTGTAATGTTTAGTGAAGGAGGGGCCGATTGTGTTAAAGGGAATGAAGTTTTATTATGGAGCCATGGTTTAAGATCGTCGCTTCCCGTTTCTCCCTCGTCGCATCTCTAAAACCCTAACCCTAAGTTATTGCAGCCACCACTTCTGACTCCCCAACCGCCACCACCTCTCCTTCTCATTTTTCCGATTAGCCAAGGCCGCCAAGCGACTGCTGCCCCAGCCACGTCTATCGCCACCGCAACTCCGGGTGGCTACCCTTTTTGCTGTGCTTCGGTTGCCGCCTGCCACCGAAGTGGCTGTGTTTGACGCATTTTTTCTGTGGGCCTCGTGTAGGTGTGTGTTGCTTCCGTTATTCGAATGCGTGTGCGTGTTTTTTGATGTCCATAAACTATAAGTGTTTTACTTAACCCTAAACGTCATTTTTTGTGAAAACCCTAATTTTGTTTGGGCTTCGAGTTGGGCCTGTCTTTTGGGCTTAGGTGTTTAGGTTCTTAATGGGCCATCCGAGAACAAGTATATGGACTAGGAAATTGGTTGGGCTTTAGGGTAAGGCCCATGTAAGGGTTTTGGGCCTAATTTGGAAAACTGGGCCATATATTGGTCACTGGTTGATTGTTTAGCTTTTGAGCCTTCAACGTGTGAGTTTGGGCCTTGGTCGTTGACCAAGCTAGGTAAGGGTAAAATGATATTTTTACCCCGAGTAGGGATTTATGGTTATGCATTAGAACCTAATTGTTAATTGGGTTTTGTTTTGATGTTGACAGTTCGGGAATCTGTCAACCAACTGTCAGGGATCATCTATGTGATTCGGTAGTGCGAGGTGAGTTTCCTTACTGGGTTTAGCGGGTCGAAGGCACCAATGCCGACCCATGTTTATGTTATGTTAGTATGCTAGCTGTCTTGGTGACTCTGACATGTGTATGTGTTTATATGTTTTTTCGGGCGGGGCCCGATGAATATTTGTATGTTATGTATCTATGTGATTATTGCATGTGTATGTGTTTATTTGATATATGCTATTGTATGTTGTGCAGGGCCCGTTCTACCAAGCTCAACTCGATGTCGGGCGGGCCCGATGCCTGACGGGGCCCAATGCCGAGCGGGACCCACTATATGTTTATTGTATGCATGGTATGTGGTATCTTGGGGAAATCACTAAGCTTTATGCTTACGATTTTCAGTTTATGTTTCAGGTACTTCGGTTTTCAAAGGAAGAGCTCGAGTTGACTGCATGACACACACACTTATTGTTCCTCATTTGACTTGTTCTGAGATTTATACTCTGATTATAATGTACCTGTTTTATTTAAGCAATTAATTGATGATCCTTTATTTATAAATTAAGTGAAATTTTGTGTTAGTATTTTTGGGTCGTTACAGTTTGCATGACTGACGAGTACGCAATGCGTACCCATTGAGTATGCCCGACGTACTCACAAAGATCCACGTCCAACATTAAGGGATTACGCCCAACGTACGCCCCCGATACACATAGCCTAAGGACCACTTGTGCAATACTTTAATAATTTGAGGCAAGAATGAAAATACCTGATTGGCTGGGTGTTACAATCTAATTATTAAAAGGACATAAAAATCAGTTTCAAAAATCAGAAAGACCAAAGTTACAAGGAAATAAATTTTTGGTTTATTAAGGTACACTGAAATCATATTATGTTTCATTATTTTTTGTTTTTTGTTTTTTTGTTTTTTTTTTTTTTTTTTTTTTAATGATTTGTATTTCTAAGAATTTCTTGTATGTAATTATGATAACTGATAAGCTACTTAAAAATTAGATTCTTTTTTCCCCCTTATTTATTCACGATATTCATTTCTAATATGTTTCTTATTTATATTTCTTATAAGCTTCTCGAAAATATGATTATTGAAAGGACTTACAAATCAATTTCGAAAATCGGAAAGACTAAAGTTAGAAGGAAATCAATTTTTGGTTTTTAAAGTATAGAAAAATCAATTTATTTTTCATTCTTTCTTGTTTGTTTATGATTTGTATTTGATTTTGATTTGAATTTTTGTTAACGTAATATAAATTGCTGATGTAATTTATTTTTTTCTTTTAAAATTTTGTTATACTTTACTACTTGAGTTTGAGAATCAAGAACCAACAAGAAATCCCCAAATCGAAAATAAGGTTGTTTCTTTCATTTCTCTAATAGAAAATCGAAAACAAGGTTGTTTCTTTCCTTTCTCTAATTTAGGATGCCTCTTGGATTTAAAAACTATGAAGCTAGATATGAAGACCGTAAAAAGAATCAGAAAATTGAATAGGATAATAAAAACAAAAAGATCTATGGATAAGTCTACTACATAACAAACACCAAATTTTCAAGTAAATGAAAAAGAAACTTTTAATGATACTAATGTTGATGTTGATGATGCTAATATTGATTTGCATAAATAAATTTTCCCAAATTGAGGATTTTGAAGTCCTTACGATCTACAATGACTAAAGAACGACTTACGGAAACGTTATAGAAAAGTTTATTTTAACGAATATTAGAAACTTGACTGTTTTAAAAAAAACATTTTTTTTGTATTATGTTGAATGATATTTTAATTTATGTATTTTGCAATTAAAAACTGAAAAATTAATTTTTTCGCTTAGAGTATTAAAATTTCCAAGTTTTTGCACAAGGTCTAGACCCCACTTGTTATTTGTTAGTTTGAAAACCTAACAATATTCATAAAAAAACTAAATGAAAATGAACGGAGCTCCAAATATTGGGGTCATGGGGTGAAACCGAATTATTCAATGCAATTACTATACGTGTTAGTGAGACCAAACAACAAAGTCGTGCCTTTATCACCACCAGATTCGACCACATAACTTTAATGTCATTCGTTTCGTTCTTATCAACTTCAAAATATTAGTACCAACACAAATTATTTTAAGCGAGCTATGATCCCACCATTAAAATAGTCGTGTCCAATATAAGCATAGGTGATGTTTTGGGTAGTTTCATTGATTTTCTTTAAGTAAAGAGGTATTTAAGAGTTCAACTTTTTGATATTCTTTGTGAAAATGGAACATTTATGATGTGTTCGGTGTAATTCTCCGAAGCAAAAATTATTTAGGGGAAATACATAATTCTGACCAAGTCAAAATTAAAAACCTCGAAATGGTACAACCGTCAATGCAATAGTACAAACAGTTAAAGCAGTAAACTTTGAAAACTCTCTATATTCCCCCTCAAATAACCACCCCACGTCCCCACGTCGACCACCCTCACCCCTAAAACTTCAACCTCCAACACCATATAAATCCCCACCACCCTCTTCTAACCTTTCACGAGCAAAAAAATGGCTTCCGATTCCGCTTATTCTTTCGCTTCCCATACAGTTTTGCATCTTTTCTGGTTCTTTCTCTTTGCAGTCGCCGCCGTCACTACCACCGTCGGCGCTATCGAATTCCCAGTTGGCGGCGACGTTGGTTGGCGAATCCCTGCAACCAACGAAACCGAACTCTACACTGTCTGGGCCTCCAGACGAAACTTCCATATCGGCGATACCCTCCGTCTGTTCAAATCTTTTTCTGTTTTCATACAACTCTTTACACTTACTGAAATCAAGACTGATTTGGAATTTGATTTTGATTTTGTGTTTGTTCACAGGTTTTCGTTACAAGAATGATTCAGTCGCCGTGGTTAAAAAATGGGGGTTCTACCACTGTAATGCTAGCTCTCCGATCGCATTCTTCAGCGATGGCGACTCCGTGATCAATCTTGATAATGTGGGAACGATGTATATCATCAGCGGTGACTCTGATCGGTGTAAAGAAGGTGAGAAGATGAAGTTGGAGGTGATGGGTTCTGACCCTGGTTCTGACTTCCCACCGTCGATTTCTAGTCCGCCGGAGAGCCCTTATTCCGACATAGCTCCGTCGCCATCTCAGTTCTCCGGTTATGGTGGCTCGCCCGCATTTAGTCCGCGTTATTCTTCGTCAAGCTCAGCGATATCGTTTTCGATTTCTTTGTTTGTGATTGCTTTGATCGTTGGTTTAGGATTGATTTTGTTATCCATTTAATTTTCTAGGTTTTGTTATTGATTTCTGTACTCGATTTGGTTTGATTGAAGTGTTTTTAGGTCGTTTTTGAAATTCTTGATCATGTAACTGAAATTGGATTGTATTTCTGTTTGGAGTAATGCTATGAACCCGGTTTAAGGCCCAATTAGTTTGTCGTATTATTATTATTATTATTATTATTATTTTGCTTACGATAATTATGATATAGTTATAAATTGAACAATAAAATGATTACATCATCTGTTAAAAATATTATATTATTCGTTTTATTGAATGAAATTTAAATATTTCTAAAGCGTATTGATATAAAATTGGTTCAATAATTTGGGCCCGGTTCAAGGCCCAATTTCTCTTACGCTCGAGTTGGTATAAGTCTAGAATATTCTATTAGACCGGAGGTTACAATCGTGATGAGGTGAGAATGACGTCATTCTTATCTTCTTAAACCCTAAAATTTTGTTATCTCATACTCACTTAACTCACACCTACTTCCTCTGCTCTCGTCTACCATTCTTCTCTCGTTGCAAATTATCAGGTAAAACAATGTTTTCATAATCTTATCTTTTAGGAATTTCAATTAATTGTGTGTTAACATTTAGGGTTTTCAACCGGTTAGAAATTCTTTTTGTGCTGTTTTTGATTTGTTTCTGTCAACAATTCTTTGTTTATCTTTGATTTCGATGTTATTCGTTCAGGTTTCTTCTTGTGAAATTGACTTGTTGGTTAATGTAAACTCTGTACCGAGGTATTTTGTGGTGTGGATTGAATTTATAACACTACCTTGGTGCTTGAATTTGAACTTTAGTCGTTTTTCAATTCACGCTTGTTTACTTTTTCAAAGATATGTCTTTTAGTCTCCGTTCTCCGGTTGTCTGTTCATGTTCTTGTCAATTTGACTACCTTTCTAATGATAAATATCCATGTGAGTTGGTAAATGTGACTCGGCTCCCAGGGAGTAGTTAGGTGATTAGATTTCTTTCTTTGTGAATCAAGATAATGATTAATATCCTTTTGTGAGTAGGTGAAAGTATTTGACATCTTGACAATTATTCGGGTAATTGGCTTAGAAATATTGGGACATTTCTTAGCTTTCTATAATGTTTGTATCTTCAGTAATTGAATTATGGATGTGTCATCATTTGATTTCAAAGTCGGATACTTTTTGAGGTTCTTACATTTGAAATGTTTGTAGCTAACGGATTGAGGATTGTTAGAAGATGGCGTCTATTACTCCCTTGTCTTCCATCGGCACTTTTGGGTCAACAAACAAGGCAGTCACAAGTTCATTGGAAAGCTTGTCTTCATTTTCTTCTATATCTTCCACTCCTCTTGCACACAGAAGGCAAAATGTAGTTATGCATAGAAGAAGTACCCTAAAGGTTAATGCAATGGCCAAAGAGATTTACTTAAACAAGGACGGGTCTGCTATCAAGAAGCTGCAGGTAGCATCAAACTGACACTTTGTTACCTTATGGTGATTTTGGTTGCACTTTTGCTGATATGTATATGTGCTTGTGTGTAGGCTGGTGTCAACAAGCTTGCAGATCTTGTAGGAGTTACTCTAGGTCCAAAAGGGCGAAATGTAGTGTTGGAAAGCAAGTATGGTTCTCCAAAAATTGTAAATGATGGTGTCACCGTGGCTAAAGAGGTATATTTTTCATAGTTTATGATCTTAAATCAATATTTGTTTTTGTTTCTACATGTTTCTTGACTTTAAAAAATTACCCTTTTCTTTTCTTTTTTCTTTTCAATTTAGGTTGAATTGGAAGACCCTGTTGAGAACATTGGTGCCAAGCTGGTGAGACAAGCAGCTTCAAAGACAAATGATTTGGCTGGTGATGGGACAACAACATCAGTTGTTTTAGCACAAGGCTTAATAACAGAGGGCGTTAAGGTAATTTGTTGATACTTGATACTTCAACTAAATTAAATTTAGTGTTCTTCATACACTCATCAAGATGTTAATGTTATTCATTAGGTGGTGGCAGCAGGCGCTAACCCAATTCAGATAACAAGAGGCATTGAAAAAACCACTAAAGCCCTTGTTGAAGAACTCAAAAAGATGTCAAAAGAAGTAAGTTTGTCTTTGTCTTTGTCTTTGTCTTTATTATGAGACCAAAAAAACATGTAATTGTTAGATGTTTTTCTAATGGTATGTGAAAAATCACAGGTTACAGATAGTGAGCTGGCAGATGTGGCAGCTGTAAGTGCAGGAAACAATGAAGAAGTAGGGCAAATGATTGCTGAAGCAATGAGTAAAGTTGGAAGAAAAGGTGTTGTCACTCTTGAAGAAGGAAAGAGTGCTGAAAACCACTTATATGTAGTTGAAGGCATGCAGTTTGATCGTGGTTACCTCTCTCCATACTTTGTTACCGATAGTGAGAAAATGTCAGTTGAGTTTGAAAACTGCAAGGTAATAATAATAATAATAATAATAATAATAATAATAATAATAATATATTATATAAAATATATTTTTTTATCACACAATTGTTCCTATCTTTGTATTCTAATTCAATCTTTCATGGGGTTTTGTAGTTGCTTCTTGTTGATAAAAAGGTAACAAACGCAAGAGATTTAGTTGGTGTTTTGGAAGATGCCATAAAGGGAGGATACCCGATTTTAATCATAGCAGAAGATGTTGAACAAGAAGCCCTTGCTACCCTTGTTGTCAACAAGCTAAGAGGTTCATTAAAGATTGCTGCTCTCAAGGCACCTGGTTTTGGTGACAGAAAAAGTCAATATCTTGATGATATTGCTATTCTTACTGGAGGCAAGTATTTCATATTATGTTGTTTTTAATAAAGGGTTTTCAACTATTCGTTATGTCCACATTTGGTCCCTAAACTTTTTAAATTTCTTTTGCGTACAGGAACTGTAATCAGAGAGGAGGTAGGGTTGACCCTTGAGAATGCTGGAAGTGAGGTTCTAGGGCTTGCTGCAAAAGTGGTGTTGACCAAAGACACAACCACCATTGTTGGTGATGGAAGCACACAGGAGTTGGTGAACAGACGGGTGGCTCAAATTAGAAACCTTGTTGAGGCAGCAGAACAAGATTATGAAAAAGAAAAATTAAATGAAAGAATTGCAAAATTATCCGGTGGGGTTGCTGTTATTCAAGTTGGAGCACAAACTGAAACTGAACTCAAAGAAAAGAAACTTAGAGTAGAGGATGCTCTCAATGCAACAAAGGTTATAATCTCTACAATCCATTCTTAAATTCTTACATTTGATAAGTTGTTTTAGTGTAGAAAAATTGTGACATGATAAAATATGATATGATACAGGCGGCTGTTGAGGAAGGGATTGTGGTTGGGGGTGGGTGCACATTGTTGCGCCTTGCTGCTAAAGTGGATGCCATTAAAGAGACTCTTGAGAATGATGAACAGAAAGTGGGAGCTGAAATTGTGAAAAGGGCACTTGGGTACCCGATGAAGTTGATTGCTAAAAATGCGGGTGTTAATGGAAGTGTGGTGATTGAGAAGGTAGATTTTTTTGTTGTTTGTTTATGTTGAGTGTTTGAGTATTATTGAATGTGTGGATTTGTTTTGTAATTTAAAATAGGTTTTGGCAAGTGATAATTATAAGTTTGGGTATAATGCTGCAACCGGGAAATATGAAGATTTGATGGCAGCTGGTATTATTGATCCCACAAAGGTAAGTTTCATGTTTTTTAATTTTGAATTTGTTGAATGAATGAATTGATGTGTATGTATGTATGTATGTGTAGGTGGTGAGATGTTGTTTGGAGCATGCATCGTCAGTTGCAAAGACATTCCTTACATCAGATGCTGTGGTGGTTGAAATCAAGGAGCCAGAACCAATGGTTGCTGGAAACCCCATGGACAACTCAGGTTATGGTTACTGATGAAGAAGAAATTGGTGCAGATGCTAATGCTACTCTGTGTCTATGTTCTTTGTAAAACCCTCTGAAGAAGATTTGATTTTTATTACATACATTTGTATGTTTTCCTCCTCCCTTTTCCCATTCTGTTTAGAGGTTGTTAGGTGGGTTAAATTTTGGCGGACATCTACATCATTTGTATTCGAGTTGAGAAATCAATAAAAACACTAGCATTTTAATTGCATGTATATCATATCAGATCGGATTTGACGGGATTGGATAGGACAAGGGCAATTACGTCTTTTTTAAGTAAACAAGAGGTTGTTTGTTGCATGAGATTGGACTGGATCATCTTTTGTATATTTGAGAGGTTGCAAACTTCTCGTTCCATATTTTTTTGGTTGAGATGAAAAATTTACAATTTTTATCGTGTTGACAAGAGAAACATGTTTTGGGGACACACCATATCTAGGAATTGTTGTATGAGATTGAACTAGACTTAGGCAGATATATTCGAGATTGATAAAATAATCCTTGTTTTTGCGTAGGAACATAGTGTTCCCTAGAATATAAGGAGAGAAGATAAGGGAGGGACAATTGAAGAATATACTCTATTTTCATGTTCAAGACAGATTTACCATCAAGTTCATAAACGAGTATTGGGAGGTGTTCAAAGAAGATATCTTTAATTTTTTTTGAAAACGGTAAATATATTAAAAGCCACATGATTAGCAAGTAACTAGATCATGAGCAAGAGCACAAAGAGTACAATGACAATTAACAAAAATTAAAAGGAGAAATACACCAATCAATCCAACTACCGTGCGGATTGGAACTCCTATATTTAAACAACGAGAATGATTGAGAGATAATCTCATCCGCTATCTTTGTCGGGGTAGTAATCATCTTATTATATATACCTTATTGTTCCTTGCCACCCAAATGTACCAAATCATTCCATAGAAGATTAAATTGACCACCAACTTTTTCTTAGGGCAATTCCCCCAAGAAGCAACAAAGTTGAGATATTCCTCAATGTTGGATAGTTGCCTTCTAGAAATACCACACCATTTGAAAATCTAATCACATGTTTCTTCCGCAACCTTGCAAGTGACAAAAAGATGATCTATCGTCTTAGGTTCCACTCCACATAACAAACATAAATTGGATTGGACATTAATACCCCTCCAAACAAGTTTTGTTGCATCTGGTATTCTTCTCAAAGCAACTCGCCATACGAAGCACCTTACTTTGAGAGGAATGATCTTTGACCATTCGATCAACAAGCCATTGTGTGAACACGCCATAGAGTCAATTTTTTTTTTCTTAGTGTATTTACCGTGTATACACCATCATTGTTGAGGTTGAATCTAATACCCAACGCATCAGGTTTGATTCTGATGTTGTTAAGGGTCGAGCATAATTGCAAAAATTTTGATAGAAGATTATCCCCTGAAA
Organism: Lactuca serriola; assembly: GCF_051521515.1. NCBI lineage: Eukaryota > Viridiplantae > Streptophyta > Magnoliopsida > Asterales > Asteraceae > Lactuca > Lactuca serriola. Next base: position 281,285,838 of record NC_136412.1, on the reverse strand, counting down.
GTGCTGATTTCCAGCGCCATGTGAAACTTGAATCAGAGATTCTTTCAGTGATGAAGCATCTTTTTACGGACTCCAATTCACACAACATTGGATACATGTTTTTAAGAGTATCATTACCACACCACTGATCCAACCAAAACAGAGCTTGCACATTCGAACCGGGAACCACGAAGAATAATGATTGATGATCAATTTGTGTATCAGGAAGGGTTTTGATGGCCTTGGCGATATTAGTCCAAACACCCAAGATTGTTTTCTTCGCCAGATACCATAATGGTTTTCTGAATAAATTGTGAATGCTAACAATACATTTGTTCCATATGGCTTCTGTGTTTGATTTGAGTCGCCATAACCATTTAGTGATGACAACAAGATTTTGGGCTTTTAAAGAACCAACACCGAGACCACCATCTTTTTTGTATGCAATTACTTTTGACCATGGTACCCAATGAATTTTTTTCTTTGTGTCGTCACCACCCCACATAAACCTACGTCTGAGTTTTTCAAGATCTTCAATAACTCCGTTTGGTGCTTTGAATAATGGGAAATAATATGTCAGGAGATTATTAAGAACTGATTTTACTAATGTGAGTCGACCACCAAAAGATAAGGTCTTAGCTTTCCACAACAACAATCTCGATTGAAACTTCTCGATTACCGGTCGCCAATTCTTTTTTAAGGTCATATTCGCCCCAACAGGGATTCCCAGATACATGAATGGAAAAGATCCTTTTGCACAACCTAGAACATTTGCTTGAACTTGTAATTCATCATCAGTCACGCCAATACCAAATAACCTAGACTTGTGTAAGTTTACTTTGAGGCCAGAGCTGATATGAAAACACTTGAGGATTTGAGCTAAATTCTTGATGCAACTTCTTTCCTATTTTCCAATAAAAATGACATCATCCGCGTAGAACAGATGAGTAAGACATGGGCCATTATTAGGTAATTTGAGACCGTTAAACAGATGTTGCTGGGAAGCACTCTTGATTGCAATATTCAATCCCTCCATAGCAATTATAAACAAAAATGAGGATAATGGACCCCCCTGTCTAACGCCCTTTGTAATGGAGAACTTTTCAGTAGGAGATCTATTGACAAGTATTGATGCTCTAGAAGAAATAAGACAACCATGGATCCAATTTCTCCATTTACCACTGAATCCCATTTGTTCCATTACTTGAAGGAGTTTGAAAACTTGGGGACGATTAGTAAATGCTGTAATGCCTCGTTCATCTCTCTAATTCTTAAAAGTTTTGACCCTTTATACTTAAAAGATTATAAGCCAATTAATCTAATTGGGTGCATGTATAACATTCACTCAAAGATTCTTTCTGTGAGACTTAAAAAAGTCCTAAGGGACATTGTTGGTCAAGAACAATCAGTGTATGTGGAAGGTTGTGACATTCTTGATGGTCTGCTTATGATTAATAAACTTTTATACTAGGGCCAAAAAGGTGAATAAGCAAATTCTTATTTTTAAGGTGAATTTTGATAAGGCGCTTGATTCTCTTAATTGGATTTGCTTGGACTCGATATTGGAGTAAATGAATTTCCATTGTAAGTGGAGAAAATGGATACATATGTTAGTTGGGTTCCGATTAAAATTAATTGTTTTGTTTGTTGTGTGATTTCCAATAAGGTTTATGTGGCTAAAAATCTTGTTAATAGAGTGTTAATTTGGAGTTGGTGACTTATCCTTTTGTCACATGAATGATGAGGAGGTGGATCACACTTTCTTTAAGTGAAACTTTTCAAAACAGATTTGGAGTTGGTTAATCAAATGGAGTGTTGTTAGCTTCGATTCCTGGTGATAGATTGAAATTGTTAACAGTGTTCGCAACCCCGGTTTCTGATAAGAAGAAGAAAAAAAATAGAAATTATGTATGTCAGTGGATTGAAGAATTCAAGCTCGAAGACAAAGAGAAGCGGACTTTTTTTCGCCGGAAAAAGGTCAAACTTATCTTCATGTACTATGTGATTGGTTAATTTGGAATACGTGAAATTCTTTGATGTTTACAAAAAGATGCTCTTTTTTAAAATTGGAGGATGATATCCAATTAGTTTTGTATAATTGGATTAAGTGTAGATTTTCTTTTAATTTCATTAGTTGTTTCAAGTGGTGTATTGATCCTTGTAATGCTTGTTGAAAGAAGACATAATCTTTTTTTTATGTTAGGTTGAAATGCAAAACTAATAAATGACAATGTTTTGTATCATTGTATGGGTATTGAATTACTTTTTCTCCACATCCATCCATTTTTGTTGTGTTCCTGAACAATATTTAAGGAGAAACCTAAAAAGAAGTGCAAAGAAAATAAAAAAATATATATTATATTCCTCAATTTTTAATGGAAAAAATGAAAAAAAGATAATAATGTAATTTTCTAATTTTCATTTAAGGAGAAACTAAGAAAGTAATCAACCACAGTATATAAGCTTCTAAGGTTATGTTATTATGGAATAACCCTTCAACTTATTATAAAAGAGATAAAGGACTTTTGGGCTAGCCATAAAGAATGATATTTTCAATTGAGGGGTTATGGATTCAAATCTCATTTGAGACTTAGTTGGTTCTTAAAAGTATATTAGTTTGTATTTTCAAAAAATCAAAAATATAGCCTCCATAATCATAACCTCACACGCAAGACATGTTCTACATCATAAGACAATTCTAGATTTTACTTAGTTGGTACTTAAAAGTATATTAGTCTGTATTTTCAAAAAATAAAAAATGTAGCCTCTATAATAATCATAATTTTCTTCACGCATCACACGTAAGACATGTTCTACATCGTAAGACAATTCTAGATTTTACCTTCAACACATTTCCATTGCTTTTTCGAATATGAAAAATATGAAAATGGAATTTATTTTTTCTTCGCCCTCTCTTTTTCCTCCTTTTTATTTTCCTTCCTTTATTAAATTCACAGACATAACGAAAGAAATGAAAGTTCGGATTGGAGATTACAATAATTTAATTTCTTTTCTTTTCATTTTCTTCCATTAAAAACCCAAAGAACACTTATATTTTTCTTGTTTTTTTTCACTTCTCTCCTTAATAAAGACCAGGAAACACAACGTTAAGGACTACTTGGTACGTTTGGTAAGATATGACGACATTACAAAAGAATGAACCGAATAACATAATGGAATGAATCGGTTATGATCTAAAATAGTTAAAATAAACTGGTTATTATCTAAAATGTTATTTAAAAAATAAAAAAAGATACCATGAAATCTTAAAATAAAACTATAATAAATAATAATTACTTCTCACTAAATTTCTCGTATAAATGAAAAAAATAAGTCTTTTCCACCAAATAAGAGAATCACATTTCATGGGAATATTTTTTATATCATTATAATACTCCACTCATTACCTTGAAACAATGCCTTAGGTACAAGAGAGTGGATGTTTGTAAAACCATATCTAGGAATTGTCGTATATGTGTTACTTTTTTACAATCACTTTTGTGATGGTGGGTATTCTTTTAGCAACTTGATATTGTTGAATTCTATCAAACATGCCTAAAAAAGGAAGACAATGTAATTGTATGGTGGGATAGACGGATAGTCAATAGTGGTGGGGCTTCTTGGTACATTTGCAACAAGGCTAGTTGGTACTTATACACATAATACCCAAACAAGTAACCTGAGATCGCGGACACGCGGAAACTTGGAACCTTAATTCATGCATAGACTAGGCATTATGTCTATTTGGTCGAATATAAATTAAAATGTTAACTTAAGAAGGGAACAAGTCACGAGTTGGTTTTTATTAATATTTATACGTATATGTTATTTAAAATACTTTAATTGGTATTATTATAGTCAAGTATTGTAAACTGCAATGCCTTGATTATTTGTAAATTTATCTTGAAAACGGAGAAAAGAACATTTATTCATGGGGGTGTTGACAGGGTAAAGCGGACAACTATACAGTACCCAATTATATATATATATATATATATATATATATATATATATATATATATATATATATATATATATATATATATATATATAATAACATCGAAGGATCCTTTTTTTTTCTGCCTCATCCATGACCTTTGATGATATTTAATTTCTTGGAACAAACCCTACACTTGCTTTAGATTTAACATCACTCGTCTTGATTCAAACCCGTTGCTATTTAAATCGTATATTTTTATCACCCTTACTTTTCATTAGAGAAGTAGCATTTGAGTTATTTGTTTTATAATTCATTGGATAACATTAAACCTAAAACTCCTAAGTCCTAAGGTGTATTTAAGTGAAATATTTTTAGAGCAGATTACATTTACAAAACCCACTAATATCTATATGTGAAATTGTGTGGAAATATGAGAAATCTTTTTTTCTCAAATGTTATCTACGAAATAACATGCCGTATGAGAAAAGAGATTTTCTCATGTCATCTGCAAATTAACAGCTTTTTTGAAACATTAAAATTTCAACAAAAATTCGTCACATTATTTTTATAAGAAAACATGACCTCAAATTCAATTAAGTATTAGTTGTAACGATTGTTCTAAAAAGACAGCAATTTGTGAACTCAATACGTTAGGCATTTTATTAAGAATTACGATGTATAATTTTGTCAGCTTTTCATATTTATTAAGTTTCCTCAAATTGAAAATATGTTTGAAAGACGGATCTAATATACGTTTTTTCTTTTCAACATCCAACATTGAAGTATGTTATAGAGATAGCTGATGAGTGTGACTCAAAACACATGTAAAGGTTATTAACATAGTCAAAATTATTATACACATGTATTTGGTAGATAGTGCTTCGGTGGAAGAGGCCATGAAATTAAGGTTATCAAGATCGGAATCCTACGTATGATCGTTTTGGGTTTGCAAGATCGAGATCGGGATCTTAAGATCCTACAAAATAAAACATAATTCTAATTTATAATTTTAAACCATGGAATATATTTCAAAATCATAAACGGTAAATTGGTAAAAGGGTAAAAGACATAAAGTGGTAAAAAATTTCATTTGCTAAAAAAGAGATAAAATCAAGAGAAGGTATGTAACGTCCCGAGATTTCGCAGGTATTTCCAAACCCTCTTCTATCATTACTTTGCCAATTATAGTCCTTGGGTTTGAGAATGAGGAGCGAAGATAAGTTTAAGGGCCAAACTTGCAATTTGGGCCAAAAGAGAGTATGCCACGCATACTTAAGGGTACGCTAAGCGTATTAAGGTCTGCCTTAGTACGCTGGTCGTACACTTGAGTATGATGGGCGTACTAACGTCTGGATGAAACCCTAATATTTAGGGTTTGGGGACTATATAAGCAACATATTGAGCACCCACACCTCTTTTACCTCAACCTCCACTAATCAAACTCGTATCTCTCAAACCCTAGCCTTCCTTTTTGTGTGTTAAGCTCACTTGGTGTGTTCTTGAGTGCTTAAAGAGGAAAATCATTGCATCAAGAGTTGGAGGAAGAGATCGATCTTGTAGATCTGAAGTTAGTTTGTGTTCAAGAAGCTCCAGAAGGTATAAAGTTCCAAACTTTATGCATATATGCTTAGATCTCTTCATTTTACTTTATATGAAGCATTCCTTGTCCCAAAAGCCATAAATGGTGGATGTTGTGATTTGGTCGAAAAGAGATGTCCTTCCAGGCTCTTGAAGGGACGTTGAATGATAAAAATAAGGTCCCATTTATTGTATGCATCCCATGCAAGAGGAATAAGGTCTTAATGGATTAAGACCAAGCAATAAGAACTTTATGGACGTCCAAAGTGATAAAGTTCATGACTTTATGGATCCTAGGCATGTTAGGACTCTGGATCCGAGGTTTGGGCTTAAGTGCTTAAGCCATTAAGCATTTAATAAGGATTTGTCAAGAGATGGAGTATGCCCAACGTAAATCCAGTACACCCAACATACTGGGTCAACCACCCCGATGGTGGTCAACGTCTGGCCGCGTACGCCTCGTGTACCAGAGGAGTACGCCCTCTGTTGGGCCATGGACAATTGGGCTTCGGGTTTTGGGTTGTTTTTAGACTAAAGGGATTTGGGCCTTTGCTGGACTTAATAAATAAGATGCTATGGGCCAATTAGTGGTAGTGGATCATGGGTTTAGGCCCAATAAGGAGATTGGGCCCAATTTAGTAAATTGGGCCAATAGTGGACTTATGTATTTGGACCTTGAAGATAAGGACTTGCTGTGGGACTTTGACCCAATAAAAGGAATGAGTTTAGCGAGTTCTCAAGACACTTGGTCAAGGGGGTAATACTGGGTATTAAGCTAGTATTTATTATTATGTGACAGTTCGGGATTTCCGGGGGAGATCATAGTCAGAGGCCTACAGTATTTCAACATAAATTGCGAGGTGAGTTATCCTCACTATACTAAGGGGTCTAAGGCACCAAGGCCGGCCCATTGGATATGATATCCTAGTAGTTGGTATTATGTTGAGTATGAGTTAGTTATGTATGCTAGTTTGATATGTTAGAGGGTAGGTCTGTAGGACTACCTGTGATATTGTCTGTTTATCTGTCTGTGTACTTATCTGTTATATGTCGACATATTATGTGGGATGGGTTGAGGTGATACTGCTCTGTGCGGTAACCAACATACCCAGGAGCATTCCAGATACTGGCTGAAGGAGACCCGTACTGTGGGCTCGATGGCAAGCCAGATGTGAGCTGTGGGCCACTAAGGCAATCCAGACTCACACTGTGGGCCCAGAGGGTAATCCAGTCTGTAAGACTGTAGACCCAGTACATACTGTTATTGGTATTTGTTTTTATGCGTAGTGTATCGGTATTTTGGGGGAACTCACTAAGCTTTCAGGCTTACAATTTTTAGTTTATTGTTTCAGGTACATCAGGGGATCACAGCAAGGCGAAGGGTTGATCGTACAGTTCCTCATGTTTTTTTATGTTTCTGAAAAAACTCTGATGTTTTACATTTTGGAAAACAAAGTTATAATGATTTAAATGGTTGTAATGTTTTCAAAAAGATTCAAATTTGGTTGAAATTTTTGGGCGTTACAAGTTGGTATCAGAGCCTTGGTTTGAGTGAATTGGAGAACACTCGTATGACTCTAGTCTCAAACCAGGGGAAAGGTTTTCAAATTTTTTTTTTTTAAAAAATGGTTTCTCAAAATAAGTAAAGGAGGATGCAGGGTGTACGATCAGTCGGAGCCAGTAACTAGACCCCAAAATACCATACGATTATTTGATATTGTGATATGTTAGAACAACATGCTAGTACTAGGCTAGGGATCTTCAGGAATTGCACAATAGAATTGCCTGATTACATGATGCCTTCTAGCCTAGGGTTTTCTTATATGAAATTGACATCATTACTGTAGTTACTTGTGCATGTATCACGACTATACATAATTAAGATCTTATAGCCTAATAATGTTTGATTTGGCCTTATGTTCTGTTCTTATGGATGGGGCTTAGGGTATGGGGACAGATATTAAAAAGTCTATAGGGTCCAACGTTATGTATAGTTAGCATGCACTGATGCTGCAGGGTTGGTGGAAATTTCATGGATGAGTGGATTGTATGAGACTGGTAAGTAGATTGTGAGACTGTTAGCCTTCCTCTAAGGGTGAGGTTGAGCGAACATCAGGTGTATGTGCATTGTTAGGGTGTTGTGGTGATACTTGAGACAAATATGGGTAGGTGTGGAAGGTAGTATGGGCCCGTACTACTGAAAGTACAAGACCCATACACGTAACAAGGAAGTCACAACCCCTAGGGTATAGTCGGGAGTTGGTCCCCAGTTATTATGTGGGTTGTTTGATATCGTTTGGTATGTTTCAGAATGGTGATGACGAGACGCTTTGTGACTGGATCCGGTTCAGGATCAGGTTCAGGAGACAGAGGCCATGAGTAGGGATGAGCATAGGCGGGTACCCGCCTCATTTGGCGAGAACCGGAACCGGAACCGGAACCGACGGTTCCTAGAAAGTTAGAACCGGAACCGGAACCGCTCTAGGCAGTTCTTAAATGTTTGGAACCAGTCCCGGAACCGGCGGTTCCGGTTCCGGGAGCGGGTAACTCGGTTACATTAATTTTGTTAACTTTTGTCGATAAAACCACAATTTAGTTCGATTCAAATCAAGTCAATTCGGACCAAAGACGGACAAAACCGGACCAATATATATTCTAAACCGGTCTAAGTAACACACATATTTATATGAAATAATATATATATATATATATATATATATATATATATATATATATATATATATATATATATATTAACCGGTTCCGGCGGGTACCCAGCGGGTAACAGTTCCAAAAAAACGAGAACCGGAACCGGAACCGCTTAAGGCGGTTCCATAACTTTAGGAACCGGAACCGGAACCGCTTAAGGCAGTTCCGGTTCCAAAACCGGCAGTTCCGAGGCGGTTCCGGTTCCAAAAGCGGGTACCCAGTTCCGATGCTCATCCCTAGCCAGGAGGGGCCATCATCGCCTGAGCTTGTGGTGCAGATGGGGACAGATGAGTTAGACACCTGGATTCGAGAGATCCTGCATGATGAGGTTGCCACTTTTTTCCAGGCACAACCGTCAGAGATGTATGGGTCTATTAAGACCGCTATAGTTGAGTACTTTGATGAGCGTTATGCAGCCCTTGCATAGACGGCTACCACTGCAGATGCCTCGGCTGTATCAGCGGCAGGAGAAGGTGGAGCCAGTCGGGGCTTCCAGTATTGGGATTTTGATAACACGCAGCCCCCTACTTTTGATGGGACGCAGGATCCCATCAAGGCTATGAGGTGGATCTCAGATGTGGAGGGGTGTTTCTTTACCTGCTTGTGTCCTACTGACCAGAAGGTCAGGTGTGCTCTGAACCCGCTAAGGTCCAGGGCCAAGGACTGGTGGAGATTGGCGACTGGGTCGTACACTGATGATGAGAGGGCTGTTGTTACTTGGAGCAGTTTAGGGATATGTTCCGCACCTGATATATTCCTTGGGTCGAGCAGGAACGGTTGTCACAAGAGTTTTTGAGTTTGAGGTAGGAGGGAGAGTCGGTGACGGAGATCACCCACATGTTTACAGAGAGGGCGATGTTCTGCCCAGAGTTTGCGTCCGAGTAGGCTCAGATGACCCGATATCTGAGCATGCTCAAGACTGACATCCGTCAGTTTGTGTCTACCCAACGATGTGATACTCTTATGGAGTTGCACGAGGCCGCTAGGCGGCGTGAGTTGGAGATTGAGTTGCAGATGAGGGAGCAGCGGCAGGCCCCAGCGCAGTCACAGCCGGCGCCAAAGCGGTTTAAGACCGCTGAATCTAGGACCGGGGGACAGCAGAGCCGTACTTGTGGAAAGTGCGGAAAGGGTCATTTCGGGGTTTGTCGAGTTGGTAGTGGGTGCCACAGGTGTGGCAAGGAGGGGCATTATGCGAAGGATTGTCGCCAGGGCGCCCCGGTTCTGAGTTTGAGGTTATGTTATCACTGTGATCAGGTTGGCCGTGTGAAGTCCAACTGCCCGTTGCTAGCTGCCAAGCCGGCACAGGTTCCAGTGCCAACTACATTGAGGATTGCAGATGGGAGGCCAGTTAAGGCCGAGCCGCCGAAGGCTCAGGGGCGTGCTTTGCAGCTTACGACAGAGGAGGCCAGAGCAACGCCATATGTGGTTGCTGGTATGTTTATATCTTTATCTCGTTTATTATATTTGTGTTATGCTTATTTGTTGTACCTATGTTTAGGAGGCCAAGATGTAATTTTGCAGGTAGTAAGTTGTAATATGAATGTTTATGTCAAATTTTATTGATCTTAATTGTGTAATTCCCTTTTTTTAATGGAAGCAACAACAACACTCACCCCTTGTGCGGATGAATTTCTAAAACAAAATAAAAATACATTTACTAATTGGGATGTTCGCATGATCTCAAATAAGAAATGCGAGGTAAAAAAGGGGAGGAAATGCATCATTATTGATTTCCATCAAATGACATGTACATGTAGGCAATGGCAACTTGAAGACATACCTTGTGGGTATGTCATAAGAGTGCTAATAGTCAAGAAGTACCAAGACTGCTCTATGTATGCATTAAAATCTTACCATACCGAAACATTGAGGAAACCATAGGAGGAATTAGTGAACCTCTCTTCCAAACCCATCCGAATGGGAGATCCCCTATGGTTCGATGACTGTTAGGCCACCAATAATGGATAAATGTCAGCCATACAGGCCAAGAAACACATAACGCATTCCATCCCAAGGTTAGGGTCCAATAAGAAAAGAGTTTTCTACATGCGGTCAAGCAGGACACATGAGAAACAATTGTTCTGGAAGGGAGTCCGGTAGCAGAGCAAGTCGTACGAGAAACCCTACTAGGCAGGATACGACAATTAATATTGGGGCTTATGTGAGATGTTTACAGAGCTACAATGCCAATTATGATTTAAAACTACCTTCAATTGAAGATTTGTTAATTTATTTTGTATTGCAATGTTTTATTAATCTTTTAAGATGTTGTTCTTACGCTTTTATATTGCAATTTAGTTTTAACATCACAAGACTAAATGAATTTTTTATACATGATTTTTAAAAATACTTTGGTATTAACGGTAAACAAACATATTAAACTTGATAAAAATACATATAGCAAACCCAAGACATATGAGAATCTTACAACATTTTTTACTAATAATTAACCTCAAGGACCACTGCAATATATACTTCTCTCTCTCAATTGTTACATAGTCATCCCTAATTCTCATTTTATCTTTGAAATGATACTTTTTCACCCTAAGATGTATAATCTTTGCATCCTTGTCAGCAAGACATTTTTCAGTCAATTTGATAGTCTTTGTAGTATTTTTGATCCATTCTTCATGCTCTTTGATTTTCTTTTTATTAATCTATATCCATTCTTGAGTTTGTTTGGATTCTGATACAATAACTTCACGGTGTTCACTGAGAACCCATGATGACTCTTTATCCTGTTTTTTTGTTCTTCAACCCTTCTCAATTTTTGAAAAGTTTCATCTGACATATATGAGCCTTCCGAAGAGGGTGCAACAAAAGGGTTAACTGGATCACAGTAGTAACAATATACTTCGGCGCACAAGAAAATTTCGAAATTTGAGGATGAACTCTTAATAAAGTTGAGAATAGATGTAGTATTTTTAATAATAAAACGATCGTACATGTCGTATTTATACACCCTAGTAATGTGCAAATCATAGTCCAAAGGCAACCATTTCGTAGTCACAATTGGAATTCATAGATGACCGTTTGACATGAAAAGTCACTATAGTAACCTGCAAACCATATGATTTCATAGTCAAACCATAAAAAAAGTTTACTGATTGACAAGACAAGGCATTGTACTTGTCTACACTTCATAGTTCAACATGAACGATTCATAGTCAAATCAAATGATTTCATAGTCAATCCATAAACGAAGTTTACTGATTGACAAGCCAAGACATTATACTTGTCTGCACTTCATAGTTTAATATGAACAATTCATAGTCAAGCCAGATGATTTCATAGTCAAACATAAGCAAACTTTACTGATTGACAAGACAAGGCATTGTACTTGTCTGCACTTCATAGTTTGACATGAATAAGTCATAGTCAAACCTGATGATTTCATAGTTAAACCATAAACAAAGTTTATTGATTGACAAGACAAGACATTGTACTTGTCTGCACTTCATAGTTCAACACGAACGATTCATAGACAAACCAAAAGATTTCATAGTCAAACAATAAGCAAACTTTACTGATTGACAAGACAAGACATTGTACTTGTCTGCATTTATGTTTCGTATAAATGTGTAATACTCAATCCATTACATGTATTTGTGAAGTTATTCATATTTAATCGAATAAATCAGGCGAATGGCATACTAAAATTGCATAGGTGAACCCCAAAAACATAAGAAGATTGTTTTACACTTGCCCAAAAATAGTATCATGATTTTTAGTTCCTTAATATTTGCGCTTTCATATTTTAACCGAAACTTATCTTCTTATCTATCTTTATTTCACAGGGACCAAAATATGGGTTTACCCGTTGGGTTGATGAAGAGAAGGACTGATCTTTTATGATAATAACTAAGGTAGCTAAGTCTAGTAGACACTTTCAATCTAAAAATAAGAAGTTGAAGATAACCTTGGTTTGTAGTTGGGTATTGTTCTTGTCAATTATTGTTTACAAGTTGTAAGCTTTAGGTGTTTTGGTTGTGTTTGAATCTGTAGCGAAAATAAAGAGTGTGTAATCGTTGTTAGGTTTAAACTTTTGAAGTTATAATTATTATGTATGAAGATAATGTGTATCGAGCTATATATAAAATTACGTTTCATACTAAAATGCTTGAATTTATAAATCAAACATTCACTTACATACATATCACATCCAACTACATAGGACCAACACATGATCCTCAAAAATTTTTGGCCATCCTTTGACAAAACTCAAAAGTTGCATTTTTTGGTATATAATTTTGGCCATCCTTTGGTACTTTTGTTATAAAAGAATAAAAAAAAATCACTTATAAGCATAAATTTATAAATATTTACTATTTGATCTAACCAACCATTATCTGTATGCCCAAACAACGAGCTCCAAAAATCTCTACCTAAGATCAAATTGTAAAATCTGTGTTGCACCTTGTACGCGCTAAAATAATATTTTGATATCACAACCTCACCATCTGCTACGTAAGGCTACATGCGCAGATCTGAAAAGTCATGATCGACAACGAATACTGGAGGGGAGGAGGGGGTGTTGATGTGGTAGAAACCTTCTTCTTTGCTCTTCGCGTAGGCTTTGGTGTCGTGTGTACCTAAAGAATTTTTTTAAATTTATTTTATTAATGTTTGACATAAAAAAATTTCATTCCATATTAGCTTTTAATGTATACCCGCGTGAAATGACTACGCAAAAACTATGATGGATTACGAAGTCTAGGGCTACCGGGGGGGGGGGGGATGTAGCTTCATTATCATCCAAAACATCTTCATCGAAGTGATTTTTAGTCCTTATAGTTATTACATCTTCATCTAACACCTACATTACTACCTTATAATTATTAATAAAAAAATATAATTATTAACAAATTATATCATAAATATAGGGTATCACTAACCTTTTCAGCTTCATTATCATCCAAAACATCTTCATCGAAGTGATTTGTAGTCCGACCTCCTTCGTCTAACACCTACATTAATACCTTATAATTATTAATAAAATATACATATTTATTAACAAATTATATCATAAATATAGGATATCACTAACCTTTTCATCGTTATTATCAAAGGGCACTTGTTCATTTTATCCGTCGTCAAAACAATAATTTGTTTGAAAGTTTGTCGGTTAATCAAAATTTATGTGGTTTCATAAAGTTTGATCATCCACTTCTTCCATGTTCACCTCGGTGTGTTGCCGGCTCAAATACAACTCTTGTTCGAGTGCAATTAACCGATTTGCCAACTCTTCTAAACTTGGTTTCTCACTTTGTCTTGCTCTAGCTTTAGATCGTCTACTAGACGATAGACTAGAAGCTGATACGCCTTGCCTCTTAAAATGCTTCCATAATGGGGATGGAACTGAAGGCAATTCACCACACACGTACTCTTGACATGACAAATAATAAGGAGATCTTCTCTCCTCATCACTTGTTGTCATCCTATGTCTTGGCCTACATCCCTCCTAAAACAAATAAACATATGTATAATGTTAGTAAAAGTTCAAACAAAATATTTAAATAAAAAAAACTAAACAAACCATTGTCACATTGAAATTCTTGTTCACATCAACCTATTTCATTTTTTTTATTGCACTCCAACGCTTTATCTGAGGTGTATCTTTGTTCCTGAGCAACAACGAATAAGCACCTCGAACATATGGAAGAATCTCATAAATCCATATCTACACTTTTTGCAATTATATTAATAACGATTGAAACAACTAAAATACTAGTTAAATTTTATAAAAATATAACTATATAAATATGTATACCTTGAATGGTGCCGTAATTCCTAACACAAAGTATTTGAAATATTGACGAGGCTCGGATAGTGATAAATATTTATTGATTTTGTTCCACGTATCCTCAAGATCATTGTAGGTGAACTCCCACACCACAAGTAACTATCCAAGAAAAGCTACAATAATTTTTTTTAATTAGAATAAGCTTTACCATAAAAAATATAAAATTTCAAATTCCACAAATAATACCTGTTCCACACATCCAAGTTCTCAGCAAAAAAATCAGTTTTGTTACACACGATCATTTACTTCTTTCCCCAAAAACCCTTCACACAAAACATATATGAGACATGCTCTCACAACATCATCGTCGGTAGCTGATATGAACGCTGATTGTGACATCCCCTAACTTCTCGGCCAGAAAAAACCGATTTAATTTATGCTTTTTAAAATAAAATCAGAGAAATCTTTTCAAAAGATGTTGCGGAATTGGTCCCCAAACAAAAGATGATAAAATTTTATCAAAACCCTTCATTAAGAAGGTATATATTTTCCATATATATATATATATATATATATATATATATATATATATATATATATATATCAAAACCTCGGGATGTCATGTTCCGATACAGATCAAAAGCATAAACAAGACATTATAAGCCTTTCAACAGTTATTTACAACTACTGGCCTATAATTCAAAAATCTCTCGTCGTCCTCCGACTATGCTCGGGGTCCACTACCTGTAATCATAAAAACTGAGTGGGTCAGGCTTGGGAGCCTGGTGAGCATATAAAGTTTTCAACCCACAATAATAATATACTTATTAAGTTCACCAATCAACAATAACCCTGATTATCCATTCCCGTTGTCCTCACTTTACGTCCCTAAACACCTATAACAAGGGACCTAGCCTAAGGATTATCATCGGGATGGACACTACTGCTAAGGGGTTTCCTAAGCCATACATGTCCTAAAGGCAACCATGAGGGGGATGGAGTACGCCAATGAACATTTAATTCATCAACACCTACAAGTTGCGAACCTGTTAGTGTTCCACTAGACTGTCTAGAAAAGTCCGTGGTCGTCATCTATACTCCGCTAGATGACTACAACAACAACAACAACAACAACAACAACAACAACAAAAACATCGAGGCCTCTCACCATTTTAACACACATCAACTATTTCATCTACCCATGTTCTACCCAACATATTTTGTAGATAAAAAGCATATACAGTTTAAAACTTGTATAAAACATCAATTCAACAGTCACCTCAAATAAACAATTAACTTATTTACACATAACACGTATTTCAAGGTAAATACTTCATATCTATGTGTAAATTGAAAGTAACTACACACTCACATGATTTGATTATAATCGGGCAGCAATTCGTTTCCTAAAACGATCGTGTCTAATAAAACCGGGAGTTTTATTGAGACACCGGGCTTTGTAAAAGTCGGGCTTCGAAACCGAAAAGATAAATTTTCCGGGCTTCTCGGGCACTTCGTGGAGTATTCCGGGCTTTGGAATAAGTGCCGGGGCTTTGGGGGATGTGAAAATAGCCAAAATAGTGAAAAAGGGGCCAAAATTGCCAATTTCTAAATTCTAGCCGGGAGGGTTCGCACCCTTCTATTTATAGGGGGAAGCTTCGGATCGGACGCCTGAGAAGTCTCCAGGTGGCGAAGATCCGAAGGCTCGCAGGGGATATGCTCGAACGTGGCTGCGCATGCGAAGGGGCTGCTGGCGGCCTGTGATTGGACCGAAGTCCGGATCCGATGAGGGAAGCTCGTGGCTTCTGCGAGGGTTCGGACACGAGGGAGAAGACACACGTCAGATCTTCACTGGACCACTTCGGATAAGGCCATGTGCTCGGATGACTCAGCAGCTCGGGTGACTCAGCAGCTCGGATGAATCAGAAGGACACATGTCACATTTTCAGCGAGGGTAACGTGGCAACTCGTGACTATGCGAATTTTCTGGATTTTCGCGCCAAAATTTCTAAAATCCATAACTTTCTCATACGAGCTCCGTTTTTGACGTTATTTATATGCACGCGTAGCTAAAATTACGATCTACAAGTTCCATTTAGACTTCGTCGGCTAATTTTGACTTTAAATTTTATATTATTATTTTTAACAGACCGGGACAAGAAATCTGTTAAAAATTCATAACTTCTTCATCCGACGTCCGTTTTCGTCAGACTTTTTACCGTTGTGATCCTAATGACGAGACCTTCAATTCTCGTTTAGGTTGTGTCGGCTAAAAATCGCTCGATCTAAAATTCGAGTTTTTAGCTGTCTACTGCTAAGCTGAAACTTCGAAAAATCATAACTTCCTCATACGAAGTCAGATTTGGGCGTTCTTTTTATCGAAATTCTCGGTGTAACGAATACTACGACTTTAGTTTAGATTACTAAGGCTATAAAGTAGTTTATCGAAATCTCACTTTTTACGACGTTCAGCACCGTGCCGGTTTTGTCGCGAAACTACGACATGTCATAACTTCTTCGTTATAACTCGGATTTAGGTATTCTTTATATCCCCGAAATCCTTGTTTCGACCACTACAACTTTATGTAAAGATATAGGGCTTATCTCACACTTTAATTTTGACACTTATTTTTATTCTTAATTAATTAAGCCATAATAATTAAGCATAAAACACATAATTCATATAATATTCACGTAATTCCTTTTCATTTCTTCAGAATGAGTTACAAAGGTTAACCTAGACTATCAAATCAATATAAATGCCTAGGCTAGAAACACGAGTGTTACAATTCTCTCCCCTTAGGATGATTCCGTCCCCGGAATCACATATCACCAAATAACTGCGGGTAGCGACTCATCATGTCACTCTCCGTTTCCCAAGTGAGATTTGGTCCATTCATATGTTTCCAACGCACAAGCACTAAATCGACCATCTTGCGTCGCAACTTCATAGTCTTACGGTCAACGATTGCCTCAGGTTCCTCGATCAACCTCTTGTTTTCATCCAACCTTAACTCAGAAATCGGAATTATGTCAGGCACATCTCCTGTGAACTTTCTCAAATAACACACATGAAAGGTGTTATGAATACCCTCTAGTTATTCCGGTAACTCTAGCTTGTAAGCTTGATTCCCGATCCTCTGAAGAACTTTAAATGGTCCAGTAAACGTTGGACTCAACTTCCCTCTCTTACCAAATCTTATAAGTCCCTTCCACGGCGAGACTTTAAGTAAAACCGAATCTCCAACATCGAAGGATATTGGTTGTCTTTTCTTTTCAGCATAACTCTTTTGTCGATCTTGAGCAGCTAACATCCTTTCCCTTATCACTTTCAACTTTTCTGCAGTCTGATGGACTATTTCAGGTCCCATAAACTGCTTTTCCCCAGCTTCCAGCCAACATGATGGTGTTCGACACTTCTCCCCATACAAAGCGTGATAAGGTGCCATCTTGATGCTCGAGTGGAAACTATTATTATAGGAGAATTCTACCAGAGGTAAGTGTTCATCCCAGTTACCTTGGAATTCTAGGGTACATGCTCTCAGCATATCCTCCAATGTTTGAATCGTTCGTTCGCTCTGACCATCGGTTTGCGGATGGTAAGTTGTACTCAAACACAACTTGGAACCCAATTCCTCTTGTAGACTCCTCCAAAATCTCGAGGTAAAACGGCTGTCACGATCGGATACAATCGTTAACGGAACACCGTGAAGCCTCACAATTTCCTTCACATAAGAATTCGCAAGTTTATCCATAAACCATTTCTCTTTGGCTGCTATGAAATGCGCACTCTTAGTGAAGCGATCAACGACCACCCAAATCATGTCGTGGCCGTTCCTTGTTCTGGGCAGTTTAGTCACAAAATCCATGGTGATGTCTTCCCATTTACCCATGGGTATGGGTAAAGGTTCTAAACTCCCATACGGTTTCTGATGTTGTGCCTTAACCCTAGCACAAGTTACACACTCGGCCACATACTTAGCAACATCGAGCTTCATCGTCGGCCACCAATAATAGGGTTTTAAATCCCTATACATTTTTGTATTGCTGGGATGAATCGAGTACATGGTCTTGTGAGCTTCTTCCATCAGAAGATCTCTTATTCCGCCCGTCTTAGGTACCCAAATCCTATCTTGGAATACCCTCAACCCTTGGTTGTTTGTACCGAATACTAACGTTTTGCTCAAACGTTCTTCCTTTCGGTCATTTTTCTCCAAAGCTTCCTTTTGAGCTTTCTTTATACTTTCCACAATTGTCGAGACAACTTCAATTCTCAACGCTCTTGGCCTTTTCTTTTCAAGGTTTACCTTCCGACTGAGAGCATCAGCAACAACATTTGCTTTACTAGGGTGGCAAAGTATCTCATAGTCGTAGTCCTTGAGTAACTCTAGCCAACGTCGTTGCCTCATGTTCAATTCCTTCTGATTAAAGAGATATTGGAGACTCTTATGATCAGTGAAAAGTTTACACTTTGTGCCATAAAGATAATGCCTCCATATCTTTAAGGCAAATACTACCGCTGCCAACTCCAGATCATAAGTGGGGTAGTTCTTTTCATGCTCCTTCAATTGCCTCGATGCATACGCGATCACTTTATCCCTTTGGGTCAGAACACAACCTAACCCAACTCCAGATGCATCGCTATAAATTGCAAAGTTATCAACTCCTTTAGGCAATGAAAGAATCGGTGCTTCACACGATCTCTTCTTCAACTTCTCAAAGGCTTCCTTATGCTTCTCATTCCAAGCATAAGTGGCACCTTTGTGGGTCAAAGCTGTTAATGGAGTAGCAATCAAAGAAAAGCCTTAGATAAACCTTCGGTAATATCCAGCTAATCCTAAAAAGCTTCGAATCTCCGTAGGACTTTTTGGTTGTTCCCACTTCATTACAGCTTCAATCTTTGCTGGGTCGACCATTATTCCTTCTTGGCTAACCACATGACCTAAAAATTGGACTACTTGAATCCAAAGTTCATATTTGGAGAACTTTTCATACAACTTCTCCTTTTTCAGGACTTCTAGCACTTCACGTAGATGTTTTTCATGTTCCTGCTTGCTTTTCGAATAAATCAAGATATCGTCTATGAATACTATCATGGATTTATCTAAGAATGGTTTACAAACCCTATTCATCAAAGCCATGAAAGCTTCTGGGGCATTGGTTAGTCCGAACGACATAACCAAAAATTCATAGTGCCCATATCTCGTTCTAAACGCAATCTTTTTGATATCCTGCTCTCTCACCTTTATTTGATGGTATCCCGACCTAAGATCGATCTTCGAGAAATAGCTCGAACCTTGCAACTGGTCGAACAAGTCATCGATCCTTGGCAACGGGTACTTGTTCTTTATTGTCGCTTTGTTCAGCTCTCTGTAATCGATGCACATTCTCATGCTTCCGTCTTTCTTCTTTACAAATAACACAAGGGGCTCCCCAGGGCGATGAACTAGGTCGAATGAAACCTTTGTCCATTAACTCCTGAAGTTGTGTCATAAGTTCTTTCATTTCGGTTGGCGCTAATCGATAAGGTGCTTTTGCTATCAACGTCGTTCCTGGTAACAATTCGATACGAAATTCTACTTGTCGATCAGGGGGCAATCCGGGAAGATCTTCGGGAAAGACTTCCGGATACTCACACACCACCGGAATATCCTGCACCTCCTTCTTTTCCATCTTAGCATCGATCACGAATGCTAGATGTGATGTACATACCTTGGCCAAACACTTTCTGGCTTTCATTAGGGAAATCATTCCAGAATTTACTCTGTGTTTGTCTCTATACACCATAAACGACTCTTTCCCTGGCGGGTTTACATTTACTATCTTCTTTCTACATAGTATTTCTGCATCGTTGGCGCTAAGCCAATCCATTCCTAAAACTATGTCGAATCCATTTAACTCGATAGGCAATAATTCCTCTTGGAACTTATTCCCGTCCAAGTCAATGAGGATATTTTTCATACGATGGCTAAAAGGTACAAACTTGCCACTAGCAATCTCGACTATTATAGCATTAACTAGCATATCTACAGGCAAAGCTAGCTTTCTACCAAATTCATGCGATATAAAGGAGTAATTGGCTCCAGAATCAAACAAAATTTGGGCAGGCAATTCGTTTACGAGAACGGTACCTGAAGCAACATCGACTTCTTCTTTCGCAGCTTCGAGCGTCATCTGAAAGGCTCTCGCCTTCGGCTTTGGTGGTAGATTGGGTTTTGCTGCGTCCTTCTTCTTCGGGCAGTCCCTCAAAATATGCCCTTCTTCATTGC
The DNA here is from genome assembly GCF_051521515.1 of Lactuca serriola. Lineage (NCBI taxonomy): Eukaryota > Viridiplantae > Streptophyta > Magnoliopsida > Asterales > Asteraceae > Lactuca > Lactuca serriola. The sequence continues at coordinate 281,265,620 of NC_136412.1, read as the reverse complement.
ACCCAAAACATACGTTCTTATTGAAGTTGCATTCATTGGCATAATGCCCAGGCTTTCCACATTTGTAACAAGTGACTTCCACGCTGCACTTCCCAGCATGTTTCTTCTTACACTTGTCACACCACTTGGCTTCGGCTCCTCCTCCAAGCTTTCTCGAACCAGTCTTCGAGAATTTATTCTTTTTATTGGAACCTGAAGTTCCTTCAAACTTTCTCTTTTCGCCAACTTCAACCTTGCTGGCGGCTCTCCCTTTTATCATACCTTCAACAGACTTGGCAGCCCAGATAGCTGCCTCCAAAGTAAGTGCCTGACGTACTGACACCGCATACTCCCATGGTAGTCCCTTTGCGTACCTGTCAATTTTTGCCAACTCATCTGGGACAATACACAAAGCAAACTCCATTTCGTCAGTGAAGTTATTCGTATATTCGTCAACGGTCATACTCCCCTTCTGCAACGTTAGAAATTGGTTTTCTAACTCAACTACGTTTTGGGCCGAGCAGTACTTGCGCTTGAAGTGCACCAAGAGCTCTGCCCAAGTTAATTGCAGTGGCTCATTAGGGCTTAGGGTTTTCCCTAAAGTGCTCCACCAACGAGCAGCACTACCCCTGAACTGACGTACTGCAAAGGTAATTTGTAACTTGCCTTGGCAATCATAAGTCATGAAAGCCAACTCCATTTCCGAGATCCAGTCCATTACTCCGACAGGATCTTCTTTTCCATTGAAGGTCGATGGCTTGCAAGTCATAAAGTCCTTATACTTGCACCAGTTTCTCTCCGATCTACCCTCATGGTTATTCCTCCCAACCACAAGTGGTTCACTATGACCAACCGATCTGCTGTTGTTCCCTTCTTCGGATTGATTGTCATTTAGTTCACGTTGTTCAACAGGAACTGAAGGTTCATCCCTGTTGTTCAGCAACATTTGCCTCAATTCTTCCCTTTGTTCAGTCAACATGGTCTGAATAATAGTTCGTACTCCAGCCATGGTGATGGGTTCGGGTGCAGCTCCTACTATAGGCACCTGTTCCACTACTTGGGGTTGAGGTTGTTGGAATCTGTTTGCATTTCCAGCTCCACTCCGAGTTCTTGCCATTACAATCTATATACTGAATAAGGTGAATTTAGGTCTTTATTCTTGTTAGACATGTCAATTCCCTTGTCACTCCGAAACGTTTACATGTTAGTTCTAATCTCGTATTCATACGCTTAGAATCCTACACACATAAGGTTTCCAGATCTGGTCGGCAACAGACCATAGATCCGAACAAATAATGGCACACATGGCAAACATATAGCATTTAGCACATAAGGGCATTTTAGGCATCTTCCCTAAAATAAACTAGTGCTCGTGTCTAAAATATGGTAGACACTCATCTCACAATCATCACTTAGCATTCTAAGTTCAAGTCTAGAAATTCTACAATTTCTTAGTTCGCTTAAACTAATGCTCTGATACCAACTGTGACATCCCCTAATTTCTCGGCCAGAAAAGACCGATTTAATTTATGCTTTTTAAAATAAAATCAAAGAAATCTTTTCAAAAGATGTTGCGGAATTGCTCCCCAAACAAAATATGATAAAAGTTTATCAAAAACCTTCATTAAGAAGGTATATATTTTCCATATATATATATATATCAAAACCTCAGGATGTCATGTTCCGATACAGATCAAAAGCATAAACAAGACATTATAAGCCTTTCAACAGTTATTTACAACTACTTTCCTATAATCTAAAAATCTCTCGTCGTCCTCCGACTATGCTCGGGGTCCACTACCGTTATCATAAAAACTAAGTGGGTCGGGCTTGGGAGCCTGGTGAGCATATAAAGTTTTCAACCCACAATAATAATATACTTATTAAGTTCACCAATCAACAATAACCCTGATTATCCATTCCCGTTGTCCTCACTTTACGTCCCTAAACACCTATAACAAGGGACCTAGCCTAAGGATTATCATCGGGATGGACACTACTGCTAAGGGGTTTCCTCAGCCATGCATGTCCTAAAGACAACCATGAGGGGGATGGAGTACGCCAATGAACATTTAATTCATCAACACTTACAAGTTGCGAACCTGTTAGTGTTCCACTAGACTGTCTAGAAAAGTCCGTGGTCGTCATCTATACTCCACTAGATGACTACAACAACAACAACAACAAAAACATCGAGGCCTCTCACCATTTTAACACACATCAACTATTTCATCTATCCATGTTCTACCCAACATATTTTGTAGATAAAAAGCATATACAGTTTAAAACTTGTATAAAACATCAATTCAACAGTCACCTCAAATAAACAATTAACTTATTTACACATAACACGTATTTCAAGGTAAATACTTCATATCTATGTGTAAATTGAAAGTAACTACACACTCACATGATTTGATTATAATTGGGCAGCAATTCGTTTCCTAAAACAATCGTTTCTAATAAAACCGGGAGTTTTATTGAGAAACCGGACTTTGTAAAAGTCGGGCTTCGAAACCGAAAAGATAAATTTTCCGGGCTTCTCGGGCACTTCGTGGAGTATTCCGGGCTTTGGAATAAGTACCAGGGCTTTGGGGGATGTGAAAATAGCCAAAATAGTGAAAAAGGGGCCAAAATTGCCAATTTCTAAATTCTAGCCGGGAGGGTTTGCACCCTTCTATTTATAGGGGGAAGCTTCGGATCGGACGGCTGAGAAGTCTCCAGGTGGCGAAGATCTGAAGGCTCGCAGGGGATAGGCTCGCACGTGGCTGCGCATGCGAAGGGGCTGCTGGCGGCCTGTGATTGGACCGAAGTCCGGATCCGATGAGGGAAGCTCGTGGCTTCTGCGAGGGTTCGGACACGAGGGAGAAGACACGCGTCAGATCTTCACTGGACCACTTCGGATAAGGCCATGTACTCGGATGACTCAGCAGCTCGGGTGACTCGGCAGCTCGGATGATTCAGAAGGACACATGTCACATTTTCAGCGAGGGTGACGTGGCAACTCGTGACTATGCGAATTTTCTGGATTTTCGCGCCAAAATTTCTAAAATCCATAACTTTCGCATACAAGCTCCGTTTTTGACGTTATTTATATGCACGTGTAGCTAAAATTACGATCTACAACTTCCGTTTAGACTTCGTCGGCTAATTTTGAATTTAAATTTTATATTATTATTTTTAACAAATCGGGACAGGAAAATCCATTAAAAATTCATAACTTCTTCATCCGACGTCCGTTTTCGCAGACTTTTTACCGTTGTGCTCCTAATGACGAGACCTTCAATTCTCGTTTAGGTTGTGTCGGCTAAAAATCGCTCGATCTGAAATTCGAGTTTTTAGCTGTCTACTGCTAAGCTGAGAATTCGAAAAATCATAACTACTCATACAAAGTCAGATTTGGGCATTCTTTTTATCGAACTTCTCGGTTTAACGAATACTACAACTTTCGTTTAGATTACTAAGGCTAAAAAGTAGTTTATCGAAAACTCACTTTTTACGACATTCAGCACCGTGCCGGTTTTGTCGAGAAATTTCGACAGGTCATAACTTCTTCGTTATAACTCGGATTTTTGTATTCTTTATATCCCCTAAATCCTTGTTTCGACCACTACAACTTTATGTAAAGATATAGGGCTTATCTCACACTTTAATTTTGACGCATTTATTCTTAATTAATTAAGCCCTAATAATTAAGCATAAAACACATAATTCATATAATATTCACATAATTCTTTTTCATTTCTTCAAAATGAGTTACAAAGGTTAACCTAGACTATCAACTCAATATAAATGCCTAGGCTAGAAACACGAGTGTTACACTGATTGATAATGAAAATTTTCAAATCACTTTTTTTCACCGAACTATTTGTGTGGTTCGAAAAGAGACGTTCCTGCAATAATTTTTTTTTTCTGACACTCTTTTTCCTATCATTTTTGGATAAACTCCAACATTAAATTTAGTTATAAGAAAAAACTCTTTGGGGGCCGTAAACCATTTTGGTATCTCCCACTTTAAAATACAACTGCTTTATGCCATTTGTAGATACTACTGTATCTGGCCGTATCTGATAAAGAAAAACTTTATGAAAGAGCAAGTTGTCCCTTTGTAATTAAGGGACGTCCAACAAATAACCAAAAACAGTGCTTCTAAATGTTTCTCTTCGGGCACCCTTTAATACTTTAAATGCTTCCCATATATTACATCCTGATTCTTTTATATTGAATATAACTTTAACATTAAATTTTTTATATTCGTGCTGAAATAAAAGATGTTAGAAGGGTATAAAACATTAAAGGAAAGTAAGTTGTTATTTCTAACTATACCAAATATTAACAAAATTGTCAAAAAATCATATTATTATAACAGAAAGGCAACAATCTACATTAGAAATTATTAGATTTACACACGTCAGCAATTACAATTAGAAATAAACCAAATGTATATTTATAACGACATCAAAATTGCATCATATAGGCACATACTAGCATGAGAAATAAATCGAATGTATACAAACCATATTTCTATAATACAAATAGATGTATATTTGTAACAACATAAAAAATTGAATATTTATAACATAATAAGAGCATCAAAAATGTATATTTATAACATAAACTATATCTATATAAACGATATTTGTCAAAATTGCATAATACTTTTTATATAATCTTTGAAAACCAAATGTAGAACTTCACAATTGCAAATGTACAGTGTCAAGAAGCAGAAAAAATCATTATTATATCAAAAAATCATATTATTACAAAATATTAACACATTTATATAACATATTACAACAAAAAATACCAAATATACAACCTCACAATGTACGATTTACGCAGCATGCACTTGTACAATCATAGATCCAAGTATGAAATACTATCAAAAACCTCAAGGATACTTATGAAATCCTCTAAATATCAAATATAACACATAGATCTAAGAAAACCAGAGGGGCAACACCTTTGATTTTCGTTTTCTTTCAAACTTTTTTTTCCCAGATAAATCATAAATAAACAAAGCCTAAACTTGATAAATGATGATTAAAGCAGGAAATAGTAAATATTTTACCATATCGTCGGGATTGTACATGAAATCATTGCTACCGATTTTCATCTCCAGGGAGAGTTCTCCCAATAAAAACCTTGCAAAATGAAAGTTAAAAAAAACGTTTTCATACACTTAAAAAGGCAAAATCACAGGTGGTCGCAGATGAACCGAGTCTATCTGAGAACATACAAGTCATTTATGCGTGTTCGTTCGCAGGTCAATTTTGGCAAAATCGCTTTAACCTATTGTACGTTCGTAGGTCAATGAGAAAAATCGCAGATGAGCTTAATTCATCTACGGTTTTTGTGGTTAATTTTGTAATTTGAGTGTTTTTGCTATTTTCTGCAAAGTCATTAATGTGATTGGCTAAAGTTGTAATTTTCTTTAAATAATATATCCATGCTTTTAGTAATTATATTATACAATTAAATATAAATATATTTTTACAATTATGTTGTCTTTATTTGAAACAACCATATCAAAGGATTTTATAATTTATTAATCTCCATCTAACAAAATAATAAATATTTATAGTATGAATTTTGAAACCACCGTTAATATCATATGATAATATATTTTTTTAAACGCCCAAACATGTGTAATATATAAAGAATTATATCAAAGGATTTTATAATTTATTAATCTCCTTCTAACAAAATAATAAATATTTATAGTATGAATTTTGAAACCACCGTTAATATCATATGATAATATATTTTTTTAAACGCCCAAACATGTGTAATATATAAAGAATTATGAAACTGAAAATTCTTATTTACTTTATTTGTTAAAATATTCAAGATTTATTAATATGCATAATTTTTTAGTCAATTAAGAAACTTAATCTATATACTTGATATTAAAATTGAAAAATTAAATATTATCTTACATTTTGTTCTTATCTATCTTTATACTCATATAAAATAATGACATGAAATTTAGTAATTATCTCTCTTAATCATTTTTTTTATTTTGACATTTGTCTTAATCTAATGAGTATGAAAATAAATAGAATCAAAATGTTAGAAGATCTTTGATTTTTCATTAAAATTTGGATGGTTTTTAACTTTTGATAATTATAATTTTGAAAAATTAATTTATCTTCATTATATTTAAATTTTAGTTTATATCAAAATTATGTAATTTTATATATTTCAAAAGTTTCCAATTATTTGTGCCGAATACTCTTATACAAATAAAAATTATAGCTTCCAGCTTTTAGTTATCAACTATCAACTACTAGCTTCCAACTTCCAATTATTTGATATGATATTATGTGTGGCATTTCCAAAGATATCATTAGTTAAAATGAAATTTCGATGCAAAAAATTTACTAAGAAGATCATTCTTGCAGATGATATCTACGAAAATAGCATTTTGTTAGTGAAATTGTACTAATAAATTTTATATTTCATGGATGATATCTACGAATTTGACATGTTAGAAATTTCATTTTCGCAGATATCTTCAACGAAAATGACTTAGTGATTTTTTTGTTGAAATTTTTTTTTTTTTCTACTTATATCTTAGGGGCTGGTTGTTAGCATCTGTATTATTCATATCATATAGAGGCCTGGATGATATATGTGATATCCCTAATTTCACGACCAGAAAAGACCGATTTAATTTATGCTTTTAAAATAATTTCAGAGTAATCATTTGATTAAAAGTGTTGCGGAATTTGTTCCTAGATAAACATGATAACTATGTTATCAAATCATTTATGAAGAAATGTATTTTATTCACTTAAACCATTGGGATGTCATTGTCAATACAAAAGCATAAGCATAAACAAAACTTACATTCATTTACACTAGTGATCTACTTCTCTTTTAATCTCTCAGTGTAAAGCAACTTCGTATCGATACATGTGATACAAATAAACTGAGTGGGTTAGGCTTGGGAGCCTGGTGAGCATATAGGGTTTTCAACCCACAATAAATGATAAACTTATTAAGTTCTCAATCAATAATAAATTTATTAATTTCATCAACCAAAATAACCCTAATTGCCCATTCCCATTGTCCTCACTTTACGTCCCTAAAACAACTATCATAAGGGACCTCGCCTAAGGATTATCACTAGGGGTGACAACATTGCTTTGGGGGTTCCTCAGCAAGTTATGTCAAATAAAACAAACATCGGAGTGACAACATTGCTTTCCCTCAGCAAGTTATGTCAAACAAGACATCCTAACATAAAACAACCAACAAGGTGACAACATTGCTTTCCTTCAGCAATTTATGTCAAATAGGCACGAAGTCACATCGTCGCCATGTGCTAGTCCATAGCTCTTATTCATTGACGGTATTTCCCACTGATGTTTTCCCCGCAATACATGTCAATGGGTTTTCCATACAGCTGATGAGCATACTAAGGGGTTTTCCCCAGCCTTACTTGCCCTAAAGGCACTCATGAGGGGAATAGAGTACAACAAATGAACACTTAAGTCCATTAACACCTACAAGTTACGAGCTTGCTAGTGTTCCACAGACCATCAAAACAGTCCATGGTTGTCATGCATACTCTGCTGAATGACGGGGGTTTCAGAGTACAACGAATGAACACTTAAGTCCATTAACATCTACAGGTTACGAACCTGCTAGTGTTCCACGGACCATCAAAACAGTCCATGGTTGTCATCCCTACTCTGCTGAATGACGGGGGTCAACGTTCGGTAAGGGCTTTTCTCATATTGCACCACTCACGCCAACATCTGGGTAAAAGCATTTCCCATATTTCACCACTCACTCTCAACTCATGATCTATATCACTGATCATCTCATCTATCCAAATCACCTTTCATCACACACCTACTATTTAACTGATGATCTATATCACTAACTCATGAAGCTTGTCCAATCACTTCATAAAAGAACAAAGACTCCAAAGTTCTTCCAAATAAAAGTATAGGGAAAATACTGATAAAGTACTCTCGTACGCTCCCGTACCCCGACACGTAACAGTGTCAAAATGAAGAACTAATGGATGAACACATAGTTCAAAAATACCTAATGAACATATAGTTCAAACATACGCACCAATTACAAGTCTACTAACTTTCCACTGGGCTATCTAAAATAGTTTGTGGTCGTTGTCTATACTCTGCTAGATGACTAGATCATCTTAAACATCGATACCTCTCATCACTTTTATTTCATCACACATCATCTAATTCATCTACCCATGTTTTACCCAACATATTTGTAGATAAAAAAATATATATATATATATATATATATATATATACAGTTTAAAACTTGTATAAAATATCAATTCAACAGTCACTTCAAATAAATAATTAATATGTTTACACATAGCATGTATTTTAAGGTAAATACTTCATATCTATGTGTAAGGTGAAAGTGACTATACACTCACTTGATTTAATGAAAATCGGGCAGCAATTCGTTTCCTAAAACGATCGTTTCTAATAAAACCGGGAGTTTTATTGAGAAACCGGGCTCTACGAAAGGCCGGGCTTCAAAACTGAAAAAATAAATTTTCCGGGCTTCTCGAACACTTCGTGGAGTATTCCGGGGCTTATAATTGATATCGGGGCTTTGGGGAATGTTAAGATGAAGAAAATATGGAAAAAGGGGTTAAAAGTGGCAAAACTCCAAAACTACCCGAGAAGGCTCGCATACCCTTTCTATTTATAGGGTCCGAAGGTTGGCTAGGGAGGTGGGGTCCGCAGGCGAGGGTGCGCAGGTGCTCGCACATGGGCTGCGCGTGCGAGGGCCTCACTGGAGGCTTCTGATTGGACCGCGGTCTACTGGTCCACATGCGAGGTTCGGAGGCTAGGCGGTGTGAGGCTCGGTCCAGCTGCGAGCATCGGATTGGGACTCCCTTTGGGAGAATCAGAAGAGGACACGGAGCAGTCTCGCATGCGAGGTGACTCATCAGAATTTCGGACACGTGGCACATGCGAGGCGAGGACACGTGGCAAAAGCGTGACTATGCGCATACGAGCTCCGTTTTTGACGTTCTTTATATGCACGCGTAGCTAAAATTACGCTCTACAACTTCCGTTTAGACTTCGTCGGCTAATTTTGACTTTAATTTTTATATTATTATTTTTAACAGACCGGGACAGGAAATCTATTAAAAATTCATAACTTCTTCATCCGACGTCCGTTTTCGTCAGTTTTTTTTACCGTTGTGCTACTAATGACGAGACCTTCAATTCTCGTTTAGGTTGTGTCGGCTATAAATCGCTCGATCTAAAATTCGAGTTTTTAGCTATCTACTGCTAAGCTGAAATTTCGAAAAATCATAACTTCCTCATACGAAGTCAGATTTTGGCGTTCTTTTTATTGAACTTCTCGGTTTAACGAATACTACGAATTTCGTAGATTACTAAGGCTAAAAAGTAGTTTATCAAAAACTCACTTTTTACGACATTCGGCACCGTGCCGGTTTTGTCGCGAAACTTCGACATGTCATAACTTCTTCGTTATAACTCGGATTTCGGCATTCTTTATATCCTCGAAATCCTTGTTTCGACCACTACAACTTTATGTAAAGATATCGGGCTTATCTCACACTTTAATTTTGATGCTTATTTTTATTCTTAATTAATTAATCCCTAATAATTAAGCATAAAACACATAATTCACATAAAATTCACATAATTCCTTTTCATTTCTTCTAAATGAGTTACAAAGGTTAACCTAGACTATCACCTCATATAAATGTCTAGGCTAGAAACACGAGTGTTACAATATAGAGGCTCTGTATGAATCTGTATCTACATGATTAATTGATGTTTGGTTAACATCTGAATGTCTGTCTCGGAATGGTAAAAATGACCATTTTAACCCTCTGAACTATTTGTTACTGTTCGGTTGGACATCTGAGTGACTGTGTTGAATGATATTGAATTTGTAAGTAATTATAAATAAAATACAAAATGTCATATGAAATCCAAATTAAAAATAGAACAAAATCCAAATTAAAATTCATACAACACCCAAATTAAACATCATACAACATCCAAATTAAACATAATCCTAAGCATACAAATTTAAATTAATTGATTCGCAATATGTTTACGCAAATTAGCCATATATTCAGTGTCTTGGTTACCCCACTGAATGTTGTGTACGTTTTGGTCATCACTTCCTCCACCTTCTACTTCAGCAGTAAACATAGTCTCTTCTTCAAAGTCCATAAATAATTGATCACGAATATTACACTTCCTTATAAAATTATGGACTGCAAAACAAGCAAGTACTATGTCTCTCTGTATTGGAAAAGGATAAGGAGCCATTTGCTTTAGGATTGGGAATCTGGCCTTCAAAACTCCATAAGCGCGCTCAATAACATTTCTGAGTTGTGTGTGAGCATGGTTGAACTGTTCCTCCTTCGTTAATGCATGATGTCTTCGGAAATCGGCTAACCAATACCTCGTATTGCGGTAGGGAGCCATAAATCCACGAGTGTTGGTGTATGCGGCATCACAAAGGTAATATTTGTCTGTAACGTGAATTATTCAATTTTATATAAAAAATTAGATAAAGTATTTAATAATTAAAGTTTTTTTTTTTCTATAAAAAAAAGATTACAAACCTGGTGGAGGAATTGGAAAATCGGAAGTTGGGTTAAATACAACTTCTTTTAGAACTCCTGAATCATGTGTTATGCCCTCCCAAAGTCATACTTTCCATGTGAGTTACATTGATACCATCAAAGTCACTTAAATTAATGTCCGGAGAGTCATGAGAAGGGTGAGGAAGTGTAGAAGATGGCCCCCATCCATGAATGTCTGTCGCAAACGACTCATCGAACAACTGAACACAAAGATCAGGGTACACCAGTGGAGAAGTTCTCAATGTTTCTACCATTTTGTTCAACTGCTTGAAAATATTATAAATATTATAAAATATTATGATATATTATGTGACAACCCGAAGTTTATCCCGTCACTGTAACCCGTTTCCGTCAATAAAACTTGTCTTTATCGAATTGTTCTGTATACATCTTGAATTAGGTCATTTAAATTAAGACTTTTATTTTGACCTCATGAGTGTCCAAACCTATTAGAAACACATGAAAACGCCCCAAATTTTTATTTGGAAAATTTTTAGTTTCGATCACGTCGGGTTAAGACAACTAAATTGGGTACGACCATAAGCCTCGTTTAACGTCGGTATCGGGTAGATTTCCACCGGGTCTCAAACTCAAATCATATATAAAGTTGAGTGGACCTCATTTGAGGCTTTTCCACTCTTTCTCACTACTCTCTCTCTTCAATCCAAATCTTTGATCCAAAATCAACCATTTTAAGCTCCAAATCGGTATGTAATCCATCCTAGATCATAATATAGCTTGTTTAACATTCAAATCCGTGTCTAAATCATCCAAAAGGACCAAGAACATGTGTTTACGGTCCAGGAACTATCCCAAACCGTGAACACGCATAAATGGGGTTTTGGAGCCCCAAAACCCTTCCAAACCACTTCTAGAGCTTAGATATGACCTAAGGGCTTGTATGAATGGACTTGGAGCACCAAAAACTTAACATTTAGGGAGTAAACATGAGTTTATGGCCCAAGAACATGCTTGGACCATAAACACCCATTCTAAGGCCGTGAACACCATTTTAGGTGTTAAAATGCCCCTTAAACACCTCCTATGCCTTGGAATAATGTCTAGAACCAACCTCCATTGTATTAGGGACCTTAAACATGAAAGAAACCACCTCCTTAGTAGATTACGTCCGAAAACCCCCCAAGGATTGGTTCCTGGGCCGTAAACTCCTAAAAAGTGGTCAAATGGTGCCCTCACTTCCTTCCATGGCTTGTACTTTGGACTAGAACCACTTATACTTAACCTAGGATCACCAAAACACATAAGAAATGGGTACATGAGAGTTTACGGCCGTAAACTCCTTAAAAGGGTCCATATGTTGATCAAATCATTTCCCTTGTCTTAGAACTAAACCTAGCATCATCCCACAAGTGTTATAAGACCATTAAGTATCCAAGAACACACCACCCATGAGTTTACGGCCGTAAAATCATGGGGATATGGTCATAGGGCCGTAATCTCCATTAGGAGTTTACTCTTGAAGAGCAAACTCCATATCTAGACCTTAAAACCCCTTAGATGCAACCCGAATCACTCCTAACACTTGAAATGAAGTGTTTTCGCGCCTCGGATTGTATATTCTTATTTAATTAGTAGTTCAAAGTCTAATTAGATACAATTATGTATCTCTTCATATTACATAGGAACCTCACGTGTGTTCAAGCCCTGAACTGACACTTAGCATCCTAGCCGACACATTTCTCGTCTGGTGAGTTCATACCCCTACACTTTTTTCCGTGTTTTCAATGTTTTCAGGGGGGAATAAAAGCAAAAGTACAAGGAAATCTTGTACTCAAACTTATTATTCCATTTGAAATGTTTCATATTCCGTATGCTTTTAACACTAGAAACCGTATTAACCAACCGTTTAACTTGTAGAGTTAGTTTTCAAACTGTTAGTGAAACTCGTTATAAAATGTCATATTTTATATTTCACAAATGATTTTTCCATGTCATTACTGTTCAAAGCATTAGCTTAGTACTTTTGATTCGTCCTCGGTAACACTCCACAGAGATACGCGAGTGGAGGACCACCTTTTATAACATGATTTTTCCGCATTATTTCTTGTAAATTCGTTAATCTGAAAAATTGGAGACACGTCCTCTGAAACACTCCACAGAGATATGCGAGTGGAGGACCGCCCCTGTAACCAGAATCTCCTGGAGGGAGAACGTGACTTGAGTGTATAGATCTATACGGGGCTGACTACCCCGCACCTGGCTGCTAGCTACAGTCGGATCGAAAGGTCCAAGGGTGACAAAAGTCATAAAATGATTTGGACTTCTTATTGCCATATCTAGTCTATCGTATGGTTATGGAACTCACAATTTAGATAACGGAGATTTACTTGTTAGTAATAATGAATTTAGTAAATTAATAACCTTAGGAATTTGTTTACTATTAAATTAATAGTTTTATATACGTGTTAAACTAGCATACTTTTCAAGGATAACCAGGCTTTCAGGAAACTTCACACAAATGCTACAAGTATGGTAGATACTTGTACACCGCATTCCGAATCGATAGTCAACCACAAACTTTTAAGGAAAATAAGGGTTTTCCTGGGATAACAAACCGTTCTTAACCAGATTGTGTAACAAACGGATAACCAAACCTTACTTATAAGAAAATATGGGATTTTCTTGGAAAACAAATTTTTCAGAAAACTAAAGGAAACTTGTTCATTTTCAGAAAACAAACCGCTTATGAACTCACCAGCTTTATGCTGATATTTTTCAAAACTACGTGTATTCTCAGGTTCTCCTTAGACAGGTATCCCATGATCTTTTGCAGAAGATGGAACATATGGAAGTCACGTCTTTACTTTTGTTTAAACTAATGTATCTATAAAACCTGTATTACTTTACTTTCAAACAAATATAAACTTACTTATGTAATGTAATGGTTGTGTTTACTATGCTTACTATGTACATTGGTAGTGATACTTAACATGACGTCACCTCCGCCCCGTAACGTTTTCGCCTTCGGTTTCGGGGTGTGACATATTACATCTTATCAAAAATCACAATACCTTGATCTCTAGTTGTCATTCGTCTTCTTCCATGTTAAACGTGTTAGTTATAGGGTTATAAACGTTGCCTGTTTTGTTTTTTAATTTCAACCAAGCACCAAACTTTGCTTTTAGGTAGTCGTATCTGTATTTCATCTGCTTTTGATCAACTACAAAATTGTATTCTGTTTTCAATCTTTCAGCTACATTCTTCTAGGCCTGTTGAAAAAACCCGAAAATTGTTCTACCCACCCGACCCGTTCCAAATTCGGGTAGAATGGGTAACGGGTATGAACATTCGGGTAATAGGTTAACCCGATAATAATATAGGTCAGATTTTAGGTATGAATATTTATTTCCGGGTATACCCGAATACGCAAATTCGTTTTTTTAAATAATACCAAATATACAATGCAGTCACGTACGCACACTTCAAATAAAACAAAACTCTTCGTTTCCTTCTTATGAACGACGGCTCGACAGTCGACGCAAACTTGCAAAGGGAATACGACGCTGAAGCTGATGTCCTGAACCGTCATCACAATTCTCAGTTTCTCACTATTGCACAGAATGTAATTAAAAAAGTACATAACATACTATAATGATTGGTATTGTTATTATATATGTACTTGTTAATTATATGGAGTATTTTCCTACCCGATTCTTTATTAAACCAACCAACATGTAAAAATAAAAAAAGAAAAAAAGAAAAAATTATCAATAAGTGTCATTTAAGAAATTTTCGGGTATACCCGATAATTTAATTAGCCGACCCGACCTTAAACCCGAATACCTGAAACAAGAAAACCCGAATTACAATATAGGTCGGGTATCGGGTATTATTTTCTTAAGGAAATACCCGTTCGACCCGAACACGGAAATTTTACCCGTTCGACACCCTTACATTCTTCCATGAGTTTGCTTTCAAACTACTCCCTTCACGTTCGGACGTTGTAATTTCATGAATACAAGCTTCAAGGAATGTTTTTTCCACACCTTCTATTTGTTTCCAACTAATTATAGGCCTCTTTTGTGCCATTGCCATGTCTAATATTCAAAATTCAGCAATGACATACTTCAGCAACAAAACTAGTTAACTACCACAAGTAGACCAACAACATAACAGAAAAGTTAAACAAAAAATATCATATTTCAACAACATATAGAAAAAAAATCACAGTAAGAATATATAAGATTTAAGCAACATCTATTCTTATTATCCCTAATTTGTTTTCATCAAATTTTTGGACATTTCAGCAAAATAATACATCAGTCTAATTTGTTTCATCAATTTTTTGGACATTTCAGCAACATAATACATCAATTCAAAGCATATATAGCAGCAAAATCAGCAAGAATAAAGATCAAACATAAACAACCCCAATATTCAAACAAAAAACGCAATCCAACATCCCAGCAACAAAAAACGCAACAAAAAACATACATAAAACTGAGAAATCGGTGGTTGAAGCTTGATGGAGAGAACAACAAGAACATAGATAAAACCTAGCACCAAAATCGAGCATAAAGAATTCGAGTATCACTTACCAGCGTGAAGGAGGAGACGAGGAAGCCGGAGGCCGGAGTTGACGAAGCCGAAGGTGTAGAGGCACCGTCGGAGATCAGTGAAGGGAAAACTCAACACAACAGCTTGTTGGAGAAGAAGGGTAAAAGAAAATAAGAAGCGGCGATTTTCTTTTAGGGCAAGGGTATGAATGAGAATGTTTTCATCCAGATCTCTCACCAAGTCCGGCCGATTAAGGGATTTTTTTTATCTCTTATCGAATAAGTGGTTAAAATGGCTTCAACCAAACGCTCTGAATCTGAACGATTCAGAGCCTCCCTCTTTATAAGACCATTAAGTGGCTAAACCTTACTAAATATTCAAAAAAATTCAACAATAACATTAACATGCAACTTAAATTTATAAACAAAAAATAACCTTAAAATAAACTTCCATTACCTTAAATTATGATATTTGAAACGATATCAATTTTAGGAGTAACATTAAGACTTTTGTGTTTGAAAGTGTTGTCGAGAAAAAGTTCATTTTTTTTTTACATCTAATTTGTGAGATTCACAATTTTTCGCAATGACATCTACAAAATACATGACTTGTCCTTTTTATTTATTATTGAATTCTAAAAAATGATAAATAAGATTATATTTATCTTTTTCTATTATTTTCATTAACAGAGACAAAAGTAATCATCACATCTCATTTTATCATGGTGCAACTGTACTCTTTTGCTATAAAGTGGCCTATCATATCTATATATTGTTAAATAGTGAAACTTTTAGGATCTGAGTCCTGCTGAAAAACAACAATTTTTCCATAGATGATTACACAAGTTTTGTATTCTTGCTAAGAAACACAAGTGGTGCCTTTTCTTTAATCAAGATTTCTGCAAAAGGGTTATTATGCTTGTGAGACTACAAGGATTTGGGTTGGAAATGTAAGATCAATCATCATAATTACATATTTTCAAAAATTTCATAATAATGGCAATATTGCTTTACACAAAGGGTTGGATCATTAAGTAGTTTTAATACCATATATTTAGGAAATTGAGTATCTAATTCTTATAAACGAGTATTTTAATAATAATAATAACCAACTTAAATTTGTTCTAGTAAAATGGTCACTTTTTCCAGAATAGAGCATTTCGGAGTCACGGTATTCATTCCGGAGCTTTGGTAGGATACAAGATTGTCCGCATATTCTGGACTTACATTCCGAGTATTCCTGTCCGAAACAAGAATTTATGTACGATTGTCAGGTTAGTACTTTGAACTGACAATACAGAGTAACGAACATACGTTCCGAACAGTTATTCCGGATTATAAAACATCAATTTCGTCCCCTATATATAAATGGTACCGAATGTAGTTAGATGCTTACTTATGATCATCCGTAATGATCTCCTGTAACTTCTTCAAGATGAGTTTCTCAAAGAGTAAACACGAATAAAACTTATCAACCTGCTTGTTTACCTACACAACCTTAGGCGGACCAACCCTTATATTTACACGAACATTAAAATTGATGTGATAAATCGTTTCCAAGTATGTTTTCTGGCTATTGGATGTATGGTAAAAATTTTGTTCCGTATTTCTATTGTTTCTTTAAAATTGATAAAATTTGTATACATAAAGCTTCTTGGTTTGTTTACCAAAAAAGTACAGCTACATGCATTCATAGGTTGCTTGCTGCATGTCATCTTTATAGATAGTGTGCGTCTAAGAGGTAACTACCTAAACACAATGTTCGTAGAGGTTGCTATGGATGGGAACAACCAGAAGCTATGTAACACCCAATACTTTTTCAACCAATTTAAACTTTTCAAAAACAACCCATATTCATTAATTCATTACAAAAAGGTTTTCAATTCATTTATTATCAGAGTATTTCCCAGAACCACATCATAAACACATAAAACATGAGGAGCGGTACGATCACGCCTTCCCCTTGTCACGATCTCCAAAGTACCTGAAACAATACACTGAAAACTATAAGCTTGAAAGCTTAGTGAGTTACCCCCAAAATACCAACCACATATACCATACACATAACATATCATATTATAAATAGAACAGTCGTGCACTTTGGATCTACTGTGTGACTGGTCTGCCGCACCGGGCCTTCAGTCCACCTGGTCCACCCTCCGAGTCTAGCCATATACATCGAGTCTGCAGTGTGGTTGGTCCGCCCGCACCGGGCCTTCAACCCACCTGGTCCACTCTCTGAGTCTATAATATGACTGGTCCGCCCGCACCGGGCCTTCAGTCAGCGTGGTCCACTCTCCGAGCCTCGGCACGTCTGGTCCGCCCTCGCGGGGCCTTCAGCCTATCTGGACCACTCGCTGGGCCTTCAGGATATCCGGTCCGCCCTGGGTATGTTGGCCTACAGCACAAAGCAGGACCCGCCTCAACCTAACCCCATTCAATCAACCATGTACATATAAACATATTATCATATAGCAGTTCATCACTAATCAACCGATCTAGCAGATCACATTCATAGCACACTCTAGCCAGGATACCGACCTAACCGGTCGCTAACATAGCATCATCCTATATACCAGGATTCCGACCCTAACCAGGTCTCTAACATATATCATCCTAACTACCAGGATGCAACATATAGCAAAGCAATAACATAACAACTACCCGGACTTCCATCCGATAAAGGGCCGGCCTTGGTGCCTTAGACTCTGTCGATATAGTGAGGACAACTCACCTCACAACTGCTGACTGAAGAGATAAGATCACACTGCTCCAACCTCCGACACGAACTCCACCACTGATCAGTACCACAAGACTGAACTCAATAAATACCAATAATTACCAAAATACCCTTGGAAGTCAACTGTTCAACTCTTGGTCAAAGTCAAAGTCCTCAGTTAAAGCCCACCTTCCTGTGTGACCCTACTCTCTGAGTCGCTCCGCCGACTCGCCGAGTCCCACAATTCTGAGTCCCTTCTCGCTCAACTCACCGAGTCATCCCTCGACTCGCCGATTCACCGCTCAACCAGAAAAGGTTCGGACTCCTCGACCAGACTCGCCGAGTCCAAGGCAATATTCAACAGACTCGTCGAGTTGTTCTTTCAACTCGTCGAGTCCATGCACTCTTTCATCCAACTCGCTGAGTTCACCCATGGAACTCGTTGAGTCTCTTCAGTTCTCATTCCATACAGAGGCTTTCCAAGCCATGTAGGGGCTCCAATCCCTAGATCAACCCTTCTACAAGCCATTCCTCACGTAAAGTGGCAAACTTTACGTGAAGTCCAGGAGCTATGAGCCCAACATGCTCTAGGGCTAGACTTTTAGGGTTTTTCGCCCTTCAGCACCAACTCGCCGAGTCCAACCCCCGGATTAGGGTTTTTCTCCCTTCTGCCCTCATGACTCCAATACAACCTAGATCAGAAGTTGCAACTTCAGATCTAATCTCTAAACCCGAAATGGATCCAAACCAAGCTAAAGAATCCCCCAAAACACTCACTATGGATGACAATAAGGAAAAAGGTTTAAGGCAGAGGCTTCTTACCCTAAAGATGAGTCTAAACTGATGTAGGCTTCAGATCCACAAGCCCTCATGATGCTATCCTCAATGTCCTCCAACTTCTCTACATAAATTTCTCCTTCCAAGCTTTAATCCTCTCAACAATAGAGTCTCTCACGATTTAGGGTTTCTGGAACTAAAAGGGAAGGTAAAGAGGTTGAGGGTGGCTAAAATGTGCTTTATATATGGCACAAACCCCGGATTAGGGTTTTTCTCCCTTCAGCACCAACTCGCCGAGTCCAGCCGCCGACTCGCCGAGTTGGTCACTAAGCACGCCACCAAAATCGCGACTCGACTCGCCGAGTCTACCCATGGACTCGCCGAGTCGATCCTCCTAATTACACCAAGCACCCTGAACTTGCACTTTTGAACCCGGGGTGTTACAAGCTACCTGTAACACCCGTAAATTTGGGCTTGTCAGTTAACATATAACAAACGTTAATTTTTTTTTGATAAAAGTTTATTTAGGATAAATAATCTTAACCAAATTAATAGTTAGGGTCAACAATTGTAACCCATTTGACGTAATAAAGAAGAATTATATAAATATTATGTGTTTCATGATTATTATAATATAATAAAATAGGAAAATCAGTCGAATCGTCCGTAAATCGTAAAAATAAGTGCGCCAAAACATATATATATATATATATATATATATATATATATATATATATATATATATATATATATATATATATATATAATATTTAGAAAGTGCATGTCTTCCCGATCCCGAAAATATAAAATTCGTAGAAATCTGACTCTGTATGAATTAGATATAATATTTATAAGATATAAAAGTTAGTCGCGCACAACAAATGTATGACGTAAGAAGCTACGAAGAGAATGACTGACTTTTAGCTAATGCCACCAAAAAGAAAATCGTAGTACTCTTTAAAATAATAATTAATTTTGAGAAAAAGAATATGTACGATATAATTATGAATTTAACAAAATCATTTAATTTTATAAAAATATGGACAAAAAATAAAGTCAAAATTAGTCAACGGAGTATAAACGAAAGTTGTAGATCTGGTCGATAGCTACGTGTGGATAAGATTGTGGATGAGTTTGAATTAAATAATGTGGATAAAATTGTAGATAAGATCGAAGTAAATAATGTTGTTGAATCATGAAAGTGATCCTCTTAAACTTCGTCTACCGCAACCCTCAAGGATCCGCAGTCAAACTCTCTTCAGCAACTTCATCCGAAGTCATCATCGACCCGCAGTCTTACTTACTCTTTACTTAGTTTAACTTTTCTGTAATACTCTCTATTGTCCAATATGCCTTGCATGGCTACTCTTAGAGATTTGATCCAATGTAATTCTTGAGTCTCAATATATAGAGCTGATTGTTTCTCAGTTAACACAACAACAATCTTCAAGACTATCAATACATCTCTCTATTACGCATCTCAAATCTCTTCTTACTCTCAAATTCCTTTAGAACATAACTGATCATTACTTCTCTTCAGAGCAAGTCATTCGTGACTTTGTCACTAAGCTTGATCTCACTCACTAACTTGGTCTGAATGCATTCATGTTATGAATCAACTTATGTGTATACTTGATATATCACTTGCATTTATAATTCCTTACATTTCCGCAACTAACTTTCTAATTATCTAACTCTAACTTATTATTATTGTTGAGCTTTTATGATCCTTTAAGATTAACTATTCTACAACTATACTTGTTCTAACATTTTTTCAAGTGTGTCTCAAGTTTTTCTCTGAACAATTGGTATCATAGCCGTACCTTGAAGATCTCACAATTAGTTCAAGGGAGCGACTCCCGTTCGGTGATTATCTTGTGATTTTTCCGTGTTTCAGCAAGAAAAAATTTCGGGTTTCAAACCAGAATTATTTTTATGAAGTTCATTCTTAGTTCTATTTTCTAGGTGATTCTTACTTAATAAAATAATTATGTTGCTGCTGCTGCTCGTTCTGTTATTGCTGGAAAAAGATGTTCTTAAAAAGTTATTATTTTTGCTGTTGAAGAAATGAAGAGAAATGGGAGAAGAAATTTTTTTTTTTGTGGTCTCTAAAATGTAGAAGATGTTCTCTAGGAGGTTCTTTTTCTTGGAAGTGAAGACACAAAAATTATGGGCTTATTATTCTTGAAGATAGTGGAGAAAAGCAACTTTTTCTAGAATTTTTTTTTCTCTACAGCATGTTTATTATGATCATCATAAAAGGTATGATATTCATACATTCTACCTTTTATTTGTTGCTGTGAATCTTCAAATTAGTGCATATGGACGTGTTTAAGTGTTTGCATAAAGCATATCGTCCTTGTTACTCTTTTAGGTAAAGAGTACTCCACTATTTACTCTTTCAAAAAGACAAAAACCATGTGACATTGTCTAATCTCATCACCTTTTGTCCCTAAAACCCGCCTGTACACTCCTTATCTTTGCCTTCCCAAGACCACTTTTTGACTTAAAATGCTTTATAAAAGATTCCCTAATTAAATTATGAATAAATGGCCTTTGCGGTACCATTTTTCATGAAAAAATAGCATTTTTCGTCATATATTCAGCCCTTCTCGGAGCCCCAAACCGCAGCCAAAAACTGCCTACCGGAGCCTCCTAAGACGCCTCCCCACAGCCCTTCTCAAGCCTTGATCCGAAGCCTCTTGACCGCAGCCTTACCCCATTGCTGATGAACTGAAGTCAGAACCGCAATCCTTGTTGTTGTCCTCGGTTTGGATCCTTCCTTGCTTGGACCGCAACCTCGCATCTACCGCAGTCTGGCCTCTACCGTAGTCTCGGATCAGCAGCGTCGGACCGTAGGCTTCTTTCTCCGGTTTGGATCGCAACGCGCCTGCTGCAGTCCTTGTTCGAAGTCCCTTACCTTCTTCGCATACCGGAGTCAGCCTGTCCCTCCATTCGCAACCCACCCATCCGACCCGCAATCACCTCCCACCAGCAGCCACCAGACTCTGGCCCTCCCTTCTCATCAGCCCCCCTCCCCCCTTTTTTTATACCCTCTTTTTTTATTTTTATTTTCAATTAATTTTTTTCAGCCAATTTTTTTATTTAGCCAATTATTTTTTTTACCAATTTTTATTTTAGCCATTTTTTTTATTATAACCAATTTTTTTATTAAAACCAATTATTTTATTTAACACTAATTTTTGCCACAACCAAACCTTGGATTGTCACATTGGTTCATTTCATGCCGGTTATTATTGGAAGAATACTCCTACCGCAGTCGGACTTCATATTATTTTTTGTGATGCTTGCATCGCAACCGCGATTGATCAACAAAGTTGTTTTGCATTCTTCACTTTATGGGATTTTATGATTTGGCGCTCTTGATTTTTGGTTGACGAATCATGTATCATGAGCATGTGGAATTTATTCTCTATTGAAGACCACTACGAGAGTTCCGACATCGCAGTTTGGATATATTTTTGGCACAACAAATTATTTTCTCAGCACAGCTTTAGCAACTATGTCACACACCTTCTCATGACCGCAAGAGTATCTCTTTTACTCTTTCTCGTTTCTTATCGAGACCCTTCATACATTTAGGGAGAGATTCTCTTAGCTCTTGGTATCCGACACTCTCCATCCGATGATTTGTTGATTTTTGATATTCGGTCATTGGTTATCAAAAATAGGGAGAGAATATCATCCGGATTTGGTTATTATGATTGTTTGAGTTTGGATTTTTGAAAACTTCTGAATACGATTATTTATTTAGTGATGCGATGTGACACTTATTTTTGCTCCTTACAGATCAAATTTTTGGCATTACTCGATGTTTTCCGATTTAGATTATTTATTATTCGGACTCTACCACAGGATGATTTTGTGTTCGCATCCAGTTCAGATCTTATGGTTTCACGAGCTTGGATTTGTGATATGTTGAAGACGAAGATTATTTTGGCGATGTGACGTGACACTTATTTTTGATCCTTGGATCAAGTTTTTGACATTGTTGGACCATGTTTTTGGACTCACATTATTTTTATCCGGACTTCATTTTATGGAGGCTTCATATTTTAGCAGGTTATTCTTTGAAGAATTTTGGTGTATTATAATTCGAGAACTCGAGATATTTTTCAGAATTTTTGAAGCCGAAGTGTTTCTTTTATTGGATCTTCTACTTGCTCATGATGACCTCCTTCTTCGGGTGATTATGACTGGTTTGAAGATTTGGATCTTATCTTTTCTGCTTCATTGGTTGTGCTTTGAAGCCGAAGACCTTCATTTCATAGATTCATGGCTAGTTTCAGACTTCACAAACACTTTAGAGTTTCAGAGACATTTCAGCACTTGATTTCATTTTATTACCATACTTGCTAGTCTGATTACTGTATTATAGCCTTGTATCACTTATTGGATCTCTCATAATTTGTAAGCATTTAGGGAGAGAATGCTGGAGCATGAAAATGCTCTACAAATAATGAGTGATAGTTAGGTTGTATTTTACCTTTATTGTATTTTATGGTGTAAATACTTTCCCTCCTATATAAAGGGAGAATTGGTCATTTCTAAGCAAGCTCACTTTTCCTTAGTTAGTGATTACTTTTACTTTTCTTACAATGTAATCCTAGAGAGAGAAAAGTGGTGGGTTCTTCCTTCCAGGGAGAGTTTCTCTCCCACCATGTTCTTCATGCAATATTATTATTATTCTTTCTTTGTTCTTTGCTTTCTTCCATGAACTCATAATATGTTCTTTGTGTTCATACTTACAAAAACACGATTAATCTCGAGATATCTTACTTCCGCATGCACCGTTCGTTATAAAAATGGCTTCCTACAACTCTGAATGTTGAATGGACTATAGGTGAATCCTCCAAATTCCTTGTCATCACCACCATAGATCATGTCCGGATCATCCTGGCGGAAAGGAGAGATGGGTGGAGAAGTATGACCAAGTGAGAAACCAGAAGCACCCGCCCCCACATCAGATGCGTTGACAGTTACTGGAGGTTCAAAAGTTAAGGTAGCGGTGGTGGCGGTGGATTCAGTGAAGAGTGGGGTTTGGGTGGTTTGAGTTTGCAAAACACCCACTAATACTGGCGGGCATGGAGCAATAGTGATTGGGGTGGAGACAGTGGATGTGGGTGAAGGAATGGAAAAATCTTGGAATAGATCTTCGGTAATTGGAAGAGAGGTAGGAATTATGAACTTTACCTCAGGGTTCTTTGAGATTGGCTGCGAGACTTCTGTTTGTGAAGATGCAACAGATTCCAACCTTGCAACGGGTGCGAAGGTTTCTTCATAGTCAATTCCTTCTTCCTGACAATATCCCTTAACAATGAGTCCCGCCTTATTCGTTATCATATTTCCTTCTTTATCCAGCTTGTTGCGAAATACCCATTTTAGACCAACAACGAATGCATCCTTTGGAGTGGGAATAAGTCTCCAGACCTTGTTTCGTTCGAATTCATTGAGCTCCTCCTGCATTGTTTGCACCCAATCAAAATGATCAAGAGCAATTTGAACATTTTTAGGTTTAATCTTGGAGATAAACGAATTGAACATGCAATATTCCACTTTAGAGAATAAAGCAGTTCGCTTCGCTTTTTGTTGTGCTCTCGTAAGAACTCCTGAAGTCGAATCACCTATGACTTGAGTTTTTGGAACTCGGTTGTTGGATCCTATTCGACATTTACTTCTTCAAACTCTGACTGTACATCCGAATCATCATTCGCATTTCCATTCTCCCCCTCGAATGATAGATGTATAGTTTCTTCTAATTCGGATTCTCCCCTGGAAAGGTGGTTCTAAGTTGAATTTAGGGGTTTCGTTCTCCCCATGAACAAGTGTATTAGGTGTGGAGGTTGAATTCGATCCATCCCCCTGCGTTGCAACATTCGCATCTATAGGTTAAGATGGAACTTCAGCATCTTTCGGAGTGGGTTTCCGTGTTCCATATCTTTCGCAGCATCCTCAATGATTTTCTTCGGTTCGTCTTCCTTGTTGTCTTCTGCTTTGGAATCCAAGGAGATTGTCTTTTCTGGCTCGTCGAATAGGTTTGTAAACTCCTCGTAGAGATTGGAGAGTGGGATGGTAGCAGGATTCGGTTTGGCAAAGATCTCATGTGATAGACTAGCATTCTTCTAAAACTTCTTTAAGTAATCGTCGTCGAAAGTGATATAATAGCTTTCTTCTATCCGTTTGGACTTCTTGTTGAGAACCCTATATGCCTTAGAAGTCAAAGAATACCCCAAGAATATACCTTCATCAGCCCTCACATCGAATTTGTTCCTTTGCTCTTTTGAATTGAAGATAAAGCACCTGGAACCAAAAATTTGGAAAAACTTGGTTTTCAATTATTTATAATCTCATATGGAGTGACAGAAAATCGCTTATTGAGAATAGATCGGTTTTGGATAAAGCATGCAGTTCCTATCGCATCCGCCCAGAAGTAAAGCGGCAGATTCACGAATGATAGCATGGTTCTTGCAGCCTCGCACAACGAGCGGTTTCGTCTTTCAACAACCCCGTTCTGTTGAGGAGTGTAAGGAGCTGAAAATTTTTGAGTTACTCCTTCCGCAGTCAGGAATTCCTCCAACGCTTGGTTTTTGAATTCCAGATTGTTGTCACTGCGAATGTTACGAACCAGCTTTCGCAGTTGTATCTCGATCTGGTTTATAAAATCCTTAATCTTTGGAGTAGCTTCCAATTTCTGCTTAAGAAAATGCACCCAAGTGAATCTTGAAAAATCATCTACAATTACGATAAAATATATGTTACCGCCAATGCTTTCAATTGCAAAAGTTCTATATGCAAATGTTCAAGTGGCTCTATGACGTTCGTATTCACAATCGTTGGATGGCTCTTCCTGCTTTGTTTCCCCATTTCGCGGGCTGCACAAAGATATTCTCTATCATACTTTGGTGCCATAGCCAACTATCATCAATGGAAGCTTTCGTAAGTAAGCAAATTGTTGGCTTCCCTTTGATGGGGTTCAGATTGAGGGGATATATTTCTCCTTTTCGCTTTGACTTTAACAGAACATTTTTGGTTGCCTTTTCAATAATTTCTAAACATTCGTCGTCGAATGAAACTTTTAATCCTGTACCCATCACCAACTGCGAAACACTAATGAGGTTGTGTTGCAGTCCTTCCACATACGCGAACTTGCGAATTGATAGCTCTCCATTTGTTATCATCCCATAACCCTTGATTTCACCAAGATAATTATTGTCATATTTTACTCTTCCTACATCCTTCAGTGCTCGAAACTATCGTAACTCTTCCGGTCTTCATGTCATGTGACGCGAACAGCCACTATCGATGTACCATTTAGATTCAAACTGCTCGTCACGTATTACCTGTGGAAATCAAGCAGATTTAGGAACCCAAAGTTGTTTGGGCCCTCGTGAGGTTTTCATAGAAAAAGTAATAGCAACATCAACTAAGTAAGATCTTTTGACCAACGTGGTGCTAGTTTTTCTTTTAATTTGAAAAACCATGATCCTATTATCTTTTAGGATCTTATCCTTAGAGGAAATCTTCCTTTGCTTATTATGGATATGTTGTTTGACAATTTTCTTCTCAACTATCTTAGGATTAGTTTTAGATTTTTTGAGAGGAACTTTAGGCTCCAAAACTATCTTTCCTTTGCCTTTAACATCTTGCGATGTCTTGGCTGAATGTGAAGCATTCGTGTTAGGAAAGAAGTGATATTTGGTTTTCTGCATAGGTTTCGCATGATTTGAAAATGATGGTTTTTGAACAACTTATTGATTTGAAACCTGTGGAGACTGATTTAGTTGAAAATTCTTAGGTTTTTCAGGTGAAGAGACTTTCACATTTGGATTGGATTATTCTTTATGGACAAAGTTTGGATTCTTAGATTCCCAGAACTACTTTCTTTCCTTGAGATTTTTGTTATATCTAGCATTCCTTTGGCGTTTTTGAGCTGTGAACTGCTCAGAGGATTTGTAAATACTAGCCCTAGGTTTTGGCATTCTGGTAGGGGTTTCGGTCCGAACAGATGATGTGTCACTTGGACGTTCTTAGTTCCACTTGGACTCCCTTTTTCATATCTTAAATTAACCTTGTTCAACGGCTCTGCTACGTACCTTCTCTTTGTTTTCCAAGAGCTCGTTTTAGATAGACCTTTTGTTTCATCTGCATTATCGATTGGAGCTGACCATAAAAACTCATCACAACCATCTTTATTCTTTATTGTTGTCTTCAACCATGGACGTTAATTCTGCTGTTTGATTTTTATACAGTCCCTTAGTTGCAAAAACTTGATTGGGAACAGTTTGAACCATTGGAAAAACAGTTGCTTTTTCTCTTAAAATTTTAGATTTAACATCAGAAAAACATGCAAATTCAACTGAATTTTCAGAAATTAAGACTTTCGCAGGTTCATGTTCGCATTTAACAAATTCAGAGTAGTGAACCTCATCATCCACAGAGATTTCACTCATATCACTTTCATCGTCGAATTCAGAAACATTTTAAACATCAAGTTTATTTTCTGGACTCAACTTGGTGCTTAATGAGTCAAACTTCTGTACAGTTTTGGATATAATTTCCTCTTTGTCTTTTTCATCCAAAAGTTGTTTAAGCATGTTTTTGTGCTCTTTGGAATATATATAAGATTCGATTTTCTCCAGTCCTATTTTGTATGGATCAGAAACTTCGTCTGATGAGACGATGGCTTCGCACATGTAGCACTCAGCGTCTATTTTGTCCTCTTTTAATTCAAGAAATGGCAAAATCATTTTATGAATTTTCTTACCAATCTCACAAACAATATGTAATTGGGTGATATTGAAATAAAGCCTTTTAACAATTAAACAAAATATGTTTCTCTGTTTCAAAAGTATCAAATTATCTCTTTGCAAATAGATTAACTCATCCTTAGATCTAGACAAATTTAACTCCAATTTTTCAATCCATATGCGCCTCTCTTCACTCTTTGACGAAACCCTGACGAGTTGATCGGTTAGGTAAGAATTTGTTAAACGAGTTTGTTTTAAACTATCACTGAAACTTGAAAATGTGTATATTAAATCGTTCAATTCAGTTTCATATCTAGACATAGGTATATTCAGAGAGTCAAGAATAAAGTTTACATTGTTGATCACCTACTCGAACTAGCTTATCTGCTTAAGAACTGCTTTTGCAGCGAAACAACTATCACGCTACGTCCACCATCAGTTGTGTAACCCCTCATCTCAGAGACTTCATTCAAATACCTTCGATTAAACTGTGAAACATCATCCTTCGCCACGAAGCTCCTTCCATGAGTAGGTCTGCGAACCTCTTCATCTTCAGAGTCAGTCGACCAAACCTCGACTCTGCCAAACTAAGGGGGAAAAGTTTATGAGAATTGTAAGTATTTAGGGTTGGGATGTAATTAGGATTTAGACACAAATACAAGCATTGAGGTAAGGCATAATTAGTGAGTTCAATACAGATTGTCTTGTATGATATTGATGAGCAAAGTTCTATGTGGTGTATTAAATATAAAGTTTTGCTGGAGGGCAAGCAAAAGACAACTATGGGGTATTTTGATATTGACATATTTATACATATACTTAGGCATTATTTTAATACATTTTAAGCTATAATATGGTTAATTGCATATATATTTGGTACATATAAAGTTAAATTACATTTTGCAGCAAAAAAGGATACTCTTGAAGAAAAAGGACCAAAAATGACAACAGCTAGAACCTGAAAGGACTGGAGCTGAATCTGGGAGTTTAATGGAGGATAAAAGAACGAAAAATCAAGCAAATACACTTCCCACGACATGGCTTTAGATTACCACGACATGGCGTGTGGAAAGATCTCGATAAAACACGTGATAAATAAGCTCAAAACGTGAGTAGTTACCAACAATGATGTGAGAATGATCGTTGCAGAAGATTACTATGCGGAGAAGCAATTTCCTTGTCGAGCACTGATTTCTGTTGATCTCACGACGTGAGGAGTGTTATAAGGAAATTATATATATATATATATATATATATATATATATATATATATATATATATATATATATATATATATATATATATATATCAGTTAATAGATTGACTTAAGGGGAAGAGAGAGACATATTTTGGAGTTCTAAGTTGATTTCAGAGCCATAGAAGAGCGAAAAACAACCTTTGGAAGGAGAGATCGATTGGAGATTAGATATTTGATGATTTGTAGCAAGAATTCACATTACACATTTGTTTTGCATTAGATTAATCATGTCTAATTCTTATGTGTTTATGTGTTTATTTTCTGCCATGAATAGCTAAATCATTAGGCTTTCATTTAGTGTAAATGAACACTAATACTATGTGTTACTTTTTTGCTTTTCATGGATTTTGGTTTAAGCTTGTGTTTGATTATCAATACCTAGCATGCTAAAGTTATATTTGTTGCTTAGATTCAATTTTTATGTGTAGTTGCATAACCAGTTTAATTGCATGAACTTGTTTACCTAGTAGTTTATGATTATTAAATTGCTAGAGCTAGGATTAACCAAGTCTTAGATTAGGTAATAAAGGTAACAAATTTAACTATGTTAGAGAGCATAATTTAATCATAATTGAGTTTGGTAATTTTTCTTGATCATAGATAAGTGTCTTAGATATATCTTACATAGCCCAATAATCATTAATAATCAATTATGTGTTTACTTGTGTATGATCATTACATAGTAGTTCATGAATTGGTGAAAATATTAGGAGATTAGATCAAGATTGATAATAATAATTATATTGGTAACCAACTGAATAAATCCATGTTTTGAACTAACCATGGGAAAAAAGAGGATTCAAAGCTAAACGGAAGTGTCTTCATAATCTTGATAACAATCGTCTTAGTTAAGTGTTAGTTTGAGTTAATAAAGTAGTTAAATTAATTTGAAGTTGCAAAATTAGATAAAAACCTCAATTTAGTTATTGTTTCTAGATTAATTTTTAGGAGTTATTTTATTAGCTAAATACCGTTCCCCGTGTTCGACACCCAACTTACCTAAACTGTATTATAAATTGACTAGGTACACTACCTAAGTGCAATCAGTTAGTTAAGTAGGTTAGGTTTATAAATTTAAAATTGGTAGTATATAAATTTCACATCATGGGTCAAGGAATGAAACTACATTAGTAATCTCACAAGGACATCATAAATAAAGTATGAAATTCAAATTTGTACAAGCACACAAACCCTAGGTAGAAATTTGGGGAAGAAGATACATCCAAGCTTGATTATCAAGAGGAGATGATGGGGCTTCAGCCTACGATCTTCAAGCTTCAAACACCAAGAAAATTTGAAGGAAAACCAAGTTTGGTGGTGAAAGGGATTGCTGGAACCGAGAGGAGAAGAAGGGGAGGAATGAACGAGAAATAAGAAAACAAAAGTCGTTAAATCATATCAGCTCTGGATTGAAAGCGCGACGTGCTCCCCTAAAATGAGTGAATAGACAGTTTGGTCCTTCTTCCAAAAATTCTTTCAAAAATGGTCCATAGGCTCACAAAATGCTCAAAATAGACCACAAATGGCCCTTATCTATCTTAAATCACACAAAAATAGTCATAGATGATTATTTGGCTAAAATCTCAAGTCAAACACAAGTTTCCCCAACAATCAGTCTAAGGAGCGGAGCTTAAAGCCTTGACTTTCTATATTAGTCAAGCGCACTCACTCTAACGGCGTACCTTTTGCATGATGAGTCAGCGAGGAAATAGGAACAACGACTTAAGCCATTAGGTGTAGGTGCTTTCCAAAGGTGGAATCTTCTAGTTCTTCCTATTTGACCCGAAACCAATCGATCTAGCCATGAGCAGGTTGAAGAGAGCTCTAACAGGCCTTGGAGGACCGAACCCACGTATGTGGCAAAATACGGGGATGACTTGTGGCTAGGGGTGAAAGGCCAACCAAGATCGGATATAGCTGGTTTTCCGCGAAATCTATTTCAGTAGAGCGTACTTGTAGCCCCTAAACCTTAAAAGTTTTCATTCAACACCCAAACTCTATTATAATTTATTTATGATTTATCATTAATATTTATTATGGTTATTAATCAAAGTCATTTACGTTTATTTATTTATTTCATTTCATTTCAGTTTATTTTATTTTAAGTTAAAAAAATAATCTTATTTTTACCAAAATGCCCAAAATTTTTAGCCCAAAAAACTGAATGTTACAGCATCATCTACATAAAATAAATGAGAAATTTCCATACCAATAATATCAAGCCTCCGAAAATGTATACTTGAGGCGCCTGAAGTAACGCAACATAGAACCCTTCCATCGCTAGAATAAATAAGAAAGGGGACAATGGGTCACATTGTCTTAATCTTCTCTGTATATGAAACTCGTCAGTAAAAGAATAATTAATTAGTATAGAAGCCCTAGCAGACCTCAAAAGGCCTGAGATCTAACCATGCCACATATCACCAAAGTCCATATTCTCATGATATCGAAAAGGTACTCCCAAGAAAGAGAATCACATGCTTTCTAGAAACACACCTTAAAAAGCATAAGGGGATTTTTATAAGCCCTACTTCATGCCACAAACTCATTCAGAAAGAACGGGTCATCCAAAATATGTCTACCCTTAATAAAAGTATACTGTTATAAGCTAACTACACTATCAGTGACATCTGCCAACCTATTAGCTAAAAGTTTACCAATGATCTTATATTGGCATCCAATTAAACTAATAGGTATGAAATCTAAAAAAGTATTTGGATCTCTGATTTTGGGGATGACCGTAAAGAAAAAGGAGTTGTAACCCTTAGGAATTAAGGTTGACAATGAAAATAGATAATAAAAGTCACCACATCATTACCCATAATACTCTAGTAATGTTTGATGTAACCGAAAAAAAAAATGCATCCGGACCCAGAGCTTTAGAAGAGCCATAATACCAAATCGCTCTTTTAATCCCATCATCAGAGAAAGAAGCCTACTAGAATTGAATTTGAGATTGAGACAAAGTACAAAAAAGACTAGCCCCAGTCTTCGGCCGCTTACCCTGTTGCTTGGAAAACAATGACTGATAAAACATATGAAACTCATTCTTAACCCTAGCAGGTTCATCAACCCACAACCCATCTACAAGAACGTCACGTATAACCAGTTGACGTCTTTTGCGCTTTAGGATTCCGTGAAAAAAATACAGAATTCTAATCACCCTCAATCCCCGCACTAATGATCAAAATAGGAAAGAGATTTAAAAATATATTTACAATTGAAAATAAATATTTTACAAATTAATAGATTTTTTTTAATAAAATTAAAATGAAAGATTAAGAGGAGATAATGCATTATAAGGTAACCAAAAAATTTACTTTTATTCACATTTAATTTTTTTATGTATATAATTTACTAATAAACTTATTTTTGGTGTTCAAAAAATATATTTATGACCAATAATAACCAATTATAATAGCATATTTTGAACACAAAAGATAAATTCACTTGTAAATAATGTATAAAAAATAACTAAATATAAACAAAATAAAAAAGTGTGTTGCCCTTGTAAATTATTCTCTTTTATTAACTATTTATTAAAATGAAAGAAAAGTCAAGAAAAAAATCTTAAAGGTAATAAAAGTTACTCATTTTTTGACCCGTACCACTTTTGACTAGTTATCTTATTCATCCTACCTATTTTGACACCTTTAATCTAAAGCACGAGACCAGAAAGATACAAACTTGATGTCGACATGATTCGACCCGAAACCCTTGGCCCGATGGATCAACTGTTTTCTGTACGCATAACATTTGTCCTGTACTGCTTTTGCATTTCTTGTTTTCGGTTTTTGCCTTCAAGTTCACAGGTAATTGATTTCTTTTTCTTCTTTAAGCTTCCATTTTGAACTTTCTTTTTACTTAAAAATATCATCAATCCTCAATCAATGATCAATATCACTACACGGGGACATAATGATTGTGTTGTATGTGCCAAATGTTTACTAAAATAAATAAAAGTGGATTTCATGATTGACATAAATTGACAATTATAGAAATAAAAAAAGCTATACAGAAATAGATGACTTTATATAAAGAACTGAAACATGACAAATCAAAATTTAACGACTTACTATTTTTATACCTTTTGAACATAAAAAAATAAAATGAAGTACATAGCACTGAACAAAGTTGGTGGAGTATTATTTAATTTCTTAATCAATTGTTTCATAATTTAACTTTACCAAATTCATCTAAATTTAAAATACTTTATTGAATTTTTTTTATTCGTCAGCGTGATGCAATGCATTGCTTTCCCTTTTATAATTAAACATGTATTCGGTTGATGTTAGTTTTAAGAAAAATAAACGTTTATAATATTATCAAACAAAAATTAATTAACAATGAATTAAGATCGTTTATTAAATAACTCTCTCTTTTATTTGATTATAAACTTATTACATAGATATTCAATGGTATGTTTGCTACAATGGAATAAAATCACAAAAAATAGGACGGACAATGTAATTAAACTAGGATAGTACACCCCGCACATTGTTGCTATTTGTAAAGACGAATATGTATTTTTTACAACGTTGCATGCATCAAACGAATATGGGAAAAATCTGGAAAATGAATCTTCAAAAATAAAAACAAAATAAACCTGAAAAAATAAATTAAAATATAACTTCAGGGGTTAAACTTGTAACCTTTTAATGGTGTATATGTTAATGTGACATCACCAAATTAACATATATATACACCATTAACATCAACATTCATCAATTACTGCTCCACATAGAACAATATTCAAACTAATACTTACAAGATATGAATTCATTAGTCTTAGAGAGTTTAAGTCTACCATACTCCTATAAAGAAAATAAAAACTTTAACTACTAGTTTGAGGAAATTTTATAAATCTTCAAAATAAGTGCATCGACTCCACAAGCATCACTACAAACGTAGAGGTCACTATGCATTTGCATGTCTCCATTCTCCGCAAGTGGTTCAAATAGTATGGAGACATCCCCAATCCTTAGTCCACACACACACCTTCCCATAATGAGGGGAATCTATACTATATTATCTTTGATACAATTTTGCTCTTATTCAATCTTTCTTTCTATGCTTCTTTGACATTCTCAGCCCACGGTACTTGTTGATCTTCTACCGACTTTGATACAATAAGTTTTTATGTGTAAAGACAATAAGTTTAGGTAATCCATGGGTATAGTATCGAACTTTGTCATTATATTTTAGTATCAAATGTTTTCACCTTCGAAATGAAGGATGTGATTGTATTTGTTTTGGATGAGTGTCACTTTAAAAAATAAAAATAAAAGTTTGTCAATAGTGACTCAATACCAAATCATCTTAATATGCCATATATATTTAAAAAAAAACTGGAAATGTGTTATTATAGAACAAAGTTGTCAAATTAGAAAAAAAAATGTTAGTGTGAGAACAAATGAACCATCCCTAAAAGAATAGAAAAATAATAAAATAATAAAAAGGACAAAATAACAATTTTTTTTAACAAAAAAAACGTTGTATATTAAAAAAAAATGTTTATAATGGTCAAATTGAAAAAAAATAAAAAAATAAAAAAATAAAAAAATTGCTAACTTAGATGACTTTACTAAAAAATCAGTGACTTGCTAAACCGATCATATAAGCTTAAAGTGAAATTGTATTTAAAATATAATGATTTTAATAAAAAAAACATATATGTTTAAACCGAAAAATTACAAAACATAATAGTGTTTATATAATGATAAAATTGGAAAAATAATGTAGCATAGAACCTATTTAGAAAAAAAAATCAAGTACTAATATTAATACTAATATTAAGAATGTTCTAAAAGTAAATAAATGGTACAAAAGAAATCATGTATTCAATTAACTTTATTTTAAGAAATGTTATGTATCATAAATATAGTTAGACTAGGCGAATGTTCGTACATTGCGCAAAAATACCTATATACTTGAAGTCTTTACAAATATATGTTTTTTTTTTTAAATATGATAATAACGTTGTTGTTAAATTTGATATAATAATTTTTATACTAAATTGATATAATATATTGATTATTTTGAATTATATGATAATATATACACATGAATAAAATTAAATATAATATATGGTTTAATGTTATTTATAGTTGTTTTTATTGTTAATTAATTTTTTAAAATTTATTTGCTTAATATTTTAATTTCTATCATTATAATTATTTAAAACATCAAACATTGTTTTTTGGTTTTAAAGGTAACAATATAATCATTTATATAGAGTTATTTTTTAACTATTGTTATTGTAAGTTATTTTAAGATACTTATTTGAAAACTTTTAACCACTATAAAAATATATTTAGGAAATATTTTAGTTAAATTGAGATTACAATTTAGTTTTTGCAGTTATTACTTCAATTTATCACTTTTAACTATTTACAAAATATTCTTTTGTTTTTTATGTGGAACTGAAATTTATATTTAAGTTGACATTGTAATGTATTTAAATTAACAATTTAAGTATTTTGTCTAAACTGTTCAAAAGTTGTAGCTTTAAACTGATAATGGTTTACATACAACAATATTTTAAATCTAATAAATTAAGTATAATACGTTAAAATTTAAAGACATGACTTTATAAGTAGAAGTAAATATACTATTTTAAAATTAAAATTTAGTTTATTTATCATTACACTTTAAGTTTGATATTTATTTAACCTTATTAACCGACTTATAACCATTATTAGAAAGACACTATCATTTATCACTTTTAACTATTTACAAAATAATTTTTTGGTTGTTTAAGTTAAAATAAAATTTATATTTAAGTTGACCCTATAATATTATATTTAAATTAATAATTTATGTATTTTATATAAATTGTTCCAAAATTGTATCTTTAAAATGATAATGGTTTACATCCAACAATATATTAAAACTAATAAATTAAGTATAATATGTTGGAAGTTAAAAAACATAATTTTATAAGTAGAAGTAAAGATATTATTTTAATATTGAAATTTAGTTTATATATGATTACAATTTAGGTTTGATATTTATTTAACCTTGTTAACCAACTTATAATTATTATTAGAAAGAAATTGAAAAGTCATGAGAGTTTTAAATGAATGTGGTGAAAGGAAAAATGATGGGAGTTTCAAATGAATGTGGAGAAAAAAAAAATGTTTCCTTTATAAGTATACTAGATGAATTTCGACGTGTTGCGCAGCGCAGGTTAAAAATACATTGTTAAAATATTAAAAAATATATGTTTAAAATGGTTATCTTTTTGACATTAACTTTGAGATAATATTTTTACACTAATTTATATATATATATATATATATATATATATATATATATAATCTCAATTATTTTGAACAATAATATTCATTGATATCAACACACCTTCCTCATTAATACAATTAAATATAATTATCACTTTAGTATTATTTTTAACAATTATTTTGATTGATTAATTATATTTTTACTAATGCGATCATTTTCTAATTTCAATAATGATGTTTATTTAAAGTACAATTTATTTGTAGTTAAATGTGATTTATAATTTGATGTTATTATCATTTAAAAATATTATTCATTAATTTTAAACAATTTATTATCAATAATAAGTTAAAGAAGACTTTTAAAAAACACTTAATATTATTATTAAAATGTGAAACATACACTAAATAATAAAGTTATAAGATTGACAATTTTCATTTTAAAATAGACTTTCATGGATAATATGACATATCCATGATTTTTATAATTTGATTTTATTATTTATAATTATTATTCATTAATTTTAAAACCACTCATTATTATTAATAAGTGAAAGAAAATTTTAGAAAGTACTTATTATTATAATTAAAATGTTAAACATATACTAAAATATAAAGTGATAAGATAGACAATTTGCATTTTAAAATAGGCTTTCATGGATAATATGGATAATACAATAGTTAATTAAATATTATATATATCACCTTTCATAACATATGATCGATAACATGAATATAATTTAACTTACATTAAAATTTCAACCACAACATACAATGATATTCTTACAAAAATACTTAAACCAAGAAAATACAAAAAAAAGTATATAACAAACTTACAAATTAAAAATTTCAACATAATAACATGGCTCGAAAAATGGTCCAAAGCCCTCAAACCAACATAAAAAACTTTAAACTTGATTTCTTTGTGAATTTTTTATGTGATTTGTATTTGTGTGTCTACTCAAAGGGATTGACCTTTTTATAGTAAACTATCCATTACTTGTTTATTAAATATATTATATAAGTGATAAAACATTTGAATTGTTAATCATTATTAAGAGACTTTTGAGTGGTATTCATTAAAATAGGAGGTTTCAACTGCATGAGGTGCTTGCAAATTTTTGTGGGGTTTCAAATTCATGAGGTTCAAGGAAAAATGCATCATTTATAAGTATAGTATGATAGGATGATATAGATATAGATATAGATAGTATATTAAGACTAATAATAATTCACCCAAATTAAATTCGAATAAAATTCAATTGTTTTATACATAATTCTCATTTAATACATTAATCTTATTTAAAATATGAGTTTATAAACTATTAAAAAACATAAGTTTTAACCTTTAATCATTTAATTTTGGCAAAGCAATGTAACATTCTTAAGGTAACGTTTGGTTATAGGACTAGATGGAATAGTATTGGACTGAACAGAACTGGACTGGACGGAACAATACGTTTTAGATTATTTGTGAAGCGTTTGGTAGCATTAGGACAGAACAAAACATAGCATTAAAATGACCAAATTGACCCTTTTATATATATATATATATATATATATATATATATATATATATATATATATATATATATATATATATAAGCACACACAAATCAATAAAGTTGTTGAATAATTGTGTAAGTGCATGTGTTTCATAATTATAAAATTTAAGGAAAAGTAAATGGGTAATTCGTGGTACCCATTGAGAGCATAGGTAACTAGGGTTCATTCAAGAACTTTGGAACCAATGTTAGCTAAGAGATCATAAATCGATTTGATACGTGTGTAGTACTCCATGACAGTGGAGTCGCCTATAATAATATTCATTAGTTGGTTCTCGAGTTCAATGGCATTTGCTTTCGTGTTGTCATGGAAGAGATCTTCAACAGCCTTCCATAGTTGAGCCGATGTTGCATCAGGTATCAAAATAGATTGAATAAGAGGTTGTGTGAGAGTACCGTAAATCCATTGTTTTACAATGGAATTGGAAGTACACTAATCTTGATCAACGGTTTTATGATCGGTGCCATCAAGGTGGCCAAAAACCTTATAGGCAACACAATGATTTTTGAAGAATTCGCGCCATGCATCGTAGTTTAACATGTCAAGATCAAGAATGGTAGGAACATATGATTTGATGTTGGTGATGCCATACAATTTATCAAGTGTAGTAGTCATGGTAGAGGAGAATTAAGGAAGAAAAAAGAATGAAAGGGAAGAGATGTCGACACAGAGAGGGAAACGGCTAGGGTTGATTTTGGCCTGATACCATGTTAACAAATGATTTTCCCATAAAGCACCAAGATACATTCCCCCAATATATAATACAAAATATGGAAAGAGCTATAAGGAAAGAGCTATGATTGTGGGCTAAATATACAAGGGTCACACAATTAATAAATAACAATGAAGAAATACAATACATAAAGATATATACTACTGACAAGTAGGACTAAAACCTAACGAAATACTCTCATTTGACTTGGTCAATAACTGTTTTGGTTCTTGTCCCATCCATGCCAAATACTATCTGAAAGAGTCTTGTTCTGTTATGTACTGTCCAGTCCCATATACCAAACGATACCTAAGTAACTAATATTAAGGCTAATAATAATTCATTTGCGCCAAATTAAATTTGAATAAAATTCAATTGTTTTATAATGCGCTTGACATATTTGACCAAATTTCCAATACCATTTGCCTAGGCTATGGAGAGTGTTCACATTCAAGCCATCAGAAAAGCGTTGTCAACTCAGCGCCACGTCAGTTCCACCACCAATCCACCACTAACTTGCTAGACACTAGAAATGGTTATCACTCCATAATATATTTTTTTATTTTTTATTTTTTTATGATTAAATTAAATGAAAAACATAATATAATATTTTACATTAATTAAAACCACATCACATTAATTAAAAAAACATAGAAAATTAAACCTAACAAAATAGAAAAGTAAAGTTAAATTACTAAAAAAACATAAAAAAAACATAGAAAATTAAACCTAAATTACTAAAAGAAACATAAAAACTTAAACCTAAATTACTAAAAAAACATAAAAAAGACATAGAATTTAGTTGAGATATTTT
Organism: Lactuca serriola; assembly: GCF_051521515.1. Taxonomy (NCBI): domain Eukaryota; kingdom Viridiplantae; phylum Streptophyta; class Magnoliopsida; order Asterales; family Asteraceae; genus Lactuca; species Lactuca serriola. The sequence goes on along the minus strand of NC_136412.1, from coordinate 281,226,630 downwards.
TCAAGAACTTGTTGTTGATTTTTTAAAAACGCACTTAAATTTTCCGGGTTGAGATTTGGTTGCGGCACCGTGTTTAAAATTTGAAGATCGTTAAGTGTCATTTTCCGCTAACGAGTTTCCTCCGTTGATTAAATTTAAAAAAAAAAAAAAAAAAAAAAAAAAAACCTTAGAGTTTTGTCTATTTTGTCCGGTAGTACATCATCGTTGGTTGATTTTCCGCTTGAAGACGCCCCATTTCTCGCTTTGTCCCTCCCCAGTGGTCGACGAAGTTGGACGTCCGATGTACTCTCCCCCTCGGTGGCGTCAAAATCATCATTGAGGTCGAGGCTAACACCAATTTCCGACTCGGAAGTTCTTGCACTTTTATAGGAGTCGGTTAGAGATCCTGGATGCGTCGTATACGGATGAATGACCCATTTTAGACCATTACGACACACTTCTCATGCTTTTTGGTTACCAAATGTGTAAAAACTAGTAAGAACTCAGTTACCCAACATCACCATCTATTATATCATTTAAGGACTAACAGACAGGTGGTTTTCAAGAACTTACAACATAAACCTACACTACTCTCAACAATAAATCACTCAACCTAATCTAGAATAAGATCAAGGACAGATGATATATCATATTAAAACTACAGAGAAAACTGTAATAATAAAAGTTATACAAACGAGAGAGAAAGTGTGTAATGAAAGTGAAGAATGTCTGAATAATGACCCAAATAAGTAATCGATGGCCTTAAATATCCTGGTCAACTTCAACCTGAGGACTCGCATGTTAACCTGGGCACATATCAAACTGAACACATTGCCCCCTTCAACATTATGCATGTTTACCTGAAATACCCTTTTACATATGTACTTATAAAATGGCCTTATTTAATTAACAAAATGTTAGTTTGTATGTTTTGAACATTATTTATTTTAACAGCCCCCTCAAACTAAACATTTTGAAAAATAATTATTTAGAAGAAAAAGGATCAAACAAACTCAGATTATTACTAAGACTTTCATGCTGAGTAGACACAAGAGACTTAGTGAATATATATGCAACTTGATTAGAAGAACTAATTTTAACCAATTTAACAACTCCTTTTATAATTTTTTCCCTTATGAAATGAACGTCAATTTCAAAAAGTTTGGTCTTATCATGGAAAACTAGATTCATAGCCAATTTAACGGCCGAGTCATTATCACAAAGACACAAAATATGTTTACAGGTATAGAAATTTTAAACCCAATATCATACAAAATTTTCAAAATCCAAATTAATTCACATGATAAAGAACTTAATGCTCTATATTCAGACACTGTAGAAGAACGTGATATAGTAGATTGTTTCTTACTTTTCCAAGAAACAGAAGAATTACCAAAAAATACTACATAACCAGTTACAAATTTCCTTGAAAACATTCTTTTAGCCCAATCAGCATTTAAATACCCTTTTAATGAAATTTCATCAGATTGAGACTTCAAAATACTAACACCCTTACCAGGACTAAACTTAAGATATCTTAATAATCTCATTGCAACCTGAAGATGAGCTTTAGTAGGTCTATACATATGTTGACTTAAAACATGTATTCCATATGCAATATCAGGTATGGTAATAGTAAGATAAATAAGTTTACCAATTAAATTCTGAAAATCTATAACACTTTCCACCAAAACATCTTTATTATTATCAAACACAACATTTGACTCAAGGGGAGTCTTAACAGGCTTACAACTTAACATACCAAAGTCATGCAAAAGTTCCAGGCAATATTTTCTTTGAGATAAAAAAATACCAATTGGAATATTAACAACTTCAATGCCAAAAAAAATTTTAACTTTCCCAAATCTTTTATAAGAAACTGTGATTTCAAAAACTCTTTTACTTTTGTTATTTCACTCTCACAGTTTCTAGTAACAATAATATCATCAACATATACTAATAGAATAACAATCAAATTACCTGAAACTCTAACAAACATTGAGTAATCATTATAACTCTGTTTAAAACCAAAATTAATCAAAGAATAACTTAACTTTTCATTCCACTTTTATGGGACCTATTTTAAACCATATAAAGTTTACAAACTCTGTTATCATTTTTACTATGATACCCAGGAGGTAAGGTCATATATACATCCTCTTCAAGAGAACCATACAAAAAAAAACATTATTAATATCGAATTGATACATATTCCAATTAAAGTTTACAGCTAAAGTAAGAACAACATGAATAGTGACAATTTTGGCTACAGAAGCAAAAGTTTCCTCATAGTCAATACCTGCCCTTTGATTATACCCTTTTGCTACTAAACGAGCTTTATACCTTTCTATTTCACCATTTTCCTTATATTTTATTTTATAAATCCAGCGACACCCTATAGGTTTTCTATTTTTAGGTAAATCTGTTATAACCCAGGTATTATTTCTATACAAAGCTTCCATTTCCTGATTCATAGCTTTAACCCATTCAGGATTAAGAGAAGCTTCATAATAAGACTAAGATTCAAATGTTTTATCAAGATTAGAGACAAAACACGTGTTTTCAGAAATTAAATTTAAATATGTATATTTTCCTTCTACAATATAATCACTAAATTTAGATGAAAGTCTAGTTTCTCTTCTAGTACGTGTGAGAACAATAGATTGAGTATCAAGAGGATCAGAAACTAATTGACTATTTTCCTCAGTCCTGACAGGAGAGTCAGGAGAACTAACAGAACTAGGAACAGACCCATCAAATAGAGGCACATTGGACCCATCAAATCTTAAACTAGTATCTATGTCCCTTTCTGTAGGATCTATTCTACTAGGACTCAAAGGAGAACTAGCACCATCTAAATGATGATCCAGTCCTTGAGTTCTATTAGAAACACCATTATACACATAATTTTCAAAAGGTAAAGGATCGTCATAGGAAAACGGATCAATCCCACTAGAAACATCATTAGACTTACTAAAAACAGGATTCTACATTTTGAACGGAAACACGGACTCATAGAATTTAACATCCCTGAAAACAAACATAGAATTTGAATCAAGACTCAAAACTTTGTATCCTTTATTTTCTAAAGAAAAACCCATAAAAACACATTTTTCAGAACGAGCAGAAAACTTATCAGTATTATTTAAACTGGTAGAAAAACACAAGCAGCCAAACACACGAAGATTATCAAAATTAGGTGACTTTTTATAAACTAACTCATAAGGAGATAGACCTTTTAGAACAGCATCACCCCGGTACTTTAATGGAACTCCTGATTGAAACATCAGAGACCTAGCAACATTAAGAATATGCATGTGTTTCCTCTCCACAACCCCATTATGTTGTGGAGTGTAAACACAAGAGGTCTGATGAACAATACCATGTTTTTCACAAAAAGTTTTAAAACGAAAATTTGTAAATTCAGTTCCATTATCAGTTCTTATGGTTTTAACAATAACTTGAAATTGATTTTTTAACATATTAAAAAATAGAACATAGCTTTGAAAAACTTCTTCTTTAGACTTAAGAAGAAAAACCCAAGTAGCTCTAGTGAAATCATCCACAATAGTTAAGAAAAATCTAAACCCTCCTACACACTCAAATCTATATGGTCCCCACACATCTAGATGAACAAGTTCACCATGAAATTTTGTCATATGAAGACTATTATGAAATGCATCTCTAGTCTGTTTGGACTTATGACAAACTTCACAAGGTGGGAGAGAAACATTACTAAAATTGAGTTTATTTTTAAGAATGTTTAAAGCTTGATCAGCAGGATAACCAAGTCTAATATGCCAAGTAAATTTAGACACACAAAATTCTTTGAAACAGAGGAATTACTACGTGAAATGTCTGGATCAAGGTAATAAAGACCACCAGATTAGTTACCAGTATCCACCGTCCCCTTGGGCTATGAATCCTGAATATGAAAGTTATGTTCATTAAAAACAACTTACATTTGTTGTCTTTACACAGCTTATGAACAGATAACAAACTAACATTGAAATATGGGAAAACAAAGACATCAAACCGTGTAAGAGAATTAGAAAGTTGCATATTCCCAATTCTATTAATTTAAGAAGATGACCCATTAGGATGAATAACCCTTGGTTTTAATCTAGAAACATCAACTAAATCTTGAAGATGTGACTCAGAGCTAATCATATGTTGACTAGCACTAGAGTCAACAACCCATTTGGAACAATTGTTATTAAGAAAAAAGTTACATGAAATACCTGCCATATTGGCATTGACAGATGTCTCATCCAACCCTTGCTTAGTTTCACCAATGAGACTAAGAAACTTTGCATATTGCTTATTAGTTAAAAAATGACAATCATTACTACTATCACCAGTTCTAGACCCAGGGAATTCAGTTTGAAAAACAGAAGTGGAATTGCTTGAAAAACTTTTTTTTTGACTATTAACTTCAGATCTTGGCTTGTAATCCTTTGGATACCCAATAATTTTGAAACATTTATCAACTGAATGACCCTTAAGACCACAGTTTTTACACTGTGGTATTTGACCCTTGGATTTAGATTTTTTCTGATCAACAAATTTAGACACAAAAGCAGAAGATGAGTTTTTAGAACTTGAATTTAAAGAATTAGAACCATGTTTTTATTTGACTCCTCACGAGACACTAAAGAAAGCAATTTTGATAGAAGGGAGATGATCCATAAGCAAAATATGACTCTTAACTTGATTATAAGACTCATCTAAACCACTCAAAAACTATATTAAATTCATTAATTTTGAATGGTTCTTAAAGCTAATAGCAGCTTCACAAGTAAACTCAGTAAGATTAGTTAAACCATCATATTCTTTCCAATATGAATCAAGTTTACTAAAGTAATCAGATAAAGAAAAACTACCCTGAGTAAGAGAAACAATTTTTTGATAAACATTAAAGATAACATAACCATATGTTTTATGATAAGTTTCAGATAATTCATTCCACCGATCATGTGCACTTTCTGAACAGGCAGGATTAGCATATAAATTCTCAGAGATAGACCCAAGAATCCAAGATCAAGTAATAACATTAGCACATTCCCACTTAGAATCTTTAACAAGATCATTAACAGGTTTAGGTACAATTCCATCAGTAATACCAAGTTTATTACGAGACTTTAAGGATCTAACCATAGAACTGCGTCATATTCTAAAAAATTTAGTGCCTAACAACTTGAAACTAATAACACTGGTGATAGTATTATCAGAAGGATGAACATACAAAGGATCATCAAAGTTTACTGCAGGACCAGGTTTAGCCCCAGACCCACCAGAAGATTCAACCCCAGAATCAGTCATACTTACAAAAAATTAGATAACAAATTAGAAATCAAACAAAGCAGACAACAATGAAAGCCTTAGAGTCCGGATGGTCACCACAATATGTCAAGGCCCAAGACAAGCGATCACCAAGTCAAAAACAAGATAATAGCTCGTATTTACAAAGAAAACAAAGAACTCCAGAACAACAACAAGAAGGAGTAAAGAACAAGAAAACCTCACAGTGAGATCAAAAGACAACACAACCAGTAAAACCGATCGACTATCAGATCCGTTCTCAACTAAAGTTTATCGGTGATGAAATCTGACCCTTAGTGAGTTATTTCAGATCTATGAGATTGACCAACCGATCCAGTAGAAGGGAACCTTCACTTGATTAGGATGTAGAACATATAGTTATGGTCTTCTAAATCTGCAAAGCAAAACAAAAAACTCGCAGTAACCAGACAAAAACAGATTATGAAGATCAATACAAAACAATAACAAAGAATTGGAACCCTAAAACAGTTACCTTGACTCTGCGAAGATAAAGCGTCAACAGTCACACCGAGACGAGAATCGGATCCCTAAAGCTCTGATACCATGTAAAAACTAGTAAGAACTCAGTTACCCAACATCACCATCTATTATATCATTGAAGGACTAACAGGCAAGTGGTTTTGAAGAACTTACAACACAAGCCTCACTACATAAACCTACATTACTCTCAACAATGAATCACTCAACCGAATCTAGAACAAGATCAAGAACATATGATAGATCATATTAAAACTACAGAGAAAATCCTAATAACAAGAGTTATACAAATAAGAGAGAAATTGTGTGTAACGAAGGTGAAGAATGACTGAATAATGACCCGAACAAGTAATCACTGGCCTTAAATATTTGGGTCATCTTCAACCCAAGAACCCGCGTGTTAACCCGGGCACATATGAAACTGAACACATTGCCCCCTTCAACATTCTGCATGTTTACCTGAAATACCCTTTTACACATGTACTTACAAAATGGCGTTATTTTAATTAACAAAATGTTAGTTTGTATGTTTTAAACATTATTTATTTTAACATAATGGTTTACCATTGTTGGTAATTTTGTATTGGTACAATGCGGTTGCTAAAATGTTGAAATCGTTGCTACCACTTCCACACATTTTTTAAGATTGTCAAATACACCGTTAAATTTTGTGCAAGCCGCTTGAAGGTCACACCATTTTGCATTGACCACATCGTATGTTCGGTTCATTTTCCTTCCTAATAACGCGTGGAAGTGGTCTAAAACACGATTCCAAAAACTTTGACTCGTTTGCACGTTGCCGACATCCCCTTCTTGTGATATGAAAATCCAAAATTTAGCTAAAGCTTCCTCCTATTATTCGGTCCATTGCGTAGTTTTTTTGGATCGTTTGATGTTTTTTGCCTTCTACGATTTGGTTGTGTTTCTTCAACCCGTTCGTATTCGTTGCCAGTATCGAGGTTTATAGTTTGGGTTTAAGATAATGTAACTTGAAATTATTGTGAAGGTTTTGCGTGAAATTGTTGACGTTAAGAAGTTTGGGGTTGAAATTACGGAGAAGGTTGTTGTTGAAAGACTTGAAATTGGGGTTGATTGAATTGTGATGGTTGTTGTTATTGGTAGTAGTGTGGATGGTATGAAAGATTGATGAATAGATGTTGTTGTTGGATTTGAGATGTTATCAATTGCATGTAACTAAGATTTGCTAATGGATTATTTGGAGTGTTTGGGGTGTTTGGAGTAGGTGGAGTATTTTGATTTGGATTCATAGGTAGAAGATAAAAAATATATGAGATGAGTGTTTTTTGTAGAAGATAAAAAGTAGAGTGTTTTTAAAGTGTAAAATGTTAGTAAATTAGTGGGTATTTATAGTTATAGTTGATATGTTTTAAATTAAAAAAGTTTTTTTTTAAATGTTAATGGTCAAAAAGGGGACCGTTTACAAAAAAATTTAACCGTTGTTGCTTCCTTCCTCGCCATTGGCTCGTCCTTGTTCATCTTCGCACCTGTGTCACACGCAAACCACCGGCCATGGGGACGGTGTTCACATTGAATGATTTTGAGCATTCTAACACTCCTATGGTATACATGCAATCCTATAAACCTTGGATCTATGTTTTCTCTAATATACATGCAAATATTCAATATTCCAAGGTTTCACCCTAACTAGCATAATATGAAGCAACTATACTACAAAATCCTAGTTAGATCACATACCTTTTGACGTAGCTTGAAGTCTTGAACTTTAAGAGCTTAGCCCTAATAGTTTGGAAGCCTCAAGTGGAATCACAAATTACCAAAAACACCTTGGAAAACTTGAGAGAATAGAATGCACACTAGAAATCGACCCACCATTGTATCCTCACACACTAGTGCCATTTCATGTGTGCCAAAGACCTCTTTATATAGTATGGAGGATTAGGGTTACATTCATGTAAACCCTAATAACCATGACCTTTCATTTCCATAGGATCCATGGGTTAAAAACTCTATGGACTATCCATGCAAGCTTAGCCCAACCTAAATGAACTTGGCCCACCATATATATAAGAGTCCATATTTAATTAGTTCCCTTTGATCACTAAATTAATTCTAAATTAATTCTTGATCAATACTAATTAAATAATATGATTCCATATTAATATATTAGAACTTATAATATATTAATATAAATCATAAACATATTATTCTCAAAAAACTATCCATATAAATTGTTACGGTGAAGTGTAACCCAAATGGACCATGCTACTCTCAGATCGAATACATACCAATAATAGTTATGGGTTTAGACATCTAATCCAACACACATGTCCTCTGGCCCTCCGGGTCAGTTCCACGCATGGGTTGAGGCACACACTCTGGTTAGCCTTATTGAATAAGGAGGTGCCTCCAACACTTCAAGTCCAATAACTTAACGTAAATTTGGATAAAGGGATCGTATATTAAAAAAAGAATCGAATCCAATTTTAACCCTACCTTATATAAAAAATTTCAAACTAGTTGGGACACATCCCCTTTTCCCTTCTACCTAGGTCTACCGTTGTAGTTAAATAAAACTATGTTTATATTACATCCACTTTGTGGGTGTAATATAGTGGGTGTAATATGTGTAACAGCCCGGAATTTCAAATATCGATATAACTATGATTTGGGGGTGTTTTAAGAAGGGACTCGGCGAGTTGGAGCCTAGACTCGTCGAGTAGGATCGCAGACCGGGTCGCGGGTTCGCGACTGGACTCGACGAGTCCAGATATGGACTCGGCGAGTCTGCGCTGTTTGGTGAAAACCCTAACCGTTCAGGTTGGAACGTATAAGAGGCACTTATTGGCCGTCATTGTTCATTTTGGCCTTCTGAGAAGAACCCTAAATCGATTGGGTGCATCTGGAACTAAGTTTAAGGGCCATTGTTGATCTTGGAAGGGTTGTGGTGCAAGGAAGAGAAGGGCTTGGCTAAAGGAACAGCAAAGGAGTCACGTTCTGAGGATTTGGGGACACAGAGGGCACATTATTCAGGTAAGAATTCGAATTATGCTCTGCTATGTTGATGTGTCATGGAATTAGGGTTTATGGAACCCCCTTTGTGATTAGATTAAGTGTTACCCTAGTCCCCAAACGACTATAACCCTGTATTAGGACCTTAGAGGTCCAGAAGGTCCCATGCTTGTGTATTTCGGGACAATACTTATCTCAGGAAGCAGTTTGATCGACTGCATGGCATGGACTCGACGAGTCTGATGAACAGACTCGGCGAGTAGCTTGGAGATTGACGGGGACTCGTCGAGTTGTTCTTCAGACTCGGCGAGTTGAGTCGGGGTGGCCCCGCGATTCTTCCAGGAAGAACTCGTCGAGTAAAAAGGGGATACTCGACGTGTAGAAAGGGAATCTTAAGGAATCGGTGAGTCAAGGGCGAGTGGACTCAGAGTCGTTGAACTCGGCGAGTCTTGGGGTGACTCGGCGAGTTAGGTCGCGGGTTAAGTGAAGTTCTGAGTATGGGGACTCGGCGAGTCATAGGGTTGACTCGACGAGTAGGGTCAGTCAGGGGTTGACTTTGACCTTGTCTTTGACCAAGGATTTACCAGTGGTTCCAGGGATATTTTGGTAATTGTTGTTATCGTTTGAGTTCAGTGCATTGGTGGCTATCCAGAGGTGGAGATCGTATCAGTGATCGGAGCAGCTTGAGCTATATGTTCAGTCGGCAGTTTCGAGGTGAGTTATCCTCACTATATCGATAGGGTTTATGGCACCAAGACCAACCTTTTTATCGGATGGAAATCCGGGTAATTGCCAGTTGATATGTTATGGGCCGGAAGGCAATACATGTTTTGGGCCGGAAGGCATTACTATGTGGACCGAAAGGTCATGGCCTAGAAAGGCGTATGTTTGTAATTAGTATGTTGATTGATTCCTATGATTATGTTATGCTAGTGACTGGTTAGTCCGGTATCTTGATTAGAGTAATGCTATGTTATGTGATCTGTTGATCAATTGCTAACTGTGAACTGTTATATGGTTATGTGTTATGCGTATGATTGCTAGATCTGGGGTGTGACCCGGTATGCAGGGTCGTTCTATGATTTGTTATGTTATGTATGCATTTTATGCTATGGGCCGGAAGGCAATATGTTATGGGCCGGAAGGCAATATGTTATGGGCCGGAAGGCGATATGTATGGACCGGAAGGTCGTGGCCTGGAAGGGCGTATATGTGGTTGGTATATTGGGGGTATCTCACTAAGCTTTCGGGCTTACAGTTGTGGTTTTATGTTTCAGGTTCTCAAGAGTCTGTGGCAAGGCAAAGGCGTGATCGTACCGTTCCCCGCGTTGGTGTTTTATGATATGAACCTGGGAAATTACTCTGCTTAATAATGTATTGAAAACCTTTTTGCAACAATGTTAATAAAATGGGTGATTTTGAAAAGTTTAAATTGTTTTGAAATTTTGGACGTTACAATATGTAAATTTTCTAATTAGGTAGATACCATTTTTGTAGTTTTTTTTAAATATATGGAGCGTTTCTATAAAAAAATCCATATATGGACATTTTCTTAAAAAAAAACTTGTGTAGAGACATTTTCTATAAAGGACAGGATAATTCTTGTAGTTTATTTTTTATATAAGGACTAAACTTGTCAATATATGAAAGTCATGTGGCAAAAATCCCAAAACCAAAATTATAGTATTCATTTCTCATTTGAAATTAAGTATATATTATCATTGTGATTAGATGATTGATCCGATTTAAGAAAAAATATATATACTTTTAAGATGAAAAATTATCAAAAGTTTATTGATTGCATTCCATTTGTCCTAAAATTAATACGAAAGTACTAAATTACTTATGAGAAACAGGGGATAAAAAAGGTCAATTGCCGATAAAAACCCAACCGGGTTTAGTGGCGCACTTTCGAGTTTGTATATTTATGTAGGGCGGCTTTAACTTTGAAATTTACCATTTCTTTTCTTTTTTGTCACAACCGTCTCTATATTAACGGCTATTTTAACGGGCCCCTTATAACTAAAAAATTTCAGTTATAACACGAGTGGATGTCGCTTTATAAAATTTAACAAAGATGACATCAATCAAATTGATGATAATTGATAAGTCATATAATTATTTCCTGAATTATATGAGTTGCTGTTGTAAAATTAAAATAAAAATATATAGGTCATGAAATATTATTTAATGAATGATTTTTGAATTTTTTATATTTTTCTATCACTTTCAGGTAATAACAAACATTATTATAAGTTTTATGAATATAGTTATCTCCATTATAACGAGCATTCATAATATATCTTATATTTTTTTAGAAGTATAAATAGTAAGTAATATTTATTATAAATATTGATTGTTTTTACCAAAAGCAATGAAATAAAGTTATTTACAATCTTATTTCATACTTTTTTTTTTAACTTAGCTTCATATTTTATAAAACGTTATTTACACCACTCTACTATAGAACTCAAACTTTTTATAGTTCTTGTCATTTTCAGGTATGTATATTTTACAAATTCACATGTACAATGTTCATAGATTATTTTATAACACGTTATCAACAAAGCTCTACCATAGAGCTTCAACTTCTTATCGCAAAGGACATTATAGTACCAACTTCTTTTAATCTGAAGTCAAACATTATGAGACATAATAAGAGGCTACGACGAGTTTTCAAATGAGCAGTTTGTGCACTTGATGACACTTTGATACATGTTGTCTCTGCAAATAAATAAAATTTATATAGGGGTAGGGGAAATGACGATTGTTACCAATACGTATTGGCAATTTGTGACTTCAACATGATTCTTACGTTTTTGTGGCCGGTTGAGAAAGAGTAGCATATGATTCAACATGATTCTTATGGGAGTCTGGAAGAATATAACGTTATCGTAGTAACGACATCCTAAGCAATCGGCTAACCATCCTACCAATGGTTATAATCCTCGAATCGATCATCATGATTTCTTCCTCCTAAGTCCCACGACTGAAACTGGCACTACTTTGAAAAAGGCCCTCAAGACCTTAGAATCAGCTAACCTACACAGATCTACACCATTCAGACCTAAATTTCAAAGGGCACATGGCCACTAAGGCCGGAACAATTACTAGACTCATCCTCATCCTGAATAACCATAACCAAAAAAGACAGAAACATAATGCGATGAATCATGGTGACAAACGATTATATCAACCCTCAACCAATTCATTAGTAACCTTTTCAACTCTTCTTGATTCTCGTACGATCGGCTTCTGGTAGTATTTGGCCCATACTACCTTCCACACATATCCTTACTCGTCCCAAGAGTTGTCTCAAGGTTGCCAAGTCACTACACTCAACCACTACTAATCGTTATAATCCCATATACATGCGATCGAATGAGTACACACCATTAAGCTCTCTGGATTCTCCTTCTTACACAAGTACCCATACTAGCACATTACAACATTTTTCCTAGGTCATTAGGAATTCCCACCCTAACCTATTATTAGTTGTGAAAGAGACTTGTACCAATATTAACTAAATATATTGTGAATACAATTTCATGCAACAAAAATTGAACAATTTTCGACTGAAATATCATGCACTAAAACGGTTGGACTCAAACAAGAGGTATGTAATAGGGCCAAATCAAGCATTCTAAACTATTTAATCTTATTGGCATGTAACCTAACATAGTCGCTTAATATTTAATTAATATCAAATGGAATTCACATAGCACAAAAGCAAACAACATTTGAGTAACAAATCCATTAGTCAATAAGGCATTATAAAGATCAGGCAATTCTAATATGCAATTCCTGAAGATCCTTAGCGTACACACTATCATGCATCTCTAACAGTTCACATATCATGTATAAAAAGGCATTTCTCCTAAGCAGACGTTTCAGAAAGCAACCCTGAGTAGATCCTTATTCTAACTTCTAGCATGCATACCGTACTAAAACACATATAACATATCAACATGTATGGGTATTTTGTGAATCACTTACTTGAGCTCCAAATGATTTCACACATCACATTCTTTTCTTTTTGTAAAAACTTTACAGAAAATGGTTTTGTAAAAAGAAATCCTCCAGTCCTCAGTTTGAGTTCAGACACACTATAGAGTGCGCACGAATCCCTTAAACTAAGGCTTTGATACCAACTTGTAATGTCCCAAATTTCAAACCGAATTTTTCATTTATAAACCAGAGGAAGTCATACTATTAAATCATAAAAAGTAACATTCAGTCATTTGATAAAATAAATCGGAGTAATAATTTCATAAGTTCGGAACATCTCAAAATCATAATGACATACGAGATGTAATCACATCGTGCTCTTCCCGTACTTCCAAAAACACCTGCAACATTTAAACTTAAAACTGTTAGCACGAATCTTAGTGAGTTCCCCAAGATACCATATACATAACAATACAACTTATTTCAATCAACAAGTTTGTTTCAACCCATGTGAATGTTATGGTCCTCCCACAGTCTTACAATCACTTTCTTTGTTGCAGTCCTCCTGTAGTCTTTCTTGTTATGGTCCTCCAATAGTCATTCATACAACTTCTATGGTCGTCCCATAATCTTTCATATAATTGTTATGGTTTCCGCATAGTTTTTCATGCAAAAGTCATAAATAAAACTAGCATACTACATAGTATAGTGAGAAGACTCACCTAAACTACTCAATAGAAGCTCAACAGTAATCTCAGTGACAGAACAACAAACTCAAGCTACCTAAAGCTAAACCGAGTCCAGTCCTTAGTCAAATACTCAATTCTACCAAAGTTTAACCAAAAGTTAAACTTTCTCATAAGTCAATGGTCAAATTCAACATTGACCACCGTGCCGCGGCCAAACCCGTTGACCATACCGTGGACTGCGTCATGGCCAACACCCAACCCCACTGTTGTGAATGTTCTTAACGGATTCTTTCATTAGGCTCTTAACCACTAAGTCCAGAGCCCTATAGTTTGGATATGATTCGTCTAATAATCCTCATGGATAAAGTTTCCAACTTTATCCATTCCAAGGGCTCAAATCATTGAGATCTCTAACACTAACTTCCCAATGTACCAAAAATATCACCAAGACCATGTATGACATGTAAATGAAGCTAAAGTCCAGATCTTAGCACAACGATGGGTCTAGAACACTTAAAAGATACCCCTGACTTGTCCACACTCCAACTCAAATCCATCAAAAGGGCCAAAACACTAAATAAGGCACTAAAACCCCAAATACTCTTAGATGCAATGATGAAACACAATAAAACAAGGATCTTTATAACTTACACGGTTCAAAAGAGTAGAGATGGTAGAGATCTACAAGATTTAAGCTTATAAGTCCAACCTTTCATTCTTTCATCACCAAAATACTCAAAATGCACACCAAAATAAATGAGAGGAGAGAGGAGACGTTCAAAGTTGTGAAAGGGAGGCTATGATTTGCTTCGAAGGAGCTCTTGATGTGTTAGAGGCCGAAAAATTACCTAAAATCCGAAACCATTCCTTTAAATTGGGTGAAAACCCTAAGTTTAGGGGCTAGGGTTGCACGGCTTACCATGCCATGGTGACCCTTTTACCACGTTATGGTGACGTGATTTTACTTATTTCACTATAGCTTTAAACAATCATTACTTCTTTCTTTCAAATCCGTTTTAGTGATCTTTATATGCACACAAAGGTATTAAAAAGCCCAATAATTCTATCTAATTACTTTTGACTTAATGAATACCAAACATAATCCATTGATACATGCAAAGAGTCCAAAATGTCATTTTTTTTTCCTATTCTACCGTTTTGGCTCCTAACCACCAATTAAGGGCTTAAATCACTTAACCAACACTATGAACATCTAATAAGGTCTAAACTTTATTCTCTTTAATCCCAAGACCTTTACCCGATCAAATTACAGTCATCCCAAAATTAGAAGCATCTCATAACTGGATGTTATGGATGTGATCTTGAATTGTACAAACAATCAAGAGGCAAGAAGATCATATGATTTTAGCTAGAGAGACAATATATATGCAACTACCATTTAGATATGACTTTGCAACCTTCATCATTTAAAGCTTAATAAATACTAAGGTTTATACAGCTAACTAATAAAACTTAAATTGTTTTTCTTTTCTATAGTAAGTTTTGTATTTACTTTATTATTGTTATTGTTTCATACATTAATTTTGAGAATTTTGTTTTTGAATGGGCTCATTTTTTATTTTTCTTCGGACCTCAAATGGTTTGGACCGACCCTGAATATATATATATATATATATATATATATATATATATATATATATATATATATATATATATATATATATATATTTTAAAACATATTACTCATATCTTGAAATTTAAGAGGTATAAGTTATAGAACTTTTTATACAAATGAATTATGCATAAATAATTCATTAATACTTACCAAGAGTTTGAAGACTTATATACATTCATTTATATTTCTTAAACTAGATACCAATATTAATTAATTTACATCAATTTTATAAACAAACAATCTAAATATAATGTATAAAAATAAATATTTTATTTAAATGTGGTAATTTTTTTATTACATAATAACTAATAATAAAATCTAATAATTAAGAAATTATTCGCCAAAAGAACTAATTATCGTCGGCGCTTTTATGCGGGTACACGTCTATTATGTGTGTGTGTGTGTGTGTGTATATATATATATATATATATATATATATATATATATATATATATATATATATATATATGAGAGACATTTTTACTTGCACCCTATGCATTTGAAATCCTCATGACTTTTTAATTTCTTTCTAATAATTATTTTAAATTGGTTAATAATGTTAAATTAATATAAAAACTAAATTTTAATCATAAATTAACTAAAGTAAAATATTAAAATATCATATTTTACTTATATTTATAAAATTATGACTTCAACTTTTTAATATATTATAGTTTACTTATTAGTTTAAATATTTTGTTGAACGTAAGCAATTGTCATTTTATAGTCACAATTTTTGTTTAATTTATGATTTTATGCAAAATAGTTATGTTATTAATTTCGATACAATGTTAAAAGGTTAACCTAAATCAAAATTTCAGTTAAAATTGAAAAATAATAATCATTAAGAATTTTAAAATGAGTAGGTTAAAATTAACTAATACTAAGAATAGTTAAAAGTAATACTATAGAAAAATTATTATGTTATCTTTAAAAACAAAAACAATGTTTATTATTTTAAATAATTACAATCAAAGAAACTAACATTATTCATCAAATAACTTTAAAAAATGTTAAATTTCTAAAACCAAATTTAAATAATTAATAGTTTTCAAATACATTATTTTAAATAATTTATAATAACAATAGTTAAAAATAACATTACATATAAAAATTATATTGTTACCTTTAAAAACAAAAAACAATGTTTGATGTTTTAATATAATTACAATGATAGATATTAAAATCTAAAGCAAATAAACTTTTTAAAATTAATTAATCATAACAACAACTATAAACATCATTAAACTATATATTATATTTAATTTTATTCATAAGTAACCTACAAGTAGAGGCTATTGAGACAATTAGGATAATAGCATTTTAAAAGATATCTAAGTTATCATATAATTTAAAACAAACAATGTTTATACCAACTTATTATAATATTTATTATATAAGAGCTAATAACAATATCATTGATATATTTAAAAAAACATATATTTGTAAAAAAATTCAAATATATTGTTGTATTTTGCGTAACGCGCAGGTTTTGCCTAGTATACTTATAAAAGTGATATTTTTGCTCACCAAATGCATTTGAAACCTCCATGACTTTTGAGTTTCTTTCTAATAATTATTATCAATTGGTTAATAATGTTAAATTAATACAAAAAGTAAATTCTAATAAAAAATTAACTAAACTACAATATTAAAATATCATATTTTACTTCTATTTATAAAATTCTCATTTTAAGTTTTTAACATATTATAGTTAAGTTATTAGTTTAAATATGTTGCCGTATGTGAGACATCATCATTTTAAAGTCACAACTTTGGTATAATTTATGAGTTTATGCAAAATAGTTAAATTATTAATTTTAATAAAATGTTTAATGGTTAACTTAAATCAAATTTTCAGTTAAACTTGAAAAATAAATCGAGAGACTGTTTACAAATTGTTAAAATTTATAAATTATAATGTTAAACGTAAATTGTAATCGTAAATTAACAAAAAAAAACCATATTTTTTATAATTATTAAGAATTTTAAAATAAGTAACTTAAAAATAATTTACAATACGAATAGTTAAAAGTAATTATATAAAAAATTATAATGTTATCTTTAAGAACAAAAACAATGTTTGTTGTTTTTAAATAATTACAATCAAAGAATCTAATAATATTCATCAAATAAATTTCAAAAACGTTACATTTTTTAAACCAAATTAAAATAATTAAGAGTTTACAAATACGTTATTTTAAATAACTTACGACAACAATAGTAAAAAGTAACATTATATACAAAAATTATATTGTTTTTTAAAAACAAAAACAATATTTCATCTTTTAAATAATTACAATGATAGAAATTAAAATCTTAAGCAAATAAACTTTTTAAAATTAATTAATCATAATAACAATTATAAATATCATTAAATCATATATTATATTTAATTTTATTCAAGAGTAACTTGTAGGTAAAGGTCTTTGAAACAATTGAGATTATAGAATTTTAAAAGATGTCTACATTATAATATAATTCAAAACAAACTATGTTTATACCAACTTATTATAAGATTTAGTATATAAGAACTAACAACAACATCAATTATCTATTTAAAAAACATATATTTGTAAAGATTTCAAATATATTGTTGTATTTTATGCAACGCACGGGTATTCGCATTATATATATATATATATATATATATATATATATATATATATAGAGAGAGAGAGAGAGGGAAGGAGAGAGAGAGAGAGAGAGAGAGAGAGAGAGAGAGATTAATATACTGATGAAAAACATCTTAATAAGTTAGGATACTTCTATAATAGGTGATTTTTTGAAAAAAAAAATCAAAACAAGTGTTTTTCTACTTATATGCATATGGTGCACATTTTACATTACATGCAAAAAGTAATATTAGTATGACTAGAAGTTAAAAAAATAATGAATTTACATATTTTTAGTTATTTTTTTCAATAGAAAATAAGCTTTAAAAACGTTTTCGAAATAGCGTGCATATGATGCACATGTTACAATTTTTTTTAATATCAATATGGAAAGAGGTTAAAAATGATCGATTTACATATTTTTTTCGATATAAGATAATCTCTAAAATGAGGATTAAAAAAGTGATCCTATTGATCCTAACAAAGTTAATGATTGACGACCTATTGTCTCTGTTATTATTCCTAAGCTCTTTTCTTGGCATGTCCCCTAAATAGATCAATCTCATTTCCTCTATTTGATCACAAATATGCATTGGAACTTTTTGGAAAGGTCAATCGTGTCTTTTAGCAAATTGAGCGCAAACCTAATTGATATTGTCATATTTATACACATTTTTAGGCAATATTTTAATACACTTTAAGTAATATTTTAGTTAATTGCCAAGATATATGATACTTATTGAATTAATTTACATTTTGCAACCGATGAAACCCTCTTGAAGAATTCGGACTAGAAATGAAAAGCATTGGAACTTTGGAGGATTGAAGCTTAAAATTCCAGCGAAAAACCGATCTCACGACGTGACAACTCAAGCTCACAACGTGATGTGTTAAATTATAGAAGATTAGCATGCAAAAGGCAGAATCCTTGTACGATACGGATATCCAGCAAGATCACGACGTGACACTCCTGTTCTCATGACGTGAACGGCGAGTTTCCAAAACTATATAAAAACTTTTGCATTATCGATTGAGAGAGCTTTTGGAGGAGACATATTCTGAGATATACGAATTTGAATAGCAGAAACGTACGAAAACAATACCTTGGAAGGAGAAATCGTTGAAAGAAGGAAAATTTGAAGACCAATCCATCACATATGGTTTGCATATTCGAATCATGTCTATTATTACTGAATTTGTGTGTTTAATTTAAGTCATAAGTAGCTAAATTTGTTTGCTTTTGTTTAGCTAGATGAAACATTGAATCTATGGCTTAGTTTATTAATTTATGAATTTTATAAATTGGTTTTGTGCATGTGTTTGATTATTATTACCTAGCATGTTAAAATTTGTGACTTTGTTGCTTAAATTCAAGGTTACTGTAGCTTAGTGACCATTAAATTACATGGACTTGTTTACCTATTAGTTTAGTGACTATTAAATTGCTAGAGCTAGGAGTGACCACATCTAGATCAAGTAATAAAGCAGCAAATTTATTTGTGCTGGAGAACATAGTTGTGACCATAATTGTTTGCTTAGATAAATCTTACATAGCCCATCTATAATTAATAACTAATTATGTGTTTGCTTGTGTATGACCATACATTGTAGTACATGAATTGGTGAAAATGTTAGTAAATTGGACTCAAATTGCTAATTTACATAATAATTGGTAACCAACTTTAATAACCCATGAATAGTAACTAACCACAGGGAAAAGATGGATTCGAAACTAAACGAAAGTGTTCTTAATATATTGATTAAAACTATTTAGTTAAGTGCTTAAGTTTTTCTGAAATTGAAAATCAAATAAAAAAACCCTTTTAACTATTATTTGGTTTTAGATTAATCTTTTAGTAGCTATTTTAATGTACTAGATCCGTTCCATGAGTTCGATACCCAACTTACTTTACTATACTATATACTGACTAGGTACACTGCTTAGAGGTGCATTAGTAGACAAGTAGTTGGTTAAAACTAGTAGGTATAATATTACGCATCAAGTTTTTGGCACCGTTGTCGGGGAACAACTATTTTAGTTTTTAATTTAATTGTTTTAGATTAATGGATCCTTTTTGTAGGGTAAAACATGCAAAAAGTTACTTTTTAGCATTAGTTTTTTTTTTTTTGAAATACTGAACTCACGACGTGAGTGCTTAAAGCTCACGACCTGAGCTCTAATATCTCAGAGTTTATTTCGTTTTTGCTTTCTGTTTCGATTTTTGCTATACCACGAGGTGGTACTTAGTACCACGTCGTGGTAATCGTTCATTATGTCGTTTTTTAATTAGTTTTAGTTCGTTTTTACATTTTTGTTTTTGTTTCGGTTTAGTAGTATATGACTCATGAATCATACACACCATTGACACCACCACTTGAAGATCCAGAGTCAGCTTTTCATAAAAAGAAGGACAAGAACGTAGGAGGATCAAACAACATTTTGAAAAACGAGAGCACATTCAAAAGCTTTGAAAGGACACCTAACAAAAAGGAAGATAATTACGATCCTGAAATAGAAACAGACAAAAGTAGTGAACCCGAAAGCGAGCCAAAAAGCAACATGACGAACATTGTTGATATGACGATGGAGGAATACAAGAAAAGAATATGAGAGGACAACAACCCATGACTTGTGAAACCCACAATTCCCGCTACTACTACCTTCGAGCTTAAGGGACACATCTATTCCACACTAAAGGATAATCCATTTTCCGGAAAGGATCATGAAGACGCATACAAGCACCTTGACGAAGTCAATAACATTGTTGACTATTTCAACATTCTGAATGTACCACAAGAGACTGTCTTGTTAGAATGATTTCGGTTACCTTCAAGGGAGTAAAAAAGGATTGATTGAAGGCACTTCCCCTCAGGAACAAGCACCACTTAGGCTTAGATGCGTGAAGAACTTCTCCAACAATTTTGCCTACCATCCAAGGTTGATAAACTTAAAAAGGCCATAGATAATTTTGAGAAACAAGTAGGGGAGTCTTTATATAAGTCATGGGATCAATATAAAGGGTTGATAAGAAATTGTCCCCAAAATGATCTAAACGAGCAACAATAAGTCTCGATCTTCTACGATGGGGTGAACGTCTTGACAAGACAACTCCTTGATTCTCAAGGACCTTTAATAAAGAAGAATCCCACTGAAATTAAAGAACTAATTGAAGAATATCTAAAGCATTCACGAGAATATCACAGCTCTCGTAATGATGGAGCTAGGGGGATCAGGAATGGTGCTTCGGAAGATATGGCGGCAGTTTTGGCAATGTTAAGTAGCATGGATAGAAGAATGACTAAGATTGACCAATCCATACACGCAATGCGTGTGGGTTGTGAAAATTGCAATGGGCCACATTTGACTAAAGATTGACATTTTGACGAAAAAGGGAATAGGAAATCTCAAGTTTTCTACTCAAGTGGAGACCGCTATGATGAAGATTGGAGAAATCCGAAGAAGGAATGGTTTCCATATGATTAGTATAAAAAGAAAAAATAAGAGAAATATAGGTAAACTGGTCGGGGCTTTTTAGCAAAAGGATCAACCACAACCGAGAAAAAAGTGGACTTGGATTCAATGCTTTATAGATTCATGGAAGCTTCTGAAAAAAAAAGTCATGATGCAGCTGATGCTACCATGAGAAATCATCAAGCATCCATAAAAAAAATATTGAAGCTCAACTCAAGCAATTAACTACATTAGTTAACAAGTGGTTACCTCCTAAAAATCCCAATAATAAAACGCAACCACATGTCATGGCCATCACTAATGAAGAAGAAACTATTTCTGAGTACTTGGAGGCCTTGAAAGAAGAGACAAAGCAGCCCGAATTACAGCCAAAACGGACAAAAATCAAAGTAAAAATTGTTGCTGAAACATTGTCATCACGACGTGAGGATTCAATCCTCACGACGTGGTCTCAGTCTAGGCAGAAAAAAAATTATGGTGCTCGAGCTTATCATCCTCCTTTAGCGTTTCCTTCTTGATCCAGAGTTCACCCACTAGAGCATTAGCATATCAAGTTTATGAATCAAGTTAAGGGAATTCCGATCAATACTCCTATTATTGAATCCTTAGCGAAAGTTCCCGAATATGCAAAATTTCTTCAAGATTTACTTGACACTCGCCAACAACTAGAGAAGACCTCCAAGGTAGTACTTAGTGAGAAAAGTTCCATGGTTATACCGGAGGGGATACCAAGAAAATGGGAGATCCAGGACGCCTTACACTTCCATGTGAATCTGGAAATAACATGAAGATATATGCTTTAGCCGATTCTAGGCGATTATAAATTTGATGTCATATTCATTTTACCAAAAGCTCAACCTTATAGAATTGAAGGCTACTAAAATGACAATTCATATGGTCAATCGTTTGGTGACTCATCCTCGGGGAATAATTGAGGACATATTGGTAAAAATTGGAAAAATTATTTTTCCAATTGACTTTCTGGTGATAGATAAGAGGGAGGATGAAGATGTCCCAATTATCCTTGGACGCCATTTACTTAATACCACGCGGGCCTTGGTGGGTATTCGCGAGTCAAAGTTTACATTGCGAGTGGGAAATGATGAAATGACATTTGGAGTGGAAGACGGATTCAAGAAATATTGTGCTAAAAATAAATTATTCTTTATGTATGAAGAAAACGAGCTTGAGGAGTTAGAGAAATTGATGGAGGAAGAAATTCAAACAACATAACAAGTCAAGCGTACTAAGACTAGATGGTCTTTAAGGTATTTGCTTTTAAAACTCCAAAGTCTCTAGTGAGTGAAGAAAGTGAAGAAAGGTTGGTATCAAGTGATGAAGAAGAAGAAATTACACAAGACTTAAGCAAGCCAACTTTGGATAAGGATGATGTTGAAGCTCGGGAGCTACAAAAAGAAAAAAGGAGGACCTGAATTTGTCGTGAAGAATAAAGGGTTGAAACGAAAACACGAGGAAGGAGATTCTAAAACGAAGAAGGAGAATTCTAAAAAAGCTTATTTAAGAAGGGTCCAAACATACAAGAAAAGGCGTAGGGAACAGAAGGTGCATATGGAGATCATACCTCCAAACAATACCACATAGGGCGGCATGGAGTCCAGCTCATGACTCCATCAAAAGAAGCACTTCTCGGGAGGCAACCCGAGCTTGGTTTGCATATTTTTCGTTTTTCTTTTGGTTTTTGCATTTCTATTTGAGTTTTAGGGTAAATCATAATCACAATCATCTTAATTTTTAGAAACATGGAAAAAAAATCAAGTGTAGGGTTCAATTTTAGGAGTGGTTGAATTTTTTTTAGAAAAATGGTATTTTTTGGTAAAAAAAACCTTGATACCACGACTTGGGAATAGGCCCACGACATGGTCAAATAATTTTTCCCGATGATTTCCATTATTTTAAAACTCACAACATGAGCTATAAAAACAAATGGATTTCTTCAACTTTTTCTTGATTTCGTGTTTAATATCCTATTTTAGTAAGATCTCAATCCTTTAATCTTGTTAATTTCCTCTAATTTTATGCATTTAGAATTAGGGTTTGTCTTGAAGCCTAAATGTCGAAATTGATTCAATCTTATGCGATTTAGATGTTGCATGTTACTTAACAGGACTTAGAATCAAGTTTTAAGCAAACCCTAACCATAATTTTCATTCGATTTTACTCCAGTGATGTTCGATTCTAATATGTTCGTCGACTGAACTCACGACGTGGTCTTTGTGACCATGACGTGAGAACTGGGTTTACAGCTCCTATGATTTTCTTGTTCTTATTTAATTTGTGGTATTTTGTTGGCTTTGGTTGCTGTTAATGTAACACCATGATTTTCAAAATAATTTTTCGCAATAAAAAAAACATTTCTCATTTAATTTCATAAAACATTAAGTTTCAAATTCCAATCTGTATCATACAAATCCCAAGATCACATAAGTATATCAAAAGTCCCCTGCGTGTGTACAGATCAAGCCGGCGCCTTCCCACGGTCATCGCTAGTACCTGAAACAACAACACTAACACTGTAAGCACGAAGCTTAGTGAGTTCCCCAAAATACCACACATAAAACACTTATTAGCCACTCGAGGCTATAACTCTATGGGTCCGTGCACCCAACTCTGTGAACCCTCAGGTTCTAACTCTAGGAACCTTCCGGTTCCAACTCTGTAATCATGCACAGCATAAATCACATAGAAATAATGCAGTACAACACATAGCATACACATAATATACATACACTAACACATAGCTCTGGGTACCTACTCAAGGTAAGGTATAGTGAGAAGACTCACCTCGCGAATATCAAAAGCTAGCAAATCCCGTAGTCACTCGTGCTCGATCCGCCGAGCTACAATCTCCCTATAACATCATACATCTCTTATTAACACTTTTATCTTCTAAGTTTGACTATCCCTAAGAAGTCAAACATAGGTCAACTCTGGTCAACGGTCAACGGTCAACTTGACCGGACTCGGCGAGTGCACAAGGGCAACTCGGCGAGTCTAGACGTATCCGCCGACTCCATAGGATTCCCTTCTTACTCGTCGAATGTTTCCCCTGACTCGACGAGTTCCACCTGGGAGAGTCGCGGGGCCACCCCGACTCAACTCGCCGAGTTTCAAGAACAACTCGGCGAGTCCCAGCTTGACTCGACCACCTGCCAAAACCTTTCCAACTCTCTGCGACTCACTGAGTCGCCCATAACTCGGTCAGGACTACACACTGGGTGTCCTCAAGGACAATCTTCAAGCGACTCGTCGAGTCTGTTCATCAGACTCGGCGAGTCCATGCCATGCACCAGCTAAAACTGGCCTTTGCGGTCAGATCCGTTCCATCCATTCATAGATCTGGCCTTCCCAAGCTTATTTGTCACGTAAAGTCTCATTCTTGGTTGCCATGCAATGCGTACAAGGCTTATTTTGGGGAAACAACCTCTAATATGACCACCTTAGCTTCTAACTCAAAAGGATGGACATAAAGCTAGTCATATGGGGTCTCCTGGACCTGCTAAGGCCCAGATCTAGGTTCCATATCTCCATGGAACCCTTCATACTTCCAATTTAAGCCAAGAAATGCAAGAAGAAACCCTAGATTTGACACATCAACACAAAACACGAAGTTTGGCTCTGAAAGTTACCTCAAGAAGACTCCCTTGATGAATTAGCAACAGATCCACGCTCCCCAACTCCTCAAGTTTGATCCTCTCCCTCCTTTCTTGCAATATCACACAAAATGGTGAACAAATGGCCTCCAAATACACTCACAAGGGCTTACAGTCGAATGGGGGCTCTTAGGGTTCAAGGTGGCCGCAAATGAGGGCCATAAGGTCCTTTAAATAGGGCTTGGGACCGGGAAATTAGGGTTTCATTAAACAGCGCAAACTCGCCGAGTCCATATCCTGGACTCGCCGAGTCCAGACAAATCCCGCGTCCAAAAATTGCGACCCTACTCGGCGAGTCTGAGCTCCAACTCGCCGAGTCCCCTCTCCAAAACACAAAATAATCAAATCAATAAAGATACCTGGAAATCCGGGCTGTTACAGTTAATTTTTCCGATGCTATGGGACTGACACATGCATTTCATGAAGAACAAGAACATATTGATGTTAATAGTGTACATCTACTATATCGATTCCCACAAAACATTTTGTAGTCAATTTTGAATAACTATTCAAATAAACTGGGGTGGTTATATAATCGAGAACTTGCTTTAGCACCTATGATTGATTGGTCTTGGTTGAGTGGGGTTGGAATGGTGACGAAATTTGAGCGATTTTGGAGAAAGCTATATGTAGGAGACAGGTTCGCTTTCCAATGCAATGGGTGGCATAATCTATCTTCCATTCAAGAACCGGTTTATAGAGAGTTGTTTGTTGAGTTCTTTGCCACAATTAATTTTGAAGAGCGGACGAATGACCCAACATTCAACTGGGCCCTTGCGTTTAGATTAGGAGGTGTCTATCGAGAATGTAGTATGTGTGAGTTTGCTTGGCGAATGGGGTTGTACATAGAAGCGGAAACACAATCACCACATTTCATTTTTTTGCAGGGTTGTGTTCGAGACTTCACTACAAGATTGCTCGATGTGAAATTTTGGAGATCAATTTCCAATCATGAGTATAGTTCGTGGAATTCTTGAGAAGGGAATATTCGATCACCCATCCATCGGTTCTTGCATCGTTTGATCACATTCACCATAAATCACAAACATCACAGTGACAAGGTGCCTTCCCAAAATCTTTTCTAACTTTGGAGCATCATCACGCCAGGAGTCTTTTGTGATCTTCCTTATATGCTAGCGAGATTTTTGGGGATAAAGGCGGTAAATTCTCGGGCCAGTAGTCCAATTACGAGTGGTCATTTGGTTACACGAATCCTGCGTTCATATGGGATTTTGAATCCAAAATTTATTCAGAATTTAACGTGTTTTCAAGGAATCTAATTGACGACTCAATTTTGGGTCTTATGCAAGTTGTGGTAAATGTAAGTGGGAATATGACATACCCCCAGAAGATGAAGAAGAACAAATTGGTCAACCAGAGGAGCAACCGAGACAAAGAGGAAAAAGGAACGTGAGAGGGAGAGGTGGGAGAGGTCAACCAGTGCAACAAAATGCACCCATGGGAGGTGGACCATCTCGTGATGAGACGATGGCCGAGTATTTTGATAGAATGAGCATGAGCATGAATTTGATAGGTGGTACTATGGAGAACATGATTCAATACTTTAACATTGAGCAACCACCTATTTGGAAATCAATACCCAATTTGTCCTTCATGGAGCGAGTATTGGTCGCAACAAGGGGATGGCGCTGGGCCGAGTGGAGCTAGAAACGATGGAGATGATGATTATCAATTTTTATCCGTTTTATTATTGTTTCTAGTTATTTTTGTTTTCTTTGTTTATTTTGGTGAGTTTTTAATTTGGCATGATTTAAGGACATGTAACAAATGTTTGATGATTTCCTTTTTACTTTCCACAAAATGTTTGTTTTGTTGCAAATTCATTAGAGTATCGAAAGAGAAAAAAAATGAGAGAAAAGAGAAAGAGAGAGAATCCGTGTGTTTTAGAGTTACGAGTCGAAACCCATAATTTTTTATAATTGTGGGGTGAATTTCGTGTGCGAAAAGAGATTAGATGAAGAGAGTGTCCCGAAAAATAAGAGTTTTAGAAGGGTCTTGATCCATTAATAGATCAATTGCACATTATTTAGAAAGTGGAATTTTTGCAAAGTTGCATTCTGTTACACCCACTTTTCATGACTTGGCCACTATTATGACATCGTGAGGTTGTTGCCATCACATTTTCCAGAATAGATCCGAACTATTATCGCAACGTGAACTTCTCTTATCACGTCGTGAGTCACTAAAATGGCATTTTACTCTACTCTTTCAACCTTACGATGTGGCATATGCTTTGCCACATTGAGATGATTAGCTTTGAAGATCTTATGCACCACACTTTTTGAAGATGCAAGTTTCTGATTCACATCTTTCCGGCACACTCACGCGTATCAATGAAGTCGAAGTTCCAGTCACATACTCAAGGTGTTCAAGTTTCCTACATGTGTTTAGAAATCGATCTCGCCATTACTACCCCAGGGGAGTCTGTTCATTTTTCTCCATTTTATTTCTTTTAAATTATTTTATACATACAATGAGCGCATTGTATGAAATAAGTGTGGGGTAGGGGGTCGAAAAAGGAAATTGCTAGAAAATTAAAACAATTAAAAATAGATTTGAAATAATAATCTTAAAATTAAATCTAGTACTAATTAAAAGCTTAAGTTTCAGTGTTGCATGGGATGATCCAATGCAGGCTCAAATATTTAATTGGCCCAACATATGTTATAGTATATTTGTGGCTTTCCAAGTTTTAGTGAAAAGCCATGAGATATGAAAGATGATCTAGTAGTTTATATGGCATAAAGTTTTGCAGCGTGTATCTGAAATCTATCCAGGAGAGCTTATGTAGTCGTTGCACTTAGATTAATACCTCTAACCAATAAATGTTGAAGTTAAGCTCTCTATCTTAATGTAGGAATTAAAAGAAAAAGTGAGATATTTTTTTTTTTTTAAAAAAAGAGAGAAAATTACAAAAAGGTTATAAGAATTTTGGAGCTATCAAAGTATGAAGATCGAAAGATCAAAATTCTGAAAAACCAAAAGTTAAAGATACCAAAAATCAAACAAAAAGGTGGTGAATTCAAGGAAATCAAAGAGTAAATATCAAATAAGAGAAGAATTCCAAAGAGCTTCGTTGTGGTACCAAAGTTGTAATTCTTTCTAGATTATGTATGTTTGGGTAGCTTAACCAAAAATACCTTGAGGTTAAGAAAGATTTTTGAGGATGGATTCGGAGGGTTACGAAAATGAGTGTCGTATAAACTAAGGGGTGAAGGTTCATAAGGATTGTGAGTAATTAGGATTAGGAAGTTTTAAGGAACCTTAGATACAAATATATGCATTAAGGTCTTGGTATAATGGTGAGTTCAAAATGGATTGTTTTATGTCCTAAAAAGATTCCTTCACATATATGTATCCAAGATATTCACATGATTGCTTCAATGGGTCTAACGTATAGCCCCCACGATGGGAGCCTATTAGTTGAGAAGTAGAATACCACATAGGATGTCCGTAATTCAAACACTAGCACACCAAAAATATTACTAGTGTTTCGTGACTGGCCTCTCATGTGGGCCTTAGGGCGGGTTGATGTGGGCCATTCAGATGGTGTAGTTTACCATATTTTTAGACAAGTCTCACATTACACTCATGGTACACTTAACTATGAATTCATTGTCTACCAGTCTCAATATTCTTGCGTCACCGCCTACACCGAGGTTGATTGATTTGATTGTCCTGATACTCGACGTTGTACACCCGACTATTAGGTGTTTCTCGTATACAATCTCATCATATAGCCTTTTAAGCGACGATACAATTTCAAGATCCAATGTTGAAGCAAAATAATAAAGGTTAGCAAATGTAGTCTATGAAAATTGTTGGATTTTAAATCTTCTATTTGAACTAGTTATTTTTGTTTCAAAAGACATATTTGTCTTTTGTGACCATGTTTTTTAATGGCTGGATTTTCAAATATTAAACTAAAAAACCATTAGCAAAAAGCTAGTAAAATAAACAACTACATTAGGAAAAACAAAATCAAAATTTGAATCCATGAATCCTAAGTATCGAGTCTGTGACAATGTGAATGTCATTTATCTATTTGGCAATCTAGTTCAACATCAAAACAGGAAGCATATCAAAATTGATATACATTTTGTTCAAGAACAGGTCAAGTCACCACCGATAGTAGAGTCGAGTAATGCATGTACCCTGGTGTTGTAAAGTTGCAAATATTTTCATCAAGGGCTTTCTAAAATTGTATTTGAATACTTTAATTCTTAACACTCTATCCCTTCGTCTACTTCTCATTCAAAGTAGTAGGGAGGGGGGGGGGATTGGATATTAAATATCTTACCTTAATAAATAAGAATAATTTTGTCACATGTCATTCTCCCATTCAATTTGCCACATGTCATTTTTTGTTATAATTTGAGATATATATTATTTTCCACTTGTCATCTACTTCATTTTCATTTCTAATATTCATTAAATTAGTTTTTATAAATTAAACCTACCGTAATGACTATTAATTTAAAACTAGAAAAGGGTACGTGGCACTTCTGCTTTTGGACTAGATTGCCAATCCTTCAAAGTATTGTGGCCAACAAAGAAATTAAAAAACTTTGGTGTCCAATTTCTTATACTTGAAACTTCATTGTTCATAAGTCCCTTGGGATTTAATTATATATATTTTTTGAATTTTGAAATTTCAATTTCAATTTCAAATAAATTTACAGTTTAAATATTTGTATTTAACATTTTGTTATAATTAACTCATTTGGTACATGAGTCTGACAATTAAACATATAATTTTAATTTATTTATGATTCACATGTTTTTTTCTCATAATTTTTATTTAATTCAGATTTCAACTTCAAATAAACTTCCCATTTTATCGTTCATGTTTAATATTTTATTTTAATCAACTTGTATAGTATATGAGTCTCACAACTAGTTAATAATAGACGTTATAGTCAGAAATATTGTTATATTATGAGAAACTAAATATCCTTTTATTTTCCTATCAATTCTCCTACTCATTTAAATGATGACATATGACACGTTAGTATACTAAAATATTTTTATAAATTTCGTTAAATGAACACTAAATGTTACATGCATCACCATTTAATTTGATAGAAAGATTTGCAGTAACAAAAAATAATAGGATATTTAATTTCTCTTATATTATATATGAAGAGATTTTCTAATAATTAATGTGTTTAACGTTTAATTATGGTAACAATTGTGATTAATTAATACTTCTTATATGTGCCCTTAAGGCACATATTAGAAAATCTCATATATGAATATGAGGATTAGATGTTATTATCATAAGAACTATTAGACTACTATAATTATCTTGCTATATTAGGAATATGAGGATTTGAGAAGGAATATGAAACTAATAATCATCGTATTTATACATCCGGGATGGGATTAGACATTAAATATTAATATTAGAAGTTATAGTCAGAAATATTATTATATTATGAATATTAGGATTAGATATTATTATCATCAGAAATATTATATTACTATATTTATCTTGCTAGGAAACTAATAATCATCGTATTTATACATCCGTGATGTAACGAGTAAAGCAAAGAGAAACTAAACCAATTACATGTTCTCCAATGTAAAACGATTTTAATTATATACTTGCAAGATTGATGGTTTAATTTTGGATTGGATATATATAGAGATCAATTTGGTTCTCGTTTCCATATGTTATATTTATCAAATATACCATCAAATTCGTCATGTATATAATTTTTTTTATAAGACTATTCCACATTTTTCCATAAATTACATATTTGCTAAAAAAATAGAAAAAAGAAATATACTTCAGTGTCATAGATGTCGTTCTCAAATTAGTCAAATATAGTAAAAAATCAACAGTCCCAAATGAGCGTCGAGAAACTCGGATTTTTTGCCGCCTGGTCGGAGAAATTAGCGGCAAAACAGTCGGTGCTAGCCACTTCCCACGACGAATTCATCCATCCATCCACCGAGTCCACCACCATCAATTTAGTCAATGATCCCGGGGAATCCAAACACCCCTCTAAACTCGGCAACTCAATGAATTCATCCAATTCATCATCCGGGCTGCCGGAAGCATGTTCATCGGCAGGTAATATATAGCGATCGGACAACGGCGGTTGCACGGTGGAGGAGTACGACACCGAACACAATTCTTGCATGGTGGCTGCCTTGGCGGCGGCGGCTTGGACGTCACGTGGCGAGACAGACGCCGGACGTGGCAACAAGTCTTTGAGTTGAGGAAAGTTGAGAATGGCTGAGTTCCCTTTGATGGACAAGGCGGCGACGTCGTGAGCTCTGGCGGCCATCTCCGGCGTTGAAAAAGTGCCAAGCCAGATACGGGATTTCTTACGTGGTTGTCGTATTTCCGACACCCATTTGCCCCAACTTCGCATTCGAACTCCACGGTACGCCGGAGAACGTCGGCTCTCCTTCCCTGGAATCGGTTTCAGGCGAGTGTTGGTGGTGGCAACATCAGAAGTTTGATTGAGTTCCGCCATTGGTAACCGGAGAGAGGGTTGAAATGAGGAATTATATAAGATGCAAATGAGTTGCAGAAGTGGGTGTTGGAGTGCATATTGACTATTTATAGTGAACTTTAACCTACCAAGCATGTGTACACATACTTTGTTTCTTATTTATATTATATAAAAATGTATAAATGTATATTTGAAATATACTATACATAATAATATATTTATTTATAGAATAGACATATGCAGAGGTCTTATGTTTGGTTTGTTTTAATTTGAAAAATAGAAATCGGAAATAGTATATTCAGTTTTTCACTTTTTTGATGAATAAAAAAAGTGGGCTTTTTGTTCCGATATTTTAAAGCTCGATTGTATCCAAAAGAGATTTTTTTGAAGAAAATCTTGAACCTAACCAAAGTGTAGAAGCTCTATTCTAGATTCTAGTCTAGTTGGATCGGCTCTACTTCTACAATTTGAAAACCCGAATTTCATATATCCTTGGTCAAAATGAATCATGATCGACATTGAAAAAATTAAAATTTTGTGATGTTCATCTACACAAGCTTTTTGCATGAAGCCACCAAAGTCAATAGATCTTATTATTCATACCATTCTTTAAAATTTTTATGGATATTTTTATAGACTTATGTCAAATCATTCATACTTATAAATAAAATATTATATTTATATAGTTAGAAGCATAAAAACCGACCTTTCCAGGTATATTTAAAATCAACCAAATCAATTCTAAAGAAAGAGAGACTTTTTCCTATCATCACTCTCTTTCATCTTACATTTTATCTTTTCTAATAAAAAAACATTTCTTATCATCTAATTCAATATATCATATACATTTTTTTCTATTTTTTCAATTTCATTTAATTCCACTCGGCAAATAGTGGTTTCTTTGGCTTTTTGGTAAATCTAAAAATATAATAAAATTTATTGCGTTTTAAAGCAATTTAAAGAAAGTTGCATTGACTCACTCCTTAAAGTCATCAAGGAATGTATTAAATTAAAATAATTCTTCCTAATTTTCAAACACAATTTTCGACAATCCATTTCAATTTCACGATTATTTGCAGAAACATTCGAAACATCGGTTCATTCACAACTTATTTTTGATATATTTTCCATATTAATTTTTGTAAATTATGTATAACTACAATCTCATTCATCTGTCACATTTTCTTGAGAGATTGAGTTTACAACATCAAGTTCATCGTCACAAATTGATCCGCGAACATCTACTACGTCAGGCTAGTAATCCTTTTTGTTTTAATGATTAGCTCTTTTCTAAATCATTTTGATTTTTTTTATGTAAAATTTTATGTATTCCTCTTATCTTTTCCATGCTTTGGTCGAATTTTCCTCTTATTCTAATGTTCAAAACATTTCCCATGTTGCAATGCATGTGTTATTCGATTAAATGTCTCAGAGAAGTTCGTCTTTACCAATCGATTGTATGTGTGTTTTATTCGAATAATTAAGGGCAATGTGGTCATTTCCTTAAGCAATTGTAGTGTCTGGACTAATGACATCACCAAAAATGGCATAAACTATTGTATAAAAGTATTCGACGGTATATTTTTCATGTGGTTATTTATTTTCTTCAAGTAATATGGCTCTCCTACTATTTTGTGTGTTTGAAGTCAATTATTTTTTCATTGAATGTTAATTAAGCAATAAGCTATAAGAATTAATTTGGTATGGTTTTTAGTGGTCCACTAACTAAATGCTATAAGAATTAATCTTTGTGCATAAGAAATTCAAAGAAAAGAGGGACAAAAACGGATCTGAAATAACAGGGGAAAGTACTTTTAGTGTAATCAAAAAGACCTGGGTTTATAAAGGTAACTAACAGGAAAAAACAATTAAATAAAAATACTACCCAAAATGCCACTGGGACTATTTTTGTCACAGATTCTAAATTACTCCTACAATAAAGTCCACTATCTAAATCATTACTCGCCCAAATTACCCTCCTTTGATTGTTCACAAAAAATATGTTTCTTTGTAGACAACTTCTTTTGTATAATGTTTTCATATTTATTTTTGTGTGTTCCATTTATTTCTTACGTTTATAATTTAATGCTAAAAGATCATCATGCTAATATGTATGTTAAGAACACTGATGCTAGAGAGGAGGAAAGAAAAATTATGTTTCTATTTTTTTATGAATAAAACTGAAAACACGAAGAATAAGTTCCCAATATGAGATGAAAACACCAACTTTTTTCATTCTTCTTTAAAAAGAAAACCAAGGAAACTTATATTTTTTGTGAATTTTACACAGAATAATTTTCCATCAATTTTCTGGAGGTGCTTGTAATCAGTCTATGAATTTGTCTATTGTTCAATGTCAAGTGTTGATAGATGCGTTTTTCATGGTCTAAGACAAGGGTAGCAGAGTATGTATAATCTACATCTTTTAATTAAATTGAATATGCTTCAGTGTCTCGGTTAAGTTAAATATTATATGCATTTGAATTTATTTTCTAATGTGATGTACTATGATTTATTTGTTAATGTTAGATT
The DNA here is from genome assembly GCF_051521515.1 of Lactuca serriola. Classification (NCBI taxonomy): domain Eukaryota; kingdom Viridiplantae; phylum Streptophyta; class Magnoliopsida; order Asterales; family Asteraceae; genus Lactuca; species Lactuca serriola. The sequence continues at coordinate 281,192,789 of NC_136412.1, read as the reverse complement.
TTATCTTTATTTATTGATGTCTGTTACTCTATTCCTGCTCAGATTAATGGAAAACACCAAGATTACGATTATTATTAATTTAGCTATGTCACAAGATGACTACACCATTAAGGTCCGAATCATGCGTATGTGGAAACAAACCTCCTAGAATCAACAGATCCTTATGATTGGCATGATATTAATGGACGCAAGGGTATTTCATATATATATATATATATATATATATATATATATATATATATATATATATATATATATATATTGTTTTTCTTGTTATATTAAATTATATATGTTATGTTAAAATATTTGTATGTGTAGTATAACTTATTAAGTAAATTTTTTATTTTAAGGGCACGAAAATTAAATGTAATGTGGATAAACCATTTGTTGATCACTATAAGGAAAATGTTTGGTAGAATATGGTGATTTCTACATTCATAAACCCACATTAGGGTTAAATAATGGTGTTATGATGGTTCACACAAACTCTATTTCCAGTATACCACAAAGGTTATTAAATGCAATGATTTTTATGGGCCACAAAATTCTTTTGCTTTTATTGACTTCTAATAACTTCAAGCTAATGCAATCCAACCGAACATGTCATTTGGTTAGTGTATTCCCTTCCACCCATTCGTAATGGATTATATTATCTAAATTTATTTTTTCCCACCATAACAAGTACATACTTGCACTTTTCTTTGTCTATAATATAGATATTATATGAAACGTTTTCCAGTATTTTCCATTGGAACCTGCAAAAGACAAACAGAAACAGAAAATCACACTCAAAATGGAAGGTTTATAGTGGGTTTCATTTTTTTTATACCAAACATTCTCAGTCTATAGAATCTTAGTTATGTATTACTATGATGCATACACCAACCAACTACAATTATGATGTCAATTCATATAAGAAACAAACCCTAGGCTACCAGGCATCATATAATCAGACAATTTTATCATGCAATTCATGAAGATCTCTAGCCTATCATTAGCATGTTGTACTAACATATCACAATATGAAATAACATTGTGGTAATTTGGGGTCTACTTTCTGGCTCTAGTTGATCGTACAAATCACACCCTCTTTGATTATTTTGAAAACAATTTGAAAATCATTTTTAAAACCTTTTCCTTAGTTTGAGACTGGATTCACATGAGTGTTCCTCCAATTCACTCAAATCAAGGCTCTGATACCAACTTGTGACATCCATAAAAATCACAAAATATTTAAACTTTTTAAAACAACCCCAAATCATAGAATGTTTACAAAATCATTGTTTTCAAAGTATTGTTCCATATCAAAGTCTCCCTTAGATCAAAGTACATAAAACAGAGGATGTGTATGGTCACGCCTTCGCTTTTCCGCGCTCATCCGGAGTACCTGAAACCACAACTAAAAACCGTAAGCCAAAGTTTAGTGAGTTCCCCCAAAGTACCAAAACATAAATAGATAACATATACACCAACATGTTGGGTCCAATAAACCATCGGGTTGGGATACCCCAGGCTCAGTCACCCTTTATGTCCAGTCATCCTCAGGATAGAATACCCTAGGTGGAATTCCAATATACAATGGGTCCAGTCATCCTCATGATAGAATACCCTCGGGACCAATCAACCATCTGGTTGGAATTCCCCGGTCTGTTGGCCCATGCACATAGCAGTAAAGCCTCAACCACCAACCAAAATATGTGCATATATAACAAATAAACATATAATTAGTCAACAGACAACCAAACAGATCTACAGATCACTAAGCATAATATCATCATATGTACCACGATAAAAATCTAATAGATCACTACATCACAATAGCATACTATCACATAAACTGATATCTAATCCAATGGGTCGGCCTTGGTGCTTTCGACCTGTAAGTACAACGAGGAAAAACTCACATCTAACTGCTGAATCACTCAGATAAATCTTTGTCTGCTGGTCCGGTAAATCCCTACGCTGTCATCATAAAACATGTCCAATTAATAATTGGATTCCGACCCATATCTAAGAGTCCAAGCTAGGGTAAAAGACCAATTTACCCTTTATCTAATTTTGCCCAAAACCTAAAGCCCTATATATATATATATATATATATATATATATATATATATGTGTGTGTGTGTGTGTGTGTGTGGCCTAATCTTCGAAATTGGGCTCGAACCCATCGTGGGCCTAAAATCCAAGGAAGCCTAACATGCTAGTCGAAAGCCTAAAACCCCTAATGGCCCAAGGCCCAAAATCGACCCATTGGGCTTCAGCACAGAACGCCTGGCGTTCCTCTTTACGACACCTGGCATCTGAACGTCGGGCGTTTGCTCACTATTTACCAACTACCAAACCAATTACTTAATGGCTTAAGATATCCAGTCCAAACTTCAGATCCAAACATAATGGAACGTCTAAAGCCATAAAGTTGCAAACTATATGGCCATACATGACTTCAATGAGCCCAAAAGCTAAAACTCCAACTCCTTAACCCATTAAGACACTTCACGACTTGCATGGAGTGAAAGGAAGGTCCAAGATTACATATTTTATCAGTTAATCTACCCTAAAACGTCCAAAAGGATAAGTCCTTTGGTCTACGATAGCTCCTACCCAAAAAGAGCAAAAAAATGGGGCTAATAAGCATAAACTTCTAACATAAGAAAGACCTAGAGATATGATGATAAAGTTCAGAACTTTATACCTCCTGGAGGTTTCTAGGATGATGAAGATCCCATATCTAACGCTTCTACAAGCATCCAAGTTTTACCACCACCTTCTTCTTCCTTTGGAACACACAAAAACACACACTAAAGCTTCAAAATGCAACAATGGGGCTAGGGTTTGCAACAGGGGTCGTTTTAAAGATGGAGGTTGGTGAGAGAAAGGGTTTTGAGGCCATAATGTTCTTTAAATAGGGTGTAAACCCTAAAAATTAGTGTTTGGTCTCTGCATGCAAACGACTGGCGTCCATCATAGAACGTTTGGCGTTTGAACGTCGAGCGTCCTATGCCAAACGCCAGGCATTTGGACCAAAGGCCAAAATGTAATATACTTCAATTTTAGGGTTAATAATGAAAGTCAGGGCCGACCCTAAGGGAGGGCAAGCCCTAGAATTTATGATTTGTGTGTGTGTGTGTATATACATATATATATATATATATATATATATATATATATATATATATAGTTTTAGTTAATATAAATATAAAGATGCACTTAGAAAACAAATGTAGTTTTAGTTGAGATGGTCAAGGTGTTGGTTATGTCGAATCCTACAAAGAGTAGTGTGTTTGAATCTTTTAGTAATTGCTTTTTTTTACAATCGAGTTTATATTAATTTATACTTTACCTATTTTTGGTAATTTTTTGTGTCTCTTAATTACCCGTCCAGGTTCTTGTGAATCTCCCAATACTCTCCTCCCAAAGCGTCTTCTCAGTCCTTAAGAAGCTTAATCAAAATGTGAATCGCCTTTTATTTCTAAAAACAATGTGATGCTAAAGTTAGATTTCTAGTTTCGATTTCTGAACTTCTTCAATATTTGATTTATGAATATTCAGATTTCTCAATACCATTAAACGATTTATGAAGTTCAATTTTAAATCCAACCCTAACTGATATTTGAATAATAATATTAAAGGGTTTTTATGTTTTGATTCCTGATTTCGATTTATGAAGTTCTTTTTCAATGTTTGATTTATGAATCTTATGATTCCTCAATACTGTAAGTGTTTTTAATCAAACATTTTTTTGAACGACTTGATATCCAACATCTGATTAGAATTTCTAAATAGTGTAACCAAAATATTCGATTATGATTTCCGATCTGGGCTCATGAATTTGACTCCTTTGACAATTGTTCAGTTGTTCCTGTTGTATCTGACTCTTTCAATTTGATAATAAAATTTCAAATTTTTTTGACACTAATGATTACTTTGTAAGCTTCTCTTTTGTTCTATGATGAGTACTCAAAACAACAAAAGCTTCAAGTTATGTGACTGATACGATCCGAGTTCTTTACTTTTTTCAGGAATTAAATCAAGACAAGTATACATGTTTTATCAAAAAACTCCATTTTTCCCTTAATTTGCGCTGGAAAGTTTTTCTCTGATAAGTTGGTGTTGGTCTCATCTTCTAGTTCTACATTATGTTGTGTTGGGTTGTTTCCAAAAATTCATTTTGACAATTTTACCCTTGTTGTTATTGAAGCTTTGTCTAGCTGATTGGTTTATTTTGTTCGTTTTTTGTTATTTTATTTTAGTGTCGTCTATTTTGGTTGCTTCAGTTTGTATGTGCTATGTACTATAGCTTCTTGCTGGTTTTTTTTTTTTTGTTTTTTTTGTTTGTTTTTTTGTCGTAAAAAAAGATTTATGTGGTGTAAGAAAAATCTTATTACAAATATGTGAAGCAATATGAAATTTCTTATTTATAGATATCAGAAGCCATATGAAAGGTCTTTTATATATATATATATTGTATACATAAAAAAGTTTCATTGTGGGTCTCATTTGTGTTTTGATAAAAGCTACTGAGATTTGAACTATTAATTGTAGTTACTTGATTATAATTATTAATTTCTTTAAGGGGTTTCATTTTAGTTGTCGCCGAGGGCCTCAAATTGGCTTGGATGGGCCCTGATGAAAGCACCTTAAAACCAGATGTTACACGCATTCCCTTGTGGCTTTTACAATCATTTGTTGATTATAAGAATGGGGAGAATGTTGAAATGGGTATTCGAAGATAATTGGATATTCTTTTTCAAAGGGGATTTGAAGACCGGTGTTACTTCGAGGGGGAGTTGGGTCTTGATTGCTTGGAGCTCATTTCGAAATTGAAGCTGGGACCTCTAATCCTAACTTTACGGGGGAGAATGTGAGGGTGAAAAGTTCTCCTTGGATGTGGCTTACCCTCTTGTGATGTGTAATAGGTTGAGTCTTTCCTTTAAATAGGAAGTACGTGACTCCCATTTATGTAAGAACCCATTTTGAGAGTTTAGTCTAGTGAAAAAATTTACATTACCCCCTTGTAATATCTTGCTATTCTAATGGAGCTTAAAATGATTTTATTTACTCTTTGTGTTCTTCATAATTGATTGATTAAGTTGATCTTTACAATTCCACATTTGTCATCATATCTGGGTTACTACACATATTTTAAACATAATAAATATCATTTTTTAACATCCAAAAATCCAAGTATTTTTCCCTTTATTCTTTTAATATTAAGTATTTGGCAAGGACCATCCCTTCGTACGTTGGGCGTAGGTGTATGTACGTTTAGCATACGAGGGGTCACATCATCGAGCATCGGAGCCTCGTACGCGGGGCGTACGTGGTCTGGATTAGAAACCCTAAATTTTTGGTCTTGTGTACTATTTAAACCTTCTTATGACTTATGGACCTCACTTCTAACAGCCTCCATTGCCTCTCAACGTCCCTAGAAACCCTAATTGCCATTGGAAGTTAGTTTGAGCTTGGAGTGTCAAAAGGAAGCCATTTTTGGGTGTGTTTGCATGGAGAGGAGCTTGTGGTGCAATCCTTGGGTGTGGTAAAGCTTCTAAAACTAGCATCTTCATCATCTTCGGAAGCTTCTAGAGGTATAAAGTTCATACCTTGCTCATTTATTGTTTAGATTTCCTCTTGAGCTTGTTTTGGTCATTTAGGTCCCTTTTAGAAGGTCTTGGTGAGTCAAGATCATTTGAGATGCTAAACCTTGGAGATCTAGATGTTTAGTGGCCTCTTTCAGTTTAAAGGTGCAAACCTTATGGTGTTTGTGACCTCCATGCAAGCATAAAGTAATTATTAAGCTCTTTTGGACTTTTGGGCTTCATTAAGCCATGCATGCACGTAAAGATGGCAACTTTATGTGATTAACCACTTCAAGGAGGCGAAATCTTGGTATTGGAGTAAATGTCTTAACCAAATAAGAGCTTAATGCAAAGTTGGCAAGCCTAAGGAGTACGCTTAGTGTACAAGCTCGTATGCACAGTGTACGGGCCATTAAGCGGGTACGCTTAGCGTACAAGATGAGTACGCCCCATGTACTCATTAGTGGATTGCGGTAATTTTGCCTCTGTTGGCGGGCTGCATTTTTGGACCTATGAGTTTAGTGTTGTATTATGGGCCTTAGCCTGGTTAGGTTAGGTGGAACAGTCTCCTTGGTAGGCTTCTAGGGTCATGGGTTGGGCCTTTTGGGCCTTAGGCCCCTTATTTTAAATGGGTCGAATATGGTTGGGCCCATTGAAAGGAAAATGCTTTTGGGACTTATTTAAAGAGTCTGGGCTTAAGGATTTTGGGCCTTGGTTTGGTTTGTATCATAATTTTAATTATGGTATTTTGTATAATTATACAGTGTAAGATTTTAGAGATTGGTAGCTGAGCAGTTATTATTTTCAGCAGACCGAGGTGAGTCTTCTCACTATATCAATATGTCAAAGGCACCAATGTCGGCCCATTATCTGACATGTGAATTGATAGTTGTTATGCAATTAATTGTCTGAAGACCCCAGGGGTAGCCCGTGGCACTTGTGTGAAGACCATGGGGGTAGCCCATGACATTCCAATTAAAGACCATGGGGGTAGCCTATGGCACTTGGATGTCAGACCATATGGGTAGCCCATGGCATTCCAGGTAAAGACCATGGCGGTAGCCCATGATAATCTTATGTATTTGGCATGGTATTCTGTGGTTGTATGTTATGTAATATTTTGGGAACTCACTAAGCTTTTGCTTACAGATTATTTGGGTGTTTTTGAAGGGTTTTGAGCATTCTAACACTCCTATGGTGTACATGCAACCCTAGAAACCTTGGATCTATGTTTTATCTACGATACATGAAAATTTGTTTTTCCAAGGTTCATAACCTATCTATCATACATGGGGAACTTTTAAACATAAAAGTAAGCAAGAAAACATACCTTGTAGTAGTTTGGATTCCTTGAGAACCTTGTGAGCCTAGCACCTCAAAGTGTGATGCCTCAAATGTCTCACACAACACCAAATGCACTTGGAATAACTTAGAAAGAAATGAAGAACACTTAGAAATCGGCTAGCCCTCACTTGTTCTCTTAGTGGCCGATTTTGGTGAAGAACATGAAGCTTATATAGTGTGGTACAATTAGGGTTACACCATGTAAACCCTAATTTTCATGACTTTTCATTTCCATGACCCATGGGTTCTATAAACACCATGGAGCATCCTATGGGTTTTAGTCCAACTTGATAATCCATGAAGCATTAGCCCACTATATAATTACGGATGATTTACATAATCAACTCATATATTTAATTAGTCTCCTTTTGATCATTTAATTAATTCCAAATTAATTCTTGATCAATACTAATTAAATACTACCTCCGTCCCATATTTATTGTCCACTTTTGACTTTTGAAGTCATTATTCTTCAACTTTGACCTTAAATATTTCTGTTTTTGATACATAATATTTGATGCAAAATATATAAATGGATTGCATTTTAAATGTATTTTCATTGTTATAAGTTTCATAAAATAATATATAACACAAATAAAAATATTTAAGGTCAAAGTTGACGAATAAAGACTTCAAAAGTCAAAAGTGGACAATAATTATGGGACGGAGGGAGTAATATTATTAATATATTAGAACTTATAATATATTAATAAAACTTAAGTGTTATTTCTCTCCTTTTAGTCTATCCAAATTCATGATGCCATGCAACCCAAATGGACCATGCTAATCGAGTCAAGTACATTCTAGAAATAGTTATGAACTTAGACACCTAATCCAATAGTCTCCCACTTGGATAAGTCTAATAACTATAACTGCAAGAATGACTTCAGGAACTGATCAACAATCGTAGCACTTTCAAGGTCTTGCGGAACTGAGATGATGATGATACGCCATTTAAGATAAGTGATCATATAATCCTCTGTTCTGGATATCAGCCGGACAAATACATGGAACAATATCTTACTTATTGTCCAACAGTTTGTTTCCCGATTTCCGATTTGTTTGACATAGAACTTAATTGAACACATCAACTTAGTTCTGACCGGGCCCGGTACATGGGTCAAGACAAAATCATCGAGGGACCTAGATATCGCTTCTAATCCAAGAAGGAACAGATAAACTTTGACTCATATGCTTGTTCTACTACTTGTTGAATCATACACAAAGGCACGTTTTATAACATCGAATTACCAATGTGTTTTCGTACAATAATGTATAACCAACTCATGGGCAACAATTAATATCTCTAGGTTTGAAAACTTATATGATATTACCGTCTCACGATCACTAGAGATAAATTCCATGAAGTGATACTAGTGAGTGTGGGTTGAATCCAATACTCAGGACTTATGAGCACTCATGAGTGTTGTAGCTATGTCCAACATCTTAGACCTCTACAAGCCAACCCATGATAGTCTTAATTCATATATACTTCCAACATATGACCGACTGTGGAGAATTTGAATAATATGAACCAGCATAACATAATTATTCTGGAAGTCAAAATATGCAAAATGAATTGATAGTAAACGATTGACAAAGGATAGCAACACTTTACTCATAAAAAAATACAACTTTTATTCATCATCAAATGTCAATTACACTTTACATATATCAAAGCTATCTAACTACTAAAACTAATGTCATCCTTCAGCCCTATGCGCCTTGCATGCTGGAGATGCTTAACCATGCCCAGTCCCTTCGTGAGGGGATCTATCGGGCTCTCATCCGATGATACACTCTTTGCCACGAGGAGTCCTTCTTCTATTCGATGTTTGATGAAATGATATTTTCTGTCGATGTGTCTAGATCTCCCGTGATCCCTTGGTTCCTTGGCTAAGGCAATTGCACTTTCACTATCACAAAAAATCTCTATAGGCTCCTTTATAGCTGGTATAACTCCAAGGTATCCAATGAAGTTCTTTAGCCATATAGCCTCCTTTGCTGCCTCACTTGCTGCTATATACTCTGATTCGCAAGTTGAATCAGCCCCTGTCTCATGCTTGGAACTTTTCCAAGAAATTGCTCCTCAGTTTAAGGTAAAGACCCAGCCTGACTGAGAGCGGAAATTATCCCTATCAGTCTGGGAGCCAGCATCACTATACCCCAATACTCTCAAGTCATCACTCGCACTAAGGGTAAGGACCCAGTCCTTAGTCCTACGTAGGTACTTGAGAATGTTCTTTACCGCAGTCCAGTGAGCCTTGCCAGGGTTCCCCTGATATCTGCTGACCATGCTCAATGTAAAGGCCACATCAGGATGAGTACAAGTCATAGCATACATGATCGAGCCTACAACGAAAGCATACGGTACTCGACTCATTTTTGCTATCTCAGCCTTTGTACTCGGACTATGAGTTTTACTCAGTCTGGCGTTACTCTGGATTGGTAACTCTCCTTTCTTGGAATTATGCATGCTGAATCTATTCAACACCTTCTTCAAGTAGGTACTTTAACTAAGTCCAGTTAGTCTTTTACCCCTGTCTCTCAGAATCCTTATCCCTATGATATAAGCAGCTTCTCCAAGGTCCTTCATAGCGAAACACTTCCCAAGCAAGGACTTAACTTTCTGCAGAGTTGGGATGTCATTTCCTATGAGTAGTATGTCATCCACATACAGTACCAAAAAGCTGACTATACTCCCAATAGCCTTGACATATACACAAGATTCATCTTCACTCCTCGAAAAGCCAAACTCTTTGACTTTCTCATTAAAGCAAAGGTTCCATCTGCGATGTGCTTTCTTTAATCCATAAATGGATTTCTCAAGCTTACACACTCTATTAGGATACTATGTACTGATAAAACCCTCTGGTTGACTCATGTAAACATCCTCAACTAACTTTCCATTAAGGAAAGCGGTTTTCACATCCATTTGCCATATTTCATAATCATGAAATGCAGCAATGGCTAACATAACCCTAATAGACTTAATCTTCGCTACTGGTGAAAAGGTCTCATCATAATCAACTCCTAGAGTTTAAGAAAAGCCCTCTGCAACCAGTCGTGCCTTATAAGTGTGTACATTACCATCCATGCCGGTCTTCTTCTTGAAGATCCATTTGCACCCGACTGTCTTGCGACCTGGTATATTGTCAACCAAGCTCCAAACTTTATTTTGATACATGGATTGTATCTCGTTGTCCATAGCCTCTTTCCATTTAGCAGCCTCAGGGCCTGCCATGGCTTCTGTGTAGCTGTTAGGTTCATCCAAACTTACCAATGTGCTATCACTGATAAGTGTATTACCTTCCGTAGTAATATGGAAACCATAGTAATGCTCAGGTGCATTCCTAACTCTTGTGGAATGCCTCAGAGGTACAAACTCTTTTGTCGGATCAATAGGAGTTACCTCCTCATGTTGATTGCTAGGGTTTGAGGTTCTTTCACCACTTGACTCTTGAATTTCTTCAAGGTCAATTTGCCTCCCATTGTTTCCTTGGCTCATGAATTCTCTCTCGCGAAAGACTCTTCTCCTTACTACAAAGACCACATTATCACTAGGTTTGTAGAAGAGGTAACCAAAGGATCTCTGTGGGTAGCTGATGAAAATATACCTCTCACTTCGAGGTTCAAGCTTATCGTTAGACTCGCGCCTCACAAAAGCCTCGCAACCCCAAATCTTGATGCGATCCAGATTGGGAACTTTTCCAGTCCACATCTCATGAGGTGTTTTGGAAACCTTATTTGTAGGGACTAGATTAAGAATATGGGCTAAAGTCTCTACGGCATACCCCTAAAATGAAATTGGTAGCGAAGTTCGACTCCTCATGGAACGAACCATATCTAACAAGGTTCGATTGCGCCTCTCAGCCACACCATTAATTTGTGGTGTCCTGGGAGGTGTCAATTGTGAGATAATCCCACATTCCTTAAGATAGTCAAGGAACTCTGTACTAAGATACTCACCACCTCGATCGGATCGAAGCATCTTAATGTTCCTGCCCAACTGATTCTCCACTTCCTTCTTGAACTCTTTGAATCTTTCAAAGGTCTCTGAGTTATGCTTGATTACGTAGACATATCCATATCTACTAAAATCATCAGTAAAAGTCACATAGAAGCGATTAGCATCTCTTGTGACGTTTCTGAAGGGTCCACACACATCAGTGTGTATGAGGTCCAACAAACCCTCACCCCTAGCACAAGTACCGGTAAAGGGTGACTTTCTCATTTTCCCAAGCAAACAAGATTCACAACTATCATCTGAGTTTAGGTCAAACGACTCCAAGACTCCATCCTTTTGGAGTTGTCCTATGCGTTTTTTGTTTACATGTCCAAGATGGCAATGCCATAAAGATGCTTTATCCAGTCTAGTGGAAGAATCGATACACAATACATTATTTCCTAGGTTATCAACAACCGACACGGTTTCATATACACCATCACAAGGTAATGCTTTAAAGTAAAAGAACATTATTAAAGAAACCATTAATACCACCACTATCATTATCAAATGAAAAGGTAGAACCTTGTTTGTATAAACCATGAAAGGTAATAATATTTCTTGCCATTTCAGACGAGTAACAACATTTATTCAAATCTAATACTAATCCACTATTTAGCAACAAAGAATAAACTCCAATCTTGGTGACAGGTGAAGCTTTCCTATTCCCCATGATCAAGTTTATCTTCCCATGCTCCACATTCTCACTTCTTCTAAGTCCCTGCAAATCAGTACAAATATGAATACCACAACTTGTATCAAGGACCCAAGAGTTAGAACGGGGTGAATTGTTAGACAATATAATGTATGTACTTGTATGGTTGGGTTTTACTTTCCCATCCTTCACACCTTGCTGGTACTTTGGGCAGTTTCACTTCAAGTGCGACTTTTCATGGCATTAGAAGCATTCCGCCTCTTTAGGGTTAGCAGAAGGAGTGAGGAAATCTTTCTTGGTTCCAGTTGAAGAGGATCCATCAAGGGTCTTCCCCTTGGTGCCCTTCGAAGGGCTCTTCCTCTTCTTTCCTTTGCCTTGCCTGATTGCCAAGACAGGGGCCACGGTAGGAGTAGGAGTGGTAACAACCGACTTATCTTTAAGACCACTTTCCACGGTCCTCAAAAGTCCTTGAAGTTTGCTGAGTGTAACTTCCTCCTTGTTCATGTGATATGTCATTCAGAATTGATCATAACAAGAAGGTAAAGAGTGCAAAATGATGTCAATAGCCAACTCCTTGTGAAAGTTCACATTCAATTTCAGCAAATGGTCCACAAATCTTTGCATTTTCTACATGTGGCCCGTGATGGGTTCACCATCCTTTATTCGGGTTGTTATCATGGAGGAGATGATTTCATACCGCTCTTGACGAGCACTATGATGGTATTTGTCCATCAAGTCCTGGTGCATCTCAAAAAGGTAATAGTCCCCATAGGACTTTTGGAGCTCGGTTGTCATTGTGGCCAATATGATACATGCCACTTTAGTAGCATCTCTCTCATGTGACCTAAAGTCAGCGATCTCCTCGGGAGTAGCGGTTGACTCATCAAGATCCTTAAGCTCCTTGTCAAGGACGTATTCCTTGTCCTCATACCTATTAACCATCCTGATGTTCCTGATCCAATCCATAAAGTTGGATCCATCAAAGATGACTATCCCACAAAGGTTCATGAGAGAGAAGGATCCGACAGGGTTTGAGCCAGAAGCAACATTGTTGAAAGACATCTGAAAAGAAGAAAGACAAGTTTAGATTAGATATAAAGATGGTTCTTAATAAAACAACCAAATGTAATATTAAGGCTAGGACCCAACACAATATTTTATAACTTATAAGAGGGATGCCGTAATCCAAACTATAAAATATTTGAAGGTAGGTGAATGATGATTCACCAATTTCCACCATGAAAAACGTAATAAATTATTAGGTTTTAATTGGTTTTGAAACTCCAAGATTCTTTGAGATTCATTGAACTTTTCAATGGCATGTTTTAATATCGAGTGTGCCCTTCAGGTTTTGTGACAGGGATGCCGAGGATCACAAAACAAGGTTTGAAGTAACCATGCAAATTACGTGGTACCCTTAATATTTACCCCTCACTCGATGTGCCGGTTAACCACTCGCACTCCACCGATACTATGTTAAATATTAAGTTACCCTTTGCCTACCTTGTTAAGTCCAGGTTAGTGTGCCGGTAAACCACACACGCACCACTAACGACTTAATCAAAGTGCAAAGTGTAATTTCATGGGTTAGCACCTTATTCACATTTTTTTAAAGTAACTAAGATTGGGAATTTATAAAAACATTTAGTTACTTTATATTCATTTACTTTTAATGAAGATTTAAAGTCCTTGTCTTACCCGTTCGGCTAACGACCCTCCACCGATCAAGGAAGCGGTGGGTGAGAGTGGACACCCATTAAGCTGCCATTTTATAGACAACAACCTTATACCCCCTTATAGACTGACTTCGTGAATGAGGCCTACTAACGGTAAAACGACTTTTTCTTATACATATATAATTATTATTAAACTTATAATATTATAAAGTATAAGGGTTGAATTTTAACTTTTAAAATTCTAGGGGTTGGAACTAAAGTTTTTAGAGTGACTTTATATGTTCCAAAACTTGAGGGCAAGTTTTGTAACTTTCAAAACTTTTCATTTTTCATAACTTATGGGTTAAATGGTTTAATAAAATGAGTGGCTTTTCATTTTATGTAACCTATGTGTTTAATAATGGACTTTAAAAGAGTGACTTTTGGTAATCCATAACTTAAGGACAAATTATGGATTCCATTAAAACACATAATGATAAAGAATTAAACTAACAAGTAAGTTACAAATAATTCCTATGATCCTCTAAACTCATAAGTTCATGAACATGCATATCAACAATTTCAAGAATCATAAAATTAACTATATAAAACTTGAAATTTTGATAATAGCTATTGAAAATGGATTAGCATAACCATTACACCATGTAAAACAAGTTTTATAGCACCAAAACAGTTTAGGGTAATGTTTCTAGCCCATTTCCAGCAGCAAAACTCGAAAAACTGCATTCTGTGGCTCCTACTCTTCGAGTGCAAGAACCTACTCGACGAGTAGGATGAGTTTACTCATGGACTCGTCGAGTCCCCCCATGGACTCGGTGAGTTCATGTTGTAGAGTGCAAAAAAAAACTGAGTTTTTTCACAATTTTGCATCAAGTATCAAACAAACAAGCCTTGGCTCTTATACCACTGAAGGGTTTTGAGCATTCTACCACTCCTATGGTGTACATGCAACCATAGAAACCTTGGATCTATGTTTTATCTATGATACATGCAAATTTGTTTTTCCAAGGTTCATAACCTATCTAGCATACATGGGAAATTTTAAACATAAAAGTAAGCAAGAAACATACCTTGTAGTAGTTTGGATTCCTTAAAAACCTTGTGAGCCTAGCACCTAAAGTGTGATGCCTCAAATGTCTCACACAACACCAAATGCACTTGGAGTAACTTAGAGAGAAATGAAGAACACTTAGAAATCGGCTAGCCCTCACTTGCTCTCTTAGTGGCCGATTTTGGTGAAGAACATAAATCTTATATAGTGTGTTACAATTAGGGTTACACCATGTAAACCCTAATTGTCATGACTTTTCATTTCCATGACCCATGGGTTCTATAAACACCATGGAGCCTCAATGGGGCATCCTATGGGTTTTAGCCCAACTTGATAATCCATGAAGCATTAGCCCCTATATAAGTATGGATGATTTACACAATCAACCCATATATTTAATTAGTCTCCTTTTGATCGCTTAACTAATTCCTAATTAATTCTTGATCAATACTAATTAAATAATATTATTAATATATTAGAACTTATAATATATTAATAAACCTTAAGTGTTATTTCTCTCCTTTTAGTCTATCGAAATGCATGATGCCATGCAACCCAAATGGACCATGCTAATCGGATCAAGTACATTCCAGAAATAGTTATGAACTTAGACACCTAATCCAACAGTTTTCAGGTACTTTCGATACTAAGGGGAAGGGCCCGGCTTGATTGCGCAACATTCACTCCCATCAATTTCAGTATTTATCGATATTGATACTCTGATATGATGTAATGGATTTTGAGAAACAAATTATGATTGTAATTCCTATCTTAAAAATGAAAATTTTTATCTGGATTTTTGGGCTATTACAATTTGGTATCATAAACCTTGTTTTGAGGGATTCAGGCACACTCTCGGGTGTATCAGCACTCAAACTGAGGAAATGGTAACCCTTTTCAAAAGAAACAAAAGTCAAGTTTTTCTAAAACCGGTTTTCTTAAGTAAAAAGGGAGAGTGCAATGCGCGCAATCGACTGAACTCAAGTAAGTGTTTCCCAAAATTTAACCATGCTTATGAATTGAAACTAGTATGTTAATATGTTAAATGCATTCTAGAATAGGGCTAAGGATACCTTCAGGAGTTATGTAAATTGCCTTATTTGTGTGATGCCTTGTAACCAAGGATAATTTAATGTTATGAATATATTTCATGGAATCTATGTTGACTCAGTTATTTGCTAAGTGTATGCTTTCAAAGTTGTCTATGTTTAGGATTGCATAGCCCTATAATGATAGATTCTGATTCATTTTATCTTCCTTGTTTGGTTGTACACTTAGGGTAGAAACTTTATTTGACAGTCTGTGTGATTCTATTTATGTATAACTTGCATGCATAAGGCAACCTTCGGTGTTTATTTGAGAGTCTATGTGATTCTATTTATGGTTGGGTAAATTAGAGGTATTAGGTATGGCCTTGGGGAAGGTACAAGTAGGTGTGGAAGGTAGTATTGGGTCCATACTACTAAAAGCACTGTACATGTACCCAAGACAAGGACAGACCTGGAAGCTCTAAGGAGTCCGATGAGGAGGAATCCCTTCGAACTTCCTTATCAATTGCTTTCTATATAGTATTTTTAGTTGAGGATAGTGATGGCTACACAAGGAGGTTCAGGTTCGGGATCGGCTTCAGGTTCGGGTTCAGGCCTTGGTACAGAGCCAATTGATGAGAGGCTGCACGAGCTTATCGCAGCCGATGTTACTTGTGGCATCCTAGACGCTACCCCAATGATTTCCGGTACCGTAAAGGAGGGGATCAGGGAGATTATGGAGGAGCGGCTCAAGTGTTTCCGAGCAAAGATTACTATGGGTCAGATTGGGACTTGAACTGCCTCATTCCAGGAGTTCAAGGCGTGCAGAGCGCCTGAGTTCTATGGGGTTATGGACCCTATCACTAGTCGCTGTTGGATTGCTGACATGGAGAATGCTCAGCACACGAGCTTTTTCCCAGAGGCAACAAAGGTGAGATTCGCGTCCTATACGTTGAGGGATTGGGTGTGATACTGGTAGGAGGAGGTTACCTGTGAGGTTGGGATGGCTGGTGTGACAGTGATGACATGGGAGTATTTTGTGCATAGGTTTGATCAGGAGTTTGTATCGGCCATTAAGGTGCAACGGCTGGTGAGGGAGTTCCAGAACGTTCACCAAACTACGGAGTCTGTGGCGGAGATTACCGCCAAGTTCAGGGAGATGGCATTACTGGTTTCACACTACGCTGCGGATGAGGAGACGAGGAAGACATGATATCATGCTATGCTGAGGGATGATATCTAGGAGTTTGTGAGCTTTTTAGGGTGCAAGACACTGAATGACATGACTGAGAAATTTTGTAAACGGGAAATCGAGTTAGAGCTCTGGACGAAGTAGAAGTCGGAGCAGGTTCAGACGGTAGTGGGTCAGGCTAAGAAACCTAAGACCTCTAATCCTCCTAGTAGAGGCTAGTAGGTTCGGGGTCGTTGTGCCAAGTGCGACAAACCGCACAGTGGAACATGTTGGGTAACAGACTCGGTATATTATGGTTGTGGCCAATCGGACCACATGAGTAGGGAGTGCCCCAAGAAGGGCTTGATTTGTTTCCACTGCAACCAGACCGGCCATAAAAAGGTCGAATATCCGAGGTTGTTTGGTGGTCAGTGGTGGCGCATGCGCCAACCACCTTGAGGATTACCGATGGCCTCCAGGGTAAGGCGGAGGCTCCTGTGGTGAGAGTAGAGCGTTCCAATTGACCACTCATGAGGCCCGAGTAGGATGTCGTTACTATTATGTGACTTATCTCTATCTTTTATTGCTTTCTTGTTATGCTTATGTTGTTATGATTTTGTATAGGGACTTTTTGGTTAATGGATTGTTGGCCCATCGTATTGTGAGCACCGCGAGGGTATTCCTTAGAAGTATTTTGGACATGTTTGGCGAGAGGTTTCCTATCCACTTGGTACTAATTCCCTTGAGGGGATTGAAGGTGATCATAAGGATGGACTGGTTGGGGCCCAATGGGGTCATAATTAATTGTGAGCGGCAGTTGGTGAGAGTTCGAACCCCAAGTGGGGGAGAACTAGTCATTAATGGTGAAAGAGCTCGCATGGGCCAACTCTCTGTTCAACAACGAGGGCTAGGAGGCTTCTTCAATAGGGTTATTCTGGATTTCTGGCTTATGTCTCAGATTTGAGGGTGGAGACCAGGATAGAGTTGAGCGGGGTACTTATTGTGCGGGACTTTCCCAATGTTTTTCCTGAGGAGCTGTCGGGAGTGCCTCCCGAGAGGCATGTTGAGTTCCGAATTGATTTGACGTCTAGTTCGGCTCTGATAGCCAAGATGTCGTATCGCCTATCTCCGCCTAAGATGTAGGAGTTGTCTACGCAATTGCTAGAAAATGGTTTTATTCATCCAAGTAGTTCCCTGTGGGGAGCGCCGATCCTATTCGTGAAAAAGAAGGATAGGTCACACAAGATGTGTATCGATTATCAAGAATTGAACAAGCTGACAGTGAAGAACTGTTACCCACTTTCGAGGATTGTTGACTTATTTTATTAGCTTTCAGGTGCATCTTGGTTTTCCAAGATCGATCTTTGGTCAGGATATCATCAGATAATGATCAGGGATGAGGATATACATAAGACAACCTTCAAAACTCATTATGGTCATTACGAGTTCGTGGTAATGTCATTCGGGCTCACCAATGCTCTAACAGCGTTCATGGATCTCATGAACCGGATATGTAGACTGATGTTGGATCAGTCCGTGATTGTTTTTATTGATGATATCCTGGTCTACTCTAAGACCAAAGAGCAACATGAGTAGCATTTGAGGGAGGTGTTGGAGACATTGAGGAGGGAGAGGCTTTATGCCAAGTTCTCCAAATGCGAGTTTTGGTTGCGTTAGGTGCCTTTTTTGGGGCACATCATCAACCAGGGAGGTATCTTGGTGGACCCAGTCAAAATTGAGGTTGTGATGCGTGGGGAAGTTCCGAAGAACACATATGATATTCAGAGTTTCTTGGACCTTGCGGGGTATTATTGTAGGTTTATCTAGCACTTCTCCAATACTACAGTTCCTTTGACTCATCTGAACAAGAAGAATGTAACCTTTTGGTGGGGTTCGGATCAGCAGTTGGCCTTCGAGACTTTGAGACAAAAATTGTGCGAGGCCCCGATTCTTGCGTTACCTGAGGGATTGGATGATTTTGTGGTTTATTGCGACGCTTTTATTTCGGTTTTGGGAGTCGTACTTATTCAAATGGAGCATGTGATTGCCTGAGCCTCGAGGTATCTGAAGCCTCATGAGGCAAATTACCCCACTCGTGATTTGGACTTTGGGGCGGTGGTGTTTGCACTCAAGATCTGGAGGCATTACTTGTATGGGGTCCGATGCGCTATTTAGACCGATCATAAGAGTTTGAAGTATTTGATGGATCAGCCAAACTTTAATATGCAATACAGTAGGTGGTTAGACGAGATTATAACTACGAGATTTTGTATCACCCCAGGAAGTCCAATGTGGTGGCCGATGCTTTGATCCGTAAGGCGGCGTGTTCCCGAATTTGAGATATTTTCTTGAGGATGACAGTTACCTCACCATTGATGGGTATAATCAAGGAGGCACAGGTAGAAGGATTGAAAAAGAAAAATTGGAAGGCTGAGTGGATTAGGGGGCATATTAGTTGTTTATCACAGACATTCGGGGATTATTGACCTAGTGTGGTAGAGTTTGGGTTGCGACATTTGGTGGGGTGAGGCAAAAGATTTTGGAGGAGACACATAAGTCCAAGTTTTCTATCCATCTGCGGGCCACGAAGATGTACTGAGACTTGAGATCGAGCTACTGGTGGCCTTGCATGAAGAGGGAAGTTGCTTGGTTTGTTGAGTGGTGTCTGACCTGTAGGAAGGTTAAAGCCGAGCATGGAAGGCCTCACGACAAGGTCCAACCGTTGCCCATCCCCATGTGGAAATGGGAGGAGATCACCATGGATTTTATCATGAAACTGTAGGGTTTTGGGCACTACAACATTCCTATGGTGTACATGCAACCCTAATGCTTTGGATCTAGGTTTTTCTCAAATTGTACATGCAATAATCATCCAAAGCATAGACCCTAATAACTAGCATACCAATTTCGAAATTCATATGTAAAATAGGGTTTGGAACATTACCTCAGTTGTTATATTGTAATAACAAGTACAATCCTTGCTTGATCTTGAATTTTGAAAGCCTAGTGCCCCAACTTTTGCACCTCTAATGGAGTTACAAACACTCTTGCAAAGGAAGACTTTAGGAGAGAGGATGAAATCAGCCCTCTAGGGTTTCTTGAAGCATTGGACAAATTTTCACAAGGCAAGGTGTCTATTTATACTTTTGGCTGCTAGGGTTTTAGGTGGAAACTCTAATATGATTGCTTAAGCCCTAGGCAGCCCATGGACACCTTATAGAATACTCCTTGGACGAATTCTTTATGGGCTTCGACTAGAATTCGTCCAACCTTTATTCTAAGGTGATCCATCAGCCCAATTGCAACTACCAGTGATTTGGAATATCAGTCCCCTTAATTTAATCAGTCTCATTTGATCACCAAATTAATTCCAAATTAATTTAGGACCAATACTGATTAAATAATATGATTTCCAAATAATATATTAATCTTATAATATATTAATAAAACCATTTTCCGAGTACCAATTTATTATTCATATAATAAATCCTACTCTCTTTCCTTTTGTCATCCTATCAAGTTGCATGAGTGAAGGCAACCCAAAAGAACCATGCTCATAATCAAATCAAGTACATACCAAAAATAGTTATGGGCTTAGACACCTAATCCAACAGAAATTACCCAGGATGGCACGGGGTGTTGATTCCATTTAGGTTATTATGGACGAGCTAACCAAGAGTGCAGACTTTATTTCGATTGTTGGGAGTATATCCGTTGATAAATTAGCATATATCTATGTTCGGGAGGAGGTAGTCAGGCACGGAGTGTCAGTATCTGTGGTCTCAGACCGCGATGTTCGGTTCACCTCCAAGTTTTGGAGGAAGTTTCATGAGGAGTTAGGCACTCCGTTACACTTTAGTACAACTTACCACCCCCAGACCATTGGGAAGAGCGAGTGGACAATCCAAACGCTCGAGGACATGCTTCGGCATGCGTACTAGACTTTGGAGGGAGTTGGGATACTTACCTCCCTCTAGCAGAGTTCTCATACAACAACAATTATCATGTTAGTATTGACCTACCCCCATTCAAGATGTAGTATGGAAGGAGGTGTAGGACTCTGGTTTGTTGGAGGGAGGTTGGTCATCGAATCATGGGAAGCATCGAGTTGGTGCTTAAGACTACTGAATTGATTCAATAGGTGCTCGACAGGTCGCAAGTCGGGCAAAGTTTTCATAAAATCTATGCTGACCAACACCGTTCAGATCTCGACTTTCAAGTGGGAGATTTTGTATTGCTGAGGGTGTTACCTTGGAAAGGTGCATCCGATTTCGGAAAAGGGGCAAGCTGGGTCCTCGATTCATTGGTCCATTCACGATTTCTGTCCAAGTTGGCAGGGTTGCATATCGGTTGGATCTCGCAGATGAGCTCCTTCAGATCCACAACACTTTCCATAAGTATGAAATGATCTCATTAGATGAAATTCAAGTGGACGAGTGACTAAATTATGTTGAAAATCCCATTGCGATTCTTAATAGAAAGATGGAAGCTCTGCATAATGAGGTGGTGAACTCGGTAAAGGTGCAATGGCAGCATCGAATGGGGCTCTGAGTGGACCTGGGAGCCAGAGGACGAGATGAGAGAGCACTGCCCAGACTTATTCGCATCAGCAGACTTCGAGGACGAAGTCTAATTCTAGTGGGGGAGAGTTGTAACATCCGAAAATCTAGGTATTTTCCCCTTTATTCTTTTAATATTAAGTTTTTGTCAAGGACCTACCCCTCGTACACTGGGCGTACGCGCATGTACGCTTAGCGTATGAGGGCGCACATCATCGAATATCGGAGCCTTGTACGCGGGGCGTACGAGGAGGTATGCAGGCCGTACGTGGCCTGGATTAGAAACCCTAAATTTTTGGTCTTATGTCCTATTTAAACCCTCTTATGACCTTCAAACCTCACTTCTATTAGCCTCCATTGCCTCTCAACATCCCTAGAAACCTTAATTGCCATTGGAAGTGAGTTTGGGCTTGGAGTGTCAAAAGGAAGCCATTTTTAGGTGTGTTTGCAAGGAGAAGAGCTTGTGGTGCAATCCTTGGGCACGATAAAGCTTATAGATCCAACATCTTCATCATCTTAGGAAGCTTCTGGAGGTATAAAGGCCATACCTTGCTCGTCTATTGTTTAGATCTCATCTTGAGCTTGTTTTCGTCTTTTTGGTCCCTTTTGGAAGGTCTTGATGAGTCAAACCTTGTATATCTAGATATTTATTGGCCTCTTTCAGCTTAAAGGTGCAAACTTTATGGTTTTTGTGACCTCCATGCAGGCATTAAGTAAATTATTAAGCTCTATTGGACTTTTGGGCTTTAGTAAGCCATGCATGCATGTAAAGTTGGCAACTTTACGTGATTAACCACTTCAAGGAGGTCAGATCTGGGTATTAGAGAAAGTGTCTTAACCAAATAAGAGCTTAATGCAAAGTTGGCAAGACTAAGGAGTACGCTTGGTGTACAAGCTCGCACACACAGTCTACAGGTCATTAAGCGTGTACGCCTAGCATACAAGCTGAGTACGCCCCGCGTACTCAACAGTGGGCTGTGGTAATTGGGCCTCCGTTGGTGGGCCTTAGCCTGGTTAGATTAGGTGGAACAGTCTCCTTAGTGGGCTTTTAGGGTCATGTGTTGGGCCTTTTGGGCCTTATACCCATTATTTTAAATGGGTCGAATATGGTTGGGCCCATTGAAAGGAAAATGCTTTTGGGTCTTATTTGAAGAGTTTGAGCTTAGGGATTTTAGGCCTTGGTTGGGTTTGTATCATAATTTTTATTAGGGTATTTTTTATAGTTATATAGTATGAGACTTTGGAGATTGATAGCTAAGTAGTTATTATTTTCAGCAGACCGAGGTGAGTTTTCTCAGTATATCAATGGGTCGAAGACACCAATTCCGACCCATTATCTGACATGTAGATTGATAGTTTTATGTAATTAATTGTCTGAAGACCTTGGAGGTAGCCCATGGCACTTGTGTGAAGACCTAGGGGTAATCCATGGCACTTGGATATCAGACCATGGGGGTAGCCCATGGCAATCTTATGTATGTGGCATGGTATTCTGTGGTTGTATGTTACGTAATATTTTGGGAACTCACCAAGCTTTTGCTTACAGTTTATTTGGGTGTTTTCAGGTACTTCCGGTACTAAGGGGAAGGGCCCAACTTGATAGCGCAACATTCACGCCCAAAAATTTCCACATTTATCGATATGATACTCTGATATTTTGATATGATATGATATAATCGATTGAGAAACAAATTATGATTGTAATTCCTATTTTAAAAATGAAAAATTTTATCTGGATTTTTGGGCTATTACAAGTTGGTATCAGAGCCTTGGTTTGAGGGATCCGGGCACACTCTCGGGTGTATCAGAACTCAAACTAAGGAAATGGTATCCCTTTTTAAAAGAAACAAAATCAAGTTTTGACACGGTTTTCTTAAGTAAAAAGGGATAGTTCAATGCGCGCGATCGGCCGGGATCAAGTAAGTGTTTCCCAAAATTTAACCATGCTTATTAATTGCAACTAGTATGTTAATATGTTAAATGAATGCTAGAATAGAGCTAAGGATACATTCAGGAGTTATGTGAATTGTCTGATTTGTGTGATGCCTTGTAGCCTAGGAGAATTCAATGTTATTAATATATTTCTTGGAATCGATGTTGACTCTATTATTTGCTAAGTGTGTAATATCCTGTTTCGAATCATTTCCCATTTTGGAGTAGTGATCAAGGATTGGGTATTAGTGGGCTTGGGACCCTTGAAGAATTAAAATCTGGAGTCATTTGGGGTTGGATAATGTAAATTAGATGATTCGGGTATTCAATTTTTGTTTTAGAGTCAAAGGGTATTTCGATAATTTGGCAGCTCGGGCTTCTATGGAAAATGGATGTTCCTTCAGGATTTGGTAAGGCGGGTATGAGTTGATGGAAGTGTAGATCTTCTCGTTATTTTTTATGGATATAAGGATTGTCGTAATTGGAATTATAACGAAGAAGTTATGGTCTTTGGAATATGTTTGGGTTTGTAGGGAAACCCTAGTATGCGGGGCGTACCTACGAAGTACGACGGGGGGGGGGGGGGGTGGGGGGTACCTACGAAGCACACGGGGGCGTACTCATGCAAAGGGCATTACTCTCCGCATAATGTTGTGTACACTTAGCGTAGTACGAGTTCAGATCGGGTTTGCAAGACCTTGTACGATGGGCGTATGAAGGAAATGTGAAAACCCTAATTCTTGGAGTTGTACCCTATATAATCACATTAAATCTTTTTGGGTTGGTCATTATACCTGCCTCCAAGTTCCCCAAACCCTAGAAATCGTCTCTAAGCCTCCATGGTTGTATTTTTGAGCTTATGATGTGCATTTTGGTGTTTTTGGGTCATTTCCAAGAAGATGGAGTTTGATGCAAGGTTGTAAATCAAGGAGGAGCTTATGGATTTGGATTATGTGCTTCATTTCTAGATTGTTTGAGGTAAAAAGCTTTGATCTTGTTCATTGTTGGCTTAGATTTAGTTGTATGAGTTTTTGGTTCATTTTGGTCCCAAGAATGAGATCTAGTGGTTTGGTACCGCTCCAGGAGCTACGAGTTGCCACTCTTGGTGTTTCTGAGGTTCTAGATGCTTAAAGTTGTTTCCTTTGGGGTTGGAATCCCCCATGCATGAGATGGTGTCAATTTGGTGAAAGTATGATGTTTTATTTTGATGTTTGGGTTTTTTTGAGGCATGCAAAGTCACCAAGTTAATGACTTTAAGGATCTAGACATTCTTTAAGAAGTAGATTTGTGGTTTGGACTCTTGGTCTTGAGCATTAAGTGCTTAATGGAGTTTTGGCTTAACGGATGAGTACGCTGGGCATACAAGTCTGTACGTGTAACGTATAAGCCAAATTGCATGTACGCTTAGCGTACAACTGAGTACGCCCCACGTACTTAGTCAGGAGGATTTTGGCTTTTGGGCTTCGTGTTGGGCTTGGGTGTTAGAGTTCTTAATGGGCCATCTGAGTATAAGTGTCTTGGACTAGGAATTTTTGTTGGGCTTTAGGGTAAGGCCCATGTAAGGGGTTTTGGGCCTAATTTGGAAAATTGGGCCATAATTGGGCCTTGGTTGGTTATTTGGCTTTTGGGCCTTTCAGGTTGTAGGTTGGACCTTGGTCTTGGACTAAGCTAGGTTAGGGGTAAAATGGTCTTTTTACACCAAATATGGATTTATGGTTATGGTTTGGAACCCAATTGATAATTGGGAGTTGTTTTGATATTGACAGTTGGGAAATCTGTCAGCCAACAGCCAGGGATCGTCTGTGTGTTTCGCCAGTGCGAGATGAGTTGTCCTCACTGTACTTGCGGGTCGAAGGCACCAATGTCGGCCCATTGGATTGATATCCTGTTATGCATGCTACTGTACTGTTATGATTTGTTAGATCGGTATCTTGGTAGATAGGATGTTGTTATGCTGTTATGATCTGTTAGATCGGTATCATGGTAGAGAGGATGTTGTTATGCTTAGTGATCTGTAGATCTGTCTAATTGGTTGTAGACTGTTATATGATTATCCGTTATATGTGCTCATGTTTGATTGGTGGTTGAGGCTTCTCTTCTTTGTGCATAAGTCAATAGGTTGGGGAATTCAAACCCAATGGTTGATTAGGCCCGAGGGTATTCCAACCTAATGGTTGACTAGACCCATAGTATGTTGGCATTCTATCTTGATGGTTGAGGGCTTGGGTATTCCTACTCGATGGTTGACTGGACCCATAGTATGTTGTCATTCCAACCTGATGTTGAGGGCCTGGGGTATTCCAACCCGATGGTTGACTGGACATATAGTATGTTGGCATTCCAACCCAATGGTTGAGGGCCTGAGCTATTCCAACCCGATGGTTGATTGGACCCATAGTATGTTGTTTGTTGTATATGTTATATGTGGTGTGTTGGTACTTTGGGGGAAACTCACTAAGCTTCGTGCTTACAGTTTTTGGTTTATGGTTTCAGGTGTTTTAGAGATTCGTGGCAAGGCGAAGGCGTGACCGTACACATCCTGATTATATGTCATTAATCCTGGGAGGCACTAATTTTCAAATAATGTTTTGAAAACACTATTTTTGTAAACATTTTATTAGTAAAATGATCGTTTTGAAAAGTTTAGAATTGTTGAAATTTTTAGGATGTTACAAAGTGTATGCTTTCAAAGTTTTATATGTTTAGGATTGCATAGCCCTAGAATGATGGATTTCTGCCTCATTTCCTGTTCCTTTTTTGGTTGTGGACTTAGGGTAGAAGCTTTATTTGACAGTCTATGTGATTCTATTTATATATAACTTGCATGCATAAGGCAACCTACAGTGTTGATTGAGGTTATGGTTATGTAATGATTGAGAAATCCTAGAAGAGTCTAGGATATGTGTGTGTACTGCGATTTGCAGGTCATGTTTTATCTATGGTTGGGTGAACTAGAGGTATCAGGTATGGCATTGGGGAAGGTACATATAGGTGTGGAAGGTAGTATTAGGCTCGCACTATTGAAAGCACAATACATGTACCCGAGACAAGGACAAACCTGGAAGCTCTAAGGAATCCGGTGGGGAGGAATCCCTTCGAACTTCCTTATCAATTGGTTTGTATGTTGTATTTTCAGTTGAGGATGGTGATGGCTACGTGAGGAGGTTTAGGTTTGGGATCATATTTAGGCTATGGTGCAGAGCTGATTGATGAGAGGTCGTGCGAGCTTATCGCAACCGTGGTTACTTGCGACATCCTTGACATTACCCCGGTGATTTTCGGTACCGTTAAGGTGGGGATCATGGAGATTATGGAGGAGCGGCTCAAGTCTTTTTGAGCTGAGATCTGTAACAACGTAAATTTTCAAAACAATTTTTCATTTTTAAATCATACTTTCATTCATAAAATATCATAGTAATCCAATGTATCACATGTTATCACAATAAACAAATCCCAAGATCTCAACTACATAAATCCTCTCAGTGTGTACGGATCATGTCGGCGCCTTCCCATGGTCCTCGCTAGTACCTGAACACATAGCACAACAACTATAAGCATAAATGCTTAGTGAGTTCCCCAAAATACCATGTACAACACATACGCCTTTCCAGGACATAACTCTGTAGGATCTTCCGATCCAAGTGTCTCAGGGGACTTCCGTCCCGAATCCCGGTAGACCTTCCGGTCCTTCCAGTATCGACCTTTCAGTCCGTAACCTCCTGACCTTCCGGTCCATGTCATACATAACATACATAACACATACATATCACATAGCAACATATAGCACATACAATTCATAACATACAAGACCTTCCGGTCACACTTGGGTACCACTATAGGTACAATATAGTGAAAAGACTCACCTCGGCTTTCTCGGATAATCTCGCACACGTATATACTGATCTAGCCTCCGCCTAAACATAGAAACAATTATCTCAAATCAATAACGGCTCTCCAGGCTAGGCTAGTCTCTTCCATATCCTCTAAGAAGGATAAAAGACCATTTTACCCTTCAAATGGTCCACAAGTCCAATTGTTGACCAAAACCTAAAAGTCAACAAAAGTCAACGGTCAAACTTTGACCAGACTCGTCGAGTGCACACATGCGACTCGACGACTCCATGTGGGTCCTTTGAGTCCTTCTAGTCTCTCCTGACTCGTCGAGTCATCCTTCCACTCGACGGGTTCCTCCTGTCACGAATCGCGGGGCAACCCCGACTCGAATCGTTGAGTCCACTTATGAACTCGGCGAGTTGCTTCCATGTTCATACTCAAATGACCTTCTAAGTTCAGATCTGTTTCTCTAATCTATAGATCTGACCTTCCCAAGCATGATAATTACGTAAAGTTCGAATCTTGGTACACATGCAATACACCCAAAGCTTCTTTTGGTGAAATAACCTCTAAAATGGCCTCCTAGGCTCATAACTCAGAAGGTATGGCATAAAGCAGAGTGGTAAGGACTCTCTGGACCCCTTAAGGTCCATATCTATGAACCAGCTCGCCTTGGGACCTCACATACTCAAGATTCAACCAAAAGAGGCATATAGAAAACCTTAGATTTCACTAGAATCATAATAAACACGAGAATGGCACATATTGTTACCTCCAACAGCTTCCTCTGATCAAATAGAAGTGGATCCAAGCTCCTCAACCCACTTAGCTTGTTCTACTTCCTTCCTTCTTGCTAAAACACACAAGAAATGGTGAATTAGCCTCCCTCTTGCACCACAAATGATCTCTCTGCTCTCTAGGGTTTCTCAGGGGTGAAGTAGCCGAAAATGGAGGCCATAAAGACCTTTAAATAGGGCACAGACCCCGAGAATTAGGGCTTTAAGTTACAGCGCGGACTCGTCGAGTCCACCCTTTCTGACTCGTCGAGTCCGTTCATTAATCCAGTCCGCACACGTGATCCTACTCGATGAGTCTACGCCTCAACTCGTCGAGTCCCTCCCTTTTACTCAAAAGAATAAATGATCAAACATAATACCTGAAAATCCGGATGTTACAAGATCGTTGCGGGTCAGATTGGGAATCGAACTCCCTCATTCCGAGAGTTCAAGGCATGTGGGGCGTCTGAGTTCTTTGGGGTTAAGGACCCCATCGCTAGTCGTCGTTGGATTGTGACATGGAGAATGCTCAACGCACAAGCTTTTGCCCCGAGGCGGAAAAAGGTGGGATTCGCGTCCTGTATGTTGAGGGATCGGGCCCCATTGCTAATTTCGACCTAATGTCCGAGATATTTATAATTGTGGAATCTGACCACCACAATGTGGTCTTCTAGTAAATCTCGTGTCTGTCAAGTCAACATATGGGTCGCGATTCTTCCATTCGCTACATCGCGGTTAAGCTACCACGACGTGGTCTTCAAATAACTTTTCTTATTCTCTAGTTTTTGTTTCCGTTTCCTGCTTCCAGCTCCTCGTATGCTTCCTTTTTGTCCCGAACAAGTCTTCGCCACTACAAGACATATTTTAAACCTAATAAGTATTTTTTGTTCTATATTAAAGATAATTGTAATTAAAAGTATGAGAATTAAATTATATAGCTAAATATGCACATATCAACAACAATAATATTTTATATTGGCAATTTCTGTCACTATACTTTTTGGGTTTCCAAGTTTGGCTACGAGAATTTTGCATATTGATAGATTTGGTTTATATACTTTCATATATTGCCATGTTTTTCCCCGATACTTTTTGAGTTTCATACTTTTGCCACATGACTTTCATATATTGACAGTTTTAGTCTCTAACATCTCTGGGTTTCTAACTTTTGCCATAAGACTTTCGTATATTTATATTATATTTGCTCACTAAAGTTTCGTAGTTACGCAAGTTCAGTCTTCCTCTCTAACAACACCCCTCTATAATAAATTGATGTGCAATGATTACAATTTAGAAGTATCGGAATACCCATTGGCCACCCTATCCACTAGAAATATTTCAAGGACTGTTTTGTAATTCGCTCAAAGTGTAATAGTCGTAGCTAGGAAAAAAAAATAAAAAATTAATCCCCTTTCAATCTGTCAGACGGCTTCGCCTTTCGCAGCGTGTTACCTCGATGGCTTCGCTTCAAACCAAACACCAAAACTCCCCCTTCTACTTTGTATCACCATTTCTCCCCTTTCTCTTTCAATGGCCTCCCGATTCGCGTTTCAATCCACCAATTTTCATCCCTACTACCAGTAAGATCTCCTTCTAACACACGCTAATTATTGCATTTCTTACGCCATTTCTTTGATCTCAAAATTGCATGTTTACAACTTGATGAATTAACATGATCTCCTAGCGATGGATATGGTCACGGGTGAAGTTTTTGATCTCTAGTGGTTATTTGATTGCTACATTAATGATTGTTTAGGTTGGGATCATGTTTCGTGAATTATCCTTTTCTTAGGTCGTCCTTGTCAAAGTACCTGTGGAGAATTGAATAGTGTCATCTTTTGCCAATGCACTCACCGAGTAGTTATTCATGATTCATGTGGAGGATTTGCATATTTGACTGCTAAGATAACGTTGGAGGGGAATGTTTCTTTGTGAATGATTGATGATTCTTAGTGAAAACGAGATAGCTATTTATGTTAATTGGTCGCATCTCGAATTGATTGCAAATGTTGAGTGTGATTTTTACCTTACCATTGTAAAGAAGATTATTAGTTTTAGTTTCAAGTTCCTCTCTGCACTGTTGTGTATTTGTGTTCTGTTCCATCTTTATCCTCCAATGGCTTACGACTTGTTTTTTTTTCCACATCTTCCAATTCCCTTTCCTACTACAAGTGCATCTCTCTGTCTTTTCTCTCAGCCACCTTTCCACATACACATCATTGAATATGTGTACTTCGTGTTTAAATAGTATTGACATCAATTCGATTTTACACGGTTATGTAGATTGTTATGTTAAATATTCTATAGACATATATTTATAAACATGTCTTCTGAAAATTTTGTTTCATATCATGAATCAAGGTCAGAAGGGTTATTGCATAACATAATCATCTATGCTCTATTTACTTTGACAAAGCTCCATATGAAGATGAATACTTTCTTAGTTTGAGTTGCATAAGAGACTGCAATGGCAGTAGGTCTTCATAGGGAAACTGTTAAGTTGATTTTTTGTATATAATATTTGTTGTGGTGGTTTTCTAGTGGTTCAAAGAACATTATTATCCATTATCTACAAGATACATATGAAAAAGACACTCTTAATGGTTTGACATTGTACTCTTTGCAAGAGAAAACTATAGAAATATGAGAGAAAGTTCTTCAACCGATCTAAAAAAGTTCTTCAATAAATCATTGTCACAGGGATTCTGCTGGATCAGAAGAAAGTGCAAAGTTCATAGCTTGCTCATCTTATGGATCAAAGTTCAGTATGAAAGGGCAAGAGAACGATAACTTCTTACATGGATTCCTTTTCAAGAATTGCATTTCAACATCTCAAAATATCACACTACATCAGTCTTCATCAAGATCACTATCATCCATTGCTTCTTCTGGCAACAACACGATGATAGCCAAGAATAATCCTTCTATAGATATAACAAACAGAGATGATTTGGAACTCAACCGTGTTAATCATCTTGTATGGGTATTACATGAATCAGCCAGAAGCTTTTCCCTTGCAATTCAAAATCTACAATTAGCTAGAAGTGGTCCTGAGCTATCTAATGCATGGATTGGAGTCGATGTCCATGCATGGCATAAACGCACTGCATATCAGGTACACTGAAAAAAAAATAAAAAATAAAAATCTCAACACCCTTTTTTATATTCAAACAATCAAACAAACTCATTATTGTTTCACAGGTAGCAGTATATGCTTTATTGAAAGCCGCAATTGAAGTGGAGTTGTTTCTTTCTCAAAAACGTTGCAACAGTCCTGTAAGTGAAATGTAAGTAGTACACCATTGAAGTGGTTGGATAAAATAAGTACTTTAGTCTTTCAAATTTCAAATGTTTCATATGGTCTGATATTCTATTCATGCTTCTGCCTTAGTTTGTCCACAAAGACATTGTTTCTTGGAGATTTTGTTGAAAGCCAGTTAAATGCCAAACACCCAAGATTAGTTCAGTGGTTTAGAACTGTAGAGCTTCCACGTATAGCAGGATCATTTATCCCACTCTTCAAAAACTGGTCTATGGAATATGCTGGAAGGTATGCAATCATGCATCATCATTTCCGGTTTTACCCTTGATAAATTTTTTGCTTCAGTGGTGTTGCAGGAGTGATTCTGGCTATAAGTTGTTGCACTGCAGTGAGAAAGTTGGGGTCAGGGCGTATTGCTTGTGGTTTATTCACAGAGTCCATTGATGATGTTTTAGTGGAGCTTCTGGACTTATCATGCAGCCTTGTAACAGTGGATAAATTGCATCATTTGGCAATTGAAGCAGGATTTGAAGATGATTTTCTATTTCATTTTGGTAAAAAGGTTTTGCCAAATAAGAATATTGAAGATGTGGAATTTTGGATTGGATTGGTTCAGAAAAAATTGTTAGTAGCATTTCATAGAGAAAATGTAGTAACAGGCAAACTGACATTCAATAACAAGGTATGTAATATGTTCCATTCATTAAGTCTCTAAATTATATATGTAAATTGGAGTAATATATTTTTATGTACAGATTGAGGAGATTACTTTGGCTACACTCGGGATTTTTGCATTTCTGGGAAGAGAAACAAGATTATTCTTGTCAGAAATGAACATAAAGGATCTTGATGATCAAACCAAGGATTTCCTCAGGTCAATTAGTCAAACATATATTTTAATACAAATACAATTAAACAAAAATTCTTTAAAGGTTTTTCACATTTTGCAGTTACTTGGAGTGTGGTTGCCTGTATATTTATCCTGAATTTAGCTCCCTACCTGAGTACCAGCTCTTCATTGAGGTCAGATTATTTATAATATTAACTGATGCTGATTTATTTATTTATATTATAAATTTTATAATTTATAATTACAAATTACAGGTGGTTATAGAGGAAATTGGATGGCTTGATTTTTATTCACCACTCAGATTAAAATTCCATCATGATGGAAGAAGATCAAGACAACAAGCTATCCAAGCAGAAAAAGAGATTATTCTTTATACTGTTCTTACTGTTTGCTATGATGTCTTTTCTGGATATGCTCATTATACAAGCTCCTCCCAACAACCCATGGATGCAAATTTGCTTTCTTTTTTGCTTCGAAGGTAAACCATTAATTTTCAAATCTTTAATAAATTTATTTGCATTTTCTAATTTATATTTAATTTTTTGTAGTCAGTCATTATTATCGTGTTGTCTTGAGGAGTATTGGGCTGCTTATGATAAATCAGGGTAAAACCAGGTTTACCAACTATTTTCTTTAATATTACTTTGAAAATAACCGGATTATTATACTTTTTTTTTTTTTTTTGTTGGTAGTGAATTAATGAAATTTTCGGAGAGAGTTTCATCTGAGTCAACAACACCATCTGCTCCAAGTAATAAAGGGACAACAAATTCTTCTGCTTTATTGGAAGCTCAGCAAAATCCAGTTGACATGATGAAAAGGAGAAATAGTCAACAAGATGGATCTACAATTAAGAAGGTATGCTATGCATCACATTGTTTCTATTAGTAATATTGTATACAACTGACAACATGTATCTATTTTTCATAAATATAATTTGGTTTTTTGCAATCGTGTAAAGGTGAAAGAGAGGGGAGGTGGAGCTGAAACAAAGCCGTTGTATGAACGCTTTATAAGGGAATCCACCATGAAACTGGTTGCTGCGAGTAACGTAAGTGTCCAGATATTTTATTTAATTATTTTTTTTAAAATTAAATTTGTTAAATAATTATTTTTAATATTTAGGATATATGGATGGGGAGTCGATTACTATTTATAGATGTAAGGGACACTTTTACATTGATGATGAAACAATTATATGGTAAAAAGATTACAAATAGAGAAAGAGGGAAAATAAAGCGAACGCTCAACGATCTTGCCACTCTTGTCCCCATTACAATCCTAATGTTAATACCTGTAAGCATCTAAATTCAAATTATTAATTAAATTATGTTTTTTTTATTTTTATTTTTAAAAAAATTCATTGTTTTTTTTTTTTTTGTATGGTTAGGTTTCAGCTGTAGGGCATGCAGCGATGCTAGCAGCAATCAAGAAATACGTCCCATCATTGGTACATTTTTTCTTATTTTAAAAAAACAAAATGATTAATGCATTGAATGTGATGATTAATTTATTACAGATTCCGTCACCTTATTCATCTCAACGGTTGCATTTGGTGAAACAACTGGAGAGAACAAAGAAGATGGAGGTGGAATCAGATGTGGGGCGGAGTAGCAAAGAAAATGAAGAAGATAAAAGTTTGAGAGTGACAATGCCATAGAAGATGAGGGGTGTAAATAGAGAATCTATTATAGATAGATGGTGATGATGTATAATTACTAATTAGATGTTTCATAAGTTAATTTCAATCCCAATTGCAAATGTAGGAGGTGCATGTTGGGGTTGTAAGTTATATGCTACCATGAGATCTTAGTTTTGTTCCCTAAAAGATCCGTCTAGAAAATAAAGTTGTCTGTTTACATGTCGGTAAAAAGGTAAATTTTCAGAGGAATGTCTTTTGGTCTTTTTTTTTTTTTTTTTTTTGGAATTTTATGATAATTAGTATGTTAAATGTGGGAAATAAAATGTAATATAAACTAAATTCGTTCATTTTTTTTTTGTTTTGTTGGTAATTAGTGTAACACTCCAGTTCTAGTAATAAAGTAACATGTCTAGAAGATAACCGGTCCATACATATCTTTCTTGCTTTTATTATTTCATTACCAATTGTTTCTTATGAACTACCTGAGTATAGTACGGAAGAACATACCAACTATTGTAGTATCTTGTGTAGCCGTGGTCATCCTCATATAGAGGTCTATGCACCATGAGTTAACATTACATATCATTCAATGCTCTACATGTCAGAGAAAATCTTACAAGTATATTGCTCGAGGGTTATGTACTCACTTCTTGAAACTTGGGATTCCAATTCAAGATCTTTAGGTTCTTGATGTATTATAACTCTTCGCACCTACAAATTAGTTGTATGTTTGTCATCACAAAAGTCGATGTAATACATTAATCTCGTCAACTAACTTGACTAACATATTTCACCTTGTCTTGCGACTTGGCAATCAATAATTTTTCATGATTCTTTTATTGTTACTTAGACATATAGCTTAATTATAGCATTGTCTACTACAATAATTATCAATATACCTTATACCATTCATTCATCAATTCCCCTTCATTTCAAATTGTCTTTCTAGATCAAATACCATTTCAATATGTGGACTCACTACGATGCATTATAGTTAAAGTAGCATTATCACGAAATATAACTACTTATTTATAACATATATAATTTTAAGCCACTAATTGGACGAATAACAATATAAGCTCAAAACCCTAACTTTAACTAAATTCAAAGACTCAAGATCATATAGGTTATTACCTTGTATTAGTGTTGTATGATGATCAAGTTGTGATTATAGGGGCTGATAGCCTTCAGAGATGGTATAATCTTCACCAAAATTCATCCTAAAGGTCTATAACATCCGAATTTTTTAGGTATGAATCATTAAGTAAAACTATGAGTTTTTGGATGACCACGACGTGGTGGAGGAATCACCATGACGTGACAAGGTTGCATGAAATGCGCATTTCTTTTAGCCTCCACGACGTGGCAAAGTATGTGCCACGATGTTGGGACTGATTTTGGGCAAACCCTAAATTCTGGAATTATGACCCTATTTAAGGGAAGTAATGGCTAGGGTTTCGTTGACCCTTAGACTCCATCACCTCTAAAAGCCTTAAAGCAAACCCTAATCCCCTCTCCTCTATTTTTGAGCTTACTTTGGTGTTTTGGTGCATTTAGAAGGAAGAAGAAGGTTCTAGTGCAAGAATCAAGCAAGCAACTCCTCACCACCTTTGAGATCTCCTTCCGGACCTTTGTAAGTCCTCTTTTTTTTCAGATCTTGTTGGATAGCTCTCTTTAAATCTAAGTTTTATTGGTCTTTCGTCGTATTCTTGGTGTTTTGAGTGGTTGGGTTCAATAAAGTTTGCAACTTTATTGATCCTTGTAGTCCCAATAGGGTTTGATGTTCTAGATCTGAAGAGTTATGTAACTTTGAGCTCATGCATGGATCTTGACCCCATTTATGCCATTTTTGATCTTGTTGAGCAAATGCATTGGAAATGAATGTCATCAAAGCAAGGAATTTTATGGACCATTAGGGTCCCTAGATGCCCCCTTGAATGTATGAGCTTAGGACTTAACTAATTGAGAGCTTAATCCATCAAGCTCTTCATTGTGTAGTTGCCACGACATGGTGGCATAATTGCCATGTCATGGCGATTTCACTGGGCGTGACTGTTTTGTCGAGAAGGTGCCACGACGTGACCATGATGTGGAGGTCAAGTGACGTTGAATTTGACTGTTGACTTTTAACAAGGTTTGACTTTTAGTCAAAATTGATAGTTTTGGAAGGTAGACTAAGGGTTTACCTTGTATGATTCCATAGAAGGTGTGTAGCACCCGTTTTTCAGCTGTGTGAGCTTGTTAGCTATTGACTACGGTTGTGAGGTGAGTCTTTTCACTATACTATGTAGGATGCTTAGTTCTCTTTGTGACTCTTGCATGAAAGCTAGGATTTGGCCCCTGACACTTGTATGAAAGACCAGGGTTTGGCCCCTAGCATTTGTATAAAAGACCAGGGTTTAACCCTTGGCAGTTGTATGGAAGACCGGGGTTTGGCCCCTAGCACCTGTACTTTTGGTTCCAAAGGGAATGGCACGATTTGATCGTACAACGTCCTTTGAAGATTGTTCCACACTTTTTATTTGCTTCACTCTGATGTTTGAAAAAACTTTTTACATTGTTTGGTTTTGAAAACAATTGGTTGTATTGCTTGTGGGTGTTTTGGAAAATGAAATTTTTATTGGTATTTTGGGATGTTTCAAGTTGATATCAGAGCCTTGGTTTGAAGGATTCAAGCACACTCTCGGGTGCTTCTGAAATCAAACTGAGGAATTAATAAATCTTTTGCAAGAAAACATTTTTTTTCTAAAAAGGTCCTTATAAGGAAAAGGGGGACGATGGTGCAATCAACCGAGCTCCAGTAAGTGATTCCCAAAATACATATACATGAATGTTATACTTTAGTATACTATTATGTGAGTTGAATAGTAGAATATGGCTAAGGATCCTTTCAGGAATTGCATGATAGAGTTGCCTGATATTTGTGATGCCTTATAGCCTTGGAAGTTGTTATGTACTACCTGGAGTTTAGATTGACAATGTTAATTGCTAAGTGTATGTTTAAGGTTTGTACACGATAAGGATTATATAGCCTTAGAATGATTGATTTAGTCTTATTTCATGTTCCTTGTTTAGTTGTTGGCTTAAGGTAGAATCATTTATTTGACAATCTATTTGATCTTGTATTGTGTATAATCTGCATGCATAAGGCAACCAACAGTGTTGGTAGAAATTCCTAGTAATATAGAAGCAAGTGAGATGAGGATTCCTATGAGGGCCTAGGAAGTGATTTAGTAAGATATGTATGTTTTTAGCATAGGGCTC
The DNA here is from genome assembly GCF_051521515.1 of Lactuca serriola. Taxonomy (NCBI): domain Eukaryota; kingdom Viridiplantae; phylum Streptophyta; class Magnoliopsida; order Asterales; family Asteraceae; genus Lactuca; species Lactuca serriola. The sequence goes on along the minus strand of NC_136412.1, from coordinate 281,156,160 downwards.
ATGAGAGTCACCGTAGCGAAGTGACTTAGAGGATTCAGGATGATTCTTTAGGAAAGTATGGATAGGTGTGGAATGTAGTATTGGGCACGTACTACTAGAAGCACAAGATTTATACTCGAATCATGGGTAGTCACGGAAAATATAGGAGTCTTTTGTTGGATTAGGTGTTTAAGCCCATAACTATAATTGGTATGTACTTGATTTGATAGTAGCATGGTCCTTTTGGGTTGCCTTCACCCTAACAACTCGACATGATGACTTTTGGAGAGAGAGGTTGAATTTATTATTTGGAATAATAAATTGATTTATTAATGTATTACGAAAATAATATATTAATTATAAATCATGTTATTTAATTAGTATTTAATTAGGAATTAATTTGGAATTAATTTTGGGATTAAAGGAACTGATTAAAGAAACAGGGGCTGTTTTGCAAATCATTGATAGTTGTGAAACTGGGCTATTGGACTCCTTAGATGGGAGTGAACAAAAACTATAGGGAGGCCCTATAGATTTCATCCAAGGCTCTTTTATGAGGATCAATGGGTTGCTTAAGCCTTAAGCAGGAAATTAGGGTTTCCTCTAAAAAACCCTAGCAGCCCATAACTATATAAAGACCCCACCTCTTAGAGTTTCGGCCTACACACTTGCCTCTAATCCTAGTGGAGCCGATTTCTTATAGAATTCCCTCCTCTTTCCTCTCATCCTTTTGCTAGTGGTGTTTGTAAGCCATTAGAGGTGTCACATTTGAGGTACTAAGCTTTCAAGAGTCAAGGATCTACAAGGTTTCTTGTTATTACTACATAACAAGTGAGGTAAACTTCTAAGCCCTAATTATATGGATGTTTTGATTTATATATGCTAGATCTAGGGTTTTGCTTTGGTATTTAATTTGCATGTTCAACTAGTGAAAAACGTAGATCCAAAGCAATTAGGGTTGCATGGACACATAGGTTTTTGTTATGCTCAAAACTCATCAGTGGTATCAGAGCCTAGGATGTTTTCAGTTGAATTTGATGCATATGTGAATTGTCCAAAGGAGGAGGGAACTGATTCGTCAATCTATTCATTAACGTTGACGAGTTCCGCATTGGACTCGACGAGTTGGTCCAACTCGACGAGTTCACTGCCCATAACTCGACAAGTTGACTCGTCAGATCCCTGATTTTTTGAATTTCATATCTTGTTGTGATGAAGATAATTACCTTAATTCATTTTTATTGCTTAAAATTGATTTTTCTGGAAAGGTAATTGTATATCCTTATCAGATAAATGATTTGGTCAAATTTTAAGATAAAGACAAAATTAAGTTATTAATTTAATTATTTAAAATTTGATCTAGTATTTTTAAAAGGTTTAAGGTACACCCTTATGGACGTTGTTAAAAAATTTAATTAAAAGATAATTAATAAATCCATAAAAAAGTTTAAATTTAATCAAATTAAAAGTTTAATTTATTAAAAGATTAAACCACAATTATTTTAAAAGTTTAAAGTACATCCTTATACTATTATATAATTACAAGTTTAATCTCTCTCTCTCTCTCTCTCTATATATATATATATATATATATATATATATGTGTGTGTGTGTGTGTGTGTGTGTGTATGTATGTATGTATGTATGTATAAAAAAAGTCAGTCTTGCCGTTAGTAGGCCTCATTCACGAAGCTGGTCAATAAGGGGTGTTTAAGGAAGCGAACTGTAAAATGACCGCCATTGGGTATCCATTTTTACCCACCACACCCTTGACTAGTGGAGGGTCGTTAGCCAAATGGGTAGGATAGGACACTAAACTCTCACTAAAAGCATAATGACATAAAGTAACTAAACTTTTTCTAAAATCTCATTCTTAGTTACTTTAGGAAAAATGTGAATTTGATGCTAACCCATGAAATTGCACATTGCACCTTATTGGTCCTTAGTGGAGTGTGTGTCGTTAACCGACACACTAATATGGGACCAATATCGTAGGAAATGGGTGTCTCGTAAATTATCATTGATCGATGGAGCGTGTGTGGTTAACCGGCACATTGATTGGGTGATAAATGACAATGAGAGTACCAAACTAATTTTCATGGCTATTCACATCTCGTTTGTGATCCTGGGCATCCCATTCACAAAGTGAGAGCATAATCGAGATTAAACATGCCATTGAATAGTTCAATGAATCTCAAAGATCTAGGAGTTTCATTAGATTGAAACTGGTAAATGTTTACCTAACCTAAAATAGATTTGAATTTAATTACGACATACCGCTTCAGAATTCGAATCGAAAATATGGATCCTAGCCTTAATTTGAATTTTGGGTTAATAATTAAGGATTAAATTAAATCAACTAACTTGAATTCTTTTCTCCTTTTATAGATGTTGAGTTCCGACAATAATGGTCTTCTTCATCCTTTTGGAAATAGTTTCTGTCTCAATCTGAAGATGATCTTCCACAAGTTGATCAAGGTGAAAGAATATTCCTTTTTTCAAATGATGGAACTGGAAATCATGCTTCTCCGACTCTTCCTCCACCACCTCCAGTGATTCTCACCAACCCACATTTTCGTCAAATTGAAAATTTCAGGGTTACTCAAGCTCTATTGGCATGCAAACACTTAGATGGAGACTCTGTGTGTGCACATGATCTTAACATGAAGCCACACATTGACAGATTAGGAATGGTGGGTGTCGTTTTCCTAAAGGAGCTAGCTGTTGACTTGGTTCTTCACTCACTTCTTGAGTCATATAGTCAGTTTGTTAAGGACTACTATTTGACTAACAACGATGTGGCCCTTATTGATCTTACATATTTGCTAATTGCTGTTGAAGCAGAGATGCTAAAGTGCAATGGTCAAGCAGATGTGTTTGAAGGATCAATCTCCAAAATTTCCATGGACCTTAACAATAGTAACAATGGTAGTCCATAAAAGTTTTCTCTTCCCAATGGAAAGGGATCGGCCAAGGTCAAACCGTTTGACCATGTGGTAAAGAGAAAGACCAATTCTGAGATGGTCTCATGTGCCATTCCTGAAGAGTCCATATGTTTCTATTGCTAATTGAAGGGACATTGGATGCGAAGCTGCCCTGTCTACCTAAAAGATCTTAGAGATAGTAAAGTCAAGTTGTATGACTCTACTTTAGGTGCATCCACTATCTAACTCTATTAAGTTCCTATTCATAGATTCTTATTACATGATGTGATAGTCACATTTTGATGTTTTGCATGATCTAAGAGAAAGAAGGAAGCTTAAGAAGAGAAAGCTGATTCTGATCGTAAGAGATAGATTTCAGTCACATGGTTCGATGATCAGAATTTGGAGTTGCTGCTTAGGAGTTATGATAGTTTAATAGATTGCTTAGGAAATATGTAGAAACATAGTTTTCATATATCTGCATTGTAAGGATAAATTGTTTTCTGCATTTTATCAATAAAGTAAATTTTTGGTTTTATATTATTTACTTTACATTTCCTTGCAATGACATTTATGAAAATTGGTGGTCATATTTCTAGCACTGTTAAATGTGGATTTGATTCTTAGTTGTGTCATTTGTGGAAATGTCGTAATCAACCAAGTGAAAAGGAATTCTCATCACCCAAGTCTCAGTTGGATAAAAACTTGGAGTCATATAATTTGAATTGCGTGATGTATGAGAATCTTGAATCTTTGGAATATTAAGACTAATTCGTTGATCACATGTTTGTGTGAGTCAAAGTGAAGGACTAATGGATCTAGTACACATTGATGTGGACTATTTGGATCCATCACAAAAGATGATAAATCTATTTTTCATGATTTGCTGATGCTTCAGTAAATGTGGTTATACTTACAAGATTAAGTGTAATTATGATTCTTTGAAAAAGTTTCAAAGAATGGCAGAACGAATATGAAGGATCTATTAGGCAGAAAGATAAATGTTTCTCCAATCTGAAAGGAAAGGAGTGTACTTCAGTATGATGTTTTATGATCATCTTAATTATTATGAAACTATGTCACAATTGATCCTCTAAGGACATCTTAGTGAATTTGCATGACTAAGAAGACGAATTGGATATTGATGAAATGGTTTAATCGAGAGATGAGTCATACTTCGTATCAAATTAAGTTTTAGAGTCATACTCTAGTAACTTTGAATCGTATCTTGAAGCTTGTTTTAAACTAAGTAGGTTTATAACACCTCACGATATGTGGAGTGGAAATGTTTTCTTGCTCTAGCACATTTGAAATTGGTAGTTGTGATGTTTTGGTTATAACAAAGATAAACTAATACCAATTAAATGAAGTGTTTTCTTGATAAGAACCCACATTAACTTTTGAATCTTCATTTTTGCTTGTCAAGGAATGTTCCTTAACATAAAAACTTATATGTCAAGAAGTCAGTGGGAGTCTTAATGATGTTGAATAGTTTCAGGAGTCAATCAAGAATAAACTTGTTAGTTATCACTAGTGCATGGCCTGAGGTTGATTACCTATCATGTTAAGTTGACACATTATTGTTTTGTTCACCTTCCAGTTAAGTTTACTATGCATATGATTTCTATAGTTCTCATTTGATTGCGATAGGCAGAGCACATTGGTCAGTGATAGTACATTGGTCAATGGGAGTGAGCTGCTTAAACAACATGGAAGCACTGGTAGGCCCTTGTGCTGCCAGATGGCAATAAATTAAGAATAAGCAAAGTTTAGTCCATGAAAGGTAAACTAAATTTGATTTTGGTTTTGTCCTCAACCTTATCTTATGATTGTAGGTTGGAATTGATAAATTCACATGGATAGGAATACATACACCATAAAATCTAGGTGAAAAAAGTGTCGCTCTAACTCATGAAAGTGATTATGAGGAAACACTTTCGCTAGTAGATTTTAAATCTGATTGATATCATTATGGTTAGTAGTTGTGATAATTGCATTCTCAAATTTTTATATGATTACGACATCCCTTTTCATAGTTTGAATTGTGAGAAACGGAAAAGGACTGTTTGAACGTTCAAGACTTATTGTTGTAAGTTCTGAAAGGGTTTAAACATACACATATGCTATCTAATGAAAGGTGTATGAGCTTAAGAATTCTAGATGAAGACTTATTGAAGCACCACGTATTAGAAATCTGAACTTTAGTAAGAACGTCAAGAGCATTGATTTTCTATAAGTCCAGTTGATTTCTGAATACATGTTAAAGCTAGTGGGAACATAAGTGTTATGCTAACGAGAGCATAATTGTTATGCTAGCAAGAATATAATTATTATGCTAGTGGGAGCATAATAGTTATGTTAAGTATAACAAGTTGGCAATACTGTTTATGGGAAATAAAGTTTTCAGTTTGCAAGTTGCCATATTTGAGATTTGTTTTGCGATAAAAAGGATTTTGGGAAAAAAAAAGTACTTATACTTCATCTAAAAGTTTAGATTTAATGAAACTTAGTCATGAACATATATGAATTTCGTGTTGAAGTGATTCAATATAGGAAAAATTCTATATATGGAAATATTATAGCAAAAGACTAATCAAGTATCAAGTCTTTATGTAAGACATTATGTATCGAATCCCGTATGCTTCAAACATAGGATTAATCACATATGCTATAGTATTCGCTTGTTCTATTTTTTCTGAATGCCTAGGGCATTGAGAGGGAAAAAGGACTAGAAAAATATGTGACTAAAGTTGTTAAACAATTGTCAAGAACAATATGAGGTTTGCAGAAGATTGGTTGCTTGTGGACAATTGGAAGTACTGTAGATGGATGGACCACACTGACATGTTTCAGATTGGGATAATTCTTTATTAGAATAGATTGTCATATGGAAATATGGAAATGTTTCCATAATGGGAGTTGATGATTGGAACCTGAATGTAAGTTAGAAACCTTAATGCAAAGAAGGTGTTCAAGGAGTTACCTTGAATCTGATACTTCATTACCATGAAATTGTTTTAAGTAACAAAGTTTCATTGGAGCATTTTGTGACATCGTTGGCAAAGTCTTTGTGACTTCTAGGCCACTTCTTGAAAAAAGGATCATTGCATGAAAGGTTAGATTCTAACACATTTAGTAGTGACAAGAATTTTGGAAAGTCTTACACTTGTAATATAGATTTGGAATTGTGATATGAGTATCATTGGATTTATGTCCAATTGATCTATTCACAAAGAAAGTACCATAGAGAGACATAGTATGCATGTTTATTACATGGCATGTATAATGTTTAATTCAAATGATTAGTTGATTACTTGAAGCTTTATACAATAAATAAAGTCAAATTAATATGGTGATTAAAATAAGTGTTTTATTTATACTCAATAGTTTGAGACCATAGTTAATTAGGTTATTATTGTGTTTCACTTCGCATGTTTTACTTCCCGAATAATTGGATTATTCAAAACATCCATAGTCTATCATACTTTGGAAGTAAGTAGTGAATTGCGTCTGTCGTGAATTGGGTTCTAGATTGTCTAAGGGATTAGACATGGAAATGGTTTGCTGCAACATTCACGAGTACTACTGAAATGGAGATTTGAGTATTGGATTAACCCACACTCAAAGAATTACTTCATTGCTTTTATCACGAGTAATTTTGAGACGATAATATCCTATATTCTTGAAATGGAGACATATAAGTTGTTTTTTACGAGTCAGTTGTGCATTGATAATACATAAACACATCAGTAACTTGATGTTATAAAATGTATTATTGTGTGTGATTTGATGAGTGAATAGTGCAAGGATACGACTCAAATTTTATCCGTTCCTTTTACCCTAAACAGGAAAAAGCGATATCTATGGGCCCGATTCATTGGTCCATTATGGATTTCTGCCGGAGTTAGCAAGGTTACTTATTGGTTGGATATTCCTGATGAGCTCAGTCAAATCCATAACACATTCCATGTGTCTCATCTCTGGAAGTGTGTAGCAGATGAGGCTGCAGTTATTTCATTTGATGATATTCAGGTGGATAAGAGCTTGAACTATGTGCAGAATCCTATTGCATTCTATGATAGAAAAACTAAATCTCTTCTTAATAAGATGGTGAAGCTAGTAAAGGTGCAATGATAGCACCGGAAGGGCTCCGAATGGACTTAGGACCCTCCATACGAGATGTGAGAGCATTACCCGAATCTTTTTGCGTCAACAGACTTCAAGGATGAAGTCTAGTTCAAGTGGGGGAGAGTTGTAACACTCAAATCCATGTATTCCATTTTTACCCTCAAAGTATTTCATTTTTGGCATATAAGGACCCTCCATACGCTGGGCGTACATATGAGTACGCTTAACGTACGCTTGTGTATGCAACGGGTGGTTGAGGCTCGTATGTGGGGCGTACGAGACCATTTACCAAAACCCTAATTTCTTGGCTTGGACCCTATTTAAACACACTTATATCATTTGGACCAAACCCTAATCAGCCTCTATAGTCTCTTTTCGTCCTTAAACCCTATTTTTGCAAGAGATTGTGAGTTTTGAGCCTAAAGGTGATTTTGGTGGTCATTCTAGTGGGTTTGCAAGAGAAGGAGGTTGTATTCAAGCTTTGAACGTGGGAAGAGCTTGAGGATCCTGCATCTAGAGTATCTTGGGGAGCTTTTGAAGGTAAAAAGCTTCCACCTTGCTTATCCTTTTTTCTTGTTGAGTTAGGGTTTCTAGAAGTCCACTTTTGAGTCCATAAATCCTCTTTTGGGAGTTTGGGAAACTCCAGAGGTTAGGAAGGTTAGATCTGAGGTGTTTTGGCTCATTTATAACATAAAAATGCAAACTTCATAACTTCTATGTGTCCATCCATGAGTTAAGACCTTTGGAAAGGTCTTAATGAGATAGAATGGGGTGTTGGGAGCATATATGGCATGCAAAGGCATAAAGTTGCCAACTTTATGCCTTAGGACCCTTAAAACATATAAGATCTGGAATTTGAGCGAAAAGTCTTCATGCATTAAGAACTTATTGGAGTTGGATGTAAGGCAACTTCTACGCTGTGCGTTCAGCCCATGAGCCCAATACGCTAAGCGTACAGAAAAGGTACGCTGGGCGTACGCTCTTAGAGAGTCTTGGGCCTCCAACGTATTTTTGAACTCTGGGCTGTAATTGTTTTGGGCCTGGAATTGCTGGGGTTGTTGTAACAGCCCGGAATTTCAGATATTGCTATAATTATGATTTTGGGTGTTTTAAGAGGGGACTCGGCGAGTTGGAGCTCAGACTCGCCGAGTAGGATCGCGGATCTGGTCGCGGGTTCGCGACTGGACTCGACGAGTCCGAATATGGACTCGGCAAGTCCACGCTGTTTAGCGAAACCCTAACCGTCCAGGTTTGGGGACATATATAAGGGGCCTTATGGCCGTCATTGTTCACCCTAGTCCTGTGAGTGAAGCCCTAATTCGATTGTGAGCATCTGGAGCAAGGTAGAAGACCATCATTGATCTTGGAAGTGTTATTTTGCGAGGAGGAGGCTTGGTCAAGGGAACAACAGGAGAAGCCATAGTCTGAGGGTTGGGGACACAGAGCAACATTATTCTGGTAATATTTCGAGTTGTTCCCTTCTATGTTGATGTGTATATGGATTTAGGGTTTATTGAACCCTTTTGTGGTTAGATTGAGTGTTTCCTTGGTCCCCCATGCGATTGGAACCCTATATTGGGACCCTTGGAAGTCCAGAATGTCCCATGCCTGAGCTTTTCGGGAATCAATGGAGGTTTTGGATTGGAATCCTTATGCCTTAGGTCAAAATGTAAATTATGAGTCATGGGGTGTATTGAGCACCGAAATGAGGACTTTATGTGATGAACCAGTCTGGGAAGGCCAAACCTATGAATTGTCGGAGCAGATCTGACCTTAGAAAGCAGTTTGAGCGGTTGCATGGCATGGACTTGCCGAGTCCGATGAACAGACTCGGCGAGTAGCTTGAAGATTAACTGGGACTCGCCGAGTTGTTCTTCAGACTCGGCGAGTTGAGTCGGGGTGGCCCCGCGATTCTTCCAGGAGGAACTCGTCGAGTCAGGGGGGATACTCGACGTGTAGAAAGGGAATCTAAGAGAATCGGTGAGTTGAGGGCGAGTGGACTCAGAGTTGTTGAACTCGGCGAGTCTCGGGGTGACTCGGCGAGTTAGATCACGGATTGAGTGAAGTTCTGAGTATGGGGACTCGACGAGGCATAGGGTTGACTCGGCGAGTAGGGTCAGTCAGGGGTTGACTTTGACCTTGTCTTTGACCAAGGGTAGACCAGTGGTTCCAGGGGTATTTTGGTAATTGTTGTTTATTGTTTGAGTTCAGTGCATTGGTGGCTGTCCAGAGGTGGAGATCGTATCAGTGATCGGAGCAGCTTGAGCTATCTGTTCAGTCGACATTTTCGAGGTGAGTTATCCTCACTATATCGCTAGGGTTTATGGCACCAAGGCCAACCTTTTTTATCGGATGGAAATCCGGGCAGTTGTTAGTTGTTATGATATGGGCCGGAAGGCGTTATATGTTGCAGGCCGGAAGGTATTACATGTTGCGGGCCGGAAGGCATTGCTATGTGGACCGGAAGGTCATGGCCTGGAAAGGCGTATGTGTGCATTTAGTATGTTGACTGATTCGTAGGGTGATGTTATGCTAGTGACCGGCTAGGCCGGTATCTTGAATAGAGTAATGCTATGTTATGTGGTCTGTTGATCGATTGCTGACTGTGAACTGTTATATGATTATGTGTTATGCGTATGATTGCTAGACCTGGGGTGTGACCCGGTATGCAGGGTCGTTCTATGTTCTATTATGTTATGTATGCTTTTATGCTGATATGTATGCTTGTTATGCTGTGGGCCGGAAGGCAATATGTTATGGGCCGGAAGGCAATATGTTATGGGCCGGAAGGCATTGCGTTATGGGCCGGAAGGCGATATGTTTTGGACCGGAAGGTCGTGGCCTGGAAAGGCGTATATGTGGTTGGTATTTTGGGGGTATCTCACTAAGCTTTCGGGCTTACAGTTGTGGTTTTATGTTTTCAGGTTCTCAGGAGTCTGTGACAAGGCAAAGGCGTGATCGTACCGTTCCTCGCGTTGATGTTTTATGATATGAACCTGGGAAAATAATCTGTTAAATAATGTATTGAAAACCTTTTTGTAACAATGTTATTAAAATGAGTGGTTTTTGAAAAGTTTTAATTGTTTTGAAATTTTGGTCGTTACAGTTGTGGTCCTTTTGGGACTTGTAGCCCATTATAGTTTTGGACTTTGATGTTAGGCCCATTAGTGAAGGAAAGACTTTTAGGCCACCATGGTGGGTTTTGGACTTAGGATTTTGGGCCCTTTCTAGGTTGTGTCTTAATCCTAATAAGGTTTATTTGTATATTCGTTCAGTGTGAGATTTTGGACTGGTAATCGAGCAGCTATTGTTTTCAGCAGACTGAGATGAGTCTTCTCATCATACCAACAGGTCGAAGACACCAACGTTGGCCCATCATCTAATATGTGGACTTAATTGTTGATATGCAATGGTTTTTTAGTTGGCATGTACTGATCTATGTGAAGACCATGGGGGGAGCCCATGTCACCTGGTTATCAGACCATGGGAGGGAGTTCATGGCATTCCAGGTAAAGACCATGGGGGGAGCCCATGTCATTCCAGGTGAAGACCATGGAGGGAATCCATGGCAATCCTATGTATATCTATTTGTTGCATGACATTACGTGATTGTATGTTTTATGTATTTTGGGAACTCACTAAGCATTTGCTTACAGTTTGTTGGATGTTTCAGGTACTTCTAGTTCTAAGGGCAAGGGTCTGTCTTGATGGCACATCATGCACTCTCCAATATTCCATATTTCTTGTTTTGGATACTCTGATCTTATGGACATGAGTTTATGTAATGGAATTTTGGAAAAAAAATATGGTTGTAATTTCTAAATATTAAATGAAAATTTTTATCTAAATTTTTGGGCTGTTACACAAGCATTCACAATCTGATTATCCATCAAATGGATGTCAAAAAAGCCTTTTTAAATGGTGTATTAGATGAAGAAGGTTGCATGAAACGACCAGAAGGTTTTGTTATGCCTGGTAAAGAACATATGACATGTAAACTGGTAAAATCTTTGTATCGGTTGAAACAAACACCCAAACAATGGAATCAAAAGGTTGATGATATTATTTTGTCTTCTACTTTCAAGATAAATCAATATGAAAAATGTGTTTACATTAGATTCCATGATGCTACTCATGTAGGAGTGATCATTTGCTTATATGTAGATAATATGTTGTTTTTTGGTACTAACTAAGAACAACTAGATGAAACAAAACAATTGTTGTCATCTAAGTTTTCCATGAAGGATTTGGGAGAGGAGGATGTAATTCTTGGTATAAGAATTAAGAGGGTGAAAAAAGGTTTAGTAATGACTCAAAGTCACTATGTTGAGAAAATTCTCAAAACGTTTAATTTCAGTGATTGCTTTCCTATGAGTACTCCCATGGACTCAAGTGTGAAATTAATGCCTAACAATGGCATTCCTATTTCATAATTGGAATATTCTAAGGCTATTTGTAGCTTGATGTATGCTAGTGCTCAACATTGGCAAGCGGTAAATAGAGTGTTTAAGTATCTCAAAGGAACCTTGGATTATGGATTGAGTTACTTGGGAAGTCCTTCGGTCTTAGAATGTTATTCGGATGCAAGTTGGATAACCAACATGGATGAACATTCCTCAACAACTGGTTTGGTATTCTTGAGTGGGGGAGGTGTCATTTCATGGGATTCCAAGAAGCAATCTTGCATTACAAACTCGACAATGGAATATGAGTTTGTTGCATTATTTGCTACTGGTAAAGAAGTAGAATGGCTAATGAATTTAGTCTATGAGATTCCTTTGTGGTCAAATCCGATACCACCTATATCCATCCTTTGTGATAATGTAGCCACTTTGGCTAAGGCTTATAACCAGGTTTATAATGGCAAGTCTAGACACTTAGGTGTTAAACATAGTATGATTAGAACTAATCATGAATGGTGTAATTTCAGTAGAGTTTGTGAAATCGCAACAAAATTTTGCAAATCACTTGACTAAAGTTTTGACAAGAGACTTAGTGCACAAGTCTATTATAGGGATGGGATTAAAGTCCATTTAATTCTATAATGGTGAAACACCTAATTCCCTTCTAATATGAAATTATAAGTTGAATTTAATATGGAAAGCTCACACTTATTGTAACATCCCTAATTTCATAGTCATTTTAAAAATTTTATTTATGCTTATTGAAAAATCAGAGTATCCATTTTAAAGAATAATATTGCGGAATTTGTTCCCAGAAAACATGATAAAGATATTATCAAAGCATTTCCAAAGAAAATGTATTTTGTTTATATTAAAACATTGGGATGTCATCGTCAATACATAAACATAAGCATAAACAGACCTTACATTCATTTACACTAATGATTTACATCTCCTTTGATCTCTCAGTGTAATGTATCTTCATATCGACACCTGTGATACAAATAAACTGAGTGGGTCAGGTTGGGAAACCCGGTGAATACATAGGGTTTTCAACCCACAATAATATAATTATGATGTTTAATCATCAAACAATTAACCCAACTTCCCATCCCCATTATCTTATTTATTCTTAAGGATCTACCCTAAGAATCATCTATTCTTCATTCATTCCTTCCTAAGACTTGTCCTAAGGAATACGCACGAAGTCCATCGTTGCCAGGGTTTATCCAACAGACACTAAGTCCATAGCTTCCGATGTTATCTATTAGGCACTAAGTCCATAGCTGCCAATGTTATCTATCAGACACTAAGTCCACAACTACCAATGTTATCTATTAGGCACTAATTCCATAGTTTCCAGAGTTTTTAGAGTACATCTGGTGAACATGTCGTTCACAAACACCTATAGGTTGTGAGCCTGCTAGTGTTCTACTGGACTGTCTAGAATAGTTTGTGGCCGTCATCTATACTCTGCTAGATGACTGGATCATCGTTAAAGTAAAGGCTTCTCATCATCTTTCACCTCTCATCATCTCTATCATTTTTCATCTCTCATCATCTATATCATCTTTCATCTCTCATCATTCATCTACCCATCTTTACCCAATATATTTATAGGTATAAAAATACATATACAGTTTAAATCACGTAAAGCATGTATAAATCATTCATCTAGCATAAATATCAGGAACACAAATAATAAGCACATATAGCATGTATTAATATTAAATACTTGATATCTATGTGTAAGATGAAAGTAACTATGCACTCACTTGTTAAAGTAACGACTCAAAATTTGGGCAACACTTCGCTTCTAACAATTTTCTTTTCCTTTGACGAAACCTAGTATCATTATTACTAGATTTTAGTCTAATATTTATTATGACTAGTTATTAGTCTAGATTCATCATTAACTCAAAGTCTTTTTCATGATCTATCAAGTAAGGAACGACCAGGTAGGATCATATCGGAGGTAAGGTCCATTTGGTATACAAAGTATACTGTTTGGAAATCCCACTTTAAACACTTCACTAAATCACAGCCTAGACATCATCCCTATATGTAGATCAATCAGTATAATGACTTTGAATTACTGATAAATCTTGTTTATAGGTTCATAATAACGATAATGAACTCAAACATAAGTTATACTTAAAGTAGGGTAAGAATAACTCACTTACAAGGGGAGTTTAGCGAGGAACCTGGCGTTGCGCAAACAAAACTTCTGAGCCAAAATATCTTCTTCCCGGGGCTTCTGGCAGTCCAGGACTCGCCTCTAACACCTAGGAGGTGCTAGGGAAAGGGGAAGAGGGTTTGGGGGTATTTGGGAGAGAAGTTGAGAAAATGTGTGAAGAAATGGGATGATTTACACCTCTATTTATAGGTTATGAAATGGTTTAACACGGCGTGTTCCAGTGCCAGGTGTCGAGATCTCGTGCGAAGCCGTGGGGAAGAAGGTGTGGCTAAGATGGTGCCACGTGTCACCTCCGAAACTTAATAGAAAAACTAATTATCTTCTAAAATATGTAACTTTCGCATACGATCTTCGTTTTTCACGTTCTTTATATCCACGCATAGGTATCGACAGGATCTACAACTTTCATTTAGACTCCTCCATCTAATTTTGACTTTGTTTTTAAAGTTATATTTTAACAGGCTTAGACAGGTAAAATCCGTTAAAAATTCATAACTTTGTGATCCAACGTTCGTTTTCGATTGTCTTTATATCGTTGAGCTCCTACTAACGGCATCTTCCATTCTCAGTTAGGTTGTGTCTACTAAAAATTGACCGATCTAAAATTCGATTTCCGGGCTCTGTACTCCTATGCTAAATCTTAGAAAAAATCATAACTTCCTCAAACGAAGTCAAATTTGAACGTTCTCTATATGCACGATCTCGGTTCGACATATACTATGATCTTCGTTTAGATTTATAAGGCTAGAAAATATTTCATCAAAAATTCACTTTTTACGTTACACGAAGTTGTGTCGGTTTTGTAGCAAAACTTCGACGGGCCATAACTTCTTCGTTTTAAGTCGGATTTCAACGTTCTTTATATGTACGGAATCTGATAAAAACTAAAACAACAAATCTATCACAACATCAATAGATCTTTTATTAATAAGATCCAGTTGGTTTTCAGGAAACTTACAAATCAAAACCTCACTACATAACACTCACCCTCAAACAAAATAGACAACAAGAACAGATCACATAGTTTTCCAACTAAAACATTCAATCAGAACAAAAGAGACTAGATTTAACTAAAACCCTAATCTGAAGAAGACGAAGATGAGAGAATGAAGAGACTCGATTAAGTTTCTGCTAATCTGAACATTAACCACATATATACATCCGGTTCAACCCATTAAAACAAACCCGTAATATATAGATCCGCGCATGCTTCCAAGTTCTTTTAAATTAGCTTCAGTACCTGCACTATTAAGATAATACACAATACACCCAAAACTAAAAACCACTAAATTTTAACTTTACAGTTTTACATTTATGACTCAAGTAAAGCAACCCTTTCTCAATGTTAATCTTGCTCATAAACATATACTTTTAACACCCCCTCTCAAGATAAACATTGAGAATGAATTACTCAATCTTAAATGGATCATATAATCCCAATTCAGAACATAAGAAATCGTGTTGTTTTGAAGACAAAGCTTTAGTAAAAATATCAGCCCTTTGAAGTTCTGATTTTATTTTAACAATTTTTAAAATTCCTTTTGACACTCTATCTCGAACAAAATGAACATCAACTTCAAAATGCTTAGTTTTTTCATGAAACACAGGATTAAGAGCCAGTTTAATAGCAGAATCATTATCACAAAAAACATTTACTGGAAACAAATTTTTAACTCCCAAATCATAATAAAGTTTTATAATCCACATAATTTCACAAGTAACTGAAGCCAAAGCCCTATATTCAGATTCTGTAGAGGACCTGGAAACAGTATCTTGTTTTTTACTTTTCCAAGAAATTAATGAATCTCCAAAATACACACAATAACCAGTAACAGATCTCCTGGATGTAATACATTTAGCCCAATTAGCATCCACATATGCACATAAACTAGGCTTTTGATTTTTTAAAAAACTAATACCTCTACCCGGATTTTGTTTTAGATATCTTAACACACGCATAGCAATATCCAAATGAGATTTTCTTGGAGAATGCATAAATTGACTGAGAGTTTGAACAGTAAAGGAAATATCAGGTCTAGTTATGGTTAAATAAATCAACTTGCCTATAAGTTTTTGATATTCGGTTATATTACTCAGTAAAAAATCCTTTTCGTCAATTCCTTTTCCAGATATATTAAAATTCAAATCTAAAGGAGTTTTAACTGGTTTACAAGCTAATTTCCCAAATTCATG
Organism: Lactuca serriola; assembly: GCF_051521515.1. Taxonomy (NCBI): domain Eukaryota; kingdom Viridiplantae; phylum Streptophyta; class Magnoliopsida; order Asterales; family Asteraceae; genus Lactuca; species Lactuca serriola. The sequence goes on along the minus strand of NC_136412.1, from coordinate 281,140,336 downwards.
AATTAATTCCAAACAATATTTACGTTGAGATAGACAAATTCCATTATCTTTATCAAACACCTCAATTCCTAAAAAGAACTTTAACTTCCCTAAGTCTTTAATCAAATATTTAGACTTTAAGAAATCTTTTACTTTAGTAATTTCAAGCTCACAATTTCCTGTTATAACAATATCATCAACATATACAAGTAAAATAACAATAGTATCACCTGTATTTCTAACAAACAATGAGTAATCATTTATGCTTTGAACAAAACCAAATTCAAACAAAAAAGAACATAGTTTTTCATTCCATTTCCTAGGCGCCTGCTTCAAACCATATAATGATTTTAACAATTTACAAACACGAGTATCACCAGGAGTGTGATACCCTTGAGGAAGAGTCATATAAACATCCTCATAAAGATTTCCATAAAGAAAAGCATTATTAACATCAAGTTGAAACAATTTCCAAGAATAATTGACAGCTAAAGAAACAACAACCCTAACAGTAACCATTTTAGCTACAGGAGAAAAGGTCTCCTCGTAATCTATACCTTCTTTTTTACTATATCCTTTAGGTACAAGTCTAGCTTTATACCTTTCTACTTCACCATTAGATTTGTATTTAATTTTATACACCCACTTACACCCAATGGGTTTACGATTAGTGGGTAAACTTGTAATTTCCCATGTTTTATTTCGATATAAAGCTTCCATTTCCTTATTCATTGCAGTTATCCAATTTGAATCAGTAGAGGCTTCAAAAAAAATTCTTAGGTTCAACTGTTTTATTTAAGTTTGAAACAAAACAAAAATTTTCAGGACTCAATCTTGCATAATTTATAGTTTTTTCAATACCATATTTATATTTTCCCTCAACAACATAATCACTAAATCTAAGTGGCATCCTGGACTCTCTATTAGACCTTCTAACAGAACTACTACCATATGGTTCAGAAATTTCAAAAACATTTCCCTCAGAAATATCAGAAATACTTGAACCAACCTCCTGAGACTGAGACACTTGTGCCATGCCATCCTGGCTACTATCACTAGCAACCTCAGGAGAAAAAGCTGCACTAGCACCATCAGTCTGGTGGCTAATCTCAGGAGTTTCAGACATAGGAACTTCATCCATATAGGATGATTGAAGAATTTCATCATAGGGACTAAAAGGCATATGGTCATTAACAATAGAATCATTAAAAAATGAAAACAAATTTTCATTAATTAAATCCTTCTTCATTTTATATGGAAACACATCCTCATGAAACACTACATCCCTGGAAAAGAAAACAGAAGAATTATCAAGATTATACAACTTATAGCCTTTCTTTTCATTAGAATAACCAATAAAAATACATTTTTCAGATCTTTCAACAAACTTATCCGAAATATTTTGCTTAACAGAAAAACATAAACATCCAAATACTCTCAAATTCTCAAACTTAGGTAAACACTTGTAAATCATTTCAAAAGGAGACTTCCCTTTTAAAGACTGAAGTAGGAAGCCTATTTATTAAAAACACAGCAGTCAAAATTGACTCACCCCAAAAATTAAGAGGTAGTCCAGATTGAAATAAAAGAGACCTGGCTACATTTAAGAGATGTCTATGCTTCCTCTCCACAACACCATTTTATTGTGGAGTATAAGTACAAGTAGTGATAAGTTATTAATTAACTTGATGATCGATTAGATCTTCTTAACAGGTAATGCGATGAAGTAAAAACAATAAATAACACAAGTGTAGATCAAGATGTGTCGAATGATTAGATTACTCAATCCTCAGCAGAGCTCGACTAAGAACTTCCGCTGTAGAGGATTCTAGGGTTACAAGAACGATAACAATAAACTTGCTGAATAATAACTCTCTGATCGTTCTATTCTATCGTTACTTTCTAGGAGCATGCAAGCACCTATATATAAACTATACCCTACTAAACTCATGGATGGACAGGCCCATACCGGAGATACATAATGGACTAGTTAACAAGCCCAATAGACGCAATACATAACACAAAACACGACCCAACAATCTCCCCCTTTGCGTCAAATTGGAGCGAGACTACTTCTTCTTCTTGCTTGGGCCAGCAGCGGGAGCCTTCTTGACAGTATCAAACAGACGTGTGATAAGAGCAAGGATAGTCTGTTTGAACTGAATGTACCATTGAATCATATCATCAAAGTACTTGATGTCATCCGCTGTGTTTTGCTTGCATCTGTGGATGATCCCCAAAACGTGCTCCAAACAGGCAGTGGTGTATAGATGTTTGTCTGCCAAGGCGAAAAGACATTTCTGTCCTTCGTTCCTGGTAAACATGACCGAGTTCCTCTTCGAGTCAATCTTCCCCATCTGCATCAGGTTGAGATCACTGGCAGAGCCAACAGGAGATATTGTAGGTTTCTTGTTAAATACGCTCTCAATCTCCTGATCCATCAATGCAACTTCCATGATGTAGCACACGAGCATCCTCTTGAAATGGTCGATGATCGGACCATATTCAGCTTCGTTGGTGAGAAGGATGTTGTGTAAGATAATCCAATCATGGGGATTAAGGTTGGGAAGATCTGCAAGTGAGATGGCATGTTCGGTCTTGGCAGATCCCCGAAGTACCTTGAAGCGAACATTGGTGAAGTTACCTTCCCTGTACGGCTTCAGGACCCGAACATTGACGATTTTCTGAGCGCTCCAAGTCTGGTATTGGGGTTGAGCAGCCTTCAGATAAAAATCGATTAAGTCCCGATCAACCTGTGGATGAGGATGAGGTAACTCTGCAATGTTGTCAAAAGCATGAAAAACAAACGCCTTTCGGGTCAGTGGCATGTTGAACTGTGAGTCAACAGTATTAGAACGATCTAAAGAGATCACATGTTCCAGCCACAAGATACTTGGTGTGTCGATGGCTTCCTTAATCAGCCTCTCAAGAGTCCAGGAAGGAAAAAGAGTTTTCCTGCTCTCAAGAAGGTCGTGGGCTTCCTTCTGTTTACGTTCAGCTTCTTCAGCCTCTCTTGCCACACGAGCACTGATGTCAGCCTCATTGTTTCGACTTTGCCGATTCAGAATGTCGGCAATTGTCTCTTTATCATCATCTTCACTCTCCTCAGCAATGTTTTTGCCTTTGTCTTTCACACCGGAACCGGAGGCTTGGCCTACTGGAGGAGGTTCGGTTGTGTGTGTTGTTGTGGAAGTAGGAGGTGGTTGAGACACTTGTTCTTTTTCTCCCCCTTGTTTCGGAATGGACACGAAATCAAGGAGCCCTTCGATTTTGCTGAGTAGGGCGAGGGCGGGAGCGAGCTTCTCTGCAAGGGTACGACGTACCGAATAATTGATGATCGGGTCATGTGCTTCAAGGATGTTGGAGATAGCAGAGTGGACATCCGAAACACACGATTTAACCACCTCTCTTTCAGATCGAAGAGAGTCAATCTCCTGTTGACAGTTGGAGAGTTGAGTACTCTTGACCTTCAGAGCGGTAGTCTTCCTTGCGAGAGCATCCATGAGAGAGTTCTCGGCAGCTAAATCTTCTTGAAGCTTGGAGAGACGCTCCTCAATGGTTGTTCGGAAAGCTGAGTTGTCGTCAGAAATTGTTTGACGAAGAGAAGCGAAGGACTTCAACACAGTTACGACTGATGTTGCCAGCTGGTGGACAATAGGTTCCAACGTAGTCTTGGCGACGTTGGCACTCTCCTGTAAAGACTTCAACAGGGAAGAAGCATCAGTAAATAGTTTATCGACTTTTTCGGTCGCAGCCTGACAGGATTTGGTGGAGGCATCTATGGCGGTGGTGGCTGAATCAAGTGAAGCTTGCTGAGCTTTGGAGAAAGCGTCAACAATTTTCTGAACTGCAGCTTCAGATAGGGATGACTGAGAAGTGGAAGAGGAGGCGATGAGTGAGTCAATTTTGTCATGGAGCTCCTGGAGATGCCTTTTGGTGACAGGAGCGTCATCATCGTCATCACTTTGCACTTGAAACGGGCTATAGTAGACCGAGTCAAAAGTCATATTCTCCCCGCCAAGGAGTGGTTCTTCTTCCTTTGATGCGTGACCAGGAGAAGATGGTGGTGGTGAAGCTGGTGGTTCGGTAGTATGGGTAGGTTCGGGTTGGGTTGTTTGTTCGGGTGTAGGTGTGGGTTCAGGTGCTGGGGTGGTTTCGGGTGTTTGGGTGGATTTTGGTGCGTCAGTATGAACCCCCGTATCAGATACGTTGGTTCTAACATCTGCAGTGGTGGTTGTGGTTGCTTCGGTGAATATTGGTGGAGGTACTGGGATGGAAGTGGATGGTATTTGAGTAGTGGAAGTTATGGGGGGAATAGAAAAAGGTATGGTGACCGGTGGAGAGGAGGCAAGAGAAGGAGAAACATGAACTTCAGGGGTTGGAGATCGTGGTGGAGTGTTGCCACGTTGAGATCCATCCGAATCAGAACCCTCAGCCTCAGATTCGCTTGAGGATGAAGCGATAATCAACTTTCGTCGTTTTCTCCTCTTTCGCTGTGGAGACTGAGCAGCCCTGGTGGGTTTCCTCTTCTTTGGAGACGGGCCTTTTGCCCCCTTGGCCACCAGTTTTCCCTTATCAGCCTTCTTGCCTCTCTGAGCAGGCTTGTCGGCTTCATGAATTGATTTCAGCATCTCCGGAGTAAGATCCCTCGGACCAGAACGCTTGAACTCCTTGTACGTCCTGATAATCCGACTATCAGCAGGAACATCTGTCACACCCCGCTAAAGCGGAAACGCAAGGTATGACAGCGATAACGGTTTCAATGCAAAAGATAAAGATACATCACCATAGCAATATTTAAAAGTTACAACCCATAGCTTCAAACGAAACAGAATACAAGTTTTTCAAAATAACATTGTTCAAAATATAACTTCATAATAGCTTCAACACGATGCAGCATGCTCTATGATGATGAATCTTTACATTCACTTACTAATGATTTCCTGAAAAAGCATGTAAAACGAGCGTCAACTATGAAAATAGTTGGTGAGTATCACAAGTTTATAAAAGCGAGCTTGAAATAATGCTTTTCGTAAGTACAAGTACATTGCTTTAATGATACAAAGATGATTGCTATTAAGGAATACAAGTTTATTGCTATAACGAGAAACGCGTTTGTATGTGTATGAGCAAACAATGAGTCTCAACCAAACCTATGACTGAAGCCCTATCGAGATCTATGCTTATCGTTCCATAGATGAATATGGTATCATGCACTCCAGCGATTCGGGCGAGTGAGGAGTTGTCAATTCCTAATAGCGCTATCCATAATGACCATTGGCTCAAAGAGTTAATGGTTAGAGATAAGGGAAGGGCCTTAGTACGATAAGTTCTCATGTTCCGTGTTGCATAGACATACATAAAGAAACATAGCAATACAATAGCAATCATGTTTGATACAAATCAATTTAAATACAACATGCAAACAATAGTTTTTTCTGGACATGCTTTTCCACCCCAAAACATAAAAACTGAAAATAGGGGAGTGCGTGAATACTCACGATGTTTTGTGTAGGCACAAGCGGTACTTCGGGATGCACCAACGTCTTACTACCGGGATCCTACGACATCAAACACACGCACTAGTGAGTTTCCATGTCGATATCTAATGCTAATATACTAAACTCTACATATAGGGAAATGCCAATTTATGTTTTAGTATTGGATTTTATATCAATTAGTTACACTTTTTCTGAAGTAATGAAATTCTATATATCGGGCGATTAATTACAACCTTGGAATATAAACTTTCCAAATTTTTAAGTCCTTATTACAACATAAATTCACGAAAATAGCATTCGAGGGATAAAAATTCTCAAACTTTTTATTTAACTGCTATTACACAATACAATGCTGGGAAAAATATAAAAATGGATTTTCAAGCTGTTTAATTATATTTTATGATTTAAGGGCATTTATTCCAATAAAAATTGAAATAAATAGAAAACAGTTTCCGAAATTAGCCAAACTTTTTATTTAATTGTTATTATACATAACTACACTGGGAAAAATATAAAAGATATTTTTCAGTGGTTATTTGTATTTTTCCTTGTTTTATTTCTTTAAATAGTCATTAATTAAAGAAATAATATTAAACAGTTAAAATAAATCACCATAAATTTTTGTAACATCATTTACAGTATAAATATCCTGGGAAAAATATAAAAAGTGGTTTTCATAATGTATAAACTGGTTTTGGGTATTTATGTATATTTAAGTGTATTTTAGTGCAATTAACTTTAGAAAATAAGAGAAAAATAGTTTACTGTAGCGAAAAATATTCAAAAATTTTATGTAACCTCCTACTCTATAATATTATATCCTGGTAAATTTTCATGAATTTTGGATAATCAGAACTATTTCTCCCATTTTTAGACCATTATAATTACCAAAAATTGGGAAAAATAGTAAAACATGATGGAAAATCTTGAAATTATTTTCTGGAGTCACCCATCACAGGTAAGGTATGCAAAAATTGTTAGATACAATTTTCAAATCCTATAAAGTGGTTTTGTAATTTATCATTCCCTAAACAAAATAAAATTAGAAATCGTATTAAACTGTAACAAAAATTGTTGAAATTTGGTGAGGGGTCATTATTACCCATAAGGATCATCCATGAATTTATTTAGGATTTATTGACCTCTGGAAGTATTTTATATGATTTATGCCCTTGGTTTTAGCAATAATTCTAATAAATCAAAGAAATAACAAAAGCTCTTGAAATTTTCCAAATTATCTCATGCATGCAAGGGCTTTCAAAAGTAAAAAATGTTAAGGATGTATTCAGAAGAGAAATGAGGGTAATGATTCCAAACAATTTAAAAAAAGTTGCATGCAATAATGCATGAAGTGTAGATGTGGCTGAAGTTCATGAATTTTTGTAGTCCATTCAGTGGGGTTTTAAGCCACGAAATTTCAACCATAATTCACTAGATATGTTAAGTTTCTAAGGTATTTTTCCTCAGATTTATGGTTGGGTTTAAGGCCATTGTTTAAGCAAGATAAAAATAGTGATCACAGAAAAAGAGCTGTATGCGCAACCTTTTCGTAAAATCTGCTAAAAATCGGATATTTAATATTTTACAGTGAGACCAGTTGGGTTTGAAAGTTAACTCGTGGAACTAACCAATACAAAAAGAATATCATGATTTGGTTAAGAAATAACTGCGTTATGACTGTTCAAAGTCGAACAAAGTAATCTGGCAGATTGCATGTTTGTTTGTGTGCATTATTAGGGTATTTCAACAAGAACATCATGCATGTCTTTGGTAAGGCCCGATTTCTAACACATGCATGGAATGAATGAGCATCCAAGATGTACTAGAAATGGTTTAAATGCTTTTGGTCATGCATGAACACAAAAGAAAAGGAGAAGAACATGAAATTTTATGTTTTGATGTCACATGATCATATGTGCATCTTTTCCACTCCTTGCATGGGTTTGATCCCGGATTTTCACCATCTTTAACACATGCATTGTGTTATGGTGAGAATCTACAAACCAAAAGGGGAGAATAAAGATTTCTAGCCATGGAAAGGCATAGAATCCGAAAAGTAGAGAAGATTAAGAAGAAAAGAAGTTTAACCATGAAACTATGGAAGAAGATGTTGTTGTTTACCTTGGTTTTGACCTTGAGAGAAGTAAGAACACTTCAAGGGCTTCACAATCTCGAAATTTTGCAGAGAAATGAGAGGATTTTCGTGAGTTTAGAGAGAGGGAAGAAGAGAGTGAAGTGTGTGAAGAGAGTGAAGTGAGAGAGTGAAGAGGGAAGAGGTGGAGTAAGGGTTTAAGCTTAATGATTGTGTTTTGGGGAAGAGAGAATGCATGGGGAGAGGGGATGGTCGGCTCTTGCATGCATTTAGGCCTCCTCTCTCCTAAATTTTAAACTTTATAAACTTCCCTCCTAAATTTTATATAAAAACATTCATTTTTATAAAATGTTTATTAAGCAATTTGATTTATTTAAAAATCTTGTTTTCAACAAATAATTTATGATTAATACTTGTAATTTATATTTCTAGTTCATTGGTATAATCCATAATTTGATTAATAAAAATTTGATATTAGGAAGTTTATAGCCAAATTTTATAAAGTTTTTAAGCTTTATAATTTATAACTTTGGATTTTTGGCTCTTTAGGGTTTTTGGAATATTGTTTGATATTCAACAACATGTTGAAGTATAATTAGAATGTTTTAATTTATTTTTAGAGTTTTATACCCTATTTCAATTATAACAAAGCTTGAAGCTTTATTCTAATTATAGTATTGGCATTTCCTATTGTAGCTAAGCAACTTACTAGAATTGTAAGTATCAAGTATATTAGTCCTAGACCTTAGTTGGATCCTAGTTTATGCAAGATTTTTGACCTAATCTATACTACTAGGTCATGGCATGTTGTGCATGAATGGTTTTTATAAAGATGCATGAGTCCGAGAATGACCTGAATTGGCAGTTGTCACAGTATCCCCCACTTAAAAAGAATTTCGTCCCGAAATTCATTCTATGTCATCGCTTGTCATCGCAAGGGAAAAGTTGCGGATACTTTTCCTTTATGAAGTCCTCGCGCTCCCAGGTGTACTCCGGCCCGCGTTTTGAGTTCCATCGAACTTTCACAATCGGGATCTTACTCCGCTTAAGTTGTTTTACCTCCCTGTCAAGGATTTCTATCGGTTCCTCAACGAAGCTCAGCTTATCATTGATCTTAATTTCCTCCAGGGGTACTATCAATGTTTCGTCGGCTAGACATTTCTTAAGGTTGGAGACGTGGAATGTGTCGTGAATGGCGCTTAACTCTTGGGGCAATTGGAGTTTATATGCTACTGGACCAATCCTTTCAAGGATTTCAAAGGGTCCAACATATCTCGGGCTTAGTTTTCCTTTCTTACCAAAACGCACAAGCCCTTTCCAAGGCGACACTTTTAAAAGTACCTTGTCTCCTACTTGGAATTCTAATGGTTTTCGACGATTATCCGCATAACTTTTCTGACGATCTCTAGCAGCTTTAAGCTTATCCTTGATGATAGCAATCTTGTCGGATGTTTCCTGGATAAGTTCGACTCTAGTCAACTGTCTGTCTCCGATTTCTGTCCAGCATAAGGGCGAACGACACTTGCGTCCATACAATGCTTCATATGGAGCACATTGGATACTCGTGTGGTAACTGTTATTGTAGGAAAACTCAATTAGGGGTAAATGAGTATCCCAATTTCCTTTGAACTCAATGACACACGCTCGTAGCATGTCTTCTAATGTTTGTATTGTTCTCTCTGTTTGCCCATCTGTCTGAGGGTGGTAAGCTGTGCTCAAATCTATCTTGGTTCCTAGTGCCCTCTGTAACATCCACCAAAATCGAGATGTAAAACGACTATCTCTATCAGAAATGATAGATAGGGGTACACCATGCAGAGAAACAATTTTGTCGATGTAGATTTGGGCCAATTTTTCCATCTTGAAATCTTCTCGAATGGGGAGAAAGTGTGCAGATTTCGTCAGTCGATCCACTATGACCCAAATTGAGTCATGACCTTTAGCAGTTCTAGGAAGTTTGGTAACAAAGTCCATAGATATTTGCTCCCATTTCTATTGGGGAATTTCAGGTTGTTGCAACAACCCGGATGGTTTCTGATGTTCAGCTTTGACTATTGAGCATGTCAAACACTTCCCAACGTACAAGGCAATATCCTTTTTCATTCCAGGCCACCAATAGTACTCTTTAAGATCCTTGTACATCTTATCTGCTCCAGGGTGGATGGAGTATTTAGATCGATGAGACTCCTCTAGTACCATGTCTCTCAGGTTATTAACCCTTGGAATCCAGACCCCGTCTTTAAAATAACGAACTCCATCAGGTTTGGTTTCAAATCTTTCTTCCAAACCATGTAAAGTTTCGCCGGGAAGATTTTCCTTGCATAACGCTTTCTCCTGGGCATTAATGATTTGAGATTTCAAGCTTGTCTGAATTACCATTCCCAAAGCTCTCACATGGGAAGGTTTCACTCTTTCTTTCCTACTAAGAGCGTCGGCTACTACGTTAGCCTTTCCTGGGTGATATCGTATCTCACAATCATAATCACTAAACAACTCTACCCATCTTCTCTGCCGCATGTTTAACATTTTCAGATCCAGGATATGCTGAAGGCTTTTGTGATCAGTATAAATGGTGCACTTGGTTCCGTACAAATAATGCCTCCATATCTTAAGGGCGAAAACTATTGCTCCTAGTTCTAGATCATGGGTGGTATAATTCTTCTCGTGCGGTTTGAGTTGTCTGGAAGCATATGCAATGACATTATCTTTTTGCATTAGCACACATCCTAATCCTTGATGAGACGCATCACAATACACCACAAAGTTCTCTGATCCTTCTGGTAAAGCCAGAATTGGTGCATTGCACAGCTTGATTTTCAGGATTTGAAACGCCTCTTCGTGTTTCTCTTCCCAGAGAAATTTTCTATCCTTTTGGGTCAAAGATGTTAATGGTTGAGCAATCCTAGAGAAATTCTCAATGAAGCGTCTGTAGTACCCAGCTAATCCTAGGAATTGTCGTATTTCTGTCGGGGTTTTGGGGGCCTCCCATTTCTTGATTGCCTCTATCTTAGCTGGATCTACATGGATTCCTCTTTCGCCGATCACATGACCAAGAAAATGTACTTCCCGAATCCAAAATTCACACTTAGTGAACTTGGCATACAATTTCTGTTCCTTCAACAGCTCCAACACTAGCTTTAGATGTCTATTGTGATCTTCTTTGGTCCGCGAGTAAACAAGTATGTCATCGATAAATACAATTACAAACCTGTCTAGGTATGGTCTACATACCCTATTCATCAAATCCATGAATACAGCGGGTGCGTTCGTTAGTCCAAAAGGCATGACTAAGAACTCATAATGTCCATAACAGGTTCTAAATGTTGTTTTGTGAATGTCCTCTTCGTGAATTCTTAGCTGATGATACCCTGACCGAAGGTCGATTTTTGAGAAGTAGGAAGCGCCCTGCAACTGATCGAACAAGTCATCTATTCTAGGGAGGGGATATCGATTCTTGATTGTCAACTTGTTCAATTCTCTGTAATCAATGCACATTCGGAACGAGCCATCTTTCTTTTTGACGAATAACACTGGGGCTCCCCAAGGTGAAGAACTTGGTCGAATAAACCCTTTGTCTAGAAGTTCTTGAAGTTGTCCAGATAGTTCTTGCATCTCGGATGGTGCAAGGCGATATGGTGCTTTTGCTACCGGTGCCACTCCGGGAATTAAGTCTATCCGAAATTCGACCTGTCTATAAGGGGGTAGACCGGGCAATTCCTCCGGAAATACTTCGGGATAGTTTTGAACCACTGGAATCTCCTTGAGTTGCTTAGCTTCTAGTTCTCTTTCTAGCACGTGGGCCATGAATGCAATACAATTCTTCTTCAGGTACTTGTGAACCTTCACGCTTGATACTATGTTTAAACTTCTTCCTGGCTTCTCACCGTGTATGATAAGGGTTTCTCCATTAGGGAGAGGCACTCTAATGACTTTCTCATAACAACCAATGTCCGCTCTATTTTTGGATAACCAATCCATCCCTACTATCACATCAAAACTACCTAGCTCTATAGGAATTAGGTCAATGCTAAAGAGTTTATCAGCTAAATTCAAAGTACAACCAGGAATTATATCACTAGCCCTAATTTCATACCCATCAGCAAGTTCAATAGCATAAGCATTCCTCATCTTTACCGATTTCAAGCCAATTAACGGTCTAAATGCTAAAGAAACAAAACTCCTATCTGCTCCTGCATCGAATATTACTGATGCAAAATGGTTGTTCAGGAGGAACGTACCTGTTATCACTTCAGGGTTCTGACGAGCTTCTTCTGCACCAATCACAAAGGCTACACCTCTTGGCTGTCCAACTTGATTTCCTTGAAAGTTTTGCCTGGCTTGGCCTTGTCCATTGTTACCAGGTCCATTGTTCAGTTTAGGACATGCTCTACGGAGATGATCAGTACTCCCGCACTCGTAACATGTCCTTTTTCCCTCCTTATTCACCTTACAATACTTCGAGTAATGGCCTGTTTGCTTACAGTTTTGGCACACTGGGCAAGCTCCCTTGTGATGGAAGTTACACTTATTGCACTTCGGAAGCGGCCCTGAGTACTGCTTTCGCTCCTGCACTTCTTGTCCTTGAGTTTTCACTGGTTCTTGCTCCTGGGCTCTTACCATAAAGTTTCTTGAGACTTTCTGCTTCCTCCCTGACTTGCCTCCATACTTCTTCTCTCCCTGATTTGCTGGCTTCCTCTTGCTATTAGAGCTTTCCTTTGCTGATGCTCCCATCCTTATCACATCATTGGTTAGTCGATTTGCTAGGCTTACTGCACTTTGAATGGTAGTTGGGTTTGCTGAGGTAACCATTCCCCGAATCTCTGGTGCCAGACCCCAGATGTAACGATCTATCCGTTTCTCCTCAGGAGTAACCATGTGAGGTACTAGTTTTGCTAGTTCATGAAATCGGACTGTGTACTTCTCTATTTGTGTTCCAACCATAGAATGGTTCCAGAATTCATATTCAAGTTTCTAAAGTTCATCCTTGGGACAATACTCCTCTATCAGCAGCTTCTTTAGGTCTTCCCAAGTTCGCTGATATGCTGCTGTACGGCCTCAGGTTTGCACTAGAGTATTCCACCAGGTTAATGCCCTATCTTGGAATAGGCAAGATGCATACTCAACTTTGTTGCGCTCGAGGCATTTGCTAATGTGAAGGACCGACTCCATGCTGTCAATCCATTTCAGTAACCCGACCGCACCTTCCTTTCCATGGAACTCCTTAGGTTTACAGGCCATAAAGGACTTGTAGTTGCATTCTCTTTCATTGTTTCCCCGGTTTCCTCCACTACTTCCTTGGTTAGCATTAAGTCCTGCAGTTACTTGAGTAACAATGTTTGGGATTGCTTGCATGAGTTGTTGTGCTACCATTTGAGCAACATCGGGCGTTTCGTTCTGTGGGCGCCCGCGATTAGGCCTTCCTGACATGGTTCTATGACACAGGAGAAGAAATACGTATAAATACATAAAATAATGTATAATATGTATTTCACTACCATTTTGAAAACCGTAAGTGTTGTCAAATTAATGGGTTGCATTAATACTATGCATATAGATTTGAGAAAGGAAAGAAAAGAAAAATCTCTTTTATTCAACCATTTACCAAATAAATTTTAGGGTTTGACCTCATAGTAAAAGTTTTCAAACATAAAATAAAATTTTTCATTACCATTTGAAATAATCTTAAAACCAAACCAATACGTCAATCCCAAAATAAAGTTTTAAATATTTTTCCCAAAAGACACCCAACATGGGTTTTCATTTCAAAACAAAATAAAACAAAATACTGAAATCAGAACCAAAAGCCAATCGCTATCCCAACAAGAAGCATCAACACCACAATCAGGAACAGCATAATATGCTGTCATCACATGACCTGCCTCTCGTCTAGCAGCACTAGCAGTGTCAGCAGTCTCCATCGAATGCTGATACAGGATTTCCATTCCTGCCAAGACTTCATCCAAAACTTCTCGATGCCCAGCTATCACAGCGAGACTGTGACGTAGGCCCGCTGCTATCGACTGCAATCTCCGGGACTCCTCCGGGGTCATACCTGGCTGTCTGACAGGTATCCCTATGACTTGCTGAGGTGAGGGTGCTCTCGGTCCTGCATCGCTGGGTTCTGCTCCGCTAGGTCCTGCCGTGCCATGTCCTGCTGTGCTGGCGGGTATCCTTCCCGGAATGGGAACACTCTTCCTCGCTGTCCTCTGAATGCGAAGTCCATAGAGCGGTGGCTGTGGCAACACCGATGTCGGTGATGCCTCGCGTCGTTGACTCGGGGCGTTGTCATTGCTGATCTCCACCGAGTTCCTAGTATCTTCCGTATCCTCTGATGGGTCTTCTTCTACCGAGGCGGGGGATTACGTCGAGGGATAACAGTGACGTAGCCGGATTCATCGGCTGAGGCGGTAGCGCGGGAAGATGACGATGTTGACATAGTGGACTGTGACATAGTTTCAATGAGATATGAAATAAATGACAATGCATGCCTATAATATGCAATGCTTACACACACCAAAATTAACCTTTTGAAATTTTGAAATAAAGTTTTCTCAAATATGTTTGTTGAACATATTCCCATTATAATTAGCTCAAGCTTTGTATAAATCTTTTCTTAATTAAATATAGGTGATCAGGCTACGTTTAATCAAGGTCCAATAATACAACTCCCGACCTAATTATACTAGTAATATGTTTGATGTAAAAAGAATTTCTTTGTAAGTTTTAGTTATAGGTTGTGTTTTCTTAAAGAAAAACCGATGTTCTCTATAACTTTAGCTCTGATACCACTTTTGTCACACCCCGCTAAAGCGGAAACGCAAGGTATGACAGCGATAACGGTTTCAATGCAAAAGATAAAGATACATCACCATAGCAATATTTAAAAGTTACAACCCATAGCTTCAAACGAAACAGAATACAAGTTTTTCAAAATAACATTGTTCAAAATATAACTTCATAATAGCTTCAACACGATGCAGCATGCTCTATGATGATGAATCTTTACATTCACTTACTAATGATTTCCTGAAAAAGCATGTAAAACGAGCGTCAACTATGAAAATAGTTGGTGAGTATCACAAGTTTATAAAAGCGAGCTTGAAATAATGCTTTTCGTAAGTACAAGTACATTGCTTTAATGATACAAAGATGATTGCTATTAAGGAATACAAGTTTATTGCTATAACGAGAAACGCGTTTGTATGTGTATGAGCAAACAATGAGTCTCAACCAAACCTATGACTGAAGCCCTATCGAGATCTATGCTTATCGTTCCATAGATGAATATGGTATCATGCACTCCAGCGATTCGGGCGAGTGAGGAGTTGTCAATTCCTAATAGCGCTATCCATAATGACCATTGGCTCAAAGAGTTAATGGTTAGAGATAAGGGAAGGGCCTTAGTACGATAAGTTCTCATGTTCCGTGTTGCATAGACATACATAAAGAAACATAGCAATACAATAGCAATCATGTTTGATACAAATCAATTTAAATACAACATGCAAACAATAGTTTTTTCTGGACATGCTTTTCCACCCCAAAACATAAAAACTGAAAATAGGGGAGTGCGTGAATACTCACGATGTTTTGTGTAGGCACAAGCGGTACTTCGGGATGCACCAACGTCTTACTACCGGGATCCTACGACATCAAACACACGCACTAGTGAGTTTCCATGTCGATATCTAATGCTAATATACTAAACTCTACATATAGGGAAATGCCAATTTATGTTTTAGTATTGGATTTTATATCAATTAGTTACACTTTTTCTGAAGTAATGAAATTCTATATATCGGGCGATTAATTACAACCTTGGAATATAAACTTTCCAAATTTTTAAGTCCTTATTACAACATAAATTCACGAAAATAGCATTCGAGGGATAAAAATTCTCAAACTTTTTATTTAACTGCTATTACACAATACAATGCTGGGAAAAATATAAAAATGGATTTTCAAGCTGTTTAATTATATTTTATGATTTAAGGGCATTTATTCCAATAAAAATTGAAATAAATAGAAAACAGTTTCCGAAATTAGCCAAACTTTTTATTTAATTGTTATTATACATAACTACACTGGGAAAAATATAAAAGATATTTTTCAGTGGTTATTTGTATTTTTCCTTGTTTTATTTCTTTAAATAGTCATTAATTAAAGAAATAATATTAAACAGTTAAAATAAATCACCATAAATTTTTGTAACATCATTTACAGTATAAATATCCTGGGAAAAATATAAAAAGTGGTTTTCATAATGTATAAACTGGTTTTGGGTATTTATGTATATTTAAGTGTATTTTAGTGCAATTAACTTTAGAAAATAAGAGAAAAATAGTTTACTGTAGCGAAAAATATTCAAAAATTTTATGTAACCTCCTACTCTATAATATTATATCCTGGTAAATTTTCATGAATTTTGGATAATCAGAACTATTTCTCCCATTTTTAGACCATTATAATTACCAAAAATTGGGAAAAATAGTAAAACATGATGGAAAATCTTGAAATTATTTTCTGGAGTCACCCATCACAGGTAAGGTATGCAAAAATTGTTAGATACAATTTTCAAATCCTATAAAGTGGTTTTGTAATTTATCATTCCCTAAACAAAATAAAATTAGAAATCGTATTAAACTGTAACAAAAATTGTTGAAATTTGGTGAGGGGTCATTATTACCCATAAGGATCATCCATGAATTTATTTAGGATTTATTGACCTCTGGAAGTATTTTATATGATTTATGCCCTTGGTTTTAGCAATAATTCTAATAAATCAAAGAAATAACAAAAGCTCTTGAAATTTTCCAAATTATCTCATGCATGCAAGGGCTTTCAAAAGTAAAAAATGTTAAGGATGTATTCAGAAGAGAAATGAGGGTAATGATTCCAAACAATTTAAAAAAAGTTGCATGCAATAATGCATGAAGTGTAGATGTGGCTGAAGTTCATGAATTTTTGTAGTCCATTCAGTGGGGTTTTAAGCCACGAAATTTCAACCATAATTCACTAGATATGTTAAGTTTCTAAGGTATTTTTCCTCAGATTTATGGTTGGGTTTAAGGCCATTGTTTAAGCAAGATAAAAATAGTGATCACAGAAAAAGAGCTGTATGCGCAACCTTTTCGTAAAATCTGCTAAAAATCGGATATTTAATATTTTACAGTGAGACCAGTTGGGTTTGAAAGTTAACTCGTGGAACTAACCAATACAAAAAGAATATCATGATTTGGTTAAGAAATAACTGCGTTATGACTGTTAAAAGTCGAACAAAGTAATCTGGCAGATTGCATGTTTGTTTGTGTGCATTATTAGGGTATTTCAACAAGAACATCATGCATGTCTTTGGTAAGGCCCGATTTCTAACACATGCATGGAATGAATGAGCATCCAAGATGTACTAGAAATGGTTTAAATGCTTTTGGTCATGCATGAACACAAAAGAAAAGGAGAAGAACATGAAATTTTATGTTTTGATGTCACATGATCATATGTGCATCTTTTCCACTCCTTGCATGGGTTTGATCCCGGATTTTCACCATCTTTAACACATGCATTGTGTTATGGTGAGAATCTACAAACCAAAAGGGGAGAATAAAGATTTCTAGCCATGGAAAGGCATAGAATCCGAAAAGTAGAGAAGATTAAGAAGAAAAGAAGTTTAACCATGAAACTATGGAAGAAGATGTTGTTGTTTACCTTGGTTTTGACCTTGAGAGAAGTAAGAACACTTCAAGGGCTTCACAATCTCGAAATTTTGCAGAGAAATGAGAGGATTTTCGTGAGTTTAGAGAGAGGGAAGAAGAGAGTGAAGTGTGTGAAGAGAGTGAAGTGAGAGAGTGAAGAGGGAAGAGGTGGAGTAAGGGTTTAAGCTTAATGATTGTGTTTTGGGGAAGAGAGAATGCATGGGGAGAGGGGATGGTCGGCTCTTGCATGCATTTAGGCCTCCTCTCTCCTAAATTTTAAACTTTATAAACTTCCCTCCTAAATTTTATATAAAAACATTCATTTTTATAAAATGTTTATTAAGCAATTTGATTTATTTAAAAATCTTGTTTTCAACAAATAATTTATGATTAATACTTGTAATTTATATTTCTAGTTCATTGGTATAATCCATAATTTGATTAATAAAAATTTGATATTAGGAAGTTTATAGCCAAATTTTATAAAGTTTTTAAGCTTTATAATTTATAACTTTGGATTTTTGGCTCTTTAGGGTTTTTGGAATATTGTTTGATATTCAACAACATGTTGAAGTATAATTAGAATGTTTTAATTTATTTTTAGAGTTTTATACCCTATTTCAATTATAACAAAGCTTGAAGCTTTATTCTAATTATAGTATTGGCATTTCCTATTGTAGCTAAGCAACTTACTAGAATTGTAAGTATCAAGTATATTAGTCCTAGACCTTAGTTGGATCCTAGTTTATGCAAGATTTTTGACCTAATCTATACTACTAGGTCATGGCATGTTGTGCATGAATGGTTTTTATAAAGATGCATGAGTCCGAGAATGACCTGAATTGGCAGTTGTCACAACATCCCCATACATGGTTTCCGGGATAGATCCGTTGAAGGGAAACTTGGAAGCATCCGACACAATGATCTTCGTGGTATGGAAGGTACCAATCGAAGAAATCGGAGCACCAGCGACAATGGGGACGTGATACTTGTCCATCACCCATTTCGTGATAATGGTCCAGAACCGAGCATACGAGATCTCTAAGTGTCTGGAAGTGGAGGAGAGACTCTGAATGAGTTGTTGCCACAGAACTGACCCGTAGTCCATGTTGATGCCATTGTAGATCCCATACATGATGGAGAGAAATAAACGACTGGCTCCATCAGACCCATCACTTCGTTCAGATAAACCCTTAAACAAAACCGTGAACATCCCATTCCATTGTGGAGGTAGGCACGACTTCTTGAATTTCGTCACCGTAGTAAGCACCTCCGTGTATACCATGTTGTAGAACATGTTGAACAGATAACCCATGGGGATTGATTCCGGATTGACCCTGGAAGAATCCGCGTCAAACCCTAACAACGAGCAAAACCACTGCTTTGAAATCGACGCCTTGTGCTGAAAGACATCGAAGAAGATTCTGTCGACAACCTTGTCGTAGTGAGCGGTGGCAAAGATTTGTGACAGGAATTCCATTGGAACTGTTTCAGCCCAGGTAAGAGCAGGAGCGATTGGAGAAAACTTTAGGCATTCGATGATGGGGACCATGAATGCGTCATACGAATGAGGGGTTAAATCGATGATCAAGCTTTGCTGTGGGCAAATGGGCAAGATGTGGGATGTTACGTGGACTGAAGAAGAATCTGCCATTGTTTTGAAGAAAGTGGAAGAGATGATGAACAGTGAAGGTTGAAGGATTTCTGGCTCTCTGAAGTTTCGACATAGCGGTATGCAGCCTGAAATACTCGATTTGAGATCGAGCGGTTTTTAGCCGAAACAATCTAAACGAGAATCGAAGATCTCGTTGTTGGTATTGAAGCGATGAAAAGTTAGGCGAGAACGGACGTCAAACAAAGAAGTTATGAATTTATAACGAAGTTTTTCTGTCCCGACTTATTAAAAATAAATAATAAAAATAAAGTCAAAATTAGCCGACGGAGTCTAAACGAAAGTTGTAGAGCGTAGTCTCACCTACACGTCGATATAAAGAACGTCGAAAACGGAGTTCGTATGAAGAAGATATGAATTTTCGAAGTTTATTAAATAATTAATAATTAAATTTAATTATTAAATCCGGCATTATCCGAAGAGGAGTCATCGGACTCATCCGAAGTACGCCCAACGTACTAGCGTACGCCCCGTGTACAGCGAAGCATGACACGCCTCGCACTCGAGTTCTTAAGATACGTAAGCAATAACGATTCTGAGGCAGTACGCCCCGCGTACTCCGAGGCTCCAGCCTCCTATAAATAGGATGCGAGGGCAGCCGACTCCTTTGCTATTTTTCTCTCTTCTCTCTCCCGTTTTGCATCAATTTGCGTGCCAGAAGTACCCTGAAGCCCCGGTATTATTCCCGAGTCCTGAAGCAAGATCTGAAGCCCCGAGAATCCCGAAGAGCGTGATTCCCGAGCCGAAGCTCTGCCCGCGAGAAGTTCGATTTTTGTAGAGATCTTCCAGATCTGCGGAGGATTACTACTTCTACAAGCCGTAGTGCTGTCCGATCATCTTCTGATCAAGTGAGTGTGTAGTTACTTTCTTCTAACGCATAATTGTGAAGTATTTTATACGAAATACGTGTTATGTGAGTGTATACTACCTTTCATAAACACGATAATAATACAAGTATGGTTTGAGTGTATTAAGTATATTGTTGTTTATGTGTATAATTTTGTTGTTATAAGTGTGAATGTATATTCATTCTCTTCTATTTCATAGATCTGATTTACTTTCTATGAAATACGTGTTATGTGGGTGTGCCTCGTCTGTTATGTGGAATATGTATTAAATGAAAATGCTATACAGGTTTTAAACTATGTATGAAAATATATATTTTTATCTACTAATATGTTAGGTAGAACATGGGTAGATAGTTGGTGTGTAATAAACAGATGAGAGGCCTCGATGTTGTTGTTGTTGTTGATCTAGTTATTCAGCGGAGTATGGATAACGACCACAGACTCTTTCTAGACAGTCCAGTGGAACGCTAGCAGGTTCATAACCTGTAGGTGTTGTGAGCGATGTGTTACCCGGTGTACTCTATCCCCCTCATGTTTGCCTTTAGGATATCTATTGTTGAGGAAACCCCTTAGCAGTAATGTCCATCCCGATGAAAATCCTAGATTAGGTCCCTTGAGATAGATGTTATTTTAAGGACGTAAAGTGAGGATAACGAGAATGGGTAATCGGGATAGTGATTGGTTGGTGAAATTAAATATAATTTATTTATTGTGGGTTGGAAACCTTATATGCTCACCAGGCTCCCAAGCCTGACCCACTCAGTTTTATTTGTATTACAGGAAGTGGCACAAGGGCGTAAGATGGATGAATCATCGAGTTGTTTGTTTACAAGTATGTATATGTATATATTTGTTGAATGACTTGTAATGTCATCGTTTATGCTTTATGGTCTGTATCGGAACATGACATCCCGAGTTTTGATTATATAATGAAAATGCATCTCTTGATGAAATGCTTTGATAAATATTATTTTATCATGTTTTGTTTTGGGAACAAATTCCGCAACACTTTTAAATCAAAAGGATTTACTCTGAAATTATTTTAAAAAGCATAAATGAAATCGGTCTTTTCTGGCCGTGATTTCGGGGATGTCACTGTTTCCCATCATGCCGAATTTTGCAAGGAGAGTCTTGGTGTAAGCTTCCTGGTTAATAAAGATGCCTTCGGGTTCCTGTCTAATATTTAAACCAAGAAAAAAGTTAATCGGACCCATTGAGCTCATTTCAAATTTAGTCTCCATCAGCTTTCTGAATTCAACCGTTAAGCTAGGATTCTTTGAGCCAAAGATGATATCATCGACATAGATTTAAACAATCATAAGGTGGTTACCTTCCTTCTTACGAAAGAAGGTTGGGTCAACCGAACCTTGTTTGAATTTGGACATCTTTAAAAACTTGGTCAGCGTTTCATACCAGGCCCTCGGTGCTTGTTTCAGTCCATATACCGCTTTGTCTAGAATATAACAGTGATTGGGATATTTTTCATTGACGAATCCAGGAGGTTGCTCCACGTACACTATTTCTTCAAGTTATCCATTTAGAAATGCACACTTTACGTCCATTTGGTAGACCTCAAAGTTCTTGTGTGCAGCATAGGCAAGAAATATTCGAACAGATTCCAGCCTAGCCACAGGAGCAAAAGTTTCCTCATAGTCGATTCCTTCCTCCTGGCAGTATCCTTTCACCACTAGACGAGCTTTGTTTCTTATCACATTGCCTTCCTTGTCCATCTTATTTCTAAAGACCCATTTCAGACCAACAACCGAGGCATCTTGAGGAGTTGGAATGAGGCGCCAAACTTTATTTCTTTCGAATTCATTAAGTTCGTCTTGCATAGCTTGAACCCAATCGGAGTGATCAAGAGCAGTGTTAACTGTCTTTGGTTCAACTTTTGAGACGAAGGAGTTAAACATACAGAACTCTACTTTTGAAAATAAGGAAGTTTGCTTTGCCTTTAGTTGAGATCGGGTCAGGACCTTTTCAGAGACATTACCGACAACCTGTGAAACATGATGATCTCTGGTCCATTTGACAAGAGGAGGGTAATTTGGATCATAGGATGGATCCAATTCAACATTTACCATCTCTTCTAGTTCAGATTGACTATCATCGTCATAAGACATATCGGCATTCTCCCCCTCGACAGATGAGCTTTCAAATGTATCTTGACTTTCCGGAGCTACAGGAGTTTCGGGTGGTGTTGAGCTTTCGGGTGTTGCAGGACTTTCGGGTGCAGATTGGCTTTCAGGAGCAGCTGAAGAACAGTTCTCCCCCTCAACATGTGAGCCCGACTGTGTTGAAGAAGGTGGATCCTCCCCCTCAACTAAAGCATCGTGTTGTGGCGGGTCGTTTGGACTTGATCCTCCTTCATTCATTTGCTTGGCAGCATCTTCGATGAGTTGCTTCAGATGATCTACTTTATTGTCTGCTGCACTAGCTTCCGAGAGAGTAGCCTTCTCTGGTTCATCGAATAACTCAACAAACTTCTCAAACAGATTTGCAATCGAGGCTGTGACTTGGCCTGTTTGAGAAAAAATTTCTCCAACTGTGTCTTCACTGGCCTTCAGCTTTTTGACATAGCTATCATCAAAAGTCACATAATAAGTTTCTTCTATCTTCCTCGAACGCTTGTTTAATACTCGATAGGCTTTCGAAGTGAGAGAATATACCAGAAAAACCCTTCATCAGCTTTGACGTCGAACTTGTTACGATGTTCTTTAGAGTTGAAGATGAAACACCGTGAGCCGAATACGTGGAAGAATTTGACATTTGGCTACCTGTTGTTGATGATCTCATAAGGAGTGAGATTAAAGCGTTTATTGAGATATGACATGTTCTGCATAAAACATGCTACAGCAATAGCATCAGCCCAAAAGTATAAAGGTAAAGAAGCAAAACTTAGCATGGTTCGGGCCGCCTCACACAAAGATCGGTTTCGTCTTTCTATAATCCCATTTTGTTGAGGGGTGTAGGGAGCTGAGAAGTTGTGACTAGTTCCTTTTTCTGCCAAGAAGTCTTCGAATTCTTTATTTTTGAACTCCAGCCCATTGTCGCTCCTGATGTTGCGAACGACTTTCTTCAGCTGCACTTCAACCTGCCTGATAAACATCTTTAGCTTGAGAGTTGCTTCAGATTTGTGCTTCAGAAAGAACACCCATGTAAAACGCGAAAAGTCATCAACAATGAAAAGAATATACTTGCTGCCGCCGATGCTTTCGATAGATGATGGACCACACAAGTCAATGTGAATTAACTCTAGTGGTTCAACAACTTTAGTGTTTACAATCGATGGGTGACTTTGACGACTCTGCTTCCCCATTTCACACGCAGCACATAAATGTTCGCGATCGAACTTGAGCAACGGAAGACCTCTAACATGACCTCCTGTGACAAGTTTGTTGATATCCTTGAAGTTGAGATGAGAGAGCCTTCGGTGCCACAGCCAGCTTTCGTCAGATTGTGCTTTGGACAAAAGGCAGATAGCTGGATTTCCTTTGATAGGTTTGAGATTAAGAGGAAACATTTCGCCTTTGCGCTCCGATTTGAGAATCACTCTTTTTTTTTCTTCTCTATTATTTCCGAACCCTCATCTCAAATGAGACCTTGAGACCGGTACCTCCAACGAGCTGAGATACACTGATGAGGTTGTGCTGTAGTCCTTCAACGTATGCCACCTTTCTAATCGTGAAATCTCCATTTGTTATCATTCCATAACCTTTTATCGTGCCGAATGAGTTGTTCCCGAACTTGACATTTCCCCCGTTTGAAAGAGACCGAAATTCCCTCAGCTCTTCCTTCCTTCCTGTCATGTGACGTGAGCAGCCACTGTCAATATACCATTCTTCATCAAACTGCTCGTCACTGATAACCTGCAAAAATTAAGCAGATTTAGGAACCCAAAGTTTCTTGGGTCCACGTGAGCCTTTCACAGGAACAGGAATAGTAAGAGAGATGTCAACAAGATATGTTATTTTTATTAAAGTCGTTTCATCTTTCTTTTTAATGGTGAAAACCTTAATTTTGTTGAGATTTGTTACAGTCGGTTTGGATTCAGGTTTAGGCATTTGGACTTTGGAATGATTTTGATCAGTCTTGACTGAGGAAACCTTCGATTTTCCTTTCAAATCTGTTGAAGATTTTGGATTTTGAGTATGAACAGAATTGGATTTAGAATGAAGTTGAGAGGAATTAGCAGAATTAGAACGAGAGAAGTTAGACTGGGAAGTTTTATTGATTTGAGGTCCTGAGTGACACTTTTGTTTTTGGTCATTTATGGGACCGAATCTCGAACTTTGGTCTCTTTTGCTCTTGGAACCGAACTTATGCTTTCGATAGCTGGTGTTCCCTGAACCGAACCTTTCCCTTCAGTTGTTATGATCCTCAGAACCAAACCTTTCCTTTCGGTTATTATTACTTTCTTGCTGCCTGACAACACTTTTCTCTGACTTTGAATTTCTGTCATGATAAGAGAAATAAGCGTTTTGAGACCGCCAAAAATGTTTTCGTTCAGAGAGATTTTTCTTGTATCTCTGATTCCTTTGCTGCTTCTGATCCTTTACTTGCTTCGGCTGTCAGTGGATGTTGGCTTTTTGCTTTTGCTTCTTGTCAGCCGGTTCACTTTGAACTAATGATGTTTCGCTTGAAGGAGTGACTTCTTCTGCAGGAACTCCTTTTTCTTCAGGAACTTCTTTTGTACCACTAGTACTTGGCACACCGAAGTTGTCAGGTTTGTTTAGTGGCTCTGGCACATATCTGCCTTTGGTTTTCCAGGACGTCCACTCCAACAGACCAAAGGTTTCGTCAGCATTATCGATAGGGGCGGACCAGAAGAACTCATCACAACCATCAGCATTATCTTCATTTACAATGGCTGTGAGTTCGGCTGTCTGATTTTCGGTTACTCCTGTGACCTTATACACCAGATTTGGAGTCGTCCTTACCTTTTGGTATACAACAACTTTTTCTTCAAGGATCGGGGACTTTTGCTGGGACAGACAAGCAAACTCCACAGAATTTTCTGAAATAAGATTTTTGTGGTTTTCGGGTTCGCTCTTGACAAACTCAGAATAGTCAACTTCATCCTCTACAGAAATTTCACTCATATCATCATCCTCATTAAGCTCAGATGCATTTTCAACATCAATTTTATTTTCTGAGCTCAAGTTGGCATTCAATGAGTCAAACTTTTGTATGGTTTCGGTCCTTAGTTTCAGTTTATCATTCTCATCCAAAAGATTTTTCAGCATGTCCTTATGGTCCTTGGACTTTATGAAAGATTCGATTTTGTCTAGACCATACATATAAGTCGGATTTACATCCTCAGACGAAACTACACTTTCGCAATTATATGCTTCAGCATCAATTTCATCTTCCTTAAACTCAAGGAAGGGCAAAATCATGCGATGAATTTTCTGTCCTATTTCACAGTTAAGATGAAGTTGAGTGATGTTAGAGTAAAGACGCTTAGCAATCAAACAAAACACATTTCTTTGTTTCAAAAGTTTTAAATTGTCTCTTTGTAAATAAATGTTTTCGTCTTTGGATTTGATCAACTCCGACTCCTTCAGCTCTATCCACATCCTCCGTTCCTCACTCTTTGAAGACACCCTGCTTATTTGGTCAGTTAGGTTAGAATTGGTGACCCGTGTTTGAGTTAAACTGCTGTCTAGATGAGAGATTCTTGAATTTACATTTTTTTAATTCTTTTTCATATGAATTTTGTGGGACTTTGAATGAAACAAAAATGGATTGTACCTTCTTGATTAATTCATCAAGCTCATTAAACTGCACGCTGAGGGGTTTTGCTGTGAAGCACAAGTCCTCTCGCTCCTTCGTGTCTTCATTCCCACCGTCTGTGTTGTATCCCCTCATTTAAGATACATCCGACACCATCAAACACTTTCCACCGCTTCCTTCACCTTTCGCAACGTAAGCCTTTCCATTAGATGGCTTTCTGACTTCATCATCCTCAGAGTCGGTTGACCAGACCTCCATGCCACTGAACTCATCATCCGCTACCGAACCCTGCACAATTAAAGCATTCATAGAAGGGTTAGCAGTAGTTTTCTTTCTCTTGATCTCTTCCAGCTTTTTCATCAACACAGCTTCTTCATCTTTTTCTTCATCCTTTTCTACCATTTTCTTTAGGACACAGTCTTTGGCATAGTGGTTCTTTCCTCCACAATAGTAGCAGTTCACACCTGAATCTCCTTTAGCTTTCGGCTCTTTCTTTGGTTCTTCTGCCTTCGGTTCCTCCCTCACTTTTTCAGAACTATAGCTTCCCTGCCAATTTCTGTTCTTATTGGTAGGAAACCTTTTCTTAATAAATCTCTTTGGATTTGACACCATCATTGCATAATCTTCAGAGGTAAGGTAATAGTCTTCTAAGTTAAGATCTTCATCTTCTACCACACTTTTGCTTTTAGACAGAAGGGCCAAGGAACCCAAGCTTGAAACCACATTTTTCTCCTGCAAGACAATCTTTTCTTGGGATTTCAAAATCCCTACCAGTTTAGCCAATGAATATGATTTGAATTGCTCACGATATTTAACAGTGGACACAACTTCTCTCCACTCAGATCTAAGACCATTCAAAAACGTAACTTTTTGTTCAATCAACTTCCTTTCAATATCGTGTTTAATCATCTTACTGAGAAGATGATTGAAGCGATCGAATGTCTGAGTAACAGTTTCCTCGGGATTCTGCTTAAATTCGCCAAACTCAGATAAAAGTAAGGTCTGAATGGAATGCTCCAGTTCTTCGTCTGTGGAATATAACTCTCGCAGCCTATCCCATATTTCTTTGGTAGTGCTGCATGAACTTACTAGCCTGAAAGTATCCGATTGAAGAGTGAATCTGATTAGTCTCAATGCTTTAATATTGCACTGAAACTTATCCTTTTCGTCTTGAGCAATATCTTTTACGTCCTTCAACAGATCATTATACTCTTTCTGAGTTTTAATGATTTTAGACGTTGCTGAATGAGCGAATGGTCCAGACACGATTGCTTCCCAAATAAGATATCCATTGTCTTCAGATCCAATGACATAATCTTCAAAGTGATGTACCCAGACTTCGTAATCCTGGGTGTAAAGGATGGGAATCTTCGTCGTTGATCCAATGCTGTTTGAGATGTTTATGGGATTTGATTGTGACTCGTCCATGCTTGATCGTATAACCTGTTTGAAAGATCAGACTTGTAATATATAAGATTAGGGCAAAACAAATAAATGCTGAGTTACGTCAATTATGGGATGACGGCTCAATAAATATTAGTTAATGCGGAATAACCCTAATCGCAACCTTTTTCACAGAAAAGATGTGTATGAATTACACAGCCTCCTGCTCTGATACCAATTGATAAGTTAGTAATTAACTTGATGATCGATTAGATCTTCTTAACAGGTAATGCGATGAAGTAAAAACAATAAATAACACAAGTATAGATCAAGATGTGTCGAATGATTAGATTACTCAATCCTCAGCAGAGCTCGACTAAGAACTTCCGCTGTAGAGGATTCTAGGGTTACAAGAATGATAACAATAAACTTGCTGAATAATAACTCTCTGATCGTTCTATTCTATCGTTACTTTCTAGGAGCATGCAAGCACCTATATATAAACTAAACCCTACTAAACTCACGGATGGACAGGCCCATACCGGAGATACATAATGGACTAGCTAACGAGCCCAATAGATGCAATACATAACACAAAACACGACCCAACAAGTAGTTTGATGTAAAATGCCATTTTTATCAAAGAAATCTTTAAACAGTGAATTAACAAACTCAGTACCACTATCAGATCTAACAACCTTAAGACTTGAATTAAAATGATTTTTCAAAAAATTATAAAACACAGAAAACCAATAAAAAACTTCAGATTTAGATTTTAACAAATATACCCAAACACCTCTGGTGAAGTCATCCACAATAGTTAGAAAGTATTTGAAACCATCAGTGGTAGCAACTCTATCAGGGCCCCAAACATCTATATGTATCAAATCACCTAAAGAAGTACTCTTATGTTCACTCAAATGAAAGGAATTTCTATATTTCTTAGATTTGTGACAGACATCACAAGGAGGAAGAGACTCAGTTCCAAAAGACAAAACATGTTTAAGAGAATTTAAAGACTGAATAGCAGGATGACCCAACCTATTATGCCAAGTTACTTTGGAAATATAACAATCAATCCTACTTAGAGAAGCCATATTACCTGAAGAGTAAGAGTCTTCAAGATAATATAACCCTCCTGACTCATTACCAATCCCCACAGTCACCTTGGACTGTGAATCCTGAATAGCACATTCAAATTCATCAAACACAAGCTGACATTTATTATCCTTACAAAGTTTGTGAACAGAAAGTAAGTTTACATTAAATTCAGGAACAACAAAAACATCAGACAAAACAACCGAATTAGATGTACAGTCTCATATTTCCAATTTTATTAATCCTAGCAGATGACCCGTTAGGATGATCCACTCTAAGATCAAGTTTTGAAACATCAACAATATTATTAAGCTTAAAATCATTTTTGGTCATATGATGATTTGCACCAGAATCAACAATCCATTTATTATTGGTAGACACAGAAGAACTACAACAAATACCTGCCATATTTGCAGACACTTCACTTGTTGAAGGCTTCTCATTAATAAGACTGAGAAATTTGTTATATTGCTTACTTGTGAGAAAAAACTTTCCAGACGAACTGTTAGTCTTAACATCCAAATCAGAAGAAATTGAATTATTAGAAGACATTGAATTATTAGAAAAAGGGTCTTATTAGGATTTTGAGATTCATTTTTGAACTTAAAATCTTTAGGAAAACCAATGAGCTTATAACACCTTTCGATAGTATGTCCCTTAAGACCACAATTTTTACACTGAAGATTAGAATTTCCACAAAACTTATTTCGTTTTTGATCATTAAATTTACCAACAAAAGCAGTAGCCTAAGACTTAGTAGAAGTTTGTGAAACAGAACCTCCCTTCTGATGTGATTCTTCACGAGAAACAATAGAAAAACAGTTTTCACATTAGGGAGGGGTTTTGTTAACAAAATGTGACTTTTAACCTGACTGGATGTATCATCTAACCCAGACAAAACCTACATAAGTTTCATTAATTTTGAATGGTTAACAAAATCAGTTGAAGCTTCACATGTACACTCAGACAGGTTAATTAATCCTTCAAACTCCTTCCACAAAGCATCAAGCTTACTGTAGTACTCAGAGACAGACAAACCATTCTGAGTAAGTGAATTTATTTTTTGGTGTACATTGAAAATAACAGAACCTTCAGCCTTAGAGTAAGTTTCACTTAACTCAGACCAGATATCAGAAGCATTATCACTACAGGCATGATTAGCATACAAAGATTCTTAAATAGAACCAAGAATCCAATAACATACAACATCATTAACACGTTCCCATTTATGAATTTTAGTTTCATCCTCACTAGGTTTAGGAAAAGTTTTATCAACAAAACCTAACTTATTCCTTCCTTTCAAGGCCCTAGTCATAGAAATTTTCCATATTCTATAATTCTCAATTCCAGTCAGTTTAAAACTAATAACAGAACAACACCATTATCAGAAGGATGTAAAAATAATGGATCATCAAAATCATATCGTTCTGGACTTTTAGATCCAGATCTAGACGGAGTTTCCCCAACCATGACTGATACAGTTTACAGAAAATCAAAGTTGTGTTCTCTTGAATATGACTAAACTAAACCAGATTCTAACCTCTTTCAAGAAGCGGACAAGCTAGTGTAATCACAAGACCACAACCTCAATAACAAAAACTGTAAGAGTCACAACACAACAAGATGAACAAACAATAACACAAAAGAACCCAAGAAAATAACCTGAACAAACAAAGATCAAGCGTGCGAATACTTACAGAACTCCACCAACAACGCTCTGCAAGCTGCAATGTAGTTTACCGTTAGATCTACACAAATAGAATCTAACACTGAAGAAGACAGGCATTCAAATGCCAGAAACCACCAAACACCTCAGATTGCACCGTTTGCAATCTTAACGTTGACCGTTGCTTGACGTTGGATGTTAGAAAACAAGAAGTTAACCCTAACGTTATAGTCAAGCGATCGTTTACTCTTAAGATTGACAGTGTCTGAGTGAGTTTTAACCGTCGTTTTTATGAACAACGTGAAATCCACCTTAAGTCAACAGGTTGAAGCAACCGATCGAACAGAGGACACAAAACTACCAAGAAAACTCAAAAAACGAGATCTGAAAACCCTAACTCAAAAAGAGAAATCAACGAACAGATCTGAAAACCCTAACAAAAAAACGAGAAATCAACGAACGACGCAGGAATAACCCCACTCTGATACCATGATAAAAACTAAAACAACAAATCTATCACAACATCAACAGATCTTTTATTAATAAGATCCAGTTGGTTTTCAGGAAACTTACAAATCAAAACCTCACTACATAACATTCACCCTCAAACAAAATAGACAACAAGAACAGATCACAGAGTTTTCCAACTAAAACATTCAATCAGAACAAAAGAGACTAGATTTAACTAAAACTAGGGATGAGCAAAAGGACCGAACCGGCCGGAACCGGCCCGAACCGAACCAGACCGGGGAACCGGCTTTGGCCAAAATCAAGAACCGAACCGGCCCGGCGGTTCTACCGGTTCCCGGTTCCTACCGGTTCTTGTCGTGTCTTCAAATGTTGGAATCGCTCCTTGAAAAATAGCATCATACGGTTCCGGTTTTTGCCGGTTCTACCGGTTCTGGTTAAATTGGTTCCGATTCCTACCGGTTCCCGGTTCCAAAAATCCACAAAAATAACGTCCCGGTCCCGGCCCGACCGGTTCCATCGGGTTCCGGTTCCGGTGCCGGTTCCGGTTCCGGTACCGGTTCCGGCCGGTTCCCCGGTCCATATGCTCATCCCTAACTAAAACCCTAATCTGAAGAAGACGAAGATGAGAGAATGAAGAGACTCGATTAAGTGTCTGCTAATGTGAACATTAACCACATATATACATCTGGTTCAACCAATTAAACCAAACCCGTAATATATAGATCCGCGCATGTTTCCAAGTTCTTTTAAATTAGCTTCAGTACCTGCACTATTAAGATAATACACAATACACCCAAAACTAAAAACCACTAAATTTTAACTTTACAGTTTTACAATTATGACTCAAGTAAAGCAACCCTTTCTCAATGTTAATCTTGCTCATAAACATATACTTTTAACAGAATCCTTAAGACATACACTATAACTTTGGTTAATATTATTTATGCTAAATAATTTTCTATCAAAAAGTCATTTTTAATGCTTATATCTCTAAATTGACTAACCCGAATCTGCGAACGTTACACTTATAGATTGGAACACATGAAGTATATATCCCAGGTATGTGTTCAGTTCTGCAAGTTAGTCAGGTTGAACTTTAACTTCTTAATAATTCCTTTGATAAAATGTATATGCAGATACATGAAGTAAAGGAATTACTTACATGATTGTGAAGTGTAGCCGCATTTCAAGAGGTTGGGGACTTGACCTTGATACAATCATGAGAGGATTAGGACATACGACTTTATAATAGTGTCAAGTTGTATTTCGCTAAAATGTTCAATAAACTAGTATGTATTTTACTTTCAGGTATTGAGTTGGGTTGAATGGTTCAATTCTTAGAATACCTTGATTCTCAAGTATTTGAATTGTTTGATACTAAAATGGAAATTCAATCGTTTGGACATTTACATTTATGTATTGGTTTGGTTTGTTAAGATAATTTTATGTTAGTTCACGAGTTACACTAAAATTGGGAGGATTGTTAGTAATTTTAGTTTCACCAGACATTTTATGTAATTGTAATTGACATGTGAGCTAAGGGGTTTGTCATTTGTACTCTATACTATATGTTTGGAGAATACGGAATGCATGAATATATAAGATCGATTTATAAGCTGGTACGACATAAGGGGGGCGCCCCCCTTGCAGGGTCCTAGGGGCAGCGCCCCAAAAGGTCTTCGGAAATTTGGATTAGTTACATTATGGAAAATACAAATTCTAGTGAGTGGTTATGATAAAATTGATAAATCTTATCAATTTTGGTAGCCATTGATTGTGCCAATAAATTTGTGATTCTCCTAACTAATTTAGAAGACGGAAATCCTAATCTGTCTACGATAAATACGGCTCCTTAATTGAGCCGTGATATACCCTTCGAAGCTCTCTTTCTTCTATACGAATTCAGAACCCTCTGCTGATTTGGTTTGTGTTTTTGTATTTTCCGGTTCTCCACAATCACCCTACTCAATATCCTCGAACATAGTTGAGTGTGTGCTCTCAAAAACTTGTAAGGACGTATTAATGTATACTTTTGTTGTGTTATTGAATATGCCAATCCTTTAGCATGTGTATACGTATTAGTTTAAGCCCATTAACATTGTATATGTATTTAATAATTTCGCTAATAAGAAATGATCAGTTACCGAAAATTATTGTATCTCAGAAAATACACA
Source organism: Lactuca serriola (assembly GCF_051521515.1). NCBI lineage: Eukaryota > Viridiplantae > Streptophyta > Magnoliopsida > Asterales > Asteraceae > Lactuca > Lactuca serriola. The sequence continues at coordinate 281,108,024 of NC_136412.1, read as the reverse complement.
TCAAATTTTTACACCCACCTGCCATGTGAGTCTCTTACAAATCTTCCTGTTCTTTGACACACATCACTTCTCAATCATCCTATCTTTTTCTTTCATTACTTTTGTCTTTCATGACTTTATAAGTATACAGGTTTTAATTAGAATATATATGTTTTTTTTTTCTTTTCAAATTCAATCAAAAGAATTGTATAAATTTGTTCCGATAAAAGATTTGGCCAAATATAGTCTTGGAAATTGTCGGACGGCTCGTTGTGAGAAAATTAACCCCTGTGCATAGGTTCTCATATTCCACCTCTCGATCGATCTGGATAAATCCAGTAGGTGTGTTTTTCATAACCAATTTTCAGTGCTTATATAAAAATCCGAACTAGATCTTTTGTATATCATGAAATGAACATTATATTAATTTTTATATTATATATCATGGGGTCTTGAGTTTTGAACATTAAACTTTTATTTTCATACTTGAGTTGATAGGCGTGAAGTAGGTACCAGTTTTTATTCCTTTCGTCGACGTAAAAAAACTGCAGTAATTTTGTTTTTATTCCTTCCGTCGACGTAAAAAAACTATAGTAATTTTGTCCTTTTGGAATTTGGATTGTACAAAATGTTACATTTTCTTGCATTAAAGTCTACCTATTACGCTATTGCCAACTATTAGAGGGTGTATGAAGCGTATTTGATAAATATTTAATAGCTAATGTAAATTGTCAAAGATCATAAATATTAATTTATGGTGGACAGGAAAAATGTGTACTCCAAAACATAACTTGTGCATTTCATAACAAATAATAAATTTTTATTTAAAAAACATATTTTTATTTAACTTTACGAGTACGTATTTTTAAACTCATGGTTTTGTCTCTATAAAAATAATCATTCAATAACGAACTCAGTTCAATTATGTTTTAGATAATCATAACTTTTATTTGATTATAAGATTATAATATAGGTCGTATTTAATTTGAATAAAATAATTTGCTGAAATAAAAGTTAACTAAAATACATTCATTTGACGTGTAACTTGCCTCTAAAAAGATAATAAATATATGAAAATTAGCCATCTTTCAGTCATATTTTTTAGGGGTGGCAAATCGGGCCATCGTGTCACACGATACGACCTAACACGACAATATTTTATGTAACACGAACACGACATGACATGATGTCGTGTTTTTTTTAACTAATACGAAAACGAACCGATTAAAAAATGACAAACACGACACGATACGACAAAGATAACATAATAAAAAAAAATAGTTTATTTAATTAATATTTAATCATACATATCACGAAAAACACGGCAAACACAAAAAACACGACAAATAAATGCTAAATCGTGTCAATTATGTGTCGAATTTTAAACACGAACACGACACGACATCGTGTTTTTTACACTTAACACGAACACAAATTCGAATTTCATTTTCGTTCCAATTTTGTTTCGTATCATGTATTTTTGTCATGTTGTATCAACAATTGTCACCCCTAAAATTTTTCTTTCTTGTGAACTGAGGAAAAGAATACTTATAGTTCAGTCTAAAATATGAAATTGTCTCAATCTTATCCTTAAGTTTGCATTTCATATTTCCATTACATATATGGTCCCTGCGATTTACAAAGCCACAAGTTCCGTCCAAAATTTGAAGTCATTTAAATGGGTCAGGAATCATTTCGCAACGAAAATACAAATTCAAAGAAGAAATTAGAACAATTTCAAAATTTAAACTGAACTTATAACTATTTGTAAAGGGTGGGAACCAAATTTGTAATTTACTCTATATTTCACATGAGAAGCAAAAAAAAATGCCTATGGAGGTCACCGAACATTTGCAAAGCTTAACTATAGAGAATGCAAAGGATGTCACCCACTTTTGCAATTGGTGTCAATTATCAATCACAACCAAAATAAAGAAAACGCATTTAGTTAATGCTCAATTATATAAATTGTCGTTTAGTAGTTAGATTATAAAAACTAAAACTTAGAGTAGAAAAACCTGGACATCGGTAGGGGTAAGGTAAGGGCCGGGGTCCATATTGGTAACCAATGCAATAACCTACACCTAAAAAAAATCAAATTTTAAGTTAGGAAATAGAAGTATATAGACATTTTTTTGTGGTAGATTAAAAATATGATATCTTTCACATATAGACAAAGATTTCGGAGAGCTACCTCCAAAATCTCCGTGGAATCTACCTCTTCTAATAAAAAAAAAGTCTAAAGTTGCCACTTTCGTTTTCTCATCAATTTCAATTTTTTTCTCAAAGCCTTTAAAAATGATACATGTACTTTTTCCACATGCCACCCTATCATAATTTTCAATAATTCTAAAAAATATTACTTTTGATTAAGAGAGCATATAATCAAAAAATCTGTTATTTATTATCTACGGTAACACATATAATTGACATAATTTTGAATTGATTAAATATTTATCTATGGCAACATGTCCCAAATCTACCAAGGTTGAAACTGATCGGCCATTTCCAGAAATCTACTCCATAATTTCTGAGATTTTGCAGTAATCTCAGTAAATCAATTCCAAAATCACGGAGATTGTCAATCTCAATATATATACTATTTGATTTGACAACCATTGATTTTAACCCAAATGTTTTGTTTTCGTTCTGGAGGTTTTGACGGTGCGAGTGGAGGAAGTTGTCAGGTGATGTATGTATCTGTGTAGGTGTGTGTATGTGTGTATATGTATGTTTTTGTGTAGATGTATGCATCTTTGTAGGTCTGTGTATATGTGCGCATACATGTAAGTTTCTATTAGTGCAAGTGTGTATTTTTGTTTATATTTGTGTGTATCTTCGTTTTTGTTTTTAGGTGCAGGTTTCTTTTACATTTTTTTTTTAAATATAGAGGTTGTATATGTGTATTAGGAATAGAAGTTTTTTGTTTTCTTCACTTGGGGTCATGGGTTTTGGGACCATCGAAACAAGTAAAGGTGATAACTGTGCCATATCAACTTCTATTAGCAGTTCTTAGAGTTTGGCAACCATTTCCTAAACATGTATATCTCATAAGTTTAAGTTTATTAGAAATGGGTAAGCTTCATTTTTATTTATTCTTTTCGTCACTAAATATATAAAAAAATCACCTTATTTTGTTTTCATGTTACCTTTTGTTCTTGATTTCAGGTAAACGAGATGGTATAATTTCCATAAAAACATTAGTAAACACATGCAACCTCCTAAAATTCCTTCATTTGATATTCAAATGACATTTTGTTACAATATATCTCTACTTCAAGTGATATATATATATATATATATATATATATATATATATATATATATATATATATATATATATATATATATATATATATATATTAGCCGTTTACACGCGCCAAACGACGGGTGTGACAATGGTGGTTGAATGCTGAAAGATGAATTACACCCTAGAAATGGAAACGTCAGCGATATATATCCAAGATTTGTGAACAGAAATTGCGAGATTTGGGGAAATACGGAGATAAAGAATGAACCGGGTCAAAATAGCCTAAGAATAGGAGATAAGAGATTTGACATTTTCAACTGTTGACCATATGTACTCTACTCTTTTTGTAATGCATAAATTGCTTGTACAAATGCATTGTATGTTTGTACGACTTAAAATTCAGAATTTGACCAAAAATGATTTATAAGGTAATTAATATATATATATATATATATATATATATATATATATATATATATATATATATATATATATATATATATATATATATATAGTAGTGGTAGACCCGCGCAAAGCGGCGGGGGTGCATAATTTCTTTCGGCGATATGTTTCGTTTATAAACATTTTATGCCCCAAAAGAAAGTACATGTCGAAGACAATAGAATCCAACTTGGACATTAGTAGTTGTAGGGAAAGTGTTTCATTAGTTTAAAATTCCTTAATATAGATGTCTACGAATGAGCTTTACGACCAAAAAATCTAATAGGAATCAAAACTGAACCGGAACCAGAATTTGTTATTCGATGTGGTTCTCGGTTCTCCCTACTCCATTTTTTTTTATTTTTGGTTATTTTTCAGTTAATAATTAGAACCGGGTAGGGGAATCTTGATCCTCCAAATCCATCACTTTTAGTTATCAGTTATTTCTGTCTCATGGCGGTTTCAAAACCGCACACATGTCTAGAAATTTATTTTCATTTTGTTGTTAATTATCAAACTAAATATTAAAAAAACCAATTGTATTGTACAACTTTTATCATTTTTATTTAAAGATTAATTAATTTGGTAATTGTATAATCAAATGCAAGATTGGTTTAAAATAGAAAGTTATTATATTGTTATTCAATATAATATTTTGGAGATGTTTATTATATTGTTACCCGGCATGATATCTACAAAAATAACAATATATACCTAACATGACAATACCAATATGTAATTGTTGGACTGAAAGGGAACCACTAAGAAAAATATGAGTAACCTATTATATATAATTAACATTTTCAAATAAAAAAGCAAACGACCACAATTCTGACTCCATGTTTTTATATATCTGACAAACTAACCAATAAATAAAGAAATTTTCCAACTTTAGACATAGATACAACAACTAACAAATAATATTTAGCTACCAACGAAGCAGCAAACAAACTCCATTCTAGATGATTTCTCAGTAGTAATTTGTAAGTAACGTAAATTGCAAGGAACTTTGCTAGAATAAGAAACAAAACCCAAAAACATTTTAGGCATCACACCTCAAAATTGATCAGAAGAGGCGATATGCAACTCCAACCAAGATGATTTATCAGTAGCAAGGTGGATATCCTGAAACAGTAACGAACTTTGTTCAACCACAGTAAGAACCATAATAGGCAGCAATCCTATGCGATTTATAGCCTTCAGCAGAATCTAGATATATCTGCGAATCAACATCAACATCTTAACCTGTATAAAAATCATATTTTCAAGAAAAATAAATCAGAAGTCTATAGCGGACTCACTGGAACAGCAAGAAAGAAATGAAATTACTAAAAAAACAAACCAGTAAGAACTCAAACCTGTAAGAACTTGAAACCACCTCTTTGGAATAAAACCCATTAGAAATCTAACCTATGAGATCATAAAGGAGTACAAAATTGAAAACAGTAATGAAAGAAAATAGTAGAACTTGTTCGAAAGAAAAAGAAAGTACTGAAGCGGACTTTTTGCTCAAGTCAAAATTTCCTAATAATCACTTATAATTCATCCCTACAAAACAGAATCTTAAAAAACAGAAATATTCTATTGGTTTATAACAAAACTTTTGGGGTTCCATAACTAAAACAACACAAAATGGTGATACAACCAATGCAAATACAAGTTGCATCATTCTGCAAGCTTTTCACTTGAACATCTTTCGTGCATCTGAAAACCAACCATTAAATCTCAATGTTAAAGCTATAAATAGAACTCGTAAGACTAATTGGAACAAATTTTATGTGTCAATCTCAAAGATACGACAAGGGAAGCTATTATTTAACCACACATCCTACCGTCGTATCTAGGGTACATGCCAAATCATTAGTTGGGCTACTTCTTTATCTTCCCCAAGCATGTAACCAAACCAAACCAAATCAGTGAGTTAATAAACTAAAGAAGAAGATATAGAAATGAGTGATGGTTCAGAGAGAGAAGAAAACCAATAATCTGATAGTTCCATAATTGTGATATCGTGAAGACCATTAAAGCATTATTTCAAATCATCACTTTTTCATTAATAACCATGCAACAAACCAGAACCTGACATCAACCATTCATACTACATAAAAAACCACAAGTAAGTCAAAAATCAAGAAGGTATAAAGTAATTTAAACAAAATCATACCGACAACATACAAACCACTCCTACTTAACATATTAAGATGCTCAACTTTATAAACAGTTTAAACGCATAAACAGAATATAGATTAATGGATGAGGATAGATCTTCAGATTACCTTTTCCTTACCCAAAAAGATCAGAGATGTGTCATTTGAAACCTAAAATCAACCCCATATGGAGTTCGAAATCTAGCAACAGCAGGTATGTAGTGATGAGCTCGGGGATAGGGTTTTCAGTGGTGCGTTGGTGGAGGGATTCTGGTAAGATGGTGGTCCAATGGCAGTCGGTGGTGTGGTCAGGCCATTCGGTAATGCCGGTGGTTGTGTTTTTAGAATGGCCTTTGCCAGTGGTTGTGTTTTTAGGTTTTCTCCTGAGGTTGAGAAGGAGTGGGTGAGAGACTGAGAGTAGTTGACCCAATAACTATGCAGTCATTTTGTGAGGTGTGGTGGGTACAAGAAAGTGGCGGATTAAGTGGTAACTTAAACGGAAAAAGTCAATTTAAGAAAGAAAAAGTCAGGTCAACAAGAAAAGAGAGATAATTAGGGAATTAGATACGAATGATAAGATTAGATGGTTTAAGTTTAGAATTTAATATTATTATATCCATTGTTATTGTTATTGTACTTTAAGCTTAATGGTTTGGACGTCTTAAAAAAATAATATTATTATATTCAATCTATTTTTAGAAATAGTGAGATTTCTTTTATAAGATAGTAAAGATATATATATATATATATATATATATATATATATATATATATATATATAGAGAGAGAGAGAGAGAGAGAGAGCTATGTTCAAATGTGGATTGACATCTATTGTGTGGACGTATGGATAATGTTATTCTATGAGAATTACAAAGAAAATATGTTGTTTGATAATATGAATACGTTCAATCTTATATAATTATTTTAGTTATTAAGCATTTTCACTAATTAAATCGTCTATAAGGTTAATATACATTTTTTTAAATTATTCTCATTCTGTCAGAATGTTATCAGGATGTTTATTGAGTCGTATTTTATAAGAATTAAAATAAATAAAAACGGTGAATGGGAACAAAAATGAATTAGAATTTGTGAGAATCCATTAAAATAACAATAGTTCTGTGAGATTGAACGTATTCATATTACTAAACAACCTATGTATATATATGTGTGTGTGTATATATATATATATATATATATATATATATATATATATATATATATATATATATATATATATAAAGGATAGGGAATATATATTACAGTCTCACCTAAACTTAGATACTAAACCTTTAAAGTATGTCGTTTTAACTTAGTAAATATACCCAATTTGGTTTTTACTTGTTAAATATACCATCCTCGATAACATTTATTTCCTTCATTATCGTTTTACCATCCGTGTTTTCTTTCCTCCATTATCGCTTATTACTTCACCCTAATTAACATTACTTATTTTCACTGTCACGAAAGTGGAAGATAATCAATATTCTTGTTTCCTTATCAAAATTATTACGTCGATCTTGAATCTACCAATCTTTATATGAGGTTTAATACCTAAGCTTAGGTGGGGCTACAATGTATATTCACTTTTCCATATATATATATATATATATATATATATATATATATATATATATATATATATATATATATATATATATATATATATATGAAAATATAAATATTTTTATGAAGATTTTTCCAATATTTTCTATATACTTTAATGACTTAAGTAAGACCATTGCAAAAGTTTGATAGTTTATAGATTATAGTCACTTTTTCAAGAAAATGGTATTTTTGTTGGTACCATGATATAGAAATATTAGGGCCCCTTGAACCACGAGATTTATACAAAATAACTCATCTACGTGACGATAAATTATTTGCCCTTTTAAAAGAATAGATGTGGCACGTTTATAAAACATTTCACACCCAAAATAACAGGATCATATACACGAAAAAACACATTAAACCTTAATATAAATTTGCAAATGAACGAGACACCAAGTCGTACTAAGTTTGATGTGAGTGACCAATTGATCATGTCGTATATGAGATCATAAATCACGTGCATTGATTGAACGAAACCGGGCCCACCCACTATTAATCCACAGACCACATTGAAAAGAATCAAACAAGAAGGCCCAAGAAGGTAAAGGGCCCACCTCTACTTTATCCACGAATACAATGAGTTCCTACCAACTTCACCTCATCTTTCAATATCAAACATAAAAGCTTCAATCACAATACACACATAATTAATGAAATAAAAAAGAACCAAATTCAATGAACTCCTCATAAATAAAATAAGATAAAAAGAAAGAAAAACAAATAAATTGTTTTCCTTCCTTTTATTACAATCACAAATAAAAATGATTCACAAGAAATTTAAAACTCGCTTGAAAGGGGGGCATGGTCGTGATTCATGAACACGTTAGGGTAAATGAGTCCAGCTAGGCCACCTCCGATAAGTGGTCCAACCCAGTAGATCCAGTGGCCAGAGAAATCTCCACTGGCCACTGCAGGTCCAAAAGATCTGGCAGGGTTCATTGATCCACCAGAGAATGCACCGGCTGCCAAAATGTTGGCACCCACAATGAATCCAATGGCCATGGGTGCAATTGTTCCCAATGAGCCCTTCTTTGGATCACAGGCAGTGGCGTATACTGTGTAAACCAACGCAAATGTGATAACGATCTCCATCACAACTCCTTGAATCGCTCCAACTCCGGCAGCAACACCATGTATAGGCACTGCCTGAAAAAATCACAAGGTATATAGAATAAGTACATATCCAAGATGTACAAAACCACATGGTTATGAATTCTAACTCATTTATGACAAACAAGTCTGTTGAGTTGCATTTTTCAGAAAGTTATGGGCAGACAAGTAACGTTTATTCGTATACAAGTACATACCATAAAAATAAAAACTATAGTGTCTTGTAGTGTTAAAAAAGTAAAAATCAGAATAATTGTGACCCTACTTTGTCATCTTAAAAGAATAATAATAATAGTGGTACAACACTAAGTCGGTAACACTAAAACATAGCCTAAAATGATGATTAAAGCCTCCGAAATCGTTTTGTTTAAAAACATTGGTTGTATTTTAATATTATTGTTCATGATTATATTTATATACATATATTCACCAAAAACGAAGGAAATTATTTTTTTATGGGTCAATGAGATATTTTCATCGGTTAATTTTAAAGTTTCTTGCTTACCAGTCCTCCGGTGACGAAACTGAGAAGGTAGCATGCGGCGACGGAGCCAACTAGTTGTGCAATCCAGTAAATGATTCCGGTTAGGATGGTGATCTGACCACCAACAGCCAATCCGAAGGTGACAGCTGGGTTGACGTGGCCTCCGGAGATGTTAGCGGCGATAGCAACGGCTACGAAGAGTGCAAATCCATGGCAAACTGCCACTGCAACAAGACCCGCCGGATCTAGGGCGGCGTCTGCCGTCAACTTGCCTGCACAAAAGTCAAGAAGATTATTACGTACGTAGGTACAGCTAGCAACGTGAATTTGCATGGGAAATTAATAAAGGGTTTTGTTAATTAAATAATTAAAAGGTATGTGATTCAGTGATTGGCTACCGTATGCGATGGCGGAGCCGACGCCGGCGAAGACAAAGAGGAGGGTGGAGATGAACTCTGCAATGTAGGCTTTGATGGAGCCAAAGCTAAAGGAGTCATCAAAACGACCAAATGCAATTCCTGGCATTTTGGAAATATTATTAAATAATTATATTAAAGAAATTGAGAGAGTGAAGAAGAGATGAGGAGAATTGGGAGTGGCACTTTGCAAATGACACTAAAGCCCCTTTATATAATGAAAGTTTTCAAATATAATAATAATAAAATTAATTTATAATAATTATCATAATTGATAATTTTGTTTTATTGCATACATATCCGAACAAAACCTATTTTTTTATATGTGAAACTGTTGCCTTTAAGGCAATGACATGACACATGACTATTCTTTTATCATTTTTACTATTAATTAGATTATGTTTGATATGCCTAAATTTATGAAACTAGTTAAAAATGAAACGAGTTGATCGGATAAAAATCGTTGCATATATCCTTTATCAACATAACCTCCTAAATTAATGAACTCATAACATATTACAGAAAATGAAATAGACAAAATATTATATGTTAAATGAGTATGGTATTGGGAGGTATGATCCAACTTGAGTTGGAAACTAAGAATCGAAAACAAATAAGGAAATATGTCTTAGTAAACATGTGAGCGTGTTGATCGCGGGACTTGGATAGTAGAAGAAGGAGAACAGATTTATGAACAAGGTTTTCACAGACAAAGTTCCAGTGAATCTCAAAATGTTTCATAAGCTCATGGAAAACAACTTTGTTGCCAATTTGAATAGCGTTATTGTTGTCACAAAATAACGAGGTAGAAAGGGACTGGGGAGCTAGTTACCATGTCAGTCGAAAGCCAATGTAACCAAACTAGTTCTTGAGTAGCATCTACCACATGAAAATTTAATTTCTTGTATGGCCATCGTTTAAGTGTGTTTAAATATTATATTAAATGATAATGTATAAATACTTTACATAACATGTAAACATGATAAACAATAAATTTTATGTAAATAATAACATATTTTTTTTTTAAATTACACTTTCAAAAGCATGGTTCCAACTATGAAGGTAGTTACTTACCTATAAGTCGTCTTATATTTTAGATAATGAATATTAACGAACATAGAAATTCAAATCTATAAATCCTTAAAAAGTATATTATAAATTGGATAATGGGAGTTTAAAGATAGAAAGGAATATAATGCTGTCGATGCAAATATTGTGGGGGTGGGATCCTGGCTGGCAATAACATGCTTCTTATGGAAGTGTCTAGACTCCCCGATACATCATATGTCCTATTATGTTTGTCGTTTCAACCACATATGCCATCACTGCTGAAATAAATCGGACTATATATTTTGAAATATAACATATGAAAATGTTATACATCAAAGTTTATAAAAAAAAATTTTAATAGATCATATAATCCTAAATTATATTGGATGGGTTTACCCAACTCTTGAACAAGTCTCTAGGGTCAGTCCTAAATAATTAAATATCTTCAAAGATAATTAAATATCTTCAAAGGTCCGTGACGAGCCAGAAAAAAATGTCCACCCCCTCCTTGCCCGGACCATGTTAATTTGGTTAAATAAAATAAAACATTTCTTCTAAGAGTTTGAGTAAAACACATTTACTGGTTAATGAATAATGTTGGTCAAAGTATTTTCTCACTCATATTGTTAAATCTGCATGATATAATTTAGATGGTTCGGGTGATGCACCATTAACGCCCTAACAAAAATGTACACTTTTAGCGGTTACAAATTAAAAAAAAAAAAACAAAACAAAATAAAACACAATTATATTAATTACAAGGATCAATGTATATTGTTGTTGATCATAGCAGGTAAAAGGAGATGGTAATCTCTATTATGCACGTATCCTAGATTTGAAGTTAAGGTTTAAAGGGAATCTCTAAATTCGAAAATCAACATGTTAGAAATGTTTCATTAGAGTTTTATGTTAGTTCTAAGCATTTTTAATGCTAATCTACTTCTATTCTTAGCATTTATATCTTCATTTCGAGCATAATTAGTTGTTGATGCTCCAAAACCCTAACAATGGTGCAAATCCAAATTTGAAGTTATGCTCATGAATTGATGCTGTCTCTATGCTTACTTTTATGTTTCTAAACTTTATGTGATCTAAAAAATCCGCCATTTGTTGGCAATCACACTTATATAACTAATCTGAAGATTTCAGGTTAGACTGAGGACTTGAATGGTAATTCAAGATTTACTTATGACCTACTTTAAATATTGATTCAGTAAATTGGAACTTATTGGATGATGATATAGATTTATAAAAGGTTTATTGAGTTTTTAGAGCTTATAAGATGTCTTTGAAACTTAATAAAGTTTTTGTTGCTCAAATCACTAGATCATCTTACTTGAGTCATAAATCCTTGTATAGTTAGGTTTTTTTTATAAAAGGTTAATATCATGATTATGATGGCATTTGAGTATATTATGATAATTAATATCAACCTAAATAAATTTATGAGGTTAAATAAAGCTTAAAAGAAATTTTCGAAGTTGATGATTAATATCAAGCTCATTCAAACTTTGAAACTTTAAGACCTTTAATCTTTGATACATTAATAAAATAAGATGTATTTGATTAGTAAAATAATTTACTATGACTTATTTCATTCATTAAAGTCATTAGGTAGGCCTACAGAAGGTTTGTGGCAAATACATCAAAGTACATTACCCAAAGGAGTAAAAATTTACAAATTGGCATGACCAAGGAATCACACTTACCCTGTGTATGCCAAGGAAAATTTCACATGGATCATGTGCCCTTTTGATCCATGAGAAAATTTCAACTAAGCCTAGTTTAGCCTAAATCGCTTCCACAACTTCTTTAGTACCTCCTTAATGTTATGCAATGATTAGGATGGGTTAAATTGAGTTATAAACTAGGTTTAGAACTTGAGGTGATTTATACTGGGAGTACATGTCCCTACCTAATTTCATGCTTTGATTTTGAAATGATTTCAGATAATATACTTCTTACTTCCAATATGAATAATATAAGTAATTTTTCATTCATGAAATATTTTTTTCGAATACATGTTTCATTTGTAAAGTTAATGCTTATTTTTCAAATTTGTTTTGAGCATCGTATTTGTGCATTCACTTAAGATGGGATTGTGATCGTGTGACCAATGTACCAAATTTTGAATAGATATATTCCCACAATGGGGTTTAGATATTCCTAAAAGCAAGATGAAGTGTGGAAAAGTTGTCTCTTATGTGATCTTGTGTGACGTTTTCACGAGTACCTAGTTCATAGAATGTGCAAGACTTAGGTAATTGTGCTAACTGCTAACTTTTCATGCACTCGAATTGTTAGCCATCACTAAGGACTTGAGATTGACATAGGATTGGAGAATAGAAGCATATGAATCTGCATGCTTGATTTTTTGAATATATATATATATATATATATATATATATATATATATATATATATATATATATATATATATATATATATATATATATATATATATTGATTCCATGGATTTTATAATGTTTTTAAAACAATTTTGAATTTTTGACTTTGAACATTCGAACTTGGTTTATGAAATATTATACAATCACCCATACAAGAAAAATATATGTCTGCTAGGAAACACATTTGAAAGAACGATAGTTGTGATTATGTGAGGTTGAAAGGAAGTAACGCTGATGGTTATTATGCGACTTCATCTTCTAGCGTCGTTCTAGGTAGTGGCATCAAGACTTCCTCAAATCGCTACACAATACATAACCTAATTAAGCCCAAATAATACTAATTAAGCCCAAATAATATTCAGTCCAAGATTCAATCCCCTTAGCCCGATAAACCTTATTTTTTTAACGCCCAATCTTCATCCCTTGAGTATTGATACCCTCTCATGATTAATTTCAAGTCCGGTTTTCAAAATAAAGAAATGTACCGAAATCGGATATTACAGCTATGACACCATCATAGTCTTACACTTACTTTCGTTGCTACAGTATGACATCCCCTATTTTTCAAAATCGAAAACAAAAATTTCTTTACGCTTTCAAAACCATATTATCTTTGTTTGCAGAAAATCTCTCTATAATAAAACATTTTTCAAAAACTGTCTCGTTTTATTAAATTATCTTTAAGGATGTCATAATTAATATAGTGCATAAGTTACAGTGTAAAGACCTAACATAATATTTTAATGATAATAAATCATAATTAATAAACCTACAAAAGCAACTTTTCCAAACAATGTATCATTTAACATAGATATCCATAAGACAATCTACCTCATCTCATTGATTCTCACATATTGATCCTATATCATTGATCCTTGAGATCTAACTTGATGGATCATTGTAAGCAACAAGTAGACTTTGCTGCTTTAGGGATTCCTTGGCAGTAGAAGTCAATAAAGGAAACTATGAGGGGGATAAAGTATAAAAACATATGGGAAGGGACACCCGTCATGTTACATAGTACGTCTGTGGGTTATAAATCCATATTAACAGCGTAAATCATGAGACTTTTCTAGATCAGTGAAGTATTATCATCTTACTCTAGCAGATGACCAGACATACCTAACAGGTTGCCTGATACAGACCCACCATTTTTGGTTGTCGAAAAAGAGGAGGAATACTCGTATAGTACTTCGGTATGTAACTCGTACCCTAACACGCTATAGTGTCATAAAACATGGCTCTACTCTCTGCTCCAGACTCACACACACCCCTGGTATACAACTACCTAAAATCCAACTTAATTGAACTAAGTATTCCTTTCAAGTTTTATTCAATAACTAGACATGACTACTAAACCCATAATCAATCTTAAACACAACTTTTTTGTTTATACAATACTACTGCAATACCAGGTATAACTAAGCATTTATTCAATTTACTTTGGAATAAGTATCTTATATGAGTCTTAGTTTGTAACTAGACATGACCACTATACTAAGTATCGTCATTCACTCATCTTTTAATCTCTCTCTCGAATTTCTCTCATTGGATCTGGAATTTTCTTAATATTTAGGATTATTTGGAAAACTTGGAAAGTAGAAGCTCTCAGGTTGGAGTTCTGTCCATGTAATCATCCCGATTTTCTCTAGAATCTCTGTTAGTTAAGGTACACTCATATTTCTGTCAATGTAACGTATATTTATAGTCATAGTCGTTATTATGAACCTATAAATAAGAGTTATCAGTGATTCCAAGTCATTATATTGATTGATCTACTTACGGGGATGATGTCTAGGCTGAATTTAGTGAGGTGTTTAAAGTGGGATTTCCAAACAGTATACTTTGTATACAAAAAGGACCCTACATCCGATATGATCCTATGATATGATCACATCTGGTTATTCCTTCCTTGATAGATCTTGATGTAGACATTGGGATTAGTGAGAAATCTAGACTATCATTAGTCACCAAAAATATAAGACTAAGACTTAGTAATATAAACCTAGGTCATGTTAGAGGAAAAGCTAAAGTACCAAGGTGAAGTTCTGCCAAAATTCCGAAGCATCCACTTTTAACAGGTGTGTGCATAGTTACTTTCATACTTATTATATATATATGTATATATATATATATATATATATATATATATATATATATATATATATATATATATATATATATATCGGGTAGTAATGGGTGATGATAGATTGGAGATGAGAGATGAAAAATGATTACGAGAGGTCCTTAAAAATTAAAATATAGGAGATGTCATGAATTTTACTTGCGATGATTGTGATTTTTGTGATGTAGTCATCTAACAGAGTATAGGTGACGACCACAGACGAATCTAAACAGTCTGGTAGCATACTGGCAGGTTCGCAACCTATATGTGATGAATTATGAGTTCAGTTGATATATGAACCTGATATTCATGTGATGTACTCCACTAACATGTATTACGTAGGAATCCCCGAAGTAGTAATGTCAATGCGATGATTAGGAGATGAACCTTAAGAGCAGTCCTTAGTGATGAAATATAGAATGTGATGATTAAGCGATGAACCTTAGGAGAAGTTCTTAGAGATGAAATATGATGTAGGTGATGATCCTTAGGAAGAGTTCTTAGAAATGAATGTAGAAGAAAACATGGATTTGTAATCGGGTTAACTATTTGATAATTAAACATATTAACTATATTATTATGGGTTGAAAATCCAATATACTCACCAGGTTTCCCAACCTGACCCATTCAACTTCTTTGTATCACAAGTATCGATATTGTGGCATCCCCAATTTCACAACAAGAAAATACCGATTTATTTATGCTTTTTAAAAATCAAAGTATTATTTTTAAAGAATTATAATGTGTAATTTATTCCCAAAAACATGATAATAATATTTTGAAATTATTTCCAAAGGAATGTACTTTATTATATAAAAAAATCTTGGGATGTAATCGTCAATAAAGTACATAAGCATAAACGAAAGATTGTAGGCCTTACAACAGTTCATTAACCTATCGGCCTACATTCCATTATCCTCTTATCAGAATCATCTCAACACACATGTGCTTTCGTACCGCTACCAACGATACAAGGAAACTGAGTGGGTCATACTTGGGGATGTCTGGTGAACACATAGGCTTTCAACCCACAATAATTAAATTCTTTAGTTATTCTTTTCATCGAACAATTCAACCCGATTACCCATTCCCGTTATCCTCATATTATGACCCTAAATACTAGTCTCAAGGGACCTACCCTAAGGATCATTGTAAGCATCAAGGTAGACAACACTGCTTAGGGGATTCCTTAGCAAATGTATGTCAATAAGGCAACCATGCGGGGATGGAGCACATCATTAGTGAACACGTAGTTCAAAAACACCTACAGTTTGCAAGCTTGCCAACGCTCCACTGGACTTTCTAGAATAGTATGTGGTCGTCATCTATACTCCGCTAGATGACTAGATCATCTATAAAGTCAAGGCCTCTCCTCCTATCATCATCTCCATCTCATATATTTCATCATTATCATCCATTTTCTACCATATATATATATATATATATATATATATATATATATATATATATATATAAATCCAATAAAATGATGTTATAATATTTTATCTAACAAGGATATCAGGAAGTCCAAATAATAGACACATTTAGCATATAATTATCTAGATACTTCATATCTATGTGTAAGTCGAAGTTATTATGCACTCACTTGTTAAAGTGATGATTTCGGGCAACGCTTTGCTTCTAGCACTTGACCTTTCCTTTAAAGTGACCTATGATAATTATTACTAAGTTTTAGTCTAAAGTTTCTAATGATATCCTAGACCTATCAATCATTCCAATAAATATCGATAGTTCTATCAAATAAGGATTAGCCAGACAAGAAAGTTGGGAGGCATGACCATTCGGTGTGTAGCCTTTCTGAAATCCAACAACCAAGCCAACATGACCATGCTAGTCACCTTTCCCCTAAGTATATTCATCAGTATTATAACTTGGAATTACTGATAGTTATTATTTGTATGTTCATAATAATGACTTATGACTATAAATATAAGTTACAGTGAAAGAACTAGAGTGTAGCTTAACTTACAAAGGCTCCTCCTGTCCAAAGTCCATAAATCGCACTCGTAGGGCTCTTACTTTTTGGCTACTACTTGGTTGAATACCTCAGGGGTTGCAGGGCTTTGCCAGAACACATAAACTAATGGAAAATGGCCTACAAGTAAGCAATACTTGAAAGAGAAAGTGTGTACGGGTTTAGGGATGAATGTTTATACGAAGGCCACTATTTATATCCATGAAAAGAAAGCATGTCGTACATGTATGGGAGTGCGCCATGCTATATGGCCCTGATGGCTCCTTTGGGCTTCTACCACATGTCATCACCTCATTTGTCCCTGTATGCCCTTTCTAAAAGGTGCCACGTGTCACCTTCTGATAATGTCTATTTTACGCATATATTTATACTATTTTTTTTATGTTATTCAGAGCTAAAAGATACTTAATACACTTTGAAATGTTGAATTACAGTTAAAATGGGAGCTGGAATGCAAAAGGAGGAGAAAGGAGCTAAAAGGACGCAAAAAAGATGTTGTTGGACAGCTTGACCCCTCATTTGTATTTTCGCCATATTTCATGACTCGTAACTTTGATTGATGAGATTCAAAATGATCTGAAACTAGACAAAATTTCATACGACTTTCATGTTCTGAGAAAATGTTGATTCTGAATTACCACGGCGTGGTAAATCGAAACTTCGTGAGCGGTGATACTGACCAAGAGAATACGAGATACACACGAGGACCACGACGTGGTGCTATTACCATGTCGTGGTGATCAAATTTTCGGGAATCTATATATTTCAAGCATATGGACGATTTTTAGGGGAGAACTCCATTTCTATTGATCCTTAGTCGAAAAGTAACCTCTATTATGCCGTTTTGGGGGTCTAGAAGGCAACCGAAAGGCCGTTAAGCTGACAGGAGCGAAAATTTGAAGGATTGGAGAGCAGATTCATGCTGGTGATCATGTGGTTTGTTATCGTGACCATGTTTAGCATTCCACTATGATTCCATTATGTGTTTACTTTCTGATTTAGATGTTAAAACCTTTTACTTTGTGTTTAAGATTGCTTGAATCTTTGAATTTATGGTTTAATTGCTATTTGGAATGTTTATTTGTGTTTAATTTATTTTGTCAAGTTTGATTGAAGATCCATGTGTGTTAAAGATTGCTACTTTGTTCTCTATTGTTGAATTAATAAGAGTTTAGATGACCATCTAGCTATGTTAATTTGAATCATAGTTGTTCAGTGACCATTGGTGATTATGACTAGAGTTTTGACCAAAACCTAGGGTTAGAGAATAAAGTGATGAACCTTAATGTGTGTGCATGAGTAGAATGACAATTCTCTGCATGATTTAACTCCTATGACCATTAGGGTTAAATAAGATCAAATTTTTCTTAATACGAACTAAATAATGATTTGCATGATTGTTTGTTCACCTGATCAATGGATTAATAGTTGTGTTGAAATCAAAGGATTAGTAGTCGTAACCATGACACTAGTCATATTAGGAATCGGTGAATAATGAATAAATTTCCATTATATCAGTAGTTAGCCATTAATTTGAGATGTAATTTATCTTGACCAAAGTACCTAAAGAAATTTGTCTTCCAGTCAGTTTTTCGATATTTGATGTTATTTGGTATTTAAAGTATTTAACATAACTCTTCCTATTATTTATGTGATTTGTGTAACCTATAATCAAATATTCTAAATTAATTCACCACCGTTCCCCTTGTGTTCGACACCTATTCTTACCACAACTATACTATTACACGATTAGGTTCACTTCCCAGTGTGTGTGTGTGTTAGTCTGGTTGCGATAAAATCAGTTTTATAAATTTAAAACTTGAGCAATTAATACATACATATATATATATATATATATATATATATATATATATATATATATGTCACACATCACCTTCCTATGGTGCCATGTTTCAAAATATCCTTTGTCCACGTCGGCATGTCTCAAAAGAAAGCGGCTTCCCTGACATGGCCACGTGGCGCTCTCTCATGGTGCCACATCATCGTGCGTGTCGCGCACTTCGGGCGAACGATTTTCCAGATTTTCAAAATGGTGTAACTTATTCATACGAGCTCTGTTTTCGACGTTCTTTTAATCCATAGAAAGCTCTCAACGAGATCTACAACTTTCCTTTAGACCCCAATAGCTAATTCTCACTCTATCAAAAATTAATATTTTTCATAGGCTTGGGTTGTTGAATTTGTTGCGGAAATCATAACTCCTACATACTTAATTCTCACTCTATCAAAAATTAATATTTTCATAGGCTTGGGTTGTTTAATTTGTTGCGGAAATAATAACTCCTACATACAGACTTCGTTCTTGTTGTTTTCTATATCAACAGAATCCTATTGACAAGCTCTTCAATTCTCGTTTAAATAATACTTAAACATCAAAGTAAATATTGAAAATTACCATACAAATGAGTTGATCTAAAACCGATCAAAGTGAACATATTATTTAAACATTAAAGTAAATATTGAAAATTACCAATCTGGTGGATGCGGTGCAGTTACGTCGGCCCCTTCTCTTTCGTACCAGAAGTACCTAAAATGTAACGTCCCAAAATTCAAGACTAAAAATTTCTTTTAATAAAACATTACGTTAAGCAAATTCATCATTTCAAACATAAACAAAGTATTAGTTTCCAAAATACATATTCATTATCAGAGTAAACATTCCCAGACTGTCTAAACTATGGTGTGTGCCATGCGATCACCCCGAGCTCTTCCCTCCGCTACCAGAAGTACCTGAAAACAAAACTGGAAACCGTAAGCACGAAGCTTAGTGAGTTCCCCACCCTACCACATACCATGCATAACCACGCCCGCTAACCTGGGCCTCGCCCCCTACCTCGGGCCTCGCCCGCTACAACGGCCCCGACGTCCCAGGCCCCACCTGGCTTAGAGCCCCGCTCGGATACATATCTGTTTCACTTAGGCCTCGCCTGTCACAGGGCCCCACCCACTAACATATAATAGAACATACACATATCACATAACATCACATAAGCTAAACATATACTAACGGCTCTTGCTCTAAGGCCTCGCCTATCTCTGGGCCCTGCCCTTGTCCTGCTACTGATGAGTCATGGAACCCCGTCCATACTCCTGGTGATAGTGAGGTACGGGCCCAGCCCACCCTCACTCCTTCCCTAACTTGGGCCTCGCCCTTGCTTTGCTGCTACTGAGACGTGGAACACCATCCACACTCTGCTATTGGTGAGATACGGGACCTCGCCCACGCTCACCTCCCTACCAGGCACATACGAGTATCACACAGACAACAAGTATAAACTACCACATAAACCATTCCTTGGGCATCCGCCCTTTATCATTGGACCTCGTCCCGAATATCATACTAGCATACTGTGCCTAGGGCTAACCCCCGGGTCTTCTATTCATAACTACATGGTCCGGAATTGTGGCCGTAGACCCATTCATACAAAGGAAAACTCACCTGATACTGCTGAACTGCTGCTGCTAATTCCCTTGACCGCTACCTGACCACTGACTCCGGACTGCTGCTCCACTAGCTCCCCGAGCTACCAATATCAACATAACACTTAGTCTAACTAACCTTCAAAGGTCAACTAAGTCAACTCTTGTCAAAGTCAAAGTCCTGGTCAAAGTCAACCTTCCAGGTCAACCCTACTCGCCGAGTCCACTTACTGACTCGCCGAGTTCTTATGCTCAAAGTCCTTCCAATCGCGACTTGACTCGCCGAGTCTACAGATTCCCGAATCCTGTCCTGACCAACTCACTGATTCCTTGCTCGACTCGCTGACTCGAGTCTTAACTCGAAGGGTTTGGGACTACGCGACTTGACTCGCCGAGTCTAAGAACAGACTCGCCGAGCACACGACAATCTTCATCCAACTTGCCGAGTTGTTCATCCAACTCGCCGAGTTCATGCCCATCTTCATCCGACTCGACGAGTTGTTCATCCCACTCGTCGAGTTCCTCCTCATCTTCAAGCTACTCGCCGAGTCCACTCAAAGGACTCGTCGAGTCCATTCAGATCTACATACATGCAGAGGACTTTCGAGTCATGCATGGACTCCAAACTGTAGATCTACCCTTCCCAAGCCTATCCCCCACGTAAAGTTGCAAACTTTACGTGTAGAGAGGGAGATCTAGGCAAAAAGCACCATAAACTAGGGTTTAAGGCCAAGGGGCTTCAAAATCGACTCAAGGGCTGATACTTTATGCTTTTCCAGTCCATAACACACTTGGATCTGAAGTAGCAACTCCAGATCCGGCTCCTAACTCAAAATAATATCATTATGGCTAAAGAGCCCCAACAACCACACATAAATCTAGATGCAAAAAGGGTCTAGGAACTAGTTTATACCTCCAAAATCTCAATAATGTCTTCCCAATCCCGGATCTACAGCCCCCTTCTTGCACTCTCAAGATTCTTCTTCTTCCTCCAAGCTAAATGCACTCTTGAAGGCAATAAATGGCTCAAATAGAGGATATGGCGACTAAGGTTTTCCAGGGGTTTTCCACGGGGATATCCAAGGGTTAAGAGGCAGTAAGGAGCCCTAGGAAGAAGATTAAGACATTTATATAGGCTCCAAGTCCCGAATTTAGGGTTTTCCACGCACATACCAGACTCGACGAGTCATCTTGGCCGACTCGCCGAGTCGGTCACTTACTCCTCGACCCGGATCCCGCTCGGACTCGCCGAGTTCCTCCTTGGACTCGCCGAGTCGCCCCTTAACATTAAGGTTTTCTTTCCTTTCTTGGCCTTCAAAACTTTGGGTGTTACATAAAACCATAAACATAAAACCGTAAGCACAAAGTTTAGTGAGTTCCCCAAAATACCACATACCAACCATACAGTTGGGCTTAACCCTGGGGTATATTCCAACCCAAAATGCATATATGGACCCCGTCTTGGGGTGTATTTCAAACCAATCAACACATATAGTCTCGTGCCCTAGGGTATCTTTCAACCCGATCATACAATAGTGGGCCCGACACTGGGGTCTATTTCAACCCGAACATACGATAGTAGGCCCCGCCCTGGGGTACATTTCAACCTGATCACACAAAAAAATATATCACCTAGCACCTAGCATTCTGCATAACCAAACAATGGGTCAATATTGGTGCCTTCGACTCATGGATACAGTGAGGAGACTCACTTCTCAATCGGAAAGATCGTTGAATAGGACACTACTCTGAATATCAACTCTAGCATCCACCTATTCATTGGAACATGACTAAACTTAACTTATAATCAATATACCCAAAATACCCCTAGGTTAACTCTTGGTCAAAGCCAAAGTCAAAGTCATCCGGGTCAACTCGGTGACTACGTTGGGCGTACCCAATAGGTAGGTGGGGTGTACTGCAAGTTTGACCAGAGTCGAGGGGTTGACCACGAATGTGCAACGTACCCTTTGGTACGCCCAATGTAGGCGGATGCCACCCTTTCTTCCCATTAAGAGCTTAGTCCTTAAGCTTTTTCATCCAAAATCCAAATCTAGCCCTTAAATGATGTTCTTAATCATAAAGTTTCCAACTTTATGATCTTGCATGGCTATTAAGTGATCAATACCAAAATTCATGACTTCTTAACTCTTTAAGACATCCTAGTGGTGGTTGTCGAGGCCAACACAAATAATAACCCTAAATATTACACACTAAATAGTGTATAGTGGTAAAGGGATCGAATCCACGGAGATTGGTTCAATTTATAACTCTATGAAAAATCTCTTTGTAAAAATACTTGTAAAATGACAATAAAAATAAAATGGGGGGTTTTGTTGTTTTGAAATACTTGAAACAAACTAGAATTAACTATGATTTAAATAGACAAATGCAACAAAAATAAGAGTTTGATGTAAAATCAATGAGGGAAAGATGGTTGACTTAAAGTTTCCTCACTTTGACTTTTGATGAACATATCATTAGAATCCAATGGTGCAATACTTTGATGTAAATCCTTAATTTGGCTATAGTAATCCAAGGAGCTTGAGATTACCTAGACTTTTCTTAATTGTTGAAATGGCTAGAGAAGCTCACAACAATTTCCTTAGTCAAAGTCACTAATTCCAAATAGCATGTAATTAGTGAAAGTCAACTAGCATTAAGAACCAAAAAGTCACCAAATCCAAGAGGGGTCAAATGCTTTCACCACCATGTTGGAGGAAATGTTTTTATGATTGTGTGAAGCAAAAACAACACAAAAATCATTTGTTGCTTGCTAATTTGAGGATCCTTTACTTAATCAAGAAATTAGCCAACTAATCACCACAAACACATTTAAACTCATGAACTAAAACATACAAGTAGTGATAAGATGTTAAAACACAAAACATTCCCATAAAGATTTAAGAACATGTTCATGGATTCTTCAACATTCAACAAAAGTTCAAAGGATTAACCAAAAGTCAACCAAGATTAGTTTAGCCAAGCATGGCTAAACACAAAGAAACAAAGTTAGAGAAATTTGTACCAAACATTAAGCAAGAATCAAGAGGTAAAAATATGATGTTCTTCAAGGGTTCTTGGCCTTCAAAAGTCTCCAAAACTCCAGAGAGAATCTTCAAAAATCGGATGTCCAAGAGTCTCCAAAAGATGGGCACCA
Source organism: Lactuca serriola (assembly GCF_051521515.1). Classification (NCBI taxonomy): domain Eukaryota; kingdom Viridiplantae; phylum Streptophyta; class Magnoliopsida; order Asterales; family Asteraceae; genus Lactuca; species Lactuca serriola. The sequence continues at coordinate 281,084,406 of NC_136412.1, read as the reverse complement.
ACCTTCCTCAAATAGCCTTCCAAATGGATTTCCGAAATTGCCCCTGCAGGAGGTTGCGCGACCCGCGTGCTGCTGCGCGGGTGGGTTGCGCGGGTGGTGCCTGACATGGGCTTCTTTGAGATTTTGGGCCTCCAAAGCATGTCCCACTAGCCCAGATCGAATCCAATCACCTCCTAGCCTATTTTCTTCAAGTTTTTATTCATTTTAAGCCCAATTTGGCCTCTCCAAATCCTCCAAACTCGCCCGGTTAATAATCTATGCACGCTCGAATAAACTCCTGCGTTTTGCAAATTTAAAGTTTATTTCTCTCCAAACCTTCAAATAACCATCAAGCTCTCTCCATGCATCATCTCCACAATCACCAAGCCTAACATCATTTTTGCCTATCAAATCTCATCGCTTCCCATACGTCCCGAACACTCCCGCTCCGCTAGGCCCGAAAACCTGCAATTATGCTCACAAGATTCAAAAGTACCCGAAATAGTCATAAAATAACAAAAGGGAAAATATGCATGGAAATTATCTAAATTATGACTGAAATATGCTAAAATAAACTATAAAAAGAAGTAAACAAAACTAACTATCACCTAGCTCATGCATGGAAGGAAACTAAGGTCCAAGATTACATTTTTATGGTTCCTAATAACTCCATAGTGGATAAAGTTTCCAAATTTATCCATTAGAATGGTCCAAACAACCAAGATCTAGTCTTTAAGTCTCAAAAGGACCAAAAGTGTATCTTTTTCAACTTAATCCATTAAGTCCAAGTCTCCAACCTTTAGATCTGAATCAATATGATGCTTAGATGGATAAAGCTTCAAACTTTATCCATAAAAAGGTCACAAACATTCAAGATCTAAAATTTATGCACTAAAGTCACCAAAAGCTCATAACACCCAAAACTAGATAGATCTAACAAATGTATCATCAATATTCAAGATTTATACATCTAGAAGAAAGATCAGGGTGCACAAAGTCTGGATCTACAAGCTCTAATGCAATCAACACTTCTCCAACGAGCTCCTTCTTCTCTAAGACGCACCAAGAACACTCCAAAGAACTGAAGAACACCTTCTTTTCTCACAAGGCTCAAACTAGGGTTAGGGTTTCAAGTGAGGGTGTTGGAGAGGTTGAGGTTGAGACTGGAATGGGTTTGGGGAAATTAAGGAGCTTAAATAGGGCTCAAACCATGAAAATAGGGTTTAGGCACTGATCGCGTACGCCCAACATACTCCTGGTACACCCAACGTACCAGGGATGCCCTAGTACACCCAACATACTTTCTTTATGCCCAACGTACTAGATTGAGTCCAAAACCTTCCTACCTTCTAACGGTCATAACTTCTTTGTTCCTACTCCGTTTTCGACGATCTTTATATCCACAGAAAGGTATTGAGGAGCTCTATAACCCTATCTAATTACTTTTTGACTTAAAACACATCGAACTAAATTCCATTATTCATAAAAGAAGTCTGAAACACCATTTTTCCCATTTTACCGTTTGACTGCAAAGCACAGACCAAACTCTTGGATCACATAATCTACCTTACCCACATCCAGATGGGCCTAAAATTCTCTTTCCCCAAAGCCCGAATCCTTACGATACTTGATCTTCATTTCACGGCCCTGAATTCTGAAACGAGTCGAAAGAGGTTGTTACAACTTTCCCTTACTTAAATTAGATTTCGTCCCTGAAATCACTCCTTGCTACTTTCCAGGAAATCAGACGATCCGACTATATCTTCCAGATCCCTGATAAAAGTCGACACTATCATACAATGGCCTTCCAATAATCGAACCCATATTTAGTAAAACTCACATACTGATGATGAATCCTTGCTCCCAGCCTCCACTGACCTTAACCAATAAAGGATAGCCATCACACTACTCTAGTCAAACCCAATAATCCAGTACCTTATCTGACTTCCCGGCATACAATACCATTCTGAATCACAACCAATATGGCTCCACTTCGCAATTTAGTCTTAACGAAATCCTTACGAACCTAAATTATGTTGTTGACCAAACATTCGCATTTTCGATCTATCCAAAATCTTTTGAGCTCCAAGCTGATCTACCAATTATCTGAAGCGTCAGATTCACAACTGCTCGCAGAAACCGACATCTTTTCAAAGGACTATACCACGAGACTCTATGCAAGAGTCTGTTTGGCAAATCTACTCTAACCTACTTTCTCGAAATGAATACTACACGCCCAACTGTAGTCTTACATCACGACCATAACCAAACGGCCCTCAACCTTCCACAATCTCACGAATGTTATGGCCTTCCCACAGTCTCGCGACCCATCCTACCATGGTCTAATTCCACCTAAAGGAAACAACAACACAAATCGTAGATTCACCACACTCCCATAGATGCTCATGGTCCAGGTGAATATCGGGGCACCCCTCGGTCTTACAACACTACCACTACCTGCCAATTTAGTGAATGTTATAGCCACCCCCACAGTCTTACAACACCCCTATCACTATTTTCCAATCTAGGGAATGCTACGGCCACCCTATAGTATTACAACACTTCCATCACTACCTACCTATCTAGTGAATGCTATGGTCACCTCGCAATATTACATCATTTCTATCATTACATGCCAATCTAGTGAATGCTACGATCACCTTGCAGTCTTACAACACTTTTATACTGCCATGTACCCAACCCATGGTCTTACCGTCCATGTACTATACCAACCATAATCATCATGAGTTGAACCTGCATCCGACTATACCCCAATCAGGTGTTCAAGTCATGCTTTGAGTCCCAAAGCCTTTATCAGACTAGAACAGGAAGAGAGGCTCTATCATAACCCTTAACCTCAACCTATTCACATACCCGCCATGTGTCACCCCTGATGCGCAAGGTAAACTGAAATTTCATTCCTTGTGTAATCCCTTAGTCGAAGCGCCCCCCCCCCCCATTGGATTCAACTGCGCTCTTCCAACCACAAATTTGATAGATTTTCAATCTATCTCGCAACCTGACTACGCAAAGTTGTCGACCACCTGAGCTCACAAGTACTAGCATTCCATTACTATCCAATCCTAGCGAACACAAACCTACCAAAATTGAATGAATACTCCCTGAAATCTCAACGAGCTCAATATTCATGAGCACTTTTAAGTGAACCTAGTATAATTTCTTGGTGACTTTATCAGAAGACGAAGAACAAAATCTCAACTATAAAAACGGGTACCCAACGAATTTAACGACCCACTTGCACTAAAGTAATTCCCATATGAACTTGCAACTGACCACACTTCTAAGGTATGAACTTGACAATTACCGATCTTATACTAACGATCAAAGCAAGTTAAACGCTTCGCTACCCAAAGCACTTCACGTGATACAATTCCATATCCTTGAGCCACTTCAGCTGGTAACCAAGATCTATAACCCTCGACCGAAACGGACGGATCACCAATCCAACTACCTACTTGCCGAAATAAAACGATGCACTCATAAGATATATAACCAAGTCTATTTAAATCCTATTTTAACCCCAATATCTGAACAAACCCATGTGGTCAATTCATCACTCACACTATGGAGTGATGGTTCACTACTGCTCTTGCCCTACTAGCAGTAGAAATTGATTCAATGTCTGTTAACAATCAACTAACATAAATCTTGAGCGAGACACAAGTGCTCCTGAATTTTGATTTCACTGTCCCATACGGGCACATCCAACTACCATAAGGTCTTTTCTTAAAGCTCTTGATGTGAAGATTGCACTCACAATTCCTGAAGAAGGCATCGACTCCTTTGCACCAACGTTCTGACCAATCCTTTACCCTCCACGACTATCTTAAATTCCAATGACCTAACGAACTTTCACTACAACCCCTCTAACCAATTGTGCTAATCCTACATTTCGATCCGACTGCTGATATCCCAAGCAGAATACTCAATCTTCCTCTAAGCACGACTCTCGGTATGCAAAATGACGTATAACAATTCTTTATACAATAACTTAATCAATCATAAAGGAACCCTAAACCTTATATGGGGTTATCAGAAACTTTCCAATATCACCGCCTCGAACATGCTTATTCTAGACGGAAATATCATTATAGAGATGGAGTTCAAAATACATACCATGGATTTCTTGAGGTTCAACCTTGACCTCCTGTAAGACGATGGGTGTTGGGATCTGCATTCCCTCCTTCACCCATGCAGGTTAACCGGATTTGAAATGACCCGGTTGTTGACAATGAAAACATATATGATCCTTCTTACAATCTTGGTGCACATGCCCTCTGTACCCATATTTGAAACACCTAAATTTGTGACAAGAAAACTCGTGAGTTCCCCTACAGTTGCCACATATATCATAGTCCCCCTGACTTCCAGCACCCAAGTTAGCTGCATCGAACTCTCCACCTACCTCCAATTATTCTGAATCTTGTTTTTGCCTTCTCTTTCCTGTTCATGGCTCCACATCAAGATTTCCTTCTCTAGAAATCTCAACAACTTCTCTTACAACATGTAAGATTATGGTCCGCTCCTCGAATTTGGCAGTCAGCCTGTCAGTGATCCGACCAATGATATCGATCAACTCTTCCAATATTATCTGTGAAACCTCAGCGGTAATCCAGTCACATAATCCTGCATCACCCGCACCAATCTTAGAGGGCTCTGCTTCTCGTCCAGGCATCGAAATCCTATTAAACAAGACCAAAATGTCATCATTAATGCAACACACTTTACCCACTAATCAGAAATCTACACATTAACCCTCTACCGTCTTCTTAGAATCCTCGTGACGTTCCCCGATTCGAGTATGGATCCTATGCTTTCAGTAGTATGGGCCTAATACTACCTTCCACATCTATCCATACTTCCTCAAGAATTATCTCGAATCCTCTAACTCACCTTCTCAAAACGTTACTCCAAGTACCCACTAAACAACACAACCAAACTCACTACGACATTCCCTAGGCTCTCATAGGTTCCCGACCTCACCCTGCCATCAACTGTTGAAGAACTCCCACTAATTTTAGCTAACTACTTCATGAATACAATATCCTTTGGGTAAAAAATATAACCTTACAACGGTTGGACTCAGACAAGAGCTACGTAATAGGGTCAAATCCATCACTCTGAGTTTATTTAAGCTTTGCAGCATGTAACTTAACATATTCACTTAATAGTTAACTCCCAACACTAAAGGGTACCACAAAGCACAAAGCAAGCAGCATTCATGCAGTAACACTCCAAGCCACAAAACGACGAAAGGACATCTCAAGCTCACTTACTACTACCATGCTAGGAACTTCTACTCTCATTGTCGTTTGGCTTGTACATGCAAATTATACACAATATAGGAAATATGATCCTAATAATATACAAATTTTAAAGCATACACTTAGCAATCACCTTTACAATTATAGATTTCAAATCTGGCATATCATCCTATTCTCATAGGCACAAAGGCATCACATATCAGGTCGATCTATCAAGCAATTCCTAAAAATATCCCTAGACTTATCCTAGAATGTAAACATTCATATCATATATCATATCAACATGTATGTGTATTTTGTGAATCGTTTACTTGAAATCGGCTAATTGCACACAGCACAACCCCTTTTTCTTTATAAAACTCTTTCTAGAAACTTAAACTTTTCAAAACAACCTATTTACTAAAATGTAACGTCTCACAGGGCTACAGCCCATCTGAACTACTCCACGAGAAGTCAGCCTGACTAGACCGCCTCATAGGGCCTACAACCCTTCCAAACTGCTCCATGGGCCGCTTACCTAACTAGACAGCCTCGCAAGGCCTACAGCCTATCCGGTCGTCCCCGGGTGTCTTGACCTATAACACGAAGCAGGTCCGCCTCAAGCCAAACCAACAATTCGACATATGCAACAAACAAACATGAACATAAACTTGGAAAATACAGATCTAACAAATCACTACAGTATAACAATATATGGTAACAAGGATATCAATCCAATTAGTCAGCCTTGGTGCATTCGACCCATAAGTACAGTGAGGAAAACTCACCTCACAGTCTGAATGCAATCTGAATAACTCCTAGCTCCGACAACCGGCTCAACCCAAATCCTAAGTGTCAAAACATTTCCATTCTAAATTAATAACATTTCCCCCAAAAGACCCTTAATCAAAACTAGTCAAAATTAACAAGTTAAGCGAGTCAACACAGCCGAGTCAACTCATTCGAGCCAACTTAGCTGAGTCGACTCAGGCTTCGTATGCGGAGTGTACTCCGGAGGTACGTGGGGCGTAGTCGAGCTTTGACCGCAGTCGGGATGGTTGACCACGTACGCGCTGCGTACTCCAGGTTACGCAGGGCGTACACCTAGACTTACCAAATCCTCAATAAGAGCTTAATAAATTAAGCTCTCACGTCCAACTTTCAGATCCAAGGCCAAAATACCACTAAGAGTCATAAAGTTTCCAACTTTCTGACTTTGCATGTCCATTAAGTGCTTAATACAAAAAATCTCAACTTCTTAATGCCTTAAGACCTTCTATAGCATGCATGGAGGAAAACTAACCATCATGGCCACATTTTTATGACTAAAGACCCCCTATAAGGTCTGAAAGGACGAATTATTTGATTAAGAACATTCCATGCTCAAGAATCACCATATTTGGGACCAAAATGGCCATAAATGAATAAATGGCTAGATCTACAAGATGGAGTGATCAAGTTATGAACTTTTTACCTCCAAGATTTTGCTAGCAAGTGTAAGATCCCAAATTTAAGCTGCTTCTAAGCTGCAAGGTCCTTGTACCAACTTCTCCTTCTTTAAGAACACCAAAAAGGCACACAAATGAGCTCAAAACACTCTTCTCACTTAGGGTTTGGTAGAGGTTCGAATTCTCAGATAGGGGTTGATGAGAGAATGATAAATGAGGCCAAACTAGGGTACGACATCTCCGACCATACAGGAGCTCAAGAGGTGGGGTGCCAATGCTGGGGAGATAGTTGTTGTTGTAGGAAAACTTCGCAAGAGGTAGGTAGGAATCCTAAATCCCACCAAAATCTATAACACAAGTCCGCAACATATCCTCAAGTGTTTGTATGATTCACTCACTCTGGCCATCAGTATGTGGATGATATGCAGTGTTGAACTGTAGCCTCGTGCCCAGTTCCTCGTTGAACTTCTGTCAGAATCAGGAGGTGAACCAAACATCTTGGTCTGACACAACGGATATTAGAACCCTATGACGAGCCACAATCTCCCAACCATACACATCGGCCAACATTTCGGATGAAGAGCTCTCCCGGAGAGCCAAAAAGTGGGTACTCTTGGTCAATCAATCCATGATGACCCATATAGCATCAAAACCCTTGGCAGTCTTTGGTAACTTGGTGATAAAATCCATGGTGATATGTTCCCACTTCCACATGGGAACCTCCAAAGGCTGTAAATTTCCATGTGGCCTCTGATGCTCGGCCTTGACCATCCTACAGGTCAATCACCTCTCAACATACCAAGCTATCTCCATCTTCATACACGGCCACCAGTGACTTAACCTTAAATCCCGATACATCTTGGTGACCCCCGGGTCTATAAAAAAGTGAGACTTATGAGCCTCCTCATACACTATATGCCTGATCCCACTAGAAACTAGAACCCAAACCCGACCACAACGGGTGAACAACCCCCGACTATCGGTGACAAACATGTCGCTCTCGCCCTTGATCCTCTCTTGTTTCCAATTCTCCTTCTTGACTCCTTCTACATGTGCCCCTTTGATCAAATCCAAAAGTGGGGAATCAATGGATATCCTCATACATAGCTCTCCAGCTGAAGATCCAGTAGACCTTCAGCTCAAGGCATCCGCTACCACGTTCTCTTTACCCAGATGGTAAAGGGTCTCGCAATCATAATCTTAGACCATGTCTAGCCACCTATGTTACCTCATGTTCAGGTTCGACTGGTCCATAAGATATCACAAACTCTTGTGATCCATGTACACGGTAACCTCTGGAAGGGTTAACACTAGGGCCTCACAAAATACAATGAAATCCTCGACACCCTCTGGAAGGGCCAACACCGGGGCCTCACATAATCTCTATCGCAGCGTCTCAAAAGCAACCTGCTGCTCAGGGCCCCATTGGAAATCCACTCCCTTCCTTGTCAGATGAGTGAGGGGTACTGCGATTTTGGAGAAGTCATGAATAAATCTTCGGTAATATCCTGCCAAACCCAAGAAACTCCTGATCTCTGAGGTAGATTCGGAACCTCCCACTACATCATGACCTCGATCTTGGCCGGATCGACCAAAATCTCATTTTGGTTAACGAGATGTCCCAGGAAATGGACCTCTCATAACAAAAACTCACACTTTGAGAACTTGGCATGCAACCGTTTTGGCCTCAACACTCCCAAAAGCTCTTGAAGGTGCTCCTCGTTCTGCTCTCTGGTCTTGGAATACATCAAGACATCATCAATGAACACAATGACTGATCGATCGAGCATCGTCTTGCATACCCAATTCATCAAACCCATAAACACTCCAGGCGCATTGGTGAGCCTAAATGGCATCACCAAGAACTCGTAATGCCCATAATGAGTTTGAAACATGGTCTTCTCCACGTCCTCCTCTCTCACGCTCAACTGATGATACCCCAACCTCAAGTCGATCTTGGAGAACCAAGACACACCCTACAACTTATCAAAGAGGTCGTCAGTCTGCGGGAGGGGATAATGATTCTTCACCGTTAACTTATTCAAATCCCAATAATCAATACACATACAGTATGAACCATCCTTCTGCTTGACGAACAGTGTTGACGCTCCCCACGATGAACTTTTTTGGCTTGATGAACTGCTTGTCTAACAGCTCCTTAAGCTGAGAGGACAACTATTGTATCTCGGGTGGTTCCAAGTGGTACGACGCCTTGGCAATTAGAGCCGAACCTGGCACTAGGTCAACCTGAACTCAACTTGCCTCTCAGGAGGCACACCGGGTAACTCCTCCGGAAACACATCAACAAACACTCTGATAACTGGCACATCAGAAACCGAGACCTGCTCCCCCACCTGAGTATCAACCACATAAGCCAGATAACCCATACATCCATGTTGAATATACTGTCGATCCCCGGCTGCCGAAAAACCCCTGATCCAACCGTGGTACCCTCTCTGTAGATGACTAGTTCTCCCCCACTTGGAGTTCAAACTATAACTCACTGACCCTTGCAATCGATCATAGCACCAAACCTGCTTAGCCAATCCATCCCCACTATCACGCATACATCCTCCATGGGGATAGGGATCAAATCAATCGGATAAGATACTCCGAAGATCTCCATACATCCCCCAAAATCCCTACTAAAAGATCAACACACAAAGGACCGACTCGCGCCCGAGTCAAATAAAATTAGTAGAGGTGTCAAAAAAAACCGAACCCGATTAACCCGACCCGACCCAAACTCGATTAAGGCATTTAGGGTCAGGTTTTATAGGGTCAAAATTCTTAATCGGGTTATTCGGGTTAACTCGACAAACCCGGACTATAGTTAGGGTCGGGTTTAGGGTTGATTTTTTTATAAAAGTCGGGTTTCGGGTTTACCCGATTAACCCGGATAAAGATATACTACAATATTTATGTATTTTATTCCACCTCACATCTTCTATTTTTGTACATTATGTGGCCTAAAAAAGAGGAAAATAAGATGTAATAGAATTGTAGAGCAAAATATTACTTTGTACAATTGGAAATTAATATGTAGCATAGTAAAATAATATGCAATGGTAGTTTACGTGGCCTAAAATAAAAAATACACAACCTCAAATCAAATGCATAATGCTTTTTGCTTGTATAGTACAAACAAGAAAAATAAACCATATGCCCTCAAATTCATTTGGATTTAACACATCCTAATCTATCTTTCTGAAAATAAACCTTATTATAAATATGGCATAATATTTCTGTCTTACATTGTAACCCGACTAACCCGACCCTATATACCCAAAACCCGAATAGCCCGAACCCAGATAAACCGTACCTTAATAGGGTCGTGTTCCGGGTGAAATTATTTTTATAAAAAACTCGACTAACCCGACCCGTATAACCCGAAACCCGATCGGGTTGACCTGATTAACAGCCCTAAACATTAGAGTAGGCAAAGAATTCACTAAGAATGTACATATTAGAAACATAAACATAAGCATACCATAAATAAATCAAGAGAACAATAAATAGAAACATACCAATCATGACGTCTGGCGATGCCCTGGCCTCCTCGACAGTGAGCTGAAAAGCACGGCCCCGAGCCCTCCGGGGCTCCGCCCTACCCTGGTGCCCATCAATGATCCTCAACGTCGCTAGCACTGGAGCCTACGTCGGTCTCATCGTAAGCAAGGGACATTTTTCCTTAATATGGCCAACCTGCTCAAAATGATAACGAATTCTGGTGGTTGGTGTAGGTACATGCTAACGATGGTCCTTGGAATAATACCCATCCTTGCCACATTTGTGGCATCCAGAAGTAGATCAACAAGGACCATCATGAACCTTGCCACACTTGCCATAAGTGCGGCCCCCCTGACTCCCAAATCTAACAACGACCTTGAACCACTTTGCCACAAGCTGTGACTGCATAAGGTCCTGCCTCAACTCCCTCGTCTGGAGCTCCATCTCAATCTCATGCCGCCTCGCGGCCTCCTTTAACTCAATGAGTGAACCATATTATTGAGTGGAAACAAACTGGCAGATATCTTTCTTGATCAGGCTCAAGTACCAGGTCATCTGAGCTTGCTCAGAAATAACAAAATCAAGGTAGAACAACACTCCCTCAATGAAAATCTTGGTGATCTTAGTCATCGACTTCGTCCCATGTCTCAGGTCCAGATACTCTTGGGTTAATCTCTCTCTCTCTCTCTCTCTCTCTCTCTCCACCAAAGGGACGTATCTAGAATGGAATATCTCAGAGAACTAATCCCAACATACAACAACTCTCTGATCTTTGAATCCATGCGATCAAAATCCATTTCTTCGTGATCAGATTCAGCAGCTTCTTCATTAAGCTTCCTTTCTTTTCTTCGATCCTGCAAAAAATCAAAATGTAATCTTATCACATCATGTATTAAGAATCTAGAATATGAACTTAAAAGAGTCAGTTAATGGATTTTACCTGAAGTAGAGCCATACGTCTTGACTCTCCTATCTCTTAGATCTCTCAGGCAGTTTGGGCAGCTTCGTCTCCAATGCCCTTTCTCTTGGCAATAAAAGCAAATGGACTCCTTTGTCACAACACATCAGACTCATAGACTTAGCTCTTTCTGGACTTCCAATGTTGCCAGTGTCCCTTGAAGTTTGGGAGTTTGATTCACCAGACAAATTTGCTTGACTAGCACGCCAAATCATTGCTGATTCAGCAGCTATAAGCAAATAGGTGAGATCAATGAGGGTCACGTCGTGATCCATCATATAGTACTCTCTAACGAACTCACTATATGATTCAGGAAGTGACTGAAGAACCCAGTCAACAGCCAACTCACTTGAAATCTCAACACCCAACATGCTTAACCTATCAATGTGTGACTTCATCTCTAAGACGTGTGCACACACAGGTTTCCCATCTTCGTGTTTACTTGCCAAAAGAGATTGAGTGAGCTTGAACTTTTCAAGCCTTTGAACTTGTGGGTCAGGGAGAACAATTGGAGGAGGTGGAGGAAGTGAAGTATGACTCTCATTTCCTTGATCGTATCTCGGAACGTCATCTTCATTTGGAAAGCTTGTTCCAAAGGATTTAGGAAGACCATTGTAAGATCCAGACATCTACAAAACTGGAGAAAATTCAAGTTAAGTTGATTGAGTCCTTAATAAAACACCCAAATGAGTTATTAAGGCTAGGATCCAACATAATATTCTACAACCTAGAAGAGGGATGCCGTAATCTAGTTGCAAAATATTTGAAGGTAGGTAAATGACGATTTACCAGTTTCCACCATGAAAAACGAAAAAGAAGTTTAAGTTTTAAATGAATTGAAACTCCTAGATCTTTTGAGATTCATTGAACTTTTCAATGGCATGTTTAATCTCGATTATGCCCTATTATTTGTGACTGGGATGCCGAGGATCACAAACAAGGTGTGAATAACCATACGAATCACGTGGTGCATCCAATGCTACTATTACCTAATCAATGTGTCGGTTAGCCACACACGCTCCATTGATCTATGATAAACATCGAGCCACCCTTCGTCACAAATGTCATCCCCAAATTAGTGTTCCGGTTAACCACACACGCTCCACTAACGTTCAACAAGGGTACGAAGTGTAATTCCATTGATTAGCATACGATTTCACATTTTGCCTAAAGTAACTATGATTTGGGAATTTGAATAAGCATTTAGTTACTTTGTACATTATTATACTTATAATGGAAGGTTTCTGTCCTATCCTGCCCGTTCGGCTAACGGCCCTCCACTAGTCAAGAGTGCGGTAGGTAAGAGTGGATACCCATTCAATCGTCATTTTATAGGCAATTTCCTTAAACACCCCTTATAGACCAGCTTCGTGAATGAGTCCTACTAACGGTAAAACTGGCTTTTTACTCATATATATATATATATATATATATATATATATATATATATATATATATATATCATATTAGACTTTTAATGTTATATATAGTATAGGGTGTATTTTACACTTTTAAAATACTAGGTGGTTCAATTTAATAAATTATACTTTTAATTTAATAAAATGTAAACCAAAACTTTATGGGTTTATTAAATCTCCTTTAATTATACACTTTAATTAATTAATAAAACCATAAGGGTGTGATTTGAACTTTTCAAATTACTAGGGTTTTAAGAATTCAACATTTCAAAATTAAACTTTTAATTAATTTTTAAATCCCAAAACTTGAGGGCAAGTTTTGAAACATTTCAAAACATTAGGGTTCGGAATTTAAATGTTTCAAAATTAAACTTTTTAATCAAAATTTAAATTCCAAAACTTGAGGGCAAGTTTTGAAACTTTTCAAAACATAAGGGATCAAATAACAAATAACATAAATTAAACAATTAATTTGGTGATTATCTATATTTCACCTAATCTCATTTTATTCATAAGATAATTACCAAATAATTTAAATAATCCATATTTATCATATAAGGAAACTATTATTCAAAAGATTTGAAATTATCTTTTGTTTTATGAAGGATAATCATCCAAATATAATAAAAATCGGATTTTATCATCAAAATACGTTTTTTGTATTAATCCTTCAGCAAAACAGAAAGAAATCCCGATATTCCCTCTGTCTGACCCCTGGACTCGCCGAGTCAGGGACTGGACTCGCCGAGTCAGATAGACTCACCGAGTTCATCCACTGACTTGCTGATTCAGGTCGGGCAGAGGCCAAAAAAATTGTTTTTCAGTAAATAATTCAACATAGCATCACATACAACAGAAACCAATCAAGGCTCTGATACCACTGATGGGTTTTAGGCATAAGAACAATCTTATGTGCTCATACAAACCCTAATGCTTGGATCTAGGTTTCTCTATTGTACATGCAATGAATCCAAGACTAATAAACTGAATTAGGGTTTAGAGAATTACCTTTGATTGTTATATAGCAATAACAATCAATTCCTTGCTTGGATTGGCTTCAAAAGCTTAGTGCCTCAAGTGCTGCACCTCTAATGGAGTCACAAACACCACTAAGCAACTTGGATGAAGAGGGGAGAGAGGGGAGGCACCAAAACCGGCTGGAAACCCTAAGGGAAGTGTTGTCCACGTTTTTGGGGCTTAAGGGTCCTTTATATACATGTAGGCTATTAGGGTTTACAACTAGGAAACCCTAATTTGGCTGCTTAAGCCCTAAGCAGCCCATGGACTCTTTAAACATATCCCTTGGACGATTTCTAATGGGCTTCCCATAGAATTCGTCCAACCTATATTTTATTAGGTGATCCATAGCCCAATTATAATTATCTTATAATTACAACTCCAGTCTCATAAGTTTAATTAATCTCTTTTAGCCACAAAAATTAATTCTTAATTAATTCTTGACTAATATTAATTAAACAATATGATTTCTCCTTTAATATATTATTCTCATAATATATTAATAAATCATATTTAAACCTTTATCTCCTTAAATCATCCTACATATTGCTATGGTGAAGGCAACCCAAAAGGACCATGCTCATAATCGGGTCAAGTACATACCAAAATAGTTATGGACTTAGACACTAATCCAACAGTTCTAACATAACATAACATCAAATAAAAGTGTCGTGACTTGGGGTATACTTACTGGCTACGACCGATCATACACATCACATCCTTTCTTGAATATTTTTGAAAACAATTTTGAAAATCATTTTTAAAACTTTTGCAGGTCCTTAGTTTGAGTCTGGATTTACACAGATGTTCCTCCAATTCACTTAAACCCAGGCTCTGATACCAACTTGTAACGTCTCAAAAATCACAACAAATTTAAACTTTTCAAAACAATCCATTTACTAAAAAGAAGTGTTTACAAAATCACTGTTTCCAAAACATTATTTAAAATCAGAGTCTCCCAAGATCCAACCAACATAAAACCAAGGATGCATACGGTCACACCTTTGCCTTTCCACGTTCCTCTGAAGTACCCGAAACAAAACTAAAACTATAAGCCAACGCTTAGTGAGTTCCCCCAAAGTACCAACACACCACATAACAAGCAAGCATGCAAAAACGAGTAGCCAACCTGACTGGACCGCCTCGTAGGGCCTACAACCTATTTGGACTGCTCCACGAGCAGTCGGCCTGACTGGATCGCCTCACAGGGCCTACAACCTATCCAAACCACTCTATGGGCCGTCGGCCTGATTGGACCGCCTTGCAGGGCCTACAACCTATCTCGTCGTCCCCGGGTGTCTTGGCCTACACCACGAAGTAGGTCCGCCTCAACCCAAACCAACATGTCTACATATGCAACAAACAAACATGAACACAAAGTTGGAAAATACAAATAATCATATGGATCAAACGTATCACAACAACATAAAAACATAGACTCACCAGGATGTCAATCCAATGGGTCGACCTTGGTGCCTTCGACCCATAAGTACAGTGAGGAAAACTCACCTCACAGTGTGAATGCAATCTAAATAACTCCTAGCTCCGACAACCAGCTCAACCCAAATCCTAAGTTTCAAAACATTTCCATTCCAAATTAATAACATTTCCCAAAAAATACGTTTGGTTAAAACTAGTCAAAATTAACAAGTCAACCGAGTCAACACAATTGAGTCTCAGCCGAGTTGACTCAGATTCCGTCCGCAGAGCGTACTCTAGAGGTACGTGGGGCATACTCGAGCTTTAACCACAGTCGGGATGGTTGACCACGTACGCGCTGCGTACTCCAGGTTACGTAGGACGTACGCCCAGGCTTCCTAAATCCTCAATAAGAGCTTAATGCATTAAGCTCCCACATCCAACTTTCAAATCCAAGGCCAAAATACCACTAAGAGTAATAAAGTTTCCAACTTTATGACTTTGCGTGTCCATTAAGTTCTTAATACACAAAATCCCAACTTCTTAATGCCTTAAGACCTTCTATAGAATGGATGGAGGAAAACTAACCATCATACCACATTTTTATGACTTAAAACCACCTATAAGGTCTGAAAGGACGACTTATTTGATCAAGAACATGTCATGCTCAAGAATCGCCAGATTTGGGAGCAAAAGTGCCATAAATGAAGAAATAGATAGATCTACAAGATGGAGTGATCAAGTTATGAACTTTTTACCTCCAAGAGGTTGCTAGCAAGTGTAAGATCCCAGATCTAAGTTTCTTCAAAGCTTCAAGGTCCTTGCACCAACTTCTCCTTCTTCAAGAGCACCAAAAAGGCACACAAATGAGCTCAAAATACTCTTCTCACTTAAGGTTTGCTAAAGGCTCAAATTCTCAGATGGGGGCTGATCAGAGAATGATAAATTAGGCTATAATGGTTTTTATATATGGAACAAACCCTAAAAATTAGGGTTTGGAGTTTCTCCATGTACGCCCTGCATACGAGGTGTATGCCCAGTGTATTAGGGTATGCCCTAGTACGCTCAGCGTGCACAACGTGCGCCCAATGTACTACCCTATTCCTCAAAATCACCAAAATGCCACTATAGGCCATTTTGCACCCTTTCTTATACTCACAGACTAAAAGTCAATATTTAATCATACATAGGGTTATAATAGGAAATACCTTAACATCGGGATGTTACACAAAATGTCGCTTTGGTGTACATAACATCATGGTGAGGACACATAGAGGATTGAGAAACGATAACAGAAACCGTCATACCGAACTTTATGTGATTAAACATGTACTTGAATCAATTCTGATAGTTGAACCTATCACGATGGCGATGATTAGGGCTCTATTACCCGAACAGGGGGAAGAAATGAGACAACTCATTCGAGAAAATGGAAGAGAGCCTACTGTACTAGTTGTGCAACTTGAACTAAATGAGGAACAATCAGAGGAAGGAAACTATAGTCGGGTTGTTAGCCAAGCTGAACGTCGAAGGGTTAATAGGAACAACCCTGATGAGGGAATTAAAAAAGATGGATGCAAGTACAAGGACTTCATGCATCCAAGCCGCTAAGTCTTTCTGGAAGCCTAACAGCAGTTGAAATTATGGATTGGATCTCCAATATGGAAATGGTGTTCGAAAGTTGAGCATTCTAACACTCCTAAGTGTACATGCAACCTTAAATACCTTGGATCTATGTTTTCTCTATTATACATGAAAATATGAACTTTCCAAGCTATTACCCTGTCTAGCATACAATACTTGATACTTGGGTAATCAAGTGGATAGAATACATACCTTTGTTTGATGTAGCTTGTCTTCATGAAGCTTGAGTGCCTAGTTCCCCAAGTGTGACACCTCAGATGGTTCACACAACACCAAATGCACATGGAATGACTTGAGAGAAGTGAAACACTCCTTGAAATCGTCTAGCCCTCATACACACACTAGTGCACAATTTCTTGAGCCATGGGATTCTTTTATATGGTGGGTAATAGGGTTACACTATGTAACTCATAACTTTACCCATTCCTTATGCTCCATGGATTTTAACCTCCATGGAGTATCCATGGGTCACCCCATGGACTTAGTCCAACATAAGGAATCTTGGATCACAGACCCACATATATAAGAATGAATGATTTCCACAATCAACCCATATATTTAATTAGTCTCCTTTTGATCACTTAATTAATTCCAAATTAATTTTTGATCAATACTTATTAAATAACCTTATTAATATATTAGAAATTATAATATATTAACAAACCTTAAGTGTTATTTCACTCATTATAGTCTATCCAAATACATGATGCCATGCAACCCAAATGGACCATGTTGGGTCGGGTCAAGTCTTACCAATTATAGTTATGGACTTAGACATTAATCCAACAGTATTAAGCTAGTGGCAATTGTTGGCTAACTCCATGCCAAAGGGAGAAGCAAGAAATATATATTGGAAGGTTTCCTTGTGCAGCCTAAAAAAGAGTACTGCTCTAAGCAAGACCTTCTGGTAATCAACAATGATTTCCAGAACTTGAAGAAGGGAAAGATGAGTATCAATGATTATGATGCCATATTCACTGATACAATGAAGTTAGTACCCCATTTGGTCCCCACCGAACTCTCCAAGGTTGACAAATTTGCTAATGGACTACCATCGGACTTTGGTCCAATGGTGAAAATAGCAAAAAATCTAAAGGAGGCTATCTGGTTAGCTAAAAATGTGGAGACCCAGATACGAGAGAAGGGTCTGGAGAGAGCAGAGACAAGAGTGTCACACCCCCAAACCAGAATGGCGGAAACATTCGGGGGTGGATGACTTCACGTAGTATCACAACAATTGAATATTGTAAAGAAAGTAACACAACCATCATATATATAATAAAAACGTATATTGTTGCGTTATACATATTTGCAAAAGAATATTACAATATGATGATATATATGTTTAATGATAAACGTCCTTAGCGTTCCTTCTTCAAAAGCTGGTGGTTACCTGTATTACTGATTCCCTGAGAAATACAAGTGGTTTCGAAAAAGTGTCAACAATTAAGTTGGTGAGTTCATAAGTGTTTTGTATTGAAAAGTATCTCCTTTTGGTAGTAAATCGATGAACGAGGTTTTCAGAAAATCCAATATTTTCTATAAATGGTTTGAAAAGTTCCCAGTGTTGGAGTGTGTTAGTATGTTTCATACTTGAATAATAATGATAAACTTTGTGCTAAAAATAATGTGGAAAACTGAATGCATATATGAATCTCGTAAATCAAACTTGTTTTTATACTTTTATGTTGGTTGTGTTACTTTCTTTACAATATTCAATTATTGTGATACTACGTGAAGTCATCCACCCCCGAATGTTTCCGCCATTCTGGTTTGGGGGTGTGACAGATTGGTATCAGAGCATTGTTTATAGTGAACTAAGTATATCGAACCACATAAGATATACAAACTATAAATGCAAAGGGGACCAAAAACCCTCTGACAAAACACTTTCATGAACAATATATTTCCTTTTAAAGATATACATTTTTACTCGCATGCATTAGTCTCGTATCATGACAAGTTTTTCTAAAAAGTATTACGGCAAGTTGCGACACTACGATTGGGCCTCGGGGTATGTAATCAGGTCGAGAATAAATATAGTCTGATCAACTATATTTATCCTGGATTTGACCAATGTACGTCGAGGAATGGTCGTAGTGGACAACAAGCCAAAAACTTACCAAATACAAATTATTTTAGATTCGCCAATTTGAAATACTATAGGAGTATTGTTAAAAATAATTATACAATGAAACACTTGCGCTCCGTAAGGATATAGTTAAACGTAGGAAGTCGTTAAATAGAAATTTATTTTCTTATGAAATTCTCATACCTCTATCCTAGTACAGACAAATGGTCGGATTCCATTTATCGGGAGATCCCTACTACCCAAACCAAGGCAACGGCGGCTGGATAGAAGAAGACCCGGAGGAAGACCCAGAGGAAATCGAAGAGGAAGTCGAAGAAGAATTCGAAGCCGAAGTCGGAGAGGAATTCGAAGTCGACGAGGAGGTCGAGGAAATTACTAGTGGAACAGACTCCGAGCCGGAAGTAATCGACCCTCCCATCCCTCATCCTCCCGAAATCAGACCATATCAACCGGGACCCATTCCCATGTGGGGAAGCCACCTCTACTACTGGAGCCGCCAACAAGGTGTACGCCCTCCCTTCGGCATGTGTCGAGATTTTTACAATGTCAGTGGGGGAGGCTCAGCTGATCGAGCACTTCCTGTTATTGTGGGCGCTATAGCTACCCAGAACTACCAAACGGACAAGCAAGCAGCCAGAGTTCGCGAGGTCAATGCTGCTACTCAAGGTAACGTCGCTGACATCCGTCGTCTGGAAGGACTACATGAGAACACCCAAATCTACATAGGGACGCTTCAGAATCAAATGATAATGGCACTAGCAGAAATAAGAGAAATGAAGGAACAACAAGCAGATCTCGAGAGGCTCCTGATGGAAGTCAAACAGTCGGATGCCAAGTCTAGCTCCAAACGTGCAACACGCCGCAAGTAGAGCTTGCTCAAACCCCAACAATTTTGTTATAAAATAGGACTCGGATAAAAGTTTTTCCATTATTTCCTTTTGTATCTGTAATCGGAGACCTCTAGGTAGGTCAAATTTTCCAAACAAGAAGCGTAATGTAACACACCTCAGGTGTGACCTATATATAAAAGACGGAAACCCTTGGAATTCCAGGTCGGAGATCGAGTCCTACTAAAGGTCTCGCCCTGGAAGGGATTAATACGCTTCGGGAAGCGCGGGAAACTGAACCCAAGATACATCGGACCATTCGAGATCATTTACAGGATCGGTCCAGTGGCTTACAAACTTAGATTACCTCAGGAGCTCCACAACGTACACCCTACCTTTCACGTATCAAACCTAAAGAAATGCTTGTCCGATGAGACCCTTGTCATCCCTCTAGATGAAATTGCAATAAATGAGAATCTCCAATTTGTAGAGGAACCAGTAGAGATCATGGATCGGGAAATAAAAAGGACTAAACAAAGTCGCATACCTATTGTAGAGGTCCGCTGGAACGCCAAGCGAGGACCTGAATACACCTGGGAACGCGAGGATCAGATGAAACAAAAGTACCCGCATCTTTTTCCTAACCTGTAAACTCTATCTTAGATTAAATTTCGAGACGAAATTCCCTTAACAGGGGGATGATGTGACAAACCTATATTTTTCTAAAAGCAGTGTAACGCTCAAATGTCAAATACAACGAAAACTATTTGGAATCAACTAAATTAACCTCAAAAATAAAGTGTTCAAATATCTAAGTTGGGATGCATCAAATATTAGATATCGTGCCAAGGTTTCCAAAAACGTAAAGAACGTTCAAAACCGGGTTATATTGAAGAAATTATAATCAATCGTATATTTACGACACACCGTTAAAACGCTATTTAACGTTAAAAGTGAAATTTTAGTAAAATGCATTTTAGCCTTAAGTATTTAAACAAAAGATGAAGAGTTCGTTAAACTGTAAACATACATAAAAAGATCGCCCAAATTGGACCTCGTATGAAGAAGTTACGAATTTCCAAAGTTTTGTAACAGTAGTAGAGGGCTAAAAACTCGAATTGAAGATCGAGTGTTATTTAGCTAACGCAACCTAAACGAGAGTTGAAGATCTCCACGATAGGAGCAAAATGATAAAAAGACAAACGAAAACCGACATCGAATAAAGAAACTATGAATTTTTAACGGAATTTAGGAGTCCCGGCCTATTAAAAATATACCATTAAAAATAAATTCAAAACTAGCCGACGGAGTCTAAATGAAAGTTGTAGAGCATAATCTCACCTACGCGTGGATATAAAGAACGCGAAAAACGAAGCCTGTACGCGAAAGTTACGGAATTTAGAAGATGGGAGACTGGATTACGCCCAGCGTAATCCAAGATTACGCCCAGCGTACTAGACCCAGTGTCAAGTCCCATCGGCTCGAGTGCTCTACGCTAGCTAGACCGGAGTTGTAAGTCGTGACGCATTTTTACGCCCCGCGTAACGCGTACGCCCAACGTACTCCGGTGGTACGCCCCGCGTACGCGATCCTCCAGCACTATAAATAGAGGGTTTGAGCTACGGGTTTTGAAACAAATCTCTCATATCCTCTCTCACTTTCACACACCCTAGAGCTCCAGAGACCATCCCAACACCCTCGATTTCCGCACCCGAGCCCCCGACGAAGGTTCTACGCTACCGAGACCCCCGAGAAGCTCGAAGACGCAACTTTCCGCGGTTGAAGTTCTGCTCGACTCTAGTCCCACTCTCTTCAAACCGAACAGGTGAGTTCATACCCCTATAAACTACCTTTTCAAATATGTTATCAATGCTTTTTATACACTTTCAAGGGGGGGGGGGGGGGGAATACAAGTAAACACACGGTTATTATCGTGTGTAACCTAAAGTTTCATTATATACTCTCTTATTCAAGCAAACCATATGTGATTCATAACTACTACATAGAAACTTTAGTACACAAAATATATCAAGATAACATCTTGTCTTTTTATCATTTTGCTCCTATCGTGGAGATCTTCAACTCTCGTTTAGGTTGCGTTAGCTAAATAACACTCGATCTTCAATTCGAGTTTTTAGCCCTCTACTACTGTTACGAAACTTTGGAAATTCGTAACTTCTTCATACGAGGTCCAATTTGAGCGATCTTTTTATGTATGTTTACAGTTTAACGAACTCTTCATCTTTTGTTTAGATACTTAAGGCTAAAATGCATTTTATTGAAATTTCACTTTTTACGTTAAATAGCGTTTTAACGGTGTGTCGTAAATATACGATTGATTATAATTTCTTCAATATAACCCGGTTTTGAACGTTCTTTACGTTTTTGGAAACCTTGGCACGATATCTAATATTTGATGCATCCCAACTTAGATATTTGAACACTTTATTTTTTAGGTTAATTTAGTTGATTCCAAATAGTTTTCGTTGTATTTGACATTTGAGCGTTACACTGCTTTTGGAAAAATATAGGGTTGTCACAAAGAGAGAAAAGGAAGCTTAAGTGATCTTCAAGATACAATAAGAAAAATAAGTTCTCGAAGTCTAACCCCAACAACAAGAAGTCTGGGGGTAACAATGAAGCCAAGTGGTGTGATAATTGAAAGAATAAGCACTTTGGGAGATGCGACGAGGAGGTTACATGCTACAAATATGGAAGAGTGGATCATTATTCTAGAGGATGTACATTTAATGATACGAAATGTTACAAATGTGAAGACGGTGGGCATATTTCGAGGGATTGCCTAAATAAAAACGAAGCAACAAGGCCGAATATGTCAACGAAGGCAAAGGCAAGAGCATATCATATGATACTGGACGAGGAAGCAAGGAGGCATGAATTCGAGACTGTTTGTTGGGAGTTCATAAATGAAGTAGGCATATCAGTAGTATTATCTTGTGTAGCCTATGTGAAAGGCGTGATGTATGAACTTGAATAATAATGTAATTATTTTCAAGAAATAATACAATCCCTAGTTATGGTATATTATTCAATTTGTTAAATTGTTATACGATGTTCTTGTGTGGTGACTTAGTGAACTGCGAGACAATACTTGGGACGGGTATGAGTAGGTGTGAAAGGCAGTAGAGGCCTATACTATCGGAAGCACATGACTCGTACTTGGATCAAGAAAAGCGACAAGGTTACTAGAGCACCAGTAATTGAATACGTTTTGTTCATCTTCTTCGTTACCATTGTTTAGGTAATGACTAAGAAGATGAATATTATTACGACCTTAATGGTCATATCAAATCAATTCCGACTAAGATAAGTCTGCAAAGTAAGTTACTTGGTTCAGAGAACCATGTTCGATGTAGCATCTGACTTAAGGTAAAAGATTGAAGCAAAGGATAACCGAAGCGGTCGACAAAAGTATTGCAACCTTCATTAAAGATAAGCAACCTGTAGCTAGAAATGTTATATGCTATGATGCGATTATATCACATTAGATCGTGAAGGAAGATATCTTCCATGCCAAAGTCTGTCTCAAAAAGACTACAGTCTAGCTACTGCATTATGAAAAGGAAGGTCATTGGGATATGACCATTCGGTCTATTACGGTAGTCGAAGTAAGGACCTTACCATATATTGAGTCCATTCTAGAAGGACCAGGAGTCTCCGATAAAGATCACATTTAGAATGAAGAGTGAGTGCAAGATTAAGCACTACCAACAGTCAAGAAGTCCAAAAAGTAGAAACTTATTCGAAGAGACATAAGAGTTCCGATTACTACCTAAGATGGAAAGGTAACGTGCAGAGTCATTATACACGCCCTATTCTGATGATTCTAGGACGTAATCATCCTCAGGGGGAGATAATTGTAACACCAACAGATTTAAGCTAAAAGATTAAGATATAATAAGCAATAAAAATGACATTTTGTAGAAGTTTATTTAGGATAAATAACCTTAACCAAAGTTATAGTATTTTGTACATATAAAGAACTCTGAAATCTGACTTCATATGAAGAAGTTACGCTTATTTGCAGTTTTACGATTAAACCGACACGACTTTGTATATATCGTTAAAAGTGAATTTTAGATAGGTTGCTTATTAGCCTAAGCAATCTAACAAAAGTTGTATAAATCTTATAACCGAGAGTGTGCATATAGAGAACGTACAAATATGAATTCGTGAGAGGAAGTTATGATTTTTCAAAATTTCAGCACAACTGCGGTAGCACATAAATCGAACTTTAGATCAGTCGATTATTTGCCAAAACAATCTAAACGAGAGTAGAAGATCTTGTTTATAGGAGCCCATCAATATAAAGACAGTCGAGAACGGATGTCAAATAAAAAAAATATGAATTTTAGACTGAGATTAGCAGTCTAAGACCTCTAAAAATAATAAATAATAAATAAAGTGAGAACTAGCCGACAGATTCTAAACGAAAGTTGTTGATCTCGTCGATAGCTACGTGTGGATATATAAAGAATGTCGAATATGGAGCTCATATAAGGATATTATAAATTTTTGAAAATATGAAAATTCGTCCGTGCACCCGAGGGGTGTGGTGCGCGCCTTCTTGAAGGGGCCACGCAACACCGGTGAAAATCCAACACGTTTCAGGCGTTGGCAGGGCTAACTAGACCAGTATGCGGCGCGCCTCTAGTCTGCGTGTGGCGCGCCTCCTCAATTTTCTCCTTAGAAATTTCCAACAATCCCCATTCACTCCACCACACATCTTCGAAATTTTCTTAGTATTTAGGATTATTTGGCATAAATTTGACATCTCGGAAAACCTGGAAAGTAGAAATTCTTGGGTTGGAGTTATGTCCGTGCAATATTCCTGGTTTCGCTAAAATCTCAGTTAGTTAAGCTGCACTCATATTTCTTTCAGTGTCACTTTTATTTATAGTCATAGTCGTTATTATGAACCTATAAATAAGATTTATCAATGACTCCAAGTCATTATACAGATTCATCTACTTATGAGGATGATGTCTAGGCTGGATTTAGTGAGTTATTTAACGTGTGATTTCAAAACAGTGTACTATGTATACCGAATGGACCCTACCTCCGATATAATCCTACCTGGCTATTCCTTACTTGATAGATCTTGATGTAGACATTGGGATTAGTGAGGAATCTAAGCTATCATTAGTCACCAGGAATATAACACTAAGATTTAGTAATACGAACCTAGGTCCCGTCAAAGGAAATGCTAAAGTACCAAGGTGAAGTTCTGGCTAAATTCCAAAGAATCCATTTTTATTAAGTAAGTGCATAGTTACTTTCATCTTACACATAGATATGAAGTATTTAGATAATTAAATGTTATGTGTGCCTATTATCTGTAGTTTGTGTTTGATGAACCTATTTGAAAAGGGTGTACTAGATTCAATCATATAAGTATTTTCGTACTTATTTTATATATATAGTTAGGATCATATATAACCTATAAGTATTGTGTAAACATATGACCAAATGTGGTCCACTCGTTTGACAAATGTATTAGTAGTAATTTGGTTAATTAAATTAATTATTATAAAAATTAAATACTTTTAAATTTGGAAACTTAATTAATAGATTTGATTTAAATACCATAATTTTAGGTAGTAATCCTTATTAATATACACGCCGTCACCAATCATCGACCATGCCTCTCTTTTTCATCATCGTATAAACACAAAATCATAGTGGAATAGGAAGATGTGTTCTCGTTTCTTCTTCATCGTTATACTTCTGATCATCCATTATATGGCATCTAAACTACATAGGGAAACGAAACCTAGACATCGACTGGATCATGCATAGCCAACACCAGGTGTTTTTCTCCTGTTCTCACAATATCTCCTTCTTAGTTCCCTTTTTCCCCCCTTTTTGAATTGATCCAGAAAAGCTTCAAAAATCGAGATACAACCTCAATAATGAAATCACAGCACCCTTTTTCTCTTTCTTAAATTAATGACTAGCGATTTCTCCTCCCACCCCTTCGTGGACCGGGCATCAGATAATCCTAGCCAGGAAAACCTTTTAATCCTTCACAATGGTTGGTAAAATATATGAGCATAGGTTCGACTCCCTCCCATTCTTTTTCTTAATGCAGGTCTGAGATTGTGAAAAAATAGTGATATTCTTTGCCCCTTTTGTGTCTCAGTCACAGCTCGTCTTCTTTTAAAATTGAGCATAACTCCTTTTGGTGCTGGTTCATCTTCTCAAAACCTAGCATAAATTGGGCATAAAACCGAGCATAAATTGGTTCATCTTCTCAAAGTGATGATGATTTTTGGTTGGTTCAAATCAGGATGAACGTGGGTATTAGCATGAGGTTATTGTTGTCATAGAGGGTAATCATTGTCTAGATTATTTTTGGGTGTATTCTGTCTCGTGTGGGCTTAACCGGTGCAATTTCTTTTGGTGCTTGTATTTGTTGTAGAGTTACTAACCAGATTCAGGTGTGTTTCCTTTCAATTCATCAACAAGTGGTTAATCTTAGTAATACATATGTGTGTTCAGACTAAATAAGAGTGGGGATCGTTCCTCTGTGGGTTCAATTTAGAATAGTTTGTTGTGTTTTGGTGTAATCCAGTTTATAGTAAGAGGTTTCCCTAACACCACATTCACATTCTTTTTTTCATGGTTCAACTATATAGATAATATATATGTGAGATAATTATTAGCAATAATCTAAAATTCTAGTTTTTAATAATTTTATATCATGAAATGAAATTTTCAAATCTATTTTGCAGGTGTATTAAGTTGAACCAGAGGACGTGCAATTCATTAATCGAAAGGAACTACCATCGATATTCTTTAAGAATGCCTATGATATTCTTTAAGAATGCATAATGTGACATTCTTTAAGAATGCATAGTGCAATATTCTTTAAGAATTCATATTCTTTTATAAGGTTTCTTTCTTTTTGTTTCTGCAATTCAGATTGCACGTTACAAATAATGTAGTATATAAGGTTGTGTAGTTATTTTAAAATATTGTATATATTCTTGTTTTATGTTACAAAAATGGTTGTTTATGTTATAAAAATGGTTCATCGTTTAGTTTTATTCTTTAAGAGTGTATGTGATTTGTGAAATTATATAGAATTCTTATTTTTTTTCATTTATTCTCATTCATTCTTAACACATTCTTATTATGTTTTTTTAAGAATGATTGGAATTTAGTAGAAAATGAATTCAATTTGGATTTATTCTATAAGAATGTCTATTCTTGTATTTGTAATTTGTAATAAGAGTTCTTGTATTTGATGAAAAATGTTATTATCTAAATATGCATTTGTATTCTTTAAGACTGTCGATTAAAACAAATCTCTTTAATGAAAGAAAAACTTTGTGAAAATGAACGTGATAACAAATTTGAATGTGTTGAATGAAATTGTATTCCTAAAAATTTAAAGATTTCATTTGTTTTTATTAATTAATATGAATTAGTTTTCCTAATATGTAGCTAATATTAAATTTCTGTCTCTTAATAAAAGGTCAGGTTTGCTATTATAGTTAATTAAGTCAAATTATATAATAAATGCTATCTCATGATAATAGCATGTACCTTAATATCACAACCATTCATTCTTTTAATCTAATGACCTCAATTTGGTCACACGTTCACATAATAATTGTGATTCACATTTGATTCTAACCCTATATATATATATATATATATATATATATATATATATATATATATATATATATATATATATATCGGGTGGTGATGGGAGATGAGAGATGGAAATGATTAGGAGAGGTCCTTAACAATAAAAATATAGGAGATACCATGACTTTTACTTGTGATGTTTGCAATGTAGTCATCTAACAGAGTATACATGACAACCA
Source organism: Lactuca serriola (assembly GCF_051521515.1). Classification (NCBI taxonomy): domain Eukaryota; kingdom Viridiplantae; phylum Streptophyta; class Magnoliopsida; order Asterales; family Asteraceae; genus Lactuca; species Lactuca serriola. The sequence continues at coordinate 281,056,971 of NC_136412.1, read as the reverse complement.
CAGACTAATCTAAACAGTCCAGTAGGACAGTGGCAGGTTCACAACCTGTAGGTGATAACTTCCGAGTTCAGGCGATGTACAAGCCGCATATTCATGTGATGTACTCTACTCACATGTATTGCGGAGGAAACTCTGAAGTAGTACTATCAATGTGATGATTAGGTGATGAACCTTAGGAGAAGTCCTTAGCGATTAACATATAGAATGCGATGATTAGGCAATGAACCTTAGGAGAAGTCCTTATCGATGAATTGAGATGTAAATGATGTTCCTTAGGAGAAGTTCTTAGAAATGAATATAGAAGAAGATGGGGATGAGTAATTGGGTTAACTGTTTGATACTTGAACATATTAACTATATTATTGTTGGTTAAAAACCCTATATACCCATCAAATTTCCTAATTTGACTCACTCAGCTTCTTTGTATCACATGTATCGATACGAAGGTAATTGATGTTTGGATCTAATGAGAGATTAAAGGAAATGTAGGTCATTAAATGATGTAAGGCTAGTAATGATTACATTTATGCTTATGTTTCTTGTATCAGTTTTGACATCACATGCTTTTATAAACCAATGAAAAAGATTTCTTCGAAAATACTTTTACGGGACCTATTCCACATATAAATAAACTATGTTTTAAAAATTAATCATAAATAAAAAGGTATTTGCTGACCGTGAAAATGGGGATGTCACACTATGATACAACTATAGTTTTTCATGAAGGTGTTATCGTACCCCCATCGTATTTCATACATATGTTATGGTGCCACCATATTATTTAATTCAAAAGTCATAAAAACAATCTAGCATACATTGATACAGGGCGGTTCATTCGTTTTTACTACCCGGGACGAGATAAAACCTTTTATGCCCTTATATATATATATATATATATATATATATATATATATATATATATATATATATATATATATATTAAAAACAAAAATGCAGAAACTTTTATAACCAAACAAATAATACAAACAAAACCTTCAAAAATCACTTAAAACGATGTTTTCGTGCAAAAAGCAAAAACATCTTTTATTTTATAATAGTCAATATTTTTAAAAAAGTCACTTTCAATACTTAAAATTGATAATATATTCGATCTTTCTTTAGTCATCGTACTTCAGAGATGATTTCAAAAACTTCAAGAACGTCTGATGGTTGGTTGTTTTCGAGGAAACATATTTAAAAACTTAATAAATATAGTTATAAAAGCTAGCTAAATATTGAGAGATACAACATGACAAGATTTTATGAAATAAGGCCTCTAGAAATCATATAATTGATTAGAAATGATCTTTAAGCAGCAAAGTCAGAAATATAGCACCTGTTACACATAACATAAACAATAACACAAAAGTTCAGAAATAATATTTAGACATTAAATATTGAACATAAACATATTTCAAAATTAATTTCACCAAAATCTTGAAATCTTGTTTCTGAAACAGTATATACAAATCTGGTTGCTGAAACAATAGAGAAATCTAATACAAATCTGATTTTAGAGCTCAAACTTAGTGAAAATAGTAGATAAATCATTCAAATATGATTTCAGAAACACTAGAGAAATTAGATACAAAAAACAATAACTATAAATCTGAGAGAAGAAATCTTATATATAAAAAATAAATAAGATTTCTGAAACAAATATACATTAAAACAAATTTCGAGATCAAAACCTACCCAAATATGATTTCTGAAACAACAATATCGAGCAGAAACACAATTAGAGGAGAAATCATATTTGGTTTCTGAAAAACTGAAACAACCAGGTAACCAACTAGTTTCGAATGATTTCTGAAACAAAAATATGATTTCTGAAACATCAAATTTCGAATGAATGATTGAACTCTTTCAGATTTTGACTATTTTCCTGTAATGAAGTAGAGAAAAAAAATCAGGTGAATAAGAAATCAAGTAGATTTCACAAACAAACCTAAATAAACACAAGTTTCGAATAAACTCACCCAAATCGGATTTCTATTACAACTAAAGAGAAACAAGTCACACCTAAATCAGCGAATAACTAAATCTGAAATTCATAATCGATTTTTGGTGTATCATATTAGAGAAAACCGGAATGGAATCACACCCAAATGAAAATCGCTTTTTGCTATGTAATATAGATTATCATGTGTCGATTGGAATGAGAAAAAAGAGAAATTTGTTCTTACTTTTTATTTATGGGAGATGTATTCAAGGTAGCATTGATTTCTCCCATTGGTAGCATTGATTTCTCCCATCTACTGCAATGCCAACGAGTTTCTAGACAGAGGCGTTTGGCGTTTGGTTTCTCTATATGAGCTGATGATCAATGGACGATGATTGTGCGTCTAACGTCTTCCCCAACTTCACGTTAGTAAACCAATAACAAATATGTAGGCTAAGTTATGGGTAATTATTATATATGCTCTGGATTATTTTGATGTCCTTAATAACTTGATGCCCTGTGCCTAAGCCCAAGCCGCCCATGTATTGGGTCGGCCCTGCATTGACACATCCTATATAATATAGTGAGAAAACTCATCTTAATCAAAGAGTTGAATCACAACTACTCGAAATCCCAAAGAATCAGCTACACGAACTACCTAAACCAAAAAAAGGATAAAAACCAAGTTAACTTTTTTAATCTCTTTGGGATGGAACAAAACCCAGTTAACTTCTTTTTTAATCTCTTTCAATCATTTCACTTTGACAAGTCATTTCTCATTTATTATTATCTGTTTTTAATGTGTGATATATCAAAACGAAATATCACTATCACGAAGGAAAATGCGAACACATAATCATTTGTCTATTTTGATTACATTTAGAGTTTGTGCTCAAAAATTAAGAAAAA